>NC_089250.1:3241946-3928446 GCF_963930625.1 Muntiacus reevesi
AATTGCCTAGTAGGTTGGTCCGTAATGGGTGTGCTTGGAGTGGGCTTGAGTTTGAAGATGCTGGCTGCTTCAAGAAGGGACAGAGCTCTTATATAAGGCCAACAAAAAAATATATTACCTATCAGAGGTGAAAATTATTTAGTCCAGGAGAAAATGCCTATGTTGTTTGATAGGAGATTATCAACAAAACTAAGAAATAACCATTAGGTAGGAATTTGGGGTTCTCTCACCTCCATAAAGTGGACTTTGCTAATGAAACAGCTCCTTCCTGGGAGCTCGAGCACTTAGGAAATATTTTCCTGGTTTCTACCCACCTCGTATCCTTTAACACAGAGAAGCAGATGGTGTTGCTGATCAGTGACTCCCAGTTGCCATGGCCACAAAGACCCCACTCTGGAGAAGGACCTGGCCTTGCAGCATCACTACCATAAATTCACCTTCACTTCCCTTATAGAGTCAAAGAATGCAGATTTGAAAAGAAATTTTACACATTGCCTAATCCAGTGTCCTCTCCCTCTCTCCAGAATCCATCCACCATGGGCCACCACCTTTTCGCTGAGTATTTCCAAGAAAAGGAGTTCAATCCATCCCAGATGTCAAACTCAGACCTTAGGCTCCAAGGTCCTTTTATTGAGCCAAACTCTCTTTTCCTATGACTTCCCCCCAGTGCTGGTGGTTTTGTTCCTTGGAGCCCATCGCTCATTGTCTTCTGACAATTAGTTCGTAGATAGTCACAGCCTCCAATAGTTAGAGCTTGTGGGTCTCTTCTGACATGACTTTGAAACTAGATATTATGTTAGAAGACAAGATTCAGGATGAAGTGTTCTCTTCATACAAATATTATCAGAAAAAAGACACAACCCTAGATGGACAACCTGTTCTACCAGTGCATATCCCAACTTTCTGTTCTTCTAGACACTCCAGTAAGTACCTTGCCTGAAAAGCTTAATCCAGGAGGTTGCCAAACATTCTAGTGGAAGGATTCATGTGACCTTGTAATCAGACCAGATCAGTAATTCTCAAAGTATGTTCCCTGAACCGTCAGTAGCAGTATCACCTGGGAGTCTCTTACAAATACAAAATATCAGATCCTATTCGAGAGTTACTTACTACCTCAACAAGCTGTTTTTGCAAGCTCTTCAGGTGAGAGTCTGTGGGCAAGGGAATTACCTAACCATAACAGAATCAAAGACCAAATTCCAACCTTAGGCCAATGGCACAGGTCTGGACTGAGTGAGTATGTATGTGTGCAAGTATGCATGCATATACACACACACTTTATATTATGTGGGATATTAGTGCCTATATTTCTAGCCAGTTCTATATATTGAACACTTATTCACCAATGAAAAAGCATCCCTAACATCCAGTATGTTAATTAGCAAGCCTCCCAGTAGATCCCAGATGAAGAGTACTGAAGCACTTGGAAGAGCTGTTTCAGGAAGGTGGGCCTCTGGGGTTCACCAAGACCATCATCACATTTCTTCCTTGTAACCATCACGTTTTGTTCTGCTTTCTTCTCTCCCAGCTAAACACCCTCGTGCCTTCCTTCATCCTTAGTATAATATGATTTCAAAGCTCTTGACCCCCTTGTACTCCTCCCAACTTCAAGTTAACCACAAAGTGATGAGTGTGAATTTTGACAGATACCACTTGGTTTTGGGCTCCTTGATTCCAGGGAAAGGAAGCCTGGCAGTGGGACAACGGCAGGCAAGTTCTCCAGGTGCGACCCTGAGCGAACTTGCGGAGCGTCCACTGAGTTCAGAATGCCTCTTGCTTTTGGACAAAAAAAAAAGCTGGGCTTCTGTACTCCTGTGCCAGCAGGTTGCCAGCTGTGGGTCTGCCCAGAGGGACCTGGGGACTTGCAGCTGATCAAGCAGATCAGGTGAAGCCACATTAGGGCGGCTCTATGAAGATGGTCACATGCATGAGTCAGGAGTGAAACAGACAGAAATAGGGGTGACCACAGGGAAACAATGACTGGAAGTCACAGGGAGGCAAGCAGAGCCCCAAAAGCATCTGCAACTGAAGGCAAGGTGTCAGGAGACAGAACATAGCACGGCTTCCTTCTCACTGCTGATTAGTCATGTGGACACAAGAAGAGTTTGTTCCAATGAGAATAAAGGTGTTTCTGCCTGGTCCTGGCTTCTGTTTGTTCATATGCTCCTGAGTGAGATCGTTTTATTTAGGACATTTTGTTTTTCATGTGGCCAAGTATTAGTCTTATGTGGATATTATCCTTCCCTTGGAAACCAAGCCGGATACCTTGTAATACAAACATTTTCATCAGTTCCTTCTGAAGGCAAGATGGAGGAGGAGACCTGAAAGCAAAGACTTCCAGCTTAAGCTCCTACAGCCACCCTTTAGAGGAAGCCATTCCTCTCCAGCTGCAGGCTGGGCGTGCTGCACTAACCTGAGCACTCGGCAAATACTGGTTAAATGGACCAGCCAGTTCCTGAGGTTTGCTCTGACCATGATCAGGGTGAATGAGATGAGATTCAGTTCTGCCTTTCCCTCTCTCCTGGTCAGTGATTCCTCCCAGTGTGGCTCCCACGTAAACAGTCAGAAACTGTTGCATAATACAAACCTCATTGCTAAATACCCATCTGACCACATTTGCAAAACAGAGAAAGGAAACATTGGCATTTTTGAAAAGGGGAAATTTAGGCATAATCAGTGTTGGTTGTGGCTGGCTGCCTTGTTGCAATTAAGAGATGCCAAAGCTGGCTGCATTGAAATGCCAGGCCACCCCTGACCCAGGTCCCTAAAAAAACAAAAACCAAGCCAAATCCGCCTGTCAGCCTTGATGTCATTAATTCCAGAATAGGCCAGGAAGGGGCTCATTTGGAAAGTTAGACTTCCCTTATCAAAGGAAACCAGATCAGGACTGTATTCATATAACCAGACATACAAATATAGAGTCACATTTAGGAATAGTGTGGGATGCAACGGTTTGGAAGATAAATAAACTAAGCTTAAAAAGAACTGGGCTCTGATGGTAGTCAGTGCCATCCTTCAGAAACACTAAGGGACACAATGACACTTCTGCAAGCTGGTTGAAATATTTGTCACTTGAGATGGCTCTTAAGTCAAATTCTCCTATAAGGAGTGTATTCATGGTATCTAACCCAGCACATACTATGCTATCAAATGAGAACACGGTGGGGAGAAGCGAAGACTGCTGTTTCAGATCAAGATGACCTGTGAAACGCTGGACAGCCATATACTTGCATTTCTAGATGGTTTTATCATAGAACTGTCAGACCATTGAGTACTTGCAGGACCCTTCAGTCTTACATGATACTGCACATGGATCCTCCCATTCTGGATGCATAAAAAGGACCTGTGGTTTTGTCAGAAATACAGATTCTGAGACCTGGTAGCGGTTAATATCTTGCCTTCCAGTGGGAGTGCAAGTCAATCCCGGGTCAGGGAGCTAACCCCACATGGCTCGGGGGCAAAATAACAAAATGTAAAATAGAAGCAATATTATAACAAGTTCAGTAAAGACTTTTAAAATGATACACATTTTAAAATGCATATGCCAGCCCCACCTTCATAGATCCTGTTCCATAGCTGGTGTGACTGGGAATTTGTATTTCAATAAGCAACTAAAATGTTTTAGATGCAAGGAGAACTCAGACTGTGCTACTGAGAAGCCCTAAGTCACTTGTGACTTATCTGTGAACCATATAATAGACATAAAATGGACGTAAGATAGTAAGTCAGTTCATTCATGAGCTACTTATTCTTTATATTTGAAAGATACTCTTTTCATTTAACTAAGACATTTATTAAAACCAATAGTGAAAAGAGGTTAAATTTCATGCACAAGAATGTTCCAAACAGAGTAACAGGGAGCCAAATGTAGTCCACACTTTGAAGAACTTATAGAGCCATGGACCCAGCAGATTTAACAAATGGCCATTTTTAACAATAGAACTGCAAACAGAATCTTGTTGCCTGTCATCTGCTGAAGTTATTCTTTGCTCTGGTCCTGAGTTTAGCATTAAGACATGCATTTGCATTATCATCATTTTCTGAAGAAGAGGAAGAATTTATCAGGACCATCCATAGAGTCTCCAATATTCAAAATCCCCAACATTTTCTTTTTTGAGTTCTAGTGATCTTAAACAATAAGTCTTAGTCTTTACAGACTCTATTGTTTGGGGAAGATGAAGTCTCCAGTGCACTTTTTCTTGTAAGCATCTTCTCTGGGCTTTCTGAATAACTTAATCTCATTGAAATCAGCCAGTTTGTCCACCTCCAAGGAAAGGACTCTATCGTGAGACATTTAGAGCCATGGCCCCATGGAGCTTTAAGCTTCTTGGGAAGCAAATGCTGCTGGATTATATGCAGGTTGTATAGACGGAGCAGAGTGAAGTGATGCATCCAGTCTGCATGGAGGGACAGGCAGGGTCAGGCTCCAGAGCTGGGGCTCTCGGTCTCTTCCACTGCAGTGCTCTGATCTTGGTTGGTTATCAGCTGGCACATCATCCATGCTTAATGTGAAGATGGTGTGTTTAGGGTAGCACGTCTCAAACGTTTCATGCAGATGAAACGTTTGCCATCTTCTATGGCAGATGATCTGATTCTCTAGGTCTGGGCGGAGCCTGAGATTCTGTATCTTCAAGCTCTCAGGCAAAGCTGATGCTGCTGGTCTGGGGACCACACTTGGAGTAGCAAAGGTTTGGGGGACCCTATTATAAACCGCATATAAAGTTTAATGTAAAGTTCCTGGCCTGATTTCTATCACTTATTAAATTCTAAATAAATGACTATTATTACATCTAATATTTTGACAAAGAGTTATGTGACATAAAATTTTGGATAATTGCGGTTGATTTATCTTAATCAAGAAATGCTGCTTCAAACCTAGGCTTAATTCAGATAACTCAGAATAAATAATGCTCCCACTGTGCTTGAGGAATCTTAGAGACTTGTCTCAGCAGCAATAACTGTGCTCACCATTCTCTTAGAATGAGCACTTTAGATCTTATAGCTGCATTAAGCTCAAGGAGAAATTTCAACTGGGTAAATAATAGCACTGGGCCCATCCTTGATCACATTCTTATACAGTTGGGAAGAGAGCCCTGCCTCCAACCACATCCAAGTACTGACCCCTTCTGGAGGGGAGGAGAAAAGCCCAGAGTGACAGAGGGCTGCCCCACTGGTAGATTCTGAGTCATGAGCCACAACTTGGATGTGTGATACTGGCTTGTTGTTGTTGTAGCCCTCTGGGTTTATTTATGGTTTGTTGAAGATGAAACAGATAGGCTAAGATATATATTCCCTCCTTTGAGTTTGACCTAAGTTGTGCAACATAAATAACATAATGAAATGGGGTACACAGGTACAATACTATTCTTTCACATTGATAAGAGCTGCAATCCACCATGAAAATGCAGCCATTGGGCAGGGTCTATATGTCTGATAACACAGCTGCAAAACAGAAAAAGCAAAAATGGGCCAAAACATAAGAAGAAAAGAGTAAAGCAATAGCTTCTATGGAGAATGTGAATACACAGGAATCAATACATCAAGTTGACTAAGGATTTCAGAGAGTTCAAATAACACACCTTCCTTTTCAGTTCCATCTGATGGGAGTAGGTAGCTAGATAGTGTCAAATATGGAATAGACCTTCTTTTCAAACACAAATTAAACATTCTCAGAAATTGACCATATGTTAGGGTACAAAGAAAATCTCAGCAGATTTCAAAAAGCAAGAATTGTTTGGATCATCTTCATTGATCATAATGAAAGTAAAATTAGAAATTACCAAAAATAATTTAATTTAAATTTTAAAATCAAATTTTCAAATAACTCGTGAGTTATAAAAGAAATTAGAACTGAGATCTGAAACTATTTAGAAATAAATAGCAAAGACCATTCTATGTGTCAAAACATATAGGAAAGGGCCATAATAACACACAGGACAATTTATAGCAATAAGCAGTATACTGTACCAAAAATAAGAAAAAACGTAAAATGAATCTTTTATCAAGAAGATATAAAAGGAACAGTGCAGTAAGACATTTTAGGAAGAAAAGAGGTAAAATAAGAATAAAGGTAAGGGAAAAAAGAAGATTGAAAACATAAGTAGAGGTGATAAATAATATCAAAAGTTGGAATATATGTGAGATATACCTGTCAGTGAGTGTGAGTGAGTGAAAGTTGCTCAGTCATGTCTGACTCTTTGCAACCTCATGGACTATACAGTCCATGGAATTCTCCAGGCCAGAATACTGGAGTGAGTAGCCTTTCCCTTCTCCAGGGGATCTTCCCAACCCAGGGATCGAACCCAGGCCTCCTGCTTTGCAGGTGAATTCTTTACCAACTGAGCCACAAGGGAAGCCCAGGTTCCTTAAAAATCTAAAACTAGAGTTACCATATGATCCAGCAATCCCACCACTGGGCATATACTCAGAAAAGAAAAAAATTCTTAATTTGAAAAGTTAACTGCATTCCAACATTCATATATATATATATATATATATATATATACTGTATATAATGTTCATATATATATACACACACATATATATGGAATATTACTCAAGCCATAAAAAAGAGTGAAATAATGTCATTTGCAGCAACATGGATGGGCTTAGAGATGATCACAGTAAGTGCGGTAAGTCAGACAGAGACAAACATCCTATGATATCACTTATATGTGGAACCTAAAAGAAAATGATACAAAGAAACTTATTTTAAAAAACAGAAGCAGACTCACAGACATAGAAAACAAGCGAATAGTTACCAAAGGGATAGGGGGAGAGGAATAAATTATGAATTTGAGATGAACAGATACACACTGCTGCATATTAAATAGATAACAGGCACCCTGTGACTCAGTGGGTAAAGCATCCGCCTGCAGTGCCGGAGACTGGGGCTCGATCCCTGGGTTGGGGAGATCCCCTGGAGAATGGAAAGGCTACCCACGCCAGTATTCTGGCCTGGCAGGAGCTGCAGAAGGAGAGAGACGTGTCCTATAGAAGCTTCGTTCAAACGATTAGCAGTGTGAGGAGACACAAAGATGTTGGATTCAGCTTTTGGAAATAATTCAGCCAATGGGTACTGGTGTATGTAGGTTTTTTTCTTTTTTATTAAAGTGTGAAATATGAAGAGAAATAGATGTTAGCTCAGGGTACACTCCCTTACACTTTCTCCATGACATTCCTGCCCTTTGGCACTTGGACTGATAGCTGGTGTTCCCAGCATAATGGCCATCCACGTCTCTGTCAACCTTGTACATCAAAGCCACACATCTACATACCCATACTCACCCGCGCTTCTTGAGTCCTAACCCCATATTTGAGTCCAGTCTTAACCTAACTCACGTAAGTAAGTAAGCCACTTCGTGACAGAGAAAGGTTTTCTCCAAAGCCCACCTGTCCCATGTCCAGCGCGGGTCTCAAACAGACTTGCATGCAGAAGGAGAATGAGGGCGTTTCAAACTACATTTAAAGTCAGTGGGTAACTGCAGCCAGCCCACTCTCTACTGAGCACCTCAACAGCGGCAAATCCTCAAGACATCTCTGTCTGACGCAAATCAGTGCTGCAGCTGAGGCTAGGAACCTCGGTCTGCAGCTGGTCATGAAAGCTAGGAGTCTTTATGAGGGCTGTGCACCCATCCCAGGTTAATCACACATGTTTCTGACTTGCAGTCCCAAAACTCTATCAAAGGCAAATTCACTTTCATATTAATATTTTACTCCATGCACGATTTCTTGTTTTAAAATGTGGTCCTGGAGGCACAAACCCCATCACAGGAAGCTCCAGGTAGAGGGAATTCTACAAATACAAACAGAAACACACACACACACACACGGTATCCATCTATGGCAAATATATGGTGCCCATGGACAAGAACTGATCTGAGGACTTCTGTTTAACTTTATTTAGCCTGGGGATTAGCAGTTGTTTTCCGTACAAGACCAGAGAGTAAACACTTTCACCTTTGAGGGCCCTGTTGTCTCTGCCAACCACTCAGCTCTGCCAAAGTGACCTAAAAGGCCCATGGAGGACAGGGAAGCAAATGAGTGTGGAAGCGCTCCAGCAAAGCTTTGTTTGTGGACCCTGACACGTGAAATATACAAAATATTTTTCTGCTTTGAGTCTTTTTGACCATCTTAAAATGTAAAAACCACCCTTCACTCACAGTCAGAATAAAAGCAGGCAGCGATCTGGATTTGAGCATGATTTCCAGAAGCCCCTATTTGAGCCCACTGTTTCTCCAGCTCTAAACAACCACAGGGCCTTGCCCACCCCACCTGGGGACACTTAGTAACATTCCGGGGGAGTGTTCTGAGGAGCAGAGCGCCTCCAAGTGCGTTCTGTGGACCAACACCACCAGCATCTCCAGGACGCTTGTTAGAAATCCAGAATCTGAGACCCTCCCTCAGACTATCTGACTCCGAATCTCTGAGAGTGAGAGCCAGCGATTTGTTTCAACAAGGTTTGTGGTGAGTCTGATGTCCATTGAAGTTTTAGAGGTACCGCCCTGGACCACATCTGGAAAATCGCCATCTTGAAAGCATCAGTTGCCACCTAGGGGTGTCAGAACAGTCCATTCATTCATTCAACAAGTCATTCAATGTGAATTGAACACCTACGAGGGACCAGACCCTTTGATAAACGCTAGTGATTTGAGCTAATTAATAGGATACTGTTTGGCTTTTAATGGACTGGGAGAGAGGCTTTATATCAGAGCCCTGGGGAACAGATTTGAGAGGCTCTGCTTCTAATTTCCTCACTGACTAAACAGGCTTTGCTGGCTGAGGCCACACTACCAACTCGGGCAACACCCAAAATGGAGGTTATATGCTAATCTGAGTGAAGTGTTGTATGTCACCCGGATAATAAATGCCACTTCACCATTAACATTCTTTAAGCTACTGAAATTACTGCTAGTCGGTATCATTATGCTTCTTCTGGTGCTGTCTCTTTGAATCTAATATGCATGGGTTTGGGATGTAGGGGGGGGCAATTTATCAAATACCAACAATAAACATCCCAACAGAAGATCTGGAGGTTCATGCCATGCTTTCATCCCCCCTATTCTTACCAGGAGAGTGGACACTGCTATCTCAGCTTTGAAATACTGTGCATCTAAGGTCTGTCAGATGCACCAACCCCCCAATCACAGACATACCCACACTCTTTAGAGTGAGACAAGGGCTGGGAGCACCTAGGGAAGGGGGATTGTGAAAGTGATTTTAAAAAAAAGAAAAGGTGTCTATCACATGGTTTTGCTGCCACTGTGCCAACTGCCCATTCGCCATATCCCTAAAGGTGACCATGAGCTTGAGCATAGTGGTCCCTGCAGCTGTTCTTCAAGTGCTGAGAATAGCAGCTTTAAGAGGAGATTGCCAAGGAAACACATGAGACCTGTGTGTGTGTGTGTGTGTAACTGAGAGAGACAGGGCTCATCCATAAGCAAGCAGATTAGAGGAGTGGGAAACAGCAGCAATGCTACAGATCTGAAAGCACACAGACCTCTGCATTCTAACAAACTGGCCTATTCAAAGGGAAGGTAGGTTTCTTGCGTAGACTGGAAAGAAGTTCCACCAAGGTAGCAGAAATACCAAAATGAGAGCAGGGGCGAAGGCGCTTGTGTTTGTCTCCACGTGGAAATCCTTTGAGAGGTGCTGCTTGGAGACTGGAGACTCAGGCCCTCTGCTGGTTCCCGGGTTTCAGGCTTCCATGGGTGCTCAGCACTGCAGCAACATGCCTTCTGCCCACCTATCAGTAAAAGAAAGCTAATTAAGAAGCACTAGCTTGGTTCTACTTTTGGCAAAGGCTGCAGGTTTATCCTGAAAGTGCAAGCCTTTCTGATTATTAAGCTCCCACATCCTTACAAATGAGGTTGATCAGAACTTCCTATAATATATATGCCCCTCCCCAGAAGCCAAGGAGACTGGTATTATGTGCCCTGTTGAGGAAGCTGGGGCTCAGAGACATTGATACACTTGCCCAGAGTTACCCAGCAGCTGAGTGCCAGAGCCAACAGTCCACCTAGGCCTTTCCGACATCACAGCTACAACCCACGATGTACTCGGCGTTGCCACTAGGTCACCACTTTATCCTGGAGAGCAGATCCCAGCCACAGAGGATCGTGGGAATTTTGTTTCTGCTCATCTCAAGGTTCAGGAGTGGTTTGGTATAAAAATTGCTTCCGATTTCTGTTTCCTAGATCCCTACTTTCTAAAATGATGACCTGTGCTAAAATGCAAAGCATTTACAACTCTGCATGGTATCATGAGAACTTACCCTGGTGATTAACATGGAGGAAGAGCTGGGAAGGGGAAGGAAGGGGCCGATCGGCTGGGGGGGAGCAGTCTGGTTGCCTGTAATTTGCACCATACAGGATTTCAAGAGCATAGCCAGGAAAATGCACAGGTCACGTTTCACCACCAAGGACCCATTCTTCTTCGGAAAAATTCCTATGCACCCCCCATATAAGCCCTTCCAACAATCTGTGATAATAACTGAAAGAGACTAAAGATTTTCTGCCTTTTGCTTCTAAATACAATAGAATACTACTCAAATAAAAGTCCATGCTGTATCATTCCATTTGTATAAAATTCTAGGAAATGCAAACTAATTTATAGTGACAGCAGGCAGATAAGCTGTTCTCTTAGCACCGGGAGGGAGGGGGGGACACAGGGTACTGTGTGATGGAGTGAGTGGGTGGGTAGGATTATAAGAGGCCTGAGAGGAAACTTCTGGGGGTGATGGATATGTTTATATTCTTAATTGCGATCATGGTTTCCTTGGGAGTATGTATCAAGATGTCTCAAATTGTATATTTCAAAGATGTGGGATTTATTGTATGCCAATTATGCCTCAATAAGGCTGATAAGAATAAAATAAAAATAAACAAATGCAAGGTTAAATGAATTCTAACCCGGAGCCACATCCCTCCCTTCCAAACGTGGGTGGTGTGCATCTTTCAGGATGCTTCATGGGTACTCAAGTATCTAGCTCCGCTGTAAGTAGGCAGCGAGGCTCGCACATGGCTTTTGGAGAGGAAGCGTAATTCTCTGCCCTCCTGTCTGAGTACCGCTTCCAACTCAGAAGATTGCTGAGGCATGGAGACAGAGTGTGGACCATTTAGAGCTTCCCCTAGTTGGGCACAACAGCGTGTATACGTGGAAACACTCATATGGCCAAACCTGCTTCTTTCCAGGTTCCGTGGCCAACCCGTCCCTGACGCCCCGACCCAGGCGCCCCGCCCGCCCACACCGCTACCATGGCTGAGGACGCGGACATGCGCAATGAGCTGGAGGAGATGCAGCGGAGAGCTGACCAGCTGGCCGATGAGGTGACAGAACCCAGCCCCGGGAAGCAAGCAAGAGATGGGCAGCCACGTAGTCTGTTTTAGTGAGGCTGAGGTGGGGAAAGAGCTTCTTCTCGTGTTTCAGAAGAAGAAACGTTCATTTCCTATATACCTAAGGCCTCTGCAGACAGGAATGGGTTGGTTATAAAACTTACATGCAGATCAGTGACTGAGCCCAAACTCCCAACTTGTAGGAATCTAGGGAAGTCCAGATCCTCTGAGAACAGCAGCGCCTGTGGATGTCTTACAGCCAGCGTTGTGCAGGAGATGGTTCACTTCTGAAAGCTGGTTGTTACATTGTCCAGAACTTTGCAAGCTTCTATTAAAATTGAATTATATAAGCTGAAATTAAATAGATTCTGTTAAAATTGAAGTTAATAAATACTTAAATCTCATCGCATCCTAATGATTTTACTATGATCTATGCTTTCAAAGTTCCTGCCATGTGCAGTATCTATAGTGTGTGGATATGGTCCACCAGCAGTGATCGTTGAACCTTCCCAAGTTCCCAAGTGTCACTTCCCAAGTGACACCATGGGGAACTTAGAAATCAGAGAGGGAAAAGATATTTAGACCATGGAATCTGCAAACACTACAAATCAGGACTTGACCTATTGTTTTACTAATCCTCTAGACTTAAGAAAGTGGAAAAACATTAATAACAGATTAAATTTTGAAGTATGAACATCCACAGCCATTACACTGTAAAATACACACACACACAAAAGAACTGAGAAAATCTTCCAGTATTTGAAAACTATGATTGTCTTCAACAGAGAAGCCACTTGCATCATTGACAAATGAATAGAATTGCAACATACATCTTCCTTCACTTTGCTTTTATTTATTAATGTAAATGAAAATATCAACCAGTGTTCATGCCAGAGCTGTGCTTGTTGTCTGCCTCCTTAGCTGTGGACATAAGAGTTAAGCAAAATAAACAAAACTTTCTGGGAAAATCCATTGGCTATATGGAATTTTCAATGAAGAGTATTATGTATTTTATTATTAGTGGTAAGTTTTATGCTATTATATAAATAGCATCTTTATATCATTTATATCCATCCTTTATATCATTAAAATAACACACTTTTTTTTTTTCTGGTGAGCCTACTGTTAGGCATTTACCAGCACACCACTGCTTACAGCTCTTCTATTTCAAAAAGCAGCCTGCTGACAGTTCTTCCCAGAAAATGAACATGCTTCATGTTCCTGAAAACTCTTCCAAATAAGTTTGTCACTTAAAAGCACAGCTTTTGAGAAATCACACTCGTTGCTGAATTCTATAATTTCAAAAGAACTGAGAAAAAAGTGACCACACTATGCCCAAGGGACCAGTGCAGAATTCATTTTTTCTTATCTCAGGACGGAGATAATTATAACTGTCTCCTGTAGGCTAGTCATTTCAAACACGCTTGATTTTTTTTCCACCGTAGGGCAACAACTTAATTTGTACTGATAAGAACTTCCAATTGTGTTTCTAGGAGCTTTATAAGAAACTTGATGTTAGATTCATCTCAATTCATGAAAAACAATGTCTTTAAAATTCAATATTCTTCATCCAGGGAAACCAAATTAGTCTTCTGAGTGTTTGAGATAATTTTTCATGACTCCTCCACATGCAGAATTATCTTTTCCAGATTACTTTGTCTTTGATATCAAGATCAGCTTCATATGGTTCTGATTTTATGACAATCAGCTTTAATGTAATTGCTTTAAGGAATCTTATTATGTAGAAAGTCTGATAAGAAAGAGATTGAAATTATGTTTCTGTTACAAACTTCAAAGAACATGTGATAATGGCCCTGTGTGTTTCCCAAGTGAAGAAAGTTTTCTGATTTTCCTTGACCTCTGGATCCTGCACTCATAATATTTATGTGTTTTTTTTTGTCTTAGTCTCTGGAAAGCACCCGTCGTATGCTACAACTGGTTGAAGAGGTAAGGAGTGACCATATTTTAAGATGAACATTCTCTTTGGCTGACGTATTCTTTGCCTAAGCCCTTTGTCTTTCCCTTGGCCACTGTCCCTTTGATTTCAGTGTGAACGTAGGTACCAGAAAGCCACATAATGAAGGAGATGCTGTATTTAAGCTGCCAAGTAGACATCAAAGTATTCACTCTCCCTCCAGCCCAAGCTAAGTCTGGAAAGCAGAGGAAAATAGTATTTCCAAGTAAATTTTTGAGATTTTGAGGTTTCCAAAAAATCTCAAAAATATATCAGAGTGATATTTTTTTAATATACAAAAGAATTATCCACATAAAAATCTTCATTTGTACTGATTTTGATGCCTCTAAATTGCATCTAATCTTGGTTTTCTGTTCTGACTTTAGCCACACATATGACTTTTAAAAATATGTCTCCATAGAGGCATCATATTTTCAAAAATTGTTAGATTTAGAGTCAGGCACTAAAATTCATGAAATAATAGGAGAATTCCTTAATAAAAGGAAGCATTAAGTCTAGTCATATAAATATAGAAGCTCTTTTTTCATTCCTGACTCTGGACTGAACATTCATTTGCAAGGCATGGTTAATGAATCCTTGCCTATTTTTAAATGGGTAAAATAGGGCAGATAGCAATAATGGAATCAAAAGGGCATTTGCAATAAACTCCACTTATTCCAATTTGGGAGAGCAGCAGTCAACCAGGAAGAATAAATGGATTAATTGAACTTGTCCACTGGGAGAGATGAAGTGGAAAAAGAATGGGATGAGCTATATTTATCTTAACTGAATAAAACAAGTCTAATCGTTTTTATTCAGTGAGTTGCTGTTTTAGCTATGCTTTGAAAATGCTTATCAACGTATGAATTCATGTGTGGTCATCATCTTCAGAGATCTTGGGGGTTTTCTAGCAGAATGATTAAATGAGCCTACTGGCCTCGTGCTGCTGTTAATTGCTTCTGCAATGACATGAAAGGAGGAAAAGATAAATTTTATAAGGCGAAAGGGAAGGGCAGCCATCTCTCACACTATAGAAGCCATCCTTTCCCCTTATTTCTGCAGTTTCAGCTTCTCAGCTAAGAATGAAATAAAGCTAAATGTGAATTGTCACAGGAAGGGGAAGGAGAAGGTAGCAACCACGAGCTCGGACGACCCCCCGGAGGGTGGGGGCGGGCTGCCCAACAAAGTCTGCTCTCATGAGAAATGATAGTGTGAGTCTGCGGTGTAACAAAAATTGGTCCCACAGGAAGGCAGGCCAGCCAAGGGCCCCCGGCAGGCACACAAGGAGGCAACCTTTGCTCTCTTAATGAAGAGAAATGTTTTCTTTGCTCCATCCTGGGAACACCTCTCATGTGGAAATACTTGAGGACCAAGAAGGAAGCAGATATACTAAGAGTGCTGGCAAGGCTTTCTTGAATAAACGTGTTGCCCCTCAACCTGTCATGAGAACAAGTGAAAGGAATAAATCTGAGTAACATCCCCACATGAGCTATCACGGTGACTGGAAGGAAGGTAGCTTGGAAGTCAGCTGATGTCATTATCTTGAGGTATCATGATACATCTGTATGACCTTCAACTGTGGCCTCCAAGCTCATATTTCATTTCATTTGTGTGTATGCACGTGTGAAGCAAATTTCTAATCTACAGAAACTATCACCAGTTTGCCCACCTGTGCAACGTTGGAACACTACCTAGAACATGACAAGTGATAGAGAAATGTATCCAACACACCTTTCCCCCCGCCCCTCCCCAACCTGAGTCTTTGGACTGCGCACACTTCTCTTTTGTGTGTCTTCTTAAATTGTAGGCAGTGTTGGCCAGTCTTGGAAAAGAAGCATCTGCTCTAATTCTCTAATTTATTCTGGAGGAAAACATCTCAAAAGCTCTATTGATTGAAGTAGGATTCTCAAATCATACATTTTTGTTTCTCCTAAGTGTCTCTGCATCAAGCATAAAGCTGCATCTTAGATCAGGGGATGAAGCAGATGGATTCTATCTCCTACCTCTAATGAGAGAGAGGAGGCTATTAGACTTTCGATCCTTAGGAAGTTATGAGCAAGGCATAATGAGACTAGATTGATTGCTCTTATATCCTCCTGGGTTATTTTATATTGATGGTCAGACACCCCTTATGTCTAGGGCATTGGCTAGTCAGATGATACCCTGCTTTTCAATCAAGAAGGAAATTCTCTTTAAAGAGAATCATCATTAAATATTCATCAAGGACAGAAATCATTAGGAAAATTCGAGTATTGAAGTACCAGGATCTTGCCCATGATCCCAAAGTACATCAGTGCCGTATAATTTGAATTGAGCTGAATGGTTATTGAAATTCCATCTTAAAGACAGGAAAGGTTACACAACTTGTGAAGTCTCCCCAAGGTAAGCAGTTCCACTTTCAGTGGAATATAGGACTTTGTGCCATTCCTCGTGGACTTCAGGGTGTAACAGAGTGGAAGCATGGAGGCTTACTTTTTAATAGAAGCTACCGTGAGCCTATCAAGGACAATGTAAAGTCACATGGAGGTCAGTGGAGAAAGTTCAGAAAAGCTGAATACTGTATACACTTAAAAAGATTGGAAATCACATAGCACTTGGTTCTTAGGCTGGATTTGGGAACTGTCTGTTTTGATGGATGCATTTCAACAAGTATTTACGGAATGCCTGACTCTGGGGGTAGAAGATAAAAATGGATATCATGCAGGAAAACAGTTCTCCAAAGTCAAGACTACACCTGTCTTAGGAATGCAAAGGAGAGGACAGTGAATTCTAGAGGGAGAGTCATAATACTAACTGCAGGAAATGGTGTCTACATGTTAATGCCTTGGGCCATGAAACTAAGCCAGGAAAAGCCAAGCTGCTACAGGGCAGGCTGATCCTAAAGCCCCACACAAAGCTTCATGCAGTGGTGGTTACTGAGGGCTCCCCAACGTTGATGGGTGTTTTAGCATCTTTTCTTTTCATTCCAACTTATCTTTTGAAACACTTTGGCCACAAGAAGAAAGTAAGTATTCTAAAGCTATGTCTTTATTATGCCATACTTTCTACCAAAGGGGGAAAATCAGGCTGCACACTTCTTTTCAGGTAGACAGATGGGAGGGTGTTTTGGAACTCTAGTGGTTGAAAGAATGCCTGGACTGGCCTAATTTTAGTTCAGGTATATTGGACTTTGGAGAAAGCATTTCAGGATGACAACAGAAAGACTATAAAATGTTCTATAAACATTGTCTTAGTTCATCAGCAAGAAAAAAATAAGACAGAACTAAAGTTAAATAAAAGGAAATGAAAAAAAGTCCCTGACATCTCCAACTCCCCCTGTTATTGGGTAGACAGGTTTCCCAGGAATCTCAAACAAGAACCAAGAATTGGACTAAGACAAATATAGAACCACCTTTTCTCCCTCCTTGCTATTAAAACATAATACTTGTCTTCTCAGCCGTGTATTTGTCTGGCCCTTACCTTAGTTCCAGGGGCAGAGTAGAAGCTTAATAGGGTTAGGGTTAGGGTTAGGGTTAGGGTTAGGGTTAGGGTTAGGGTTAGGTTTAGGCTTAATAACCATTTAGTAAATGAACAAATGAGTGAATGAACCAACCTAGGAACTTCCCAGTTTTATTTAGCATCTCTGTTCTTATCTGAAACATGGGGAAGCATCTAGACCAGTGCAAATTTCATGCATGAAACAGGGCACTCAAAGCCCGTGCTCTGGGACAACCCAGAGGGATGGGGTGGGGTGGGAGGTGGGAGAGGGCTTCAGGATCGGGGGACACATGTGCGCCGTGGCTGACTCATGTCGATGCATGGCAAAAACCACCACAATATTGTGAAGTAATTACCCTCCAATTAAAATAAGTTAATTAATTTTCTTTTTTAAAGGAAAACATGGGGAAGCATCTAGAAAGGTCAAGTGACTGTTCCCCAGTCTCAGTTGGTGGCTGAGCTAACTCGGTCCAGCATTCTTGACTTTCTGATCTGTGCTCACCACTTCTGTCCTCCCAAATTGGGGCAAATCTGGATTGTTCAGTGAATCATTCCAGCACTGAAATATTGAGCGCCAAATTGAACAAAGAGGAAATTATACTTGCAGGGCTTCATATAAAATAAATGAGTAGAGTAAAAAGGGTCAGCAGCTGAGAGCTAGGTTGAGTAAACTGAAATCACTCATCTGTTGCCCACCCTCTGTTCCCAATAGAATGGAACAGAGATCTCATATATGACCTTGAGTTGGGTCCTGACAAAAGAAGATGCTTCCTAAGATGACCCTGTCCTCACCAGAACTTGCATTATCACATCTGTATGTTTGGATGAGCTGTCTGCTTCTTAAAATTTCTTCTCATAAGCAATGGCTAAAATTTTCAGAAAAAGGGCACAGAAATTAAAGTAGTCTGCCAGGCTCCTCTGTCCATGGGATTCTCCAGGCAAGAATACTGGAGTGGGTTGCCATTTCATTCTACAAGGGATCTTCCCAACCCAGGAATTGAACCCAGGTCTCCTGCACTGCAGGCAGATTCTTTACCAACTGAGTTACAAGGGAAACCCCTGTTTAAAGTTCAGGCTAGTGTAGATGAGTTTCCACTTATAGCACATTGAAGAACAAGGTTTTGAAGTATCTTCTAGGGTCTAGAATCTTGCTGCTCAGTGTACGTGCTTGCACCAGCCAGCATCAATGAGCTTGTTCAAAATGCAAAATGTTCTTGCCAGTCCTACTGAATCAGGATCTGTATTTTAACAAGATGTTTCCTGTGCAGGGGATTCATATGCATATCAGAGTTTGAGAAGCAGTGATCTAGAAGTTTCCTACAGTAGTTGGTAACGATGGTACTTTAGTTTGCCCAGATATCCTGCTATAGATGCAGTTTGTGAAGGTGTTTATTTTAGTAACCCGATTGTAATGCTAACTATAGGCCATGCACTGTTCTAGCATGTACTGACTATTAATTCATTGAATCCAAGTAACAACTCAGTAAGATAGGAACTATTATGATCACTATATTACAAATGAGAGAACTGAGGCCCAGAACAATTAAGACTCTTGCCCAAGGACTTGTAGCGAGGAAAGAAAATCACCAGGATTCCAGGGCAGAGTCTAGCTACAGAATCTGTGCTGTCAATGACTCTTGAAGTCACGCTGAGCTATCACTGTCAAAACTATATCCTGAATTTGCAGCTAAAGTGTATCAAAATGTGTTCAAACACTAATTCAGAAAGATGCATGCACCCCAGTGTTCATAGCAGCATTATTTACAGTTGCCAAGGTATGGAAATGACCTAAGTGTCCATCAACAGATAAATGGATAAAGAAGCTATGGTATATATATATATACATATATATATATATATATATATATATATATACACACACACACACACATAATGGAATACTATTCGTCATAAAAAAGAATGACATTTTGCCATTTGCAGCAACATGAATGGACTTGGAGGGTATTATGCTGAGTGAAATAAGACAGAGAACGACAAATACTGTATGATATTACTTTTATGTGGAATCTAAAAAACACAACAAGCTAGTGACTAGAACAAAAAAGAAGCAGATTCACAGATACAGAGAACAAACTAGTGGTTGCCAGTGAGAAAAGGGAAGGGGCCATATAAGGATGGGGGCAAAAGGGGCCATTATGAGATATATGAAATCAGGTATTTGAACCTTGTGAAAATTATATAGCATTTTAAAGAATCTTTCATTCAATTTTTTTTTTTTTTAAAGCAAAATAGACTTTTCTGTCTGGGAGAGTTAACTGCACACATTTGCTGAAATGGTGAGCTTATAAAAGCTCACAGAAATAATTTTCATTGTTTTAATTTTTTTAAGCACTATTGGTATTGAATCATTGAAGAACTATTCAAGCAACAACAACAACCCAAACCTTCTGTTGACCTCCAATAACATCTCTCTCCCTCTCTAAGTTTACTGTAAGCCAGTAGAAAATAAAAGGAGCCATGAGAGCTGTGTTATTTTAGAATTTATTCTCAGGGCTGTCATGAGCGTTCCTTGGAAAACCAATTAATCCAAACTGTAAGCAGTACCATTTAATACCTATGAACAGTCACCCTGTGAAATGGAAGGCCTTTATTAACCAGTTAGAATTCCTGGAAGTGATGATTCCTAAGTATGAGCAATACAGATATCTCTGCTCCTTTTCCTACCCTCCACCAACTCCCACTTCCCTCCACCAAATAGTTCAGGGCTGTTGGACATATTGAGATCATAAGGAGTGAAGTGTGAGTTCCTTTTATAGACTTCTCCTGACCTGAAAAACTGCAGTAAAACTTGTGGATGAATTATTTTCTCACACTACGTTGTTGTGCAGAATTTTAGATTTCATTAGAAAAAGCCCTTATCTCTCATCTTTCAATCCCTTTTCTAAATCTTGCTGAAAACCTCTCCATAGAGAAAAATAAATGGAAGCTTAAATTTCCTTTTGAGCTGTATTTCTCAACCTTTGTGATGCAGTCATCTTTTTTGATAACCCTAAAAATCTCACCCCACCTCCCACACAAGATTCCACACACATCTTCCCAGTGGACCACCCTTCCCCAGTTCACTGATGGAAACTTTCTGATATATCAAGCCAGAGAAGATTTAGTCTCAAAGATTTTGAAAGACTTTTCTTTCTGTGGTTGGTGTTACCAAAACTATAGGCATTTTTATTTTCCAGACATAAAATCACGGTATGATATTATACATGTGTATTCCAAGTGCATGTCAAGCCCCAACCCAGTCCTGCCCCTTAGAGAGTGAGCTGTATCCCCGTCTTCTATCTGAGAATCACTGATGGATCAAGTCCATAAGTGGCCCACTCCTTTGAGTCCCTCCCCAGCCCCTAAAATTCTTCACCATATTTCCTTCCTCTTTTCCCTTTGATCCTTCTTCATTTTCCATTTCTAGGGCCAATTGTCCCTTACTGATTTCTCTTTCTCTCTTTTCTCTCTCTCTAACTCTTTTTCCACTTTGCTACCATTATTGGAATGTAGAGTAAAGATGCTGGTATCAGGACTTTGGTTATGTTGGATGAACAAGGAGGTAAGTTCAGATTTCTTCAGTAAGAACAATTCCTCCTCTGAAAAATGCATTTAAAAATGATTTGTGCTTCCACAGGTGGTCATTGCATGTGTTATGCACATATATAAGTGTAAAAGTTCTAGTTTTCATCTTATTTTTTTGTTCCTTTTTCTCTCAAAGAAATTGGTATATGTATAGAAATGTCTTCATGGTTAAATAAATGGTACTATACTCCCTGTTATATGTGTTGGGGTAAAATAATTGTGAAGGCAAAAGTCATTTGTTTGGATTTTTTAAATATTTTGGACAGTTTGGGGATTCTCCCCCTTAGTCCCAATCTTTCCCATAAATTTGGTGTTCTTCTAATAATTCCTAGATAGAATGAGAGAATCGTGTACCACATTGCCCATTTATTTTGACCATCTTAATTCAGCATCTGGCAGTTTTGATTTATAAGTCATTATGACAGTTCCTTAAATAACTAGAAGCTTTTTTAAACAGGACATAAACTGAGGGAAATCATTGGAAAATGGAAAATTGAACCACTTAAAATATTGGAACTTTTTCATTTAATTATAAAAATAGAGGCAGTGAAAATCAAAGTACCAGCACTTTAGTATAGCATCTTTATAGTCTATGGTGGAATCTAGAAGGGAGTACTAACATTTTTCCCTTTGACTTATTCGTCTAGTCATTCAGTGATGCTTTAATTCTAGCTAGAAGTTAGTTACCTGATTCCATTCTAAATTCTTATCATAACAAACAGATTTGGCTGAAATATTTTCTGTTTATTTGTATTTAATGTCGGCATTAGAAAACTCTCAGCAATCATGAGAAATTTTTAAATGTCAAAGATGAAAAGGTAACATTTATTTAAAACATGGAACATCGTAAACAAACTCCAGGAATAAACCTCAAATTGAGAGGAAAATTGCCTTAATATGTAAATCATCAGCTTACATGTAGACCTATGAAACTATGGTTTACCCAACAACAGTAATAAGATGCCACTGTTTAGCTGATTGGCACAACTTGTTTTAACTGATAATAATCAATACTGTGAATATATCAGGAAAACAGAAACCCTAAACCTACATGTGGGCATTGTTGATTGATACAAACGTTTAAGAGTGATTTGATAATATACACACATTTTGATGTGCACCCATCTTTCGACCAAGATATTTCACTCTTAGAATTAGATGCTGCAGATATTCATTGACAAATCTGTGAAGAAAAATAATACATGCCTTACCTATAATAGTGTAAAACTGGAAACAGCCTAAGTGTCTGGCGGTGAATAGGCCAACCACATCAACTATGGTATGGCCATGAAAGAAATTCTGCATAAAGTGTCTGCAACCATTGCAATATATAATATAAATCTTTATTTACTGACCTCTGAGGAGTTGGGGCAGAGGCTGGGAGGGACTGAACTACTCTCAGGGGTCCTCTGAGAAACAACTGCTAGGAATCAGTTAGAAGTACATTGGTGAAGAGGAGAAGAGCGGGAGTAGGCAGGAAGAGCCTTCTGTGATGTCAGCCTGACACTTTTCAGAGGGGACGGGGTGGACGGAGGATTGGGCAGGAATCTCACACTGCAGTGCTGCTCTGAGAAAGTCTCAGCCAGACTGATGTGCAGCCAGGAGCAAAGACGATCCAGCGAGGCAACCCCATGCTGGGCAGATTTGCCTCCTCGCCAGTAAGTCACGCCCAGTCATTGGCTAGGAGCATCCCAGCGAGGACGTGGCCTCCATGTAAATATGGGAGATCACAGAGCGACAGCTGGAGGTGTCAGCTAAGTGAAGGGCCCCTCTTGGGAGGAAATCTCAGTATAGCCTCATGGCTGTCATTAAAGACATTTGTCTCTATACTATTTATTTGTATTAAAACTTTCAAACACACATACACTAACCAGTTTTTAAAAATCAAGAGAAAAGTTTTTTTAAAAAAACAATGAACATCAATCCCAACACTTGCCCTCCCCATTTAAAAAGATATAAATTGCAAAATTAATACAAAAATAATGAAGTCTAGTAGAGTTGTATTTTGAAGGGATTACAATAGCTATAGCAGTCTTCAGAACTCCTCAAATGAATTTGCTATAAATTTTAAGACTTGCTGATTTGATATGTATAACAATGTCCCAGACTTTGAAACTCAGGGTGCACTGTCACTGCTTTTTTTTTTAAATTGTATTTAATTAGGCAACATGTGCCCATAAAGAAGAGTGGTACTTCATTTCCAGTGCTAAATTGATACATATACACTCAAGAAATATAGAGTTCTACCTTATTAATGCTCTTTAGTTAATGATTTGCATATGAAGGGGGTAGAAAAGAAGCATTCCAATATAAAGAAAGATTTGAAAAAGGTTCAGGATAATGCCATTTTGCCCCTAACTATAAAACTTTGACATAAAGACATGAAAAATAATACATATAAATCTGAAGTAAAAGAAAAAGTAAGATATTGAGTTACAAATTACATTGTACTTTGATGAAGAAAATCTAGAGACAAAATTTACCAAAATCTCCAAACAAATGCAAAAATAAATTATTCTTAAACATAATTGATTCCCAAGAATATCTTTATATTATTTTCAGAGAAACAAAGCAAAAGTACAGATATTCCCTGCAAGACAGTCAATGTTTTCAGCTAAAACATTTCAGTTATAGCCACACAGCTAAGTTCTTAGTTGAACATATTTCCTAGGATAACCTGGGTTTTACCAGATGCATGATGGATAATTGATATTGATAAGAAACACACAACTGTAAACCTTCAAAAGTAGGTGGCTTCTGCCTGTTCTTAAGTGGTATATGTTCCATTTATACTGTAAGAGGTCAGGAGCTTTTTAAATGAGTCAACAACTATCTTCTCTGCCATTGTACATGTATTTGGATGCTGTATATGCTGTGTTTAGTTGTTTAGATCAATAACTGCTTTAAAATTTCTCTCCAATTTATGCTCTACTAATTTTATCTTTGCCTGAACACCAAAAGTGTTGACTGCTTCTACCCTTCAGCTGCACAGAAGTCTCAAGAAACAGTCATCCTCCTAAAGAGCCATTCCAGGTTGTCCTGCTAAGTGCTTGAACTCAGAAATTCCTTATGGGATTCTTGTTTTGTACTCAGGTATCAGGAGGCCATGGAACGCTGAGCATGACAGCTGGCCCTGGAAATGTACTGCGTCCTGGGATTTTTCTGTTCTACAAGAGAAACCCCCCTGATATACCGTTACCTCTAATGTGGGAGGATTTAAACTTTCACTTCCATATCTCTTGTCCCCTCTGTTGGTTTTTGCTGGGTTATATGTTTGTTTAGATGCTGAAAAAGTGGCTCTTGGGAAAATCCCATGGGAAAAACTCCAAACTAGACAGTGAAATCTTTGGCCACTTCCTGGTAGAGTAAAGACAAAGTAAGCCGTCATCCAGAGAGTCTGCCAACATTTCTAAATGGTTCGTGGCCCTACAAGAGAGCATTTATGAAAACATCCTTCTTGCTAAAGTCCCCTCACCAATCTCTCTTATGAATGACTAAAGCTGCTATTGTCCAATATGGTAGCCACTAGTCAAATTACTATTTAAATTTATTTAAATTAATTACCATATGTTCATCAGTGCTCAGGAAAATTAAAATCATGTACTCAGCATCTGTAACTGGATATACTCATGAAGGCTTATACATTGGGTCTTGCTATTCTTCTATTTTTTTTTTTTACTAGATTGAAGATTCTAATGGCCCCATGCTGCTTTACATAAGTAATATTAGTAGAAAGCAAAAGTCATTCAGTCGTGTCTGATTCTTTGCGACCCCATGGACTATACAGTCCATGGATTTCTCCAGGCCAGAATACTGGAGTGGGTATCCTTTCCCTTCTCCAGGGGATCTTCCCAACCCAGGGATCAAACCCAGATCTCCTGCATTGCAGGCAGATCCTTCACCAGCTGAGCCACAAGGAAAGCCCAAGAAAACTGGAATGGATAGCCTATCCCTTCTCCAGCAGGTCTTCCCAACCCAGTAATTTAACCGGGGTCTCCTGCATTGCAGGCAGATTCATTACCAACTGAGCTATTAGTAGAAACGATATCTAAACTTAGATCCCTAAGCATCCTGCCATTGGTGTATCCATCACAAATAACCAGTCATCCAAATATCATGGCAGAAACAAGAAAGAACAATCTCTTGCCCCAACATATAGTGTGATGTACTGGAACACCTTCCCAGTCCAAAATGTCATTTCCCTCCCGGTCTCCAAGAATAAACAGAGAACAGTCAGAAAGTAAGTTTAAGGAGGTAAGGAGCAGTCAAGCCTGAATACTGCATTGCATCAGTCTCTGAGATGTTGTCCATGTCAGAATGGAATGAGGATATTGATTGCTTTCAAGCATTTCCTGAGAAATATCTTCACAGAAATCATTGAAGTGCTGTTAAGTCCCTATACTCCAAACATATTCACAAACATAACTCAATTACACTCTAAAGATTGATATTATTTGGGGTACCCACTATGTGCCATGGCACTGAAGAAAACAGGCAAAAGTCCCTGACTTCATAGCATTCACATTCTAAGAGGGGACAAGAAAAGGAAAGAATGTTATCATTAGAATATGTGACAAAATTCCTCCATGATGTTTTTTCAGGATTTGACTTACATTGTGTATAATGATACATTCAGCCAATATTGGTTGATATAAAATGGTTTTCACAATCAGCTGTTCTGAAAGGGCTCAAGAATTCCACCTTGCTGTAATCTTTGCTGTCCAAGCTGGAACCCCTGGCAGAAGCCCACTCTCAGAAATAGGGATTTGACCGTGCCTGTTTGTATATTTTAATTTGAATTCTCTGGTTCAGAAATCTAACACTTGGGCACCAATTTACTTTTATTTATGTTATTTTCTAATCCCTAGAGACACAGTGAGTGGGGCTCCTGAGATGTCAGAAAGTTAATATTTTGCTGAAAATATTAACTTGAGAAATTCCTTAGGAAGGGCAAACACCTGAACATATGTCACATGCCATAACCTGTGCATGTGTCACCTTATTAGTTGAGCCCAGCATGTTTGCCCTCTATATCAAGATACGGGAATGTGGGCCTACCTCCCCACAGTCCTCTTGGTTTCAAGCACTCTGCTGGACCATTTCAGCCCCTCTCTGATGACGGCAGACTTTCAGGGACAAGGGGAGAATGTGGAGCTCCAGAGCAACCCAGAAGGCTGGTGGAAGTGGAGCGCCCCCAGAGGAGGGATGCTCAGCTACTCTTTTACAAGTTCAATGAGAGCAACTAAGATTCAGCCAAGATCACTCAAGTGAACTTGAGAGACTTCAGATTTTTGAAGCAATGTAGAAACCAGTATTTCAAATCATTCTTTACAATTAATGCCACCCACAGTGAACACATCAAGAGAAACCTTTACTTTGATAATTCTAGGAGATGAAATCTCACCACAGAAACCACTTTCATCTTCCACAAAACACCTGCATGTATAATGAGGCATGCCGTGTAGGGCCACCCAAAACAGATGGGTCATGATGAAGACTTCTGACAAAACATGGTCCACTGGAGAAGGGAGTGGCAAACCACCCCAGTAGTCTTGCCTTGGGAACCCCATGAACAGTATGAAAAGGCAAAAAGATAGGACACTGAAAGATGAACTCCCCAGGTGAGTAGGTGCCTAATATGCAACAGTGGAGAAATAACTCCAGAAAGAAGGAAGAGATGGAGCCGGAGCCAAAGCAATACCCAATTGTGGATGTGACTGGCGATGGAAGTAAATTCCAGTGCTGTAAAGAGCAATATTGCATAGGAACCTGGAATGTTAGTTCCATGAATCAAGGGAAATTAAAAGTGGTCAAACAGGAGATGGCAAGTGTGAACATTGACATTTTAGGAATCAGTGAACTAAAATAGACTGGAATGGGTGAATTTAACTCAGATGACCATTATATCTACTACTGTGGGCAAGAATCCCTTAGAGGAAATGGAGTAGCCCTCATAGTCAACAAAAGAGTCCAAAATACTGTGCTTGGATGCAATCTCAAAACTGACAGAATGATCTCTGTTAGTTTCCAAGGCAAACCATTCAGTATCACAGTAATCCAAGTCTATGCCCTGACCAGTAATGCTGAAGAAGCTGAAGTTGAGTGGTACTATGAAGACCTACAAGGCCTTCAAGAACTAACACCCAAAAAAGATGTCCTTTTCATTGTAGGGGACTGGAATGCAAAAGTAGGGAGTCAAGAGATAGCTGGAGTAACAGGCAAATTTGACCTGGGAGTACAAAACAAAGCAGGGCAAAGGCTAACAGACTTCTGCCAAGAGAACACACTGGTCATAGCAACACCCTCTTCCAACAACACAAGAGAAGACTCTACACATGGACATCACCAGATGGTCAACACCGAAATCAGATTGATTTGCAGCCAAAGATGGAGAAGCTCTATACAGTCAGCAAAAAGAAGACTGGGAGCTGACTGTGGCACAGATGATGAACTCCTTATTGCCAGATTCAGACTTAAGTTGAAGAAAGTAGGGAAAACCACTAGACCATTCAGGTATGACCTAAATCAAATCCCTTACGATTATACAGTGGAAGCGACAAATAGATTCAAGGGATTAGATCTGATAGACAGAGTACCTGATGAACTATGGACAGAGGTTCATGATATTGTACCGGAGGTAGGGATCAAGACCATCCCCAAGAAAAAGAAATTCAAAAAGACAAAATGCCTGTCTGAGGAGGCCTTGCAAATAGCTGAGAAAAGGAGAGAAGCAAAAGGCAAAGGAGAAAAGGAAAGATACACCCATTTGAATGCAGAGTTCCAAAGAATAGCAAGGAGAGATAAGAAAGCCTTCCTCAGTGATCAATGCAAAGAAATAGAGGAAAACAACAGAATGGGAAATACTAGAGAGCTCTTCAAGAAAATTAGAGATACCAAGGGAACATTTCATGCAAAGATGGGCACAGTAAAGGACAGAAGTGGTATGGACCTAACAGAAGCAGAAGATATTAAGAAGAGGGGGCAAGAATACACAGAACTATACAAAAATGATCTTCATGACCCAAATAACCACGATTGTGTGATCACTCACATAGAGCTAGACATCCTGGAATGCAAAGTCAAGTGGGCCTTAGGAAGTATTACTACAAGCAAAGCCAGTGGAGGTGATGGAATTCCAGTTGAGCTCTTTTAAATACTAAAAGATGATGCTGTGAAAGCGATGCACTCAATATGCCAGCAAATTTGGAAAACTAGGCAGTGGCCACAGGACTGAAAAAGGTCAGTTTTCATTCCAATCCCAAAGAAAGGCAATGCCATAGAATGTTCAAACTATCACACAATTGCACTCATCTCACACTCTAGCAAAGTAATGCTCAAAATTCTTCAAGCCAGGCTTCAACAGTACATGAACCATGAACTTCCAGATGTTCAAGCTGGTTTTAGAAAAGGCAGAGGAACCAGAGATCAAATTGTCAACATCTGCTGCATCATCAAAAAAGCAAGAGAATACCAGAAAAACATCTACTTCTGCTTTATTAACTATGTCAAAGCCTTTGACTGTGTGGATCACAATAAACTGTGGAAAATTCTGAAAGAGATGGGAATACCAGAACACCTGACTTGCCTCTTGAGATATCTGTATGCAGGTCAGGAAGCAACAGTTAGAACTGGACATGGAACAACAGACTGGTTCCAAATCAGGAAAGTATGTAAAGGCTGTATATTGTCACCCTGCTTATTTAACTTATATGTAGAGTACATCATGAGAAACGTTGGACTTAATGAAGCACAAGCTAGAATCAAGATTGCCGGGAGAAATATCAGTAACCTCAGATATGCAGATGACACCACCCTTATGGCAGAAAGCGAAGAAGAACTAAAGAGCCTCTTGATGAAAGTGAAAGAAGAGAGTGAAAAACTTGGCTTAAAACTCAACATTCAGAAAACTAAGAATATGGCATTTGGTCCCATTAGTTCATGCCAAATAGATGGGGAAACAATGGAAACAGTGAGAGACTATATTTTGGGGGGCTCCACAATGGCTGCAGATGGTGACTGCAGTCATGAAATTAAAAGATGCTTGCTCCTTGGAAGAAAAGCTATGACCAACCTAGAAAGCATATTAAAAAGCAGAAACATTACTTTGCCAACAATGGTCTGTCTGGTCAAAACTATGGTTTTTCCAGTAATCATGTATGGATGTGAGAGTTGGACTATAAAGAAAGCTGAGCATGGAAGAATTGTTGATTTTGAACTGTGGTGTTGGAGAAGACTCTTGAGAGTTCCTTGGACTGCAGAGAGATCCAACCAGTTGCTCCTAAAGGAAATCAGTCCTGAATATTCATTGGAAGGACTGATGCTGAAGCTGAAACTCCAGTACTTTGGCCACCTGATGTGAAGAACTGACTCAGTGGAAAAGACTGTGATGCTGGGAAAGATTGAAGGCAGGAGGAGAAGGGGACAACAGAGGATGAGATGGTTGAATAGCATCACCACATCTATGGACATGAGTTTGTGTGAGCTCTGGAAGTTGGTGATGGTCAGGGAAGTCTGGCGTACTGCAGTTCATAGGGTCGCAAAGAGTCGTACACGACTGAGTGGCTGAACTGAACTGAAAGCAGATATGTGCTTCAGTCCACCTCAGACCAGCAATTCCTCAGTTGGGGGTTGTCATCCCTATTCTGTCTGCTCTTAATGTATTTTGAAGATACTGGGCTTCTCTTCCCAGAACCAACCCCTCATTTGATAGTTATTTTGATCTACAGACTAATTTATTGCATTCCTTAAGGAAACTGGGATGAAGTGTTTGGAAAAGTACAAATTTCTCTGGAATGTAAAGAGTTGTCATCCATTTTTTTAAGCCCCTTCAAAAATTTTCTTAAAAATATGATTATACCTACATTTATTCAGCAAAGGTTTGCCAGCACTGCACTGTTATTTCCTGTGGCTATCAGATACTGGATAAACATTTTGTTTTCCCCTGTCTCTTGATAAGCAGAGCAGAGACAGCAGATTCCTAATAAGCTGAATTCTGTTCCTCAGCCCCACAAAGGACAACACAATAGCTTCTTATTTTCCAAATGGACAGACAGTCTCTCCAGTTTGGATTGACAGTTCAATGTGAAATTGTTTTTAAGTAACTATTTATGCCCTTTTATACAGGAAAGTATTTACCAGTTTTATTCTAATCATGCCTTTCTTCCCAGAGGCATAGGCATGCATGTATGAAAATATAGTTGAAAAGAGGAATAGAAATGTAATTAGGTTTTGTAAATAGACAGCCAGGACATCCCACTGCTGCTTTAATGGTTTTATGTGCTCAATCTATGCTGCATCTGACTTTTTGTGACCCCATGGACTGTAGCCCACCAGGCTCCTCTGTCCATGGGATTTTTCAGGCAAGAATACTGGAGTGGGTTGCCATTTCCTCCTCCATGGGATCTTCCCGACCGAGAGATGGAACCCTCATCTCCTGCATTGGCAGTCAGATTTTTTGCCACTGAGCTACCTGGAAAGCTCTAATTGTCATAAAAGCTGTTTTAAAAATCACTTCATGGAACTTATAGTTTACTCAATTTAATGACACCACTTTTGAAAAATTAATCAAGTTGATTAATTAACCCTGGTAAGCTAGAAATATGGTTTGTTTTTATGGCCATCAATCTATATGTTACGATACTGTCTAAGGTCAGCTTTCCTGGCAGTGATGACTTAGTACTGTTTCATGTTCCAATCCGTCACCTTTCTCCAGGAATTTAATGTTCCAGTACCTGTAATGTTGCTGTGCTGATATTGCTTTTCTTAACAGCTTCTATGAATTGAGTATTCAAAACCAAAAACTGCCTATGGCCTGCCTTTGGCTAGACAGCCACCGCCAGGGGGAAAAAAGATATGGTACCTATTGCTAATTACCACTATTGTTGTTATTTTTCCCAAAGGAGAAAGTGGATTATTTTCTATCCTTAGCTGGTTGAGGATGCTAAAAACCAAAAGAGAGAGATGTTTTAAAGTTGAAGCAGACACTTTCTCTAGTACCATTGCATTTGAACACCTAAAACGTAAACTAACACCCTATTTTCTTTCTCTTGGGTTTCACTGGTGTCTGAATAAGTGAACATGCTGTGCTGATTTCCTGGACATTCAGAATCAAGCAGGCTTACCTACCCCATCCCATCATGTCTGAGCTGTAAACTATATGAGCATCACTTTTGTTCATTTCGTTCCACCCCTGGCTGCATAGGGCATCGACAGCCGATTCTAGCAATGCATCTCCTCAGACAATGCATTGTAATAGCTCTTCCTCTTTTTCAAATTCCGTTTCATTTCTCATGTTCTGTTGAAAACCCCCAAAAAATTCATTCCACACTGTCATCCCTTTGTCCTAACCAGAACAACTCGATCGTGTCGAAGAAGGCATGAACCATATCAACCAAGACATGAAGGAGGCTGAGAAAAATTTAAAAGATTTAGGGAAATGCTGTGGCCTTTTCATATGTCCTTGTAACAAGTAGGTACTGGGTACCAGCTCTAATCTGTGGCGTCCAGTTTTCTTTCTTTCTTTTTTTTTTTTTTTAATGTCAATGTCTGAAGTTTTGTCTTTTTTTTCTTTGTCCTTTTCCATCCGCTTCATTCTGTGGGGATAAAATACTTGTGTTTAATCAGAACAACTGGAACGCATTGAGGAAGGGATGGACCAAATCAATAAGGACATGAAAGAAGCAGAAAAGAATTTGACGGATCTAGGAAAATTCTGCGGGCTTTGTGTGTGTCCCTGTAACAAGTAGGTGCTGCCTGCCTGCCTGAAGCTTTGGTTTCCCAAGGCCCATCTCCAAGCCTTGACAAGCTCATTCCTGCTGGGTGCAAAGGCAGGATGAGTATGTGGCATGCAGAACAGATCAATACCGTATCTAATGCATTCATCTCATAGCATAGATGATATTAGTGGGAGTTAACTGTTGATGCATTAAAAATCAGGCATACTACAGTGAAAGCTTCACTGTCAGCAACTTTTATTGATGAACGTTTCAACATTTTCCAGAAAGTGTACCTCAAGACAGAAACTAACCTCAAGAAAGAGAGGCACCACCCAGGGAATTTTATGTTCTCTAAATCCCCAAAACCAAAATTGCAGATTTAGAAAAGACTGGGGGTAAGTTTGGAAGTTGAGATACACATATGTATCAAGGTTTGATTTTTCAGAAGCAAAAGAAACAGGTAATTTGGCCCAAACAAGCATTCCATAAGTTAGAGAGTAAGACAGAGATTCACCCTTTCAACTGCCCACCAGTTACCAAATCTGGTCAGCGGTTAGACCATAGATGCTGCAGGTGCACCCAACGCAGAGGCAATGAGTCCTTCAGCAAGAAGTGCTCACGCCTTAGCCAAATTGGACCCATCCCTCTCCAATTCTTCCTTTTGGAAGATCCCCCGTACACTGGCCGAAATGTTGAAATGTGTAGATTTTGCATGCACGACATCACAAAACATTCAACTGTTAAGGTTCTGCAACGCTTTTTTGGAATGTAGCAGAAATGTGACATGTGGTTATAAAGGTTTGCAACAGAAGGAACCTGAAAATAAGTGTTCTGGAAGGTAGTCTTATTTGACTAGCAGTGGAAAAAAATGCATGAGCGGATTGTCCAACATGCATTTGGAAAATTAAACCCATTACCCGATCCCCCTCACCCCTCCTACTTCCCTTTGGACAGAAGCCTTTTTCTAAAAGCTCTCCTGATCCTAGCTTTTAGAATAGAAATCAACGTCATTTCTAGCTGATTATATGACCATTCACATCCTTTAAACTTTGAGGCTGATTTAAAATATCCCACTTCCTGTTTAGGAGGGGAGGGGCTCAATTTGCAAATAAATTTAAGTGTTTTTTTTCTTTATTTTTTTTTTTTAAGAATGATCTACAGTAAAACCTGACTAACTGGAATCTAGCTAACTGGAACCTTCAAGTATATGTATATTTTTGTTCCTTTCAACTTTTAGCAAAACGAGATAAGTAAACAGGGAAAAATCCCATCAAGGACTTAAAAGTGTTTCTCTAAAGGTCAGTCTAGGCAGTTTGCATTCTCTCACTCAGTCTTCCTTCTATAAGTTCCACATTCAAGTGGACCAAGCAACGAAAGCTGAGCTGCAGGGGAAAGGCCATCAGACATATCAAAAGAAACCAAAACCAAGGAATGCTAAAACTCTAAGGCAGGAAAGTGGCTCAAGAATCTAACAGATAGTCAGCCATCACTCTTGAAACTAAATTTACCTCCATGGCCCACTGTGTTAAGAAAGTCCTATAATTCACCAAAATAGCATTCCCAAGCATTCCAGTTAGTCAGGATTTAACTGTTCATCATTTTCAGTGGCCACTTGCCCCCAGGTGACATGTCTACGTATTTTGTGATGAATTTCATAGACATATTTTCCTGTCCACCAATTGTGTGTGGACAAAGGGTGGAGGCAGGCCCCCCTCCCTCCCTGTGACAGATTCTAATGCTCAGATAAAATCATGACCCCTGGGAATTCCACCTACCAGTTGGCCCTAATTCCTTATTACACAAGAGACCCTAACTGAGCTTCAAAGCTTGACTGAAGTGTTCCCTATTGTGTGTAAATAATGCTTTAAAAACCATGTGTCACAGCGCAGTGGCTGGTGGCGCCCTGCACTCTCGGAGGGCTTCGCCCTGTCTCGGCATGTTTCGAGGGACTATGGTAGATGTCCTGCAGTTATGTGAGTCTATGTGCAGCATTGTGGGTGCAGTGATTCGCCTTCGTTCAGAAACGCAAACTTTCCCACTCCCTTGACTGCCAAAGATGGTACACCAGACATTTTACATAGCAGAAAGCATCACAAGGTCCATATAACTTCTGTTAATGTGAGGAGGGAGGGGATGGGGATTTGGAAAATAACAAAAACAAAGCCATACTCTAAACTCTATTAAATTCATTTTTGGATCCTGTCCCACTAAGTGGCCCTGGCTCTTTAGAGCAGTGAATTCTGACTGCTTGAAGGCTGTGGCATTATACATTAGATGTGGGAGTTGCTGAAATTCCATCTGTACAATTTTCCAATTTGTCTCCAGGGTTTCTTGGTCCCTAATCTGCAAGTATTAGTCTTAGTGCCAGTTTTAATAGATGGCTATGGTCCTCCAGTAAAAGAAAGAAAAAAAAAAAGGTTAAATTCTGGTGTCATATAATAGAAAATAGAAAATGTGAAAAAGGGACCAAAAGAAGTTCTGTTCTTGGACTAAAAAGCGTGTGGTTTCTACTATGCAAAGAACATAAAAACATCTTTGATTGCTCAGTTACAACACACCCACCAAAATATGCTGCACACGTGTCTATTGGGCACAGTAGGTATGCCTGGATTTTAAGTCTCTCTCCAAGGCAGCTCAGTGAAATATGGCCCACAGAGACCACACCAGTTCCAGACCACTTTCCCCTACCACATCCCAGGATAGTTTGAAGTAGGCGGCTGTAACCACTCCCATCCTGCCCCTCAGTCCAACAAAGAAGCTATTGAACCTGCGTTTCAAATCCTCATGAAGGCTATTACTGTCCTGCTAGTGCCTTTTTTGAGAATGGTCAACTTCTGGAGTAGTTTGGCTTAAATGAGAATGCTTCACTTTCTACTCATGCCTGTAGCTGGTGCATGAAGAAGATGTAGAGGGGTTTCCCTTTTTGGTGCTAGATGGCTTGTTCTCTCTTCTATTTTCCTGCATTCATTTCACTATGCCTCTTTTACTTTTTGTCTCTGTGGACAAAGGTTTGTACATCGACTCTGGATGTATGGTGACTGTTTGGAAGTACCGATATATTATCTAATTCAAATCACTCTAGAGGCAACTCAAAGACCATCACCCTTGGCCAGCCACCAATCCTATATGTTCTCCACGCAGAGTGAGAATGCCTGGTTCTGCACATGCATTGGGGGAAAACAATTAAAACGGGAATCTTTGCATGATGGTGTGTAAAAACTTGGTCCAGGATGTTTTTCTTGATGACAGTGTGTTGCTGTGGTGTGATATACACACTCTACTTGGCAGTCTGTTTTGTGTCTGTCTGCCAGTATGTTTTTTTCTGTGTTTTGTGTCTCAAAATATAACCATGTCATTGAAATAGAATTGAATGTCCTCCAACTACGTTAATCCTTGTCTTAAATCCAACTAAACTAACAAAAATGAAATCCTGAGTAGCTGAGGCTTGGTGGTGGCCAACTGTTGGGGTCTGGATTATGATATATCGGTATTCTCTAATGCCTCGAATTAAAACTCATTCGCTTGGTTCGGTTCTGAGCTTGAAGAGGTAATGATTGTTGTGAGCTTGATGCGCCGCCCCTTTTGCTTGTCACTCACCCTCTTTTTTGCATAGGCTTAAATCAAGTGATGCTTACAAAAAAGCCTGGGGCAATAATCAGGATGGAGTTGTGGCCAGCCAGCCTGCTCGCGTGGTTGATGAACGGGAGCAGATGGCCATCAGTGGTGGCTTCATCCGCAGGTGAGCCTCGTGCAGCTGGCACTGTAGCAGTTGCTTACTTTTGAGTGACAAACCCCTCCAACCTGAGTGGTTCTTAAAACAGCACTGGGAAGTTCCCTGGCAGGCCAGTGGTGAGGACTCAGTGCTTTCACCATCATGCTCTGGGTTCAATCCCTGCTCAGAGAACTAAGAACTCACAAGTCTAGTGGTGCTGCCAAAAAAAGAGAAAAAACACCATTTTTTTTAACTTCTGAATCTCTGTGTTGACTGAGCAGATCTTCTGAGAGCATCTCCTGGGCTCGCTCACTACATGCCAGTGGGCGCAAGATGATCTAAGACAGCAGTGCTTCCTTGTCTGGTGGTTGGCTGGGGCCGTGGGTATGAGGCGTCCCTTCTCTTCTACGCAACCTCTCCCCTGGAAAGCCCATGGTTCTTGCATGGTGGTGGCAGCACCAAGGGGCAGGTTCCCATACGCAAGCACTTATCAAGCCTTTGCCCACATTTCACTGGACAAAGCCCGCCTCGTGACCACATCCAGCACCAGTGTGGCAGTCAGCAAGTGTTTCACTCCATGACTTTGATCGGGCAGAATTTATGAAACTATGTACAGAGATGGAGGCAGGGTCAATAATAAGGAATGGTGAAACATCTGTGAACTAGCAATGGCAGGAAGAATCCTAAAGGGACAGGAGAGAACTGTCACCAGAACCCAGCAGTAGTTATGGCTGTGGGCAGAGGTTGAGGTGCCTGGGCTTACTCCATACCAACTGAATCAGAATCAGAATCTCTAGAAGTGAGATCCAGGTGTCAGTAGTTTCTAGAGCCCCTCAGATTTTAATATGAAAAGAAGGCTGAGAACTATGGAACCAGAGGTAAGTCGTAACTGCTAACAATCATTTATATAAATTTCTTTTCTACATATGAAACCTGGGAAGTTCTCCTTTAACTTTACCTGGCCTAGATTGCTTTAAAAATCCTACAGGAGCAGTCTACATTGGGATTTACCGTGAGGGATGGGTTTTAACCCCTGTGAGCAAATTTTAGCCCGTCGCCATCTGAGATGGGGAAAACTCAGACATTTTGAAATAAGTATTTACCATTTACGATAAAGAGTTAGTGCTGTATGTGCCCTTGTCCATCAACTGGGTCAAAAGCAGGTGCCAAGCATGAGAGAGAGTGCAAAAGGTTTATTAGAGAGTAACACTGGGAAGGGAAAGGGGGGAAGTAAGACTGGGGAAGGCTGTCAGACCATCAAGCAGAGCTGACAAACAATCGACCAATTCATTGGGAACTCCACAGCAAAGTTGCTCATTGGAGGGATTCCATGGTAGGTAGAAATTACTAAGTCTTTGTAAAAAGTCTTGTTTTGTCATTGGCTGGGCCACCTTGAGAAGAACATGACCTCAGCTCAAAGGCAGACCTAAAGGAATGAACAGTGAGAAGCTGTCAGCTGACCACACTCCTTGCAACTGGGCGATGAGTTCTTTCTTTCTTTCTTAAAAAAATGAGTTCTTTCTTAAAGACAGTTTGAGCAGTGCATGGATCCATACAGTGCAGGGGGTGAACTGTGGCTATATAGTAACTATTAATAAAAATGATATATAAATAAATGTCAATTAAAAGTTTTTTTAAGGAAAAAAAAAGGGCCTTCTTAACTTTCAAGCTGAGTTATGAAAAAAATGGGAACTCCCTTTGGGTAAGGCATTTTGAGAGCCAATTCCTCCCTCCTTACTTAGGCTGAAACAATATTTTATCACAGTTTCTTCCTTGAAATCACCAATTCACAATGTCACTAAAAACCACATAGCATTGAAACCTGAGCAAGTAAAAGTCATCTTGAAAAAGTAGCTCCCTTTGGAGTTTTTGGGAGCAAATAGGATTAAGGGGCAGACTGTTATTCTCATTACTCTTCCCATTAACGTTGGTCCCAAATGGAGAAGTAGATGAGTGGAGAAACTCTCTGACTTAGTGCAATAGCTTTTCTTATAAGTTTGAGTCTTGGAGATTTTGATTGACATTTCAGAAAGAAAAATACAGTTTCTAACTGGTTCCTCCTTCATTCTCTGACCTGGAATCCTCCCAACTAAAATGATTTTAGCCTTAAAACATGAAAATTGGGATAATCATAAAGGGAGGAAATGATATGTTTGTAGAATTGAGAGAAGTAGATATATTAATCTGCTTAATATGCCTTCTTTAAAAGTAGAAATTTAAGTGTTCAATAATGCATTTACAAATTATTTTCCTATCTACAAAAGCTAAAATGTTCTCATATTGAATAGAGATTTTAAAAGGACCAGATTGATACCTGGAGATCAATAGATTTTCACTAAGCTTTAGGTCCTGGGCATTTGAGTTTTTCTTATCTTCTAAAACCTCTTCTTTGATGCTCAGGGTAACAAATGATGCCCGAGAAAATGAAATGGATGAAAACCTGGAGCAGGTGAGCGGCATCATTGGAAACCTCCGTCATATGGCCCTGGATATGGGCAATGAGATTGATACACAGAACCGCCAGATCGACAGGATCATGGAGAAGGTGAGCACGGGGCAGTCAGCAGGTTTCTGTTGCTCATCACCTTCTCTGAAATAACCACCGAGGAAGCATGGAGGGCATAACAAGACCCGCAAACCGTGACTTTGGATTCAGGTCCTGGTAGATAGACATCTTCCCCTTAATTTTCCGACTCAGAAATACAGCAACAGATAAGTAAATAATAGGGTAGAATTTACTCTAGCAGATATTCCTCAGGGTCACCTTTACTACAGGCATTGTGCTAGGCCTCAAAAGACATATTAAGATGAGAAAGACACCACCTCCACTCCAAGAAACTCACAGCTTATGGGAGGCAGTGAGCATCCAGATGAAAATATAATTTGTCAAGAAAGTTGCACATCAAATGCTAAGTCAGGTTAGATGGGGAAAGATTTCAAGGGTCAGGGAATGGGGAAATCTCACCCAAAAAGTTGAATTTGGATCGAGTCTTGAAGGTTGGTGAGCTTGTCAGAGATGATGTAGGGATAGAATCAGGAAATGGAGGGAAGAACAGTTATTTCAGGTTAGCCATAAGATGAATAGGAGCTTTGATTTTATAAGTGCGGAAGCTTAAATGATAGTTCAAAAAGGCCCATATTCCATTTCCAGTTCAAGAGTGCACACGTCCAGATCTCAAAGTAGGAAACATAATCTAATGAAATTGAGTTCATATAAGGACACCAGATGTCACACTCAGACTGAGCCGCCTAGTGTCAGAAAGAGGAGAGACGGTCAAATGGTAAAAGGTAGGGTTGGGGACTTCAGATTAGGAAGGAACAGAAAGAAGCACTGGAAAGCTTTTATAACAAGATTTGGGGCACCCACACCGAATATTCTACACTATGCAAATCTGATACAGTCTCTATGTCTTTGTATTCCATCCCCTCCCTAATCAATAGACTCCTAAATATTACTTATAATTTCTTAAGATATCCAAATACCAACAGGGAGAAATAGACAAATTATGAGTTTAATGGTAATTGTGCATCTATAATCAATTCTACTTAGCTAATCTTATATGATATGAGTTTATTCCTTGGAAGATATTGAAATTTTGAGCCTGAAACCCTGAGTTCCTTTTCAACAACTCATTCCACTTTGGTTGGGGGTAGAAGGACGGTTTTTGTGCTCTCTTGCATCATAAGGCTAAATACTGTTTCTTGGTATCTGAGCATCCTCCACTGACTTAAGAAAGGAATTAGTAGACATAAAGGGAACGCTTTTCCCTATTGTGTTCTATGCACTTTATAAAGATATTTGACTGCATAATATTTTGCCTAATCAATATTGATATACACAAATGTCAGTGTAGTTGACGAAATACCTGTGCTTTGCCTACTTCACAAGTCATGACATGCTTATTGTTGGTAAGAGCCTTTGATGTGCTAAAGCTTTTAAGCTGTGTAGATCAATAGGTTTTTAGAACAATATTGAGACTTTCCAAAAGTACTGGAGCCAACAGAAATGGATCTAACCCATTATGGCCCAGAAAAATGAACTAAGAAATAATTGCTGAACCACCTTCCAATAGGAAAATGATTTGGGGGAAAGAAAAAGAAAAGTAGCCATTTTTCTATCAAAGGACCCAATTGACTCACAGATATAGGGAGATAATGTATCTCTAACTCAATTAGAGTCCTAGAAAGAGAACTTCTACTAAGAAAGAGGGGTCAAATCTTTATTGACAGAGTTGGGCTTTAAGCAAGCAGTTTTCCTGGAAAGGCAGGTGACATCTTAATCTACCACTTCACATTTCTAGGTCTGTTCTTTAGGGGAAAAGTTTTCATTCTGGGCCTAGTTTACAAGAGCCAAGACTTGTGCAACTATAGGGTTTTATCAAAAGTCAGGCAAGAGGATAGGAAATTGCCATTATAGTTTATCTCATCCTTGGATGCTGAATTGCTTAAGAAGTGGGGCAAGAGTCTAGTTGCCTTCAAATAACTAGCCTTTTTTTCCTCAAAACAACAATGTGGATATGATTGATATAAAGCCCATTTCAATTCAGCATTGCCCCAAATGATGCATGTTACATGATTATTAGTAGACTTCTACCTTCTTTTGCAAGTTCTTACTTCCGATCATAGAAAATGGTGTGCAAAGATCTTCTGCATATCTAGGATTAAAATCATACTGTAGGACTAAAGAGAATCTTCTATTTCTCCCATATTCTCTGATGACCCAAACAACCACCCTCACCCAACCCCACCAATCATGATCCTTTCTCATCACTTCAATTAGTAGTAAAGTTTTGGGAATCCAAAATAATGCAGTCTTCAGTACATTCTTATGGACTGTCAAGAAATTACTTTGTCCCTTTAAAAACCCTATTTTCTGATTTAGGGTATTTATAAATAGGCAATCTTCTAAGGTTGAAATTGTATGATTCTTTTAGAAATCTATTAAAATGGGGCACGTTTCTGTCATGTCTTTATGGGAACTGTTGCTAAGGAAACAATAATGTTCAAACTTGGATTTAAAATTGTCAGTGAAAGATGCGATGCACACGTTAAAATAGGATAAAAGTAAAGCTGAAGATTGAGCATTGCTCACATTCTCGCATCAGTATGGAAGCATGGTGTTTGAAAACTAAGATCTTGAGTTCCAGCAAGGCTTTCCTGCTCACCAGCTTCATGACCTGGTTCCTCATCTGATACTGGAGTGGATTGCTATTTCCTTCTCCAGGGGAAAAATAATAAGAGAACAGTTAAAATCTGGGCTCAGAACAGGCTGTCATGTAAGTTAGAGATATCCTCTTCTGGAAGTCTGAGCTGTGCTCTAAAAGCTACTTGCCATGGTCTGGATTTGAGATTTCAGAGTGTTTAGAAGCATGAACAGCCCCTAAACAGCCCTTCTACCTCTTTCTATGGTTCTTTGCATCGGCATCTTGGTTTCCTCACAAAGGCAAGTTATGTAGTGTATCTTGAGTGTATTAGTGAGTTTAGGATTCTCTAAATAGAAATGTGAAAACAGAGATGGGATATATTGCATAAATATGTCCTACAGGATATAAATAGAGTAAACACAGATGCATTCTCCAAATACCAGGAAGACAACTAAAAGAAGATTATCTCAGGATATTTTTCCTAAAAGCACATATGTTATATAATATAATAAAGATCTGGCTCCTTTGGTGTCAGGTATTGTATAGACTGGAATTTTGATACACTTCAGAAAGAATTGAGGTGGACAACACAGATGCTCATTGATGATACGTCTGTTCTAGCTCCTCCCAGATTCTTTGAGGGTATCCAAAGAGTAGCCTCATGCTCTACTTCAAAACACCCTCTTGTACCATCACATGAAGACTCACCAGTACCTTCGTAATGCAAGAAATCCTAGAATGTTTGCCTTCAGAAATGCTGTCTGTTTTTAAATGTATGTTTTTTCCTTATTTGAGCAGTTCTCAAACGTAAGTCTGGAAAAATAATCAGCATAATCCAATCTTAAGGAACATTTCACATTGATCTGAGCTTCTAATTTTCCTTTAGATCCAAGTGTTATTATTTCTGATAGTATTTGTAGCTAAAGAGGGAATACTAAAGCGTTTGGGAAAACAGGTGAGAAATACCCATTTTCCAAATTACAAACCTAAAGGTCAAAACTATGAGTCTATAGATCAAAGCCATCAAGGAAAATTATTGTTCTGCCTTATCTGTTTTGAAGTCAACTCATAACTATCCAAACAGATGGTAAGGAGCTATTGCCAGATAATTCAAAGTTATGAACAGTCTAGAAATATTTTTCTTTCACTTGGCAAATTTCTATTTGAATAGCGATAACTCTAGTGTCACGGGAATTCACAACTAAACTGGATAAAGAAGACACAACTTGGTGGAGATTACAAAGCATCAAGCACAGTTGTTGATGTGAAATCAGTAATCACTGACTAAGTGCTGGTTGATATAAAAACAGCCCAGTTTCCCTACACTGCCTCTCAGTTCCCTTCCCCCCTTCCCAGGCTGGAGAAAGACATACAACACTGCCAACCACAGTAGAGCAAAAACAACAGCCAGAAAGGAATTTTTGTCTTCTCTTCTGCTTGCTGGCTCATATGTTCCTCAGTGATGTTAGGAATAGTTCATTTTCTGAAGGTCAAAAGTATATCCAGGTAGTAGCCCTGGGTTTCATGATGCATGTAGAGCAAAAGAGAACTCACGCAGTGAGGCAGTCAGTCAAAATACAAAATGATAGTAAGTGTGTCTCTGTTAAAACAAGCCAGTTATCAAGCTCACAGGAGTAAATCTTCAGAAATGGGACTAAAAAATATTTAATATTGCAAAAGCAAAACACGTTTTCACCCAACAAGAGTAATTGTAAGATAAGATGTATTGATCACTTCATTTTTGCAAAACATTATTCCAAGACCATTATGTGTAGCAACTCATTTCATCCTCATAGCAAACCTAAGTAGTAAGATGCTAACAGTGATTACAGTGTGGACTCTGACGCCAGGCCTTCTGACTCTGGTTTCCCCATTTATTAGTGCTGTGACATTAGACAAAATTGCCTAAATTCTTTCTGCTTAGTTTCCTCACTTGGAAAAAGGAGCTAGTAACGGTATATACCTCGGTGTTGATATCTATCTTGATGTTGTCCAAGTTGAATAAGTGGGACATTGTAGTGGCACTGTGCTCGCCAGCAGTGTTCTTTACGGCCCCCAGCTTACAGCGCAGAAAGCTGAGCCCCCAAAATGTTAGGTAACCTGGCCAAAGTGATGCTAGTAACTGTACAAATAGCAGGAATATAACTCAGTTTAACAGATGTGAGTGTCTGCCATAGAAGTCATTGGGTGTCATTCCAGAAGAGAAAGATAAATGATATGCCTCTGTCCTACAAAGAACAGTCTGCGGTAGGGGAAACAGTCATGAGAACTAGGTCATGAGATCAAACTTCTATGATCATGCTCAAGCCCAGCCAATGGTTCTGGGGACACAGAAGAAGGGATGGGTCATTCTGATGAGAAGGAAAGTTTCAAGATGCCTTCACCCAATAAGAGGCGTTTGAACTGGACCCTGAAGGGGTCCAATAGCATTTTAATGGGTAAACTGAGTTGTTTTTCTTTCCCCTTTTTCCAGGCTGATTCCAACAAAACCAGAATTGATGAGGCCAACCAACGTGCAACAAAGATGCTGGGGAGTGGTTAAATGGCCCATCTGTGTCTTCTTCCACATGCTGTTGGGCAAGATTAGCACCTTCATGCTTTTCTCATGGTATAACCTAGTAGGTCTGCACACATGCACACATCACCCGGCCCCCATTGTGAATGTCTTGTGTCGTCCATCAGCCCAACGATACTGTGTGTCTTCTGTTTTTCCTGGGTCTCTTTCTCTCCAAAGGCTGTATATAGTGGTCATTTGGTGGCTCTAACTCTTTATGTAAGATGTCTCGGGTTTCATTTTACCTTTTCTCTTTTCAGTGGTGTTTGCTGAATGACAACAATTTAGGAATGCTCAATGTGCTGTTGATTCTTTCAATCCACAGTATTGTTCTTGTAAAACTGTGACATTCCGCAGAGCTGCTGCCACGGTCCTTTCTTCGGGCATCAGGCTCTGAAACTCAAAACCCGCTGTCTTTGCTCCTCATGGCTGGTGTCTGTCTTTATGATTTCATGATTAGACAACGTGGAATCACATAACAGGCATTGCACTCAAAGTGATGTGATTTATGCACTTATGCATGAGAACTAAATAGATTTTTAGATTCCTACTTAAACAAAATCTTTCCATGACAGTAGCATACTGATGAGGAAACACATACACAACAACAGCAACAACAGAAAACAGCAACAAAGCATGCTCAGTATTGAGGCACTGTCAAGATTAAGTTATACCAGCAAAACTGCAGTGGTGTCACTTTCTTTCTGTCAATATTTAAACTTATCAACCATGATCATCCTTTTTTAAAAAAAAGTAATTTTAAAAAAAGATGGGTTTGACATACTCACCATTTAATCATTTCCAGCAAAACACACGTTTGACTGAAATTATGTCCAATGGATGTAATATAGAGTTTGTTTGCTGCTTTTGAAGACTGTGTTTTGGAGAAAGCAACCTTGCTGTGAAACAGTGTGGAGATGTAAATTTTATAAGGCTGACTCTTATTAATCACTATTTCCCCTGTGGTTTGTTATCAGTACAATTCTCTGTTGCTTAATCTAGAGCTATGCACACCAAATTGCTGAGATATTTAGTAGCTGATAAAGAAACCTTTAAAAAAAATAATGTAAATGAATGAAATATAGATAAACTATGAGATAAATATCATTACGGCATGTAATATTAAATTCCTTCTGTCTCCTCTGTCAGTTTGTGATGTGATTGACATTTTGTAGCTAGTTTAAAATTATTAAAACTTATAGACCCCAGATGTCTGCTTTAATTTCTTCATGGACCCTGTCTGAGTTTGTACTCACATGAGAAGAAGAAATCTGGCTACAGTCCCATCACTCCTAAGAAGTCAGTTCTGCCTGCTAAGGACACCATATGGGAAAAGCAAAGGTGTCCCTTCTACACATGATCCAATGGCAATTGAAACGTGGCTTGATTTTTATAATCTGTTTCACAAATTCTTATGCATAGATTCAGTGTTGGCCATGGGGGGAATGTAATTCAACCAGAAGGCACAAAGGAAAAAAAAAATCCATAGAAAAACTCTGTAGTACTCAGACTTGGCTGTACATGGATTGAGGTATATTAGGTGTCAATCAACTCTCATCTTCCTTCTCTCCAGTATCACCCCACCAAACTGAGCCTGCCACGACCACCACCACTACTGCCTCCAGTTTATTTAACAGCTTTATTGGTGTATCATAAAATTCACCCATTTAAAATGTATACTCCAGTGTGAAAGTGAAAGTGCTAGTTGCTCAGTCGTGTCCGACTCTTGGCCACCCCGTGGACTGTAGCCCGCCAGGCTCCTCTGTCCATGGAATTCTCCAGACGAGAATACTGGAGTAGTTTGCCATTTCCTTCTCCAGGGGATCTCCCCAATCCAGGGATCAAACTTGGGTTTCCCACATTGCTGACAGATTCTTTACCATCTGATCCATCAGGGAAGCCAATATATTCAATATTTGTATAATCCAATAGTTTTTAGTATATTCACAGTTGTGCAATCTAATTTTAGAAAATTTTTATCATCCCCCAAAGAAACTCCATACCTATTAGTTAGTAGTCATTCCCATTTCTCTTCCCTCAGCCATAGGCAACCACTGATTTAAGATCTGTCTATAGATTTGCCTATTCTGAACATTTCCTATAAATGGAATGGTACAATATGTGGTCCTTTGTGACTGGCTTCTTTTATTCAGCATCATGTTTTCAAGATTTCATCCATGTTGTAGCATGTATCAGAGTTTTCCTTTTTAAGGCCAAATAATATCTATTGTATGGAAAACATTTTGTTTATCCATTCATCCATTGCTGGACATGTGCGTTGTTTTTACTTTTGGACTCTTATCAGTTATGAGGCTCTGAACATTCATGCTCAGGTTTTTGTGCAGACATGTGTTTTCAATTCTTTTGATGTCACCACTTTTACCCCCGTTACTGTCTCTGCCACCATCACCTCCTTCATTACCTGTACCCTTCTAGCTCCGCCACCACCACTGCTTTGACTACCAGCACCTTGACCTCGCCGCTACCTCTGCCGCCTCTGAACCATCCTAGCTAACACCTCCCTTCCCACCTCTCCCTCCCCAGTCACCGCCCAGCCCTTGTCTCCTCCTCCGCAGCTGTCACCAGCACAACCGTCATCTCCTTACTTCTGCCACCTCCGCTGCTTCCCTCTCCTGCCCCTCAGAGACGATGCCGGTGAATTCGTCCTGATCACCTTGGTTGACTGCCAGGTCATTTCACCGGTATTTCCGGAGGTTAGGTGAGAGCAGTTCAGAAGTAAAACCAGTGATGACAAACTCATCATCCTCAGGAAATGTTTGCAGTTCTTTAGCTTCTCCCCAAGTCTTAGAACAGGTTCTAGGATACCCAGATGCTCAGGGAAGTTATTCTAAGGACCAACTCTAGCAACACATTTATGCCTTAAAATTAGGTAGTAGAGAGGATGCTCAAAGATGCAGAAAATAAACATACCATGTATGTCAAAGCAGCTAAGGGGTTGATGTATGGGCTGTGTTAGAAAATTCTTTTCCCAACTCCATCTGTTTTTAGTGAAGTGAGTGCATTTCCACATTGTTTGAATAATTAAAATGTCATACGGGATACATGAAGAGTAGGACATGGGCATCCTGCTTTAAGATCCAACACATAATTCATTCTGAAGTGTATTTCCTTGGATAATTGAGCTTGTCTAGCCTCAGCTCTAATGCAGTCAGCTCCTTTTGGCTAAAGAAAGACGTATTCCCCAGGGATGAATCAGATCTGGGTAATGCACCAACTCAGGAAGTACGATAGAAATACAATTATTGGGGCAAGGCAGAATACTGCAAGACCTAAATCCTCTACAAAAACACTAGAAGGGATAAAGGTGGTCCTGGTCCCAGCGACAGAGCCCTTTCCTCTTGTCTGCCTCTCTCTTCTGGTTCTCCTTCCACACAGGCCTCTGCTCTGACCACCTCGCCGCAGGCTTTGTGGCACTCATTTGTGAGCCCGTTGACAGCCACACTAGAAAATGAGAAAAATGGACCAAAATTCATACTTCTGATCAGCTAATACATGCCAGGTGCTGTGTGAAGTGCCTCATTTATGATGACTCATTAAACTCTCTTAAAAATTCTGTAACCTTGACACTGTTAGCCCCATTTTACAGAAGAAATTAATACATTACCTGAACCAGACTTACTTTGTTAAAGTTGATAAGTGATGTAGGCATGATTCTAGCCAGATGTGTGCCTCCAAAGCTGTAGACAGGCCTAGAAGATAATCCTTACCAACTGGCTCAGTGGTAAAGAATCCACCCACCAATGCAAGAGACATAGGAGACATGGGTTTGATCCCTGGGTTGGGAAGAACCCCTGTAAGAGGGTATGGCAGCCCACTCCAGTATTCTTGCCTGGAGAATCCCATGGGCAGAGGAGCCTGGCGGGCTACAGCCCATGGGGTCACACAGAGTGGGACACGACTGAAGCAGTTGAGTACACACACACACACATTCAAGCTGGAGGGTTTGTCTGTTCAGATAAGTCAACCCCTAAATATGAAGTATATCCAATGGTAAGTGTGCCAGAGAAGTGTAAAACACTGAAGGAGGTAAAGAGTGCAGGAAGTGGGAGAGAAGATGCTCTTTTTAAAAAAATGGTAACTATAGTTATCATAGCTATAGTCAATGGCAGGTCAGCTGGGCGAATTGGCAGCTGACTGCTGAGGCTGCTCCCCTTTTCTCTCTGTGGTCTCTCATTTCTCCACATCAATCAGGATTTGTTCCCATGGCAAAATCGTATAAGTCCAAGAAACACAGTTCAGTTCAGTCACTCAGTTGTGTCCGACTCTTTGCGACCCCACGGACTGCAGCACGCCAGGCTGTCCATCACCAACTCCCAGAATTTACTCAAACTCAGGTCCATTGAGTCAGTATGATATCCAACCATCTCATCCTCTGTCATCCCCTTCTCCTCCTGCCTTCAATCTTTCCCAGCATCAGGGTCTTTTTTGCAATGAGTCAGTTCTTCATATCAGGTGGCCAAAATACTGGAGGTTCAGCATCAGTCCTTCCAATGAATATTCAGGACTGATCTCCTTTAGGATGGACTGATTGGATCTCCTTGCAGTCCAAGGGACTCTCAAGAGTCTTCTCCAACAACACAGTTCAAAAGCATCAATTCTTCAGTGCTCAGCTTTCTTTATAGTCCAACTCTCACATCCATACATGACTCCTGGAAAAATCATACCTTTGACTACACAGACCTTCATTGGCAAAGTAATGCCTCTGCTTTTTAATATGCTGTCTAGGTTGGTCATAACTTTTCTTCCAAGGAGCAAACATCTTTTAATTTCATGGCTGCAGTCACCATCTGCAGTGATTTTGGAGCCCAAAAAATATAGTCTGTCACTGTTTCCATTCTTTCCCCATCTATTTGCCATGAAGTGATGGAACCAGATGCCATGACCTTTGTTTTCTGAATGTTGAGTTTTAATTCAGCTTTTTCACTCTCCTTTTTCACTTTCATCAAGAGGCGCTTTAGTTCTTCCCTTTCTGCCATAGGGGCTTCCCTGGTGGCTCAGATGGTAAAGTGTCTGGCCTGCAGTGCGAGAGACCCAGGTTCAATCCCTGGGTCAGGAAGATCCCCTGGAGAAGGGAATGGCAACCCACTCCAGTACTCTTGCCTGGAAAATTCCATGGACAGAGGGGCCTGGTAGGCTACAGTCCATGGGGCCGCAAAGAGTCGGACATGACTGAGTGGCTTCACTTTCACTTTTTCTTTTTCTGCCATAAGGGTGGTGTGAACTGCATATCTGAGGTTATTGATGTTTCTCCCAGCAATCTTGATTCCAGCTTGTGCTTCATCCAGCCCAGCGTTTCTCATGATGTACTCTGCATATAAGCAGGGTGACAATATATAGCGTTGACTACTCCTTTCCCAAACTGGAACCAGTCTGTTGCTCCATGTCCAGTTCTAACTGTTGCTTCCTGACACGCATAGGGATTTCTCAGGAGACAGATCAGGTGGTCTGGTATTCCCATCTCTTGAAGAATTTCCCACAGTTTATTGTGATCCACACAGTCAAAGGCTTTGGCATAGTCAATAAAGCAGAAGTAGATGCTTTTCTGGAACTCTCCTGCTTTTTGATGACCCAACGGATGCTGGCAATTTGATCTCTGGCTCCTCTGCCTTTTCTAAATCCAGCTTGAACATCTGGAAGTTCACAGTTCACATACTGTTGAAGCCTGGTGTGGAGAATTTTGAGCTTTACTTTGCTAGTGTGTGAGATGAGGGCAATTGTGTGGTAGTTTGAACATTCTTTGGCATTGCCTTTCTTTGGGATTGGAATGGAAACTGACCTTTTCCAGTCCTGTGGCCACTGCTGAGTTTTCCAAATTTGCTGGCATATTGAATGCAGCACTTTCACAGCATCATCTTTTAGGATTTGAAATAGCTCAACTGGAATTCCATCACCTCCACTAGCTTTGTTCCTTGTGATGCTTCCTAAGGCCCACTTGACTTCACATTCCAGGATGTCTGGCTCTAAGTGAGTGATCACACCATCGTGATAATCTGGGTTGTGAAGATCTTTTTTGTACAGTTCTCCTGTGTATTCTTGTCACCTCTTCTTAATATCTTCTGCTTCTGTTAGGTGCATACTATTTCTATCCTTTATTCTGCCCATCTTTACATGAAGTTTTCCCTTGGTATCCCAAATTTTCTTGAAGAGCTCTCTAGTCTTTCCCATTCTATTGTTTTCCTCTAAGAAAAAGGGTGGAAGCAGGCAAACTCTCTTGAGACCTAGGCTCATTGCTTCTACTTTCTATTAGCGAAAGCAAGTGACAAGACCAATTCAGATTCAAGAGATAGGGAAATACATTTCTTATTAGGAAAAGATTAAAGTCACACCACAAAGGGTGTGGATACAGAGAGAAGTGAACACGGCTGTCTTGGCCATCTGTCTATGACGTGTATGGAATTTTCCTTTCCTCCTCTGCATCCTTATTCTCACAGAGAAACAGAAGTTCAGGGCAGACCCTCTGTGTAACCTAGGGTAGGTCCATGCAGTATCCCTCCCCTTTAGTGGTAGTAGTAGTGTAAGTCGCTCAGTCGTATCTGACTCTGTGTGACCCCACGGACTGTGGCCTGCCAGGGACCTCTGTCCGTGGCATTCTCCAGGCAAGAGTACTGGAGTGGGTTGCCATTCCCTTCTTCAGAGTATCATCCTAACCAGGGATTGAACCCGGGTCTCCTGCTTGCAGGCAGATTCTTTACCCTCTGAGCTACAGGGAAGTCCCATTTTCCCCCTTTAATCATATTAAAAATAATAATAATAATAACAGAGGACTCAGCATGTAGCTGCCCAAGGGAAGATTTGAGAACCCGGAGCAGAATGACTGTAGTTCCAGGCACTGCTGACAGGATGTTGCAGCCAGTCGGTAAGACTGACCTTAATCCTGAAATAATGAAACTAATCCCTCCTATTCAAAGCAATAGGGTTTCAGCACCGTCATTAACCCCTACACACCAGAACTGGAAAGAAAACACTTTAAAATGTTCAAAATAGAATTGGATCCTTGGCCAGCACCTGGCAAATACCCTTATTCTAGAAACTTCCGTAGTTTTTCCTGTCATCTTTTATTTGTTGCTATTTTGTGAGAATTTACACTGAAATTTCTCAGGAGGATGGTGCTTTCTTTAATTTTCCTTTCCTCCCAGTCTTTTATGTACAAAAATATACTCTTCTCTTTGCTAAGAGGATAAAAAAGACTGATTACTCAGGGATGAAAAAGAAATTATGTGTGTCAGAGACAGCTTAAGTACACACAAGATGTATCCTGAGTGTCTAGGGGAGTGGGGGTGTGGGAGGTGACTGCTGCCTTCCAAGACACTGTCTTACTTCTCTGAGGGAACTGTGACAACCACCAGTTTAGGAAAGATGAGACAAGTGCTAAGGGTGTGTGTTTTTAGACTTTCAGAGGCTGGGGGAAGAAAAAGCCCAAGAGACCTAAACCCATATCTTCATTTGCTATTAAAGGCAAAACTCGCGCCTAAACCAATGATATTCTCCAGGAGGCTAAAGCTTTTATCTGTCTCCACTGAAAATCCACTTTATCTTCCATACCTGTCAATTTGACCATGGCAATGGTCCACTGGAATTCCTAGCCTCCAGAATTTCATTTCTGCACCTTAAATATGGAGAACCTGCTCAGCTCTGAGAACAACAGTCAAGATATCCCTACCAACTATCTCAATATAATTATTATTCCAGAGCAGTGATTTCAAACCAAGAAGAAACACGGAGTGCCTTGGAAATGCTTTCCCCCAAACTCTAGGGGCTGAATCAGGGGCATTCCAGGCTGATTCCTCAGAAAACAAAGCTGAGATTGATGCAGAAGTCTAAGTAGTTTATCTGGGAGTGTGATTCGAGAGAGCAGGAAAAAGGGATAGGAGAGTGAATAGCAAAGGAAGGGAAGCAAATGCCAGAATGCATACCAACTAGCCAAGTACAGGCACCTGGATGTTTGATTTCCATGGGGAAGCTGAGAAGCCCTGTGAAATGCACATCAGGGCCATCTTCTTAGGGCAAGAAGGAGAGATTTGCCCATCAGCTTTCATCTCCCTTTGGTCAAGGGTAGCCACAGGGCAGAGCATCAACTCCCTTGTACTTCTTAGTGATGCTCTTGAATGTCAAAGAGGTTCTTATCAAGGATGTCCCACACTAGAGGGTCAGAGAATTCCAGGCAGAAGTGAGAGGTGAAGTTGAGGTGGGTACTGTCTGTCTTTGTGTGAAACTGGTTGAAACCTGCATGACATTGCTCACCACTTCCGTGGCTGTAGTGAGAGTATTGGAAGGTATGTTTAAGAAGAATCTGATGTGTATTGCATACAGTTCTGTGTGTTGTATACTGCTCAGTTATAGGGGTCGTCATTCACATCATAGCAGCAACTCCCTATTTCCCTGCTTTATAATTAGGGTCACAGTGAGATTTTGTTTGAAAAAGCTTCCACTGCTAAAAAAAAAAAAAGCAAAAATAATATAAGATGATGTCTTTAAAGCTTCTGTTTTACTATAATTTGGAGGACCAACAGAAATAGTTTGGAGGACCAAACTGAAGAATAGATGGGGGAAAAAAATCAAGTTCTAAATATTGGTAGTGGATCAAAGGTTTTGGATGGTAGCAGAAAAGTAACAAGGAAGGCTTGTTTTTGAGTCCTGAAGACCCAGAGACAAAGGGCCAGGAAGCTTAGCATGAGGAGGGAGATAAGGAAAAGTGGCATCAAAGAAGATAAAGCTGAGTGATTCTGGCAAAATGAGAGCAGAGAAGAAATTGAGGGGGTGGGGGCAGAGAATGATGTAACTAGTCAAAAGGGAATAAGAAAGAAATATGAAAGAGAACTTTTAGGCAATACTATTACCTGAAGGATTAGAGGACAGGGGCTGATTATAGACTCAGGTCCCTGTTGCCGCTTCTCTCGCATCTTCTGAAAATAACCTCACCCGCAGTCCTTGGTCCGTCTCTACCTTTGTGCTCACAGCCGTCAACGTGACCTTGAATATAAGCTTCTACACTGCAAAGTGGCTTTCATCCTCAGTCTCACCTAATATCACTCCAAAGCAGAGAAAAATTCATCTCTGACCCAAAACTTTACACTTCACTGTCTTATGTTCTTATGTATCTGCTCATGCCCTTCAAATTCATCTAAACTTTTAGCTGCTCCTCCTCTGCTCTTTCTCAGTAAGTTCAACTTCCTAATGTCACCAAGATGCTTGGTATACAATGCTCTCCACTCTTGTGTTAATATCTATAATTTCCTGCCCTTCTCTGATAATGAAGCCCCAACTCTGGATAATACAGTTCTCTGCCTGGTCTCACTTGTATGAAGTCCTTGGGAACACAAGGTAAAATCATACAAATTCCTGGACTGGTGCCAATGAAAACAAATGGTCCTGCTAGAACTTTCATGCACGTAGGTGGCAGTGTCAATTGGTACAACCACTCTAGAAAACAATTTGGCAGTACATTTGGCCCTCCATATCCAGGATTCTGCATTTGCAGGTTCAACCAAACACAAATCTCTCAGTAAGGGGCTTGAGCACCCACAGGTTTTGGTATCCCATGGTCCTGAAACAAATCCACTGGGAATAAAGAGGAACAACCATGTTTACAAAAGTTAAATATAAGCAAACACAGGAAAACACTATGATTTAGTCATTCCATTCCTGGATATCTACCCATCAGATATGTACTGTACCTTCATTGATCAAAAACATGTACCAGAATATTCATAACAGAAGTACTCACTATAGACCCAAAGTGGGATTTACCCAAATGCCCATCAACTGTAGAATGAGGAAATCTATGATGGTTGTTTACACATGGAACTCTTACAGCAATAGGAATGTACAAACTACTGATAACAACTACATGCTAAAGCAATATGCGTGCACCTTACTAATTCAATGCAGTATGAAAGAAGCCAAGTATAGAGAACATTTTTATCAAAAACATGTTATTGAAGCATATTAGATTTACAAAGCCATGTTAGTTTCAGGTGTTATTTTCAAGTGTACTGCAAAGTGGTTCATTTATATGAATCACAATATATATTTATATAAATATATATTATGTTTTTTTTTCAGATACTTCTCATCACAGGCTGTCAAAAGATAGGCTATCTTGACTATAGCTCCTGTACCACACTGTAGGTCTTTGTTGTTTATTTTATATATAGTAGAATGTATACATTAATCCCAAATTCCCAATTTATCCCTCCTCCCACTTTCCCTTTGGTAACCATATGCTTCTTTTCTGTCTGAAGAACACTTTACTTGAGTTTATGTATATAAATTTTAAAAAGAAAAAAATCAATCCACAGAGTTCAAGTTTGGAATAGTAATTACCCTTGGGGTGAAGGGTTAATAACTTAGCCAGGACACAGGGAAGTTTCTGGGGCATTAATAATGTCCTGTGTCTTGATATCAATGCTGGTTACATGCATGATTCAGTTTACACAAATTCACTGAGCTGTACATGATATGTGTGCAATTTGGGGGACGTATTTTATATACCTCAACAAGAAGTCTCCAAACAGTTATAAAAACAACAAAATGCAGCCCCCAAATGCATCTGGCTCTTCCTCCAGCTGTAAGGGTCTTTTAAATATAAATGAACACCTTCTGGCCTACCCTTTTCCTTTCCTTTCTACTATCATGATTTTACCTTTTATTATAAGACGAAAACTGAAATTTCAGAAGGAGCATAGTTATGAGCTCTGTGGAAGTTCCCCTTCTGTCTGTTGTTACTGCTCTCTCATAATGTTGCTGCAAGAAAAGGAAAGATACACCCATCTGAATGCAGAGTTCCAAAGAATAGCAAGGAGAGATAAGAAAGCCTTCCTCAGTGATCAGTGCAAAGAAATAGAGGAAAACAACAGAATGGGAAAGACTAGAGATTTCTTCAAGAAAATTAGAGATACCAAGGGACCATTTCATCCAAAGATGGGTACAATAAAGGACAGAAAAGGTAAGGACCTAACAGAAGCAGAAGATATTAAGAAGAGATGGCAAGAATGCACAGAACTATACAAAAAGATCATCATAATCCAGATAATCATGATGGTATACCAGACACCCTGGAATTTGAACTCATGTGGACCTTAGGAAGCATCACTATGAATAAAGCTAGTGGAGGTGATGAAATTCCAGATGAGCTATTTCAAATCCTAAAAGATGATGCTGTGAAAGTGCTGTGTTCAATATGCCAGCAAATTTGGAAAACTCAACAGTGGCCACAGGGCTGAAAAAGGTCAGATTTCATTCCAATTCCAAAGAAGGGCAGTGCCAAAGAATCTTCAAACTACTGTACAATTGCACTCATTTCACATGCTAGCAAGGTAATGCTCAAAATCCTCCAAACCAGGCTTCAACAGTACGAGAACTGAGAACTTACAGGTGTTTAAGCTGGATTTAGAAAAGGCAGAGGAACCAGAGATCAAATTACCAACATCCACTGGGTCATCAAAAAAGCAAGAGAGTTCCAGAAAAATATCTAATTCTGCTGCACTGTCTTTGCTAAAGCCTTAGACTGTGTGGACCACAGCAAACTGTGGAAAATTCTTCAAGAGATGGGAATACCAGACCACCTGATCTGCCTCCTGAGAAACCTGTATGCAGGTCAAGAAACAACAATTAGAACCAGACATGGAACAATGGACTGGTTCAAAATTGGAAAAGGAGTACATCAAGGCTGTATGTTGTCACCCTACTTATTTAACTTATATGCAGAGTACATCATGTGAAATGTTGGGCTGGATGAAGTACAAGCTGGAATCAAGATTGTGGGGAGAAATGTCAATAACCTCAGATGTGCAGATGACACCACCCTTATGGCAGAAAGCAAAGAGGAACTAAAGAGGTCCCTGATGAAGGTGAAAGAGGTGAGTGAAAAAGCTGGCTTAAAACTCAACATTGAAAAAACTAAGGTCTTATCATCCAGTCCCATTACTTCATGGCAAATAGATGAGAAAACAATGAGAACTGTGACAGATTTTATTTTTGGGGACTCCAAGATTACTGCTGACAGTGACTTCAGCCATGAAATTAAAAGATGCTTTCTCCTTGGAAGAAAAGTTCTGACGAACATAGACAGTGTATTATAAAGAAGAGACATCACTTTACTGAAAAAGATCCATATAGTCACAGCTATAGTCATGTATAGAGAAAGTTGGACCATAAACAAGACTGAGTGCTGAAGAATTGATGCTTTTGAACTGTGGTGTTGGAGAAGACTCTTGAGAGTCCCTTGGACTGCAAGGAGATCAAACCAGTCAATCCTAAAGGAAATCAACCCTGAATATTCATTGGAAGGACTGATGCTGAGGCTGAAGTTCTGATACTTAGGCTACCTGATAAGAGTTGACTCATTGGAAATGGCCCTGATGCTGGGAAAGATTAAAGGCAGGAGGAGAAGGGATGACAGAGGATGGCATCACCAACTCAACGGACATGAGTTTGAGCAACCTCCAGGAGGTGGTGAACCACAGGCAAGCCTGGCACGCTGCAGTAAACAGGGTCTCAAAGAGTCAGACATGGCCAAGCGGCTGAACTGAAGGTTGCTGCCAGGGACCAACCTGCATCTTGACCCTTCAGCTTCTGCCCTCATCACTTGGTGCTGTGTTCTCTAAGTCTTTGTAGTAAGATTCGCAAAACAAGGGATCTGTTTACCTTCTCTCTTATGTTTACAACAAGTAGCACCATAGGTTGCTGACTCATCTACATTTGAATTGGTTGAGCTAAGTCACATGCTTGCTCTTGCTCCACTTAGCCAATACTGGGGAGTTAGATCACATGATGCAAACATGGCCACCTAGGCGGCAGGAGCTTTAAGGAAAGAGGGTGCAGTGCAGTGAGTACCTATTTCTATCTATGAAAGTGAGGTTGAAGTCACTCAGTCCTGTCCGACTCTGCGACCCCATGGACTGTAGACTACCAGGCTCCTCTGTCCATGGGATTTTCCAGGCAAGAGTGCTGGAGTGGGTTGCCATTTCCTTCTCCAGGAGATCTTCCCAATCCAGGGATTGAACCCGGGTCTCCCACATTGTAGGCAGACGCTTTACCATCTGAGCCACCAGGAAAGTCCCAATTTATTTTTATATCTATAAATTCACCTTAAATCTTTAGTCTAAAAGATTTATTTTTTAATTTAGATTCTCCCAAAACAGAGCCTGAGTCAGGGACTTGGGAGGTCATCCCAGCGAGCAGGAATGAGGGATTTGGTATGGAAGAAAATCCGATACAAGTATGTGTTGTCAACATCACCACTCTCAACAATGGAGCTCAGTCCCATGGGCACCTCTGAAAAGTTTACAGAATGCCTCTCAGAATCCTCCACTCTAAAGAGGAGAGGCAGTAGCAATGCTTTTTCTTTTCTTTTCTTCCTACTTTACTGAGATATAATTAGCATACAACATTTTGTAAGTTTGAAGTGTACAAGGTGATATTTGATATGTGGTCATATTGCAAACTGATTATCACAATAAAGTTAACTAACACATCCATCATCTCACATAATTAAAATTTTGTGTGTGTGTAAGAACATTTAAAATTTACTTTCTTAGCAACTTTCAAACATATATGCAGTATTATTAACTATAGTCACCATGCTGAATATTATATCCCCAGAATATATTCATTTTATAACTGGCAAGATGGACCCTTTGACCAGACCTCCTGATTACCCTCACCTGGAGCTCCTGACAACCACTATTCTGTTCTCTGTTTCTGTTAATTCAGCTTTTTTCAGGTCCCACATATAGATGAGATCACATAGTATTCGTCTTCTCCTATCTGGCTTATTTCATTTAACATAATGCCCTCAAAGTTTAGTCATGTTGTCACAATTGACAGGATTTTCTTCTTTTTATAGCTGAATAATATTCCATTATGCATAAATACAGTTTTTAATGTAGTCATCTGCTGATGAATACTTAGGATTTTTTCCATGTCTTGAATTATGAATAATGCAAGCAGAAGCCTTTAATTCATTAATTCACATTCACATGGGTGTGATTGATTCCCCCACAGAGGTGTTAATTCCCCAATCCTTCTAAGATTGCTTGTACTGAGCAAGCTCTCACTGGTGAACATGGCATTGGAAAAGCCCTGGACAGAAGGGAATACTCCAAGTACAAACTAGAGGCAAGATAACGCCTGCTCGAAAAGACCATACAGGACTATCTACCCAGCCATGGCTGCAGTCAAAGTTGAGGCCAAGAGACCACGGGTTGATCTTCTACTAAGGAATAGTTAACAACCATTGTTGTCTCCATTTTCTTGCCTACTCTCTGCAGTATATCTCTGACCCTTCCTGAACTTCAATTCAACTCTTGGGCAGAAACACCATGAAATTCAGCCTAGTTTCTGGATACAAAACCAAGAAAAAAAACTTTGCAATGCTCCAGCCTCTCTGGAATACTTGATACTTTTGACCTCTGACTTCAAAACTCAATCTTTCTGTTTTAAGAAACCACATTCTTCTGAACCTTCTCAGTCTCCTTTCTCTTTTCTTAGTGTCTGAATGTTCTCTTCCTCTGCCATCTTTTAGGAGTTGATGTTTCCCTAATGTACTAAATTTGGTTTGCTTCTCACTCTACATAAAGCCAACATTCCCTGTAAAAGCTTCAGCTACAGCCTCGAGGCAGATGTTTAAAACTGGGGCTTCTCTTCTGAAGCTCCAAATCACATATCTGCCTGCCTACTAAACACCTCCTCCCAGCTCACCCACAGACATTTCAAATTTGTCATGACCCACAATGAAATACTTACCACTCCCCCTCACAAAGTTTTCTGCCTTGGGACTGAAGCCAGGTACCACTCACTCCCTCATTAAGTCTGTTGCCAAGTCTTGTTTACACCACTTCCTAATATCTCCCTTCTCTTGCCCTCTTCTTATCTGTGGCCATATCTGGAAGATCACTTATTCAAGACTAGCCTCCCCCAAGGGATAGTTGCTTGGGTTCATATCACTCCCAGAGTGAACTTAAAAAACCATCAATCTGTTTATGTTATGTACCTTCAATCCTTCAACGGTTACCTTTGAGATAAAGAAGAAGGTTTTCGACAGGACATAGAAAGTTATTCATGACCCAATGACTGCCAAGAATTAGGACTCATTTATCATTATTGCTCCCTAGCTTACTAAGATGCTTAAGTTTTCCGAAAAAAATGTGCGTCCCCTGCACCTACCTCAATCTCCCAACCCACTCTGGAAAACACCTGCTCATGCTGAGGACTTCATTCAGGCATGAGCTGAAGTCTTCCACCACCCTGACTGCTCTGAGGCAGATTGAGGCACTGCCTTCTCACTCTTCCAGAGTACCCTGTTAAATCTTCACATATGACATGCATCATGTTGCACTGCAAAGTTTGCCTTTGTATTTGTCTCTTTTTTGACACTATAAACTTGTATCAGTTACTATTTTTGTGTAACAAAAATCACACCAGCTCTGTGGTGTGCAACAATAAATATTAGTGTCTCACATTCAGTTCGGCAGATCTGAGCTGGGTGGTTCTGCTGGTTTCTGCTGGGCTCCCTCATGCCTCTGTGGGTCTGTTGGAATTCCCTCTGGCTTACTTTGGCTGGAACAGTTTAGCTGGGATAGCACTGTTCCATCTGTATCTGTATCTTATCCTTGAAGGTAAGGATTTGATTTCATTCATCATGGCACCTGATATTGAATTGCTGAATTGAAGGACTTAGCAAGATAGCTAGTTCATATTGAGTATGTTAAACAGAAAGCCCTAAACTGAAGCCGGTGGTACCCCCTACTCTTATTCTCATAAGTATGACTTTTTTTCACTATTTCCATGATTATGATGTAAGACTTTTTACCCCTTGCAACCTCTCAGTAGGACATTCACATACTGGTATTTTATTCACATACTGGTATTTTATCCACAGGGTAACAAGGACTTGTTTGCCTTCTCTGGAGCTACTGGAAGGAAACTACTCTGGTGGTTTAAATTCTTTGATGCTCCCTCCAGTAGGTGAAGCCTAATTCTCTTCCATTTTAGTGAACATTTAGTGACTCACTGCCAAGGAACAAAATAAGGCTGAAGTGCTAGTGTGTAACTTGTAAGACGAGCTTGTCAAAGGCCTGTGACTTCTTCCCTGTTTCCTCTGGGATCACCAGCTCTAGGAGTAGAAGGCAGCTGGCAGGTCATGAGGGCACTCAAGCATCCCTGTAGAGAGGGCTTCGTGACCAGAAACTGAGGCCTCCAGCCCAGGGGCACAGGAGTCAGCCTCCTGAAAGCGGATCCCCCAGCTCCTTCTGAAGGCTGCAGTATCCTGCTATCAACCACAAGTTCACGTGCCTGGTGCACAGTGAGGCCAAACAGTAAAACACTGGGGTTTGGAGCAGAGAAAGATTTATTACAGGGCCATGCAATGCAAGGTTAAATGGGTGGTCATGTCCCTCAAATCTCTGAACTCTTGGAAAGGCTTCAGGAAAGCATTTTTAAAGGCCAGGTGAGGGAGGGGCACCACCAGGTGTGTGATCAGCTCGTGCTCAATTCTCTGGTTGATGGTGAGGCAACTGGGTAATTAACATTGTTAATCCTTAGGCCCCCGGAGGTCTGGGGGCTAAGTGCTAATGATCTTCAAGTAGTTAATTTCTTCCACGTGGTGGTGGTTTTAGCATCTGAAAAACTTAGGAAGTATGCATGAGATATGACTATCTGGGTGCACTTCCCGGTAAATAACCTGCCTGCCAGTGCAGGGAGACTGTAAAGAGACATAGGTTTGGTCCCTGAGTTGGGATGTTCCCCTAGAGGAGAGCGCGGCAACCCACACAAGCAGTCTTGCTGGGAGAGTGCTACAGACAAAGGAGCCTCATAGGCTGCAGTCCATGGGGTCGGTCAGACATTGAAGCAACTTAGCACACATGCACGCACTATGATCTTGGTGCTTCAGAGAGGAGCTACAGCAAAGGATAAGGGGGTGGATCTGTCCCAGGAAGGCCCATAGCGTCCTACTCAGTTACAGTCCCAAACAACATTTTGACAGGAACTTCACGAGAGACCCTGAGCCCGAATAACCCCTGATTCTCAGAAACTTTGTGAAACAGTATATGCTTGTTGTTTTAAGCTGCTAGGACTGGGGAGAGTTTCTAACATAGCAAACACCCTCTTCCAGCAACACAAGAGAAGACTCTACACATGGACATCACCAGATGGTCAATGCCAAAACCAGATTGATTATATTCTTTGCAGCCAAAGATGGAAAAGTTCTATACAATCAGCAAAAACAAGACTGGGAGCTGACTGTGGTACAGACTATGAACTCCTTATTGCCAAATTCAGACTTAAATTGAAGAAAGTAGAGAAAACCACTAGACCATTCAGATAGGACTAAGTCAAATCCCTTATGATTATACAGTGGAAGTGACAAATAAATTCAAGGGATTAGATCTGTTAGACAGAGTGCCTGAAGAACTAGGGACAGAAGTTCGTGACATTGTACAGGAGACAGAGATCAAGACCATCCCCAAGAAAAAGAAATTCAAAAAGGCAAAATGGTTGTCTGAGGAGGCCTCACAAATAGCTGTGAAAAGAACAGAAGTGAAAGGCAAAGGAGAAGAGGAAAGATATACCCATCTGAATGCAGAGTTCCAAAGAATAGCAAGGAGAGATAAGAAAGCCTTCCCCAGTGATAAGTGCAAAGAAATAGAGGAAAATAATAGAATGGGAAAGACTAGAGAGCTCCTCAAGAAAATTAGAGATACCAAGGGAACATTTCATGCAAAGATGGACTCAATAAAGGACAGAAATGGTAGGGACCTAACAGAAGCAGAAGCTATTAAGAAGAGGGGGCAAGAATACACAGAAGAACTTTTCAAAAAAGATCTTCATGACCCAGATAATCATGGTGGTGTGATCATGCACCTAGAGCCAGACATCCTGGAATGTGAAGCCAAGTGGGCGTTAGGAAGCATCACAAGGAACAAAGCTAGTGGAGGTGATGGAATTCTAGTTGAGCTATTTCAAATTCTAAAAGATGATGCTGCGAAAGTGCTGCACTCAATATGTCAGCAAATTTGGAAAACTCAGCAGTGGCCACAGGACTGGAAAAGGTCAGTTTTCATTCCAATCCCTAAGAAAGGCAATCCCAAAGAATGCTCAAACTACCACACAATTGCACTCATCTCACACGCTAGCAAAGTAATGCTCAAAATTCTCCAAGCCAGGCTTCATCAGTATGTGCACTGTGAAATTCCAGATGTTCAAGCTGGATTTAGAAAAGGCAGAGGAACCAGAGATCAAATTGCTAATATCTATTGGATCATCAAAAAAGCAAGAGAGTTCCAGAAAAATGTCTACTTCTGCTTCATTGACTATGCCAAAGTCTTTGACTGTGTGGATCACAGCAAAACCTGCTTCTTGAGAAATCTGTATGCAGGTCAGGAAGCAACAGTTAGAACTGGACACAGAACAACAGACTGGTTGCAATTTGACAAAGGAGTACGTCAAGGCTGTATATTGTCACCCTGCTTATTTAACTTACATGCAGAGTACATCATGAGAAACGCTGGGCTGGATGAAGCACAAGCTGGAATCAAGATTGCCGGGAGAAATATCAATAACCTTAGATATGCAAATGACACCACCCTTATGGCAGAAAGTGAAGAACTAAAGAGACTCTTGATGAAAGTGAAAGAGCAGAGTGAAAAAGTTGGCTTAAAACTCAACATTCAGAAAATGAAGATCATGGCATCTGGTCCCATTAGTTCATGGCAAATAGATGGGGAAACAGTGACAGACTTTATTTTGGGGGGCTCCAAAATGACTGCAGATGGTGACTGCAGCCATGAAATTAAAAGATGCTTGCTCCTTGGAAGAAAAGTTATGACCAACCTAGATAGCATATTAAAAAGCAGAGACATTAGTTTGCCAACAAAGGTCTGTCTAGTCAAGGCTATGGTTTTTCCAGTAATCATGTACAGATGTGAGATTTGGACTATAAAGAAAGCTGAGCATCGAACAATTGATCTTTTGAACTGTGGTGTTAGAGAAGATTCTTTAGAGTCCCTTAGACTGTAAGGAGATCCAACCAGTCCATCCTAAAGGAAATCAGTCCTGAATATTCATCAGGGGGACTGATGTTGAAGCTGAAACTCCAATAATTTGGCCACCTAATACGAAGAACTGACTCATTAGAAAAGACCCTGATGCTGGGAAAGATTGAAGGCAGGAGGAGAAGAAGATGATAGAGAATGAGATGGTTGGATAACATCACTAACTCGATGGACATGAGTTTGAGTAAACTCCAGGTGTTCACAATGGTCAGGGAGGCCTGGTGTGCAGCAGTCCATGGCGTTGCAAACAGTCGGACACGACTGTGCAACTGAATTGAACTGAACTGTAACACAGCAACAGTTAACAAATATTTGTTATTTGAATAACAAATTCAAATAATTGTGAATAAATTATTGCACCTTCCCCCAGCAACCAGGTTCCATTATTGCAACCTTATGGTGACTTCTAAACAGCATAAAGGGGAGAAAACACAGCAGCAAAACCCTTACCTTGGAAGCCCTCTTTTGCTGTTGTTGTTAGTCACTAAGCCATGTCCAGCTCTTTTATGACCCTATGGACTGTAGCCCAACAGATTCCTCTGTCCATGGAGTTTCCCATGCAAGAATACTGGAGTGGGTTGCCATTTCCTTTTTCAGGGGATATTCCTGACCCAGGGATCGAACTTGAGTCTCCTATGTCTCCTGCATTGCAAGTGGATTCTATACTGCTAAATCACCTAGGAAGTCTCTGGAAGACTTCTACCTAATATTTAAAAAAAAAAAAAAGAGAGAGAGAGAGAGAGACAAAATATCTCCCTACCTTCCTTGGAGGTTAATGGAAAACTATCAAGTTTTAGGAGGGACTGTTAAATCTGACTGCAAACACTGTCCAGGAAGTCTGAGTTGGGCACTGAATTTGTAGAAGAACTAAAAAAACTCTAGCATCATCCCTTTGACTGAAACCCAGCTCCTAATTTTGCAGATTCCATATATATGCACTACCCCTTCAGAACAACTAGACTGCCAGAACTCTGAGATGACGCCCAGTTTATTGAAATGTCACATGCTTTGTGCTCCGTAGCTTGGCTCTGAGAGATCAAACACTGCAGGAGAACGCCTGTTTTAAACCAAAGGTGATAATGAGGGAAACTGTGAAGCTCCTAAAAACAATGGGAAAGGGGATCCGCGTTTGTGGTTGTAAGTCACGGTTGTTTCCGAGGCGGGAGAAGGAAAACGGGCAGAGGAGGAGACTATAGAAAGACCACGGCAGAAAATAAACACAGCCTCTGTAGGTGCAAAGCTGAGGGGAGCCCCAGGTCAGAGGCCTCGGGAAGCTTCCAAGCAGGCTGAGCTGGGGACGGGCAGGTTCACAGGGCAGCTGCCACCCACCCACGTACAGGCAGCTCTGGCCAGTCATGTGAGGCCTTGGGGACCCTCAGATCTCCCCTTGAGCCCCAGAGCAGCAGCATCTACCTCTCCTCATGCCAGGAAACAAACACTTGCTAAGATGCCCCTTTGCACTCAGTGTGGTATCTAACCTAAAAAATATAAAAATTAATCAGGCCCTTGGGGATTCAAAACTTAACAGGCAGATTGACTTAGGAATATTCATACAAGAGAATAGGGGGGAAAATAATAGGGCAAAAGCGATGAGAGAGGATTGTTCAAAGAATTGTGGGAGGGACTTCCCTGGTGGTCCAGTGGCTGAGACTGTGCTCCCAATGCAGGGAGCCGGCTGTTCCATCCCTGGCTGGGGAACTAAACCTCAGAAACTGCAGCTAAGAGTTCACATGCCACAAATTTAAAAAAATCCCACATGCCATAACAAAGATAGATGTTTCTGCATGCTACAACTAAGACCTGGTGCAACCAAATAAATAAATAATTTTTTTAAAAAAAGAAAGAAGTTGTGGGAGACAGAGGAGGTGTGTTTACTCAGACTGGGGCCTGGAGGTGGTGAGAAGAGAGGTCTAGAAGTTTACCTGGAAAGGCGGCACCTGAGCTGCAGAGAGGTATCGTTCTGTTGGAGCATGTGTTGGGGGGACGGGTAATACCAGAAAAAGGTAATTCCAGTTGCAATACTTTTCTATGGTTTCTATAATAAATTACGATAGTTGGGTGACTTAAAACCATAGCGTTTTATTGTCTCACTGGTCTGGAGGTTATAAGTCTGAAATCGGGGCGTTGGCAGAGCCATGGACCTTACAGAGGTGCCATTCCAGCTGCTGGTGGCTGCAGGCGCTCCTTGGCTTAAGGCCACATTGATCTCTGCCTCCGTCTTTACAGGGTCAAATTTCCTTCTGCTTGTCTTATAACGACACACCAGTGCATTTAAGGCTCACCTGAATAATCTACATAATCATCCATGTCAAGATCCTGAACAATCATATCTGTAAAGATCCTTTTCCTTGTAAGACTAGCAGTTTACAGGGATTAGTACTTAACATCTTCGAGTAACCATTATTCCATGTGCTACCACAACCTAAGACTTACATGTGCTAAGACCATGGTGAGTGGGTGTTTTAGCAGCCTTCAAGCTGAAGGAAGAGTGACCAACGCGGAAGGCAGACATCTGAGCATGAAGCACATATTTACAAAGATTGAGGACATCGGGGAAAGTCAGGAGGTCAGTGAACCTCAGTGCAGGGGCCCCAGGGCCTGCAAATTCTTACTGAAAGCCCTGATGGGAGGTGCCCCACCCAGTGATGCCACATGACCCAGGGCAATCCATCCCAAGGCTTGAGTGACATTGGGGTAGTGAAGGGTGGTCCCCTGACTTAAAGTGGCATGTCTCTTAGTGCTCTTCATGCCCCAGAGCTCCCAGGGGCGCAGGTTGAGGCTACAGATGAGACCACATCCCCGTCCCACTCCTGCCTGGCTTTGCCCTGCTCTCCTCATTCGGTCAGTTTCCTCCTTAGTGCTCTCCCTAAGTAAGAATCCTCATCTCAAGCTCAACCTAAGATAGCTTCTTTGCCTTATGATGATGTGGATCTTAGCTAAGAGATCAGCAAGCAGAAGTTCAAAACAGTTGTCAATGACTTCTGGGAGAACGCTAATTCTATACCCACTAAAATGAAGGAATAAAGTTTTAGCAACAAAATTGATATTCAGTAAGCATTAGTAGATGCCAAAAATTCAATGGTCTTCACAAAGTAGAGTGTTTTTTCCTTTTCCTCATAACTGGTTTCTAATTAAAGTCTATTCCTTTGGCACTTATCTCATTCTTCCTTGCGCTGAAAATTTGTTTTTGCAACACATGTTTCATTTTCAGTAACTAAATTCTTAAGTCTTTGTGGATGAGGGCTATGTCGTAGGGTTCTTCCCCCATAATGCCTGTCACCATAACTTCCATTCAATCAGGCACTTCACTAACACTCAAAGTTCACATTCACCTGAGTTTATGTGGGCTTTAGAGATTACAGACCATTTCATATACCCAAAGTGTGGCCTGTGGGCTGGTAGCACCAGATTCACCTGAGAGATTGTTAGAAATGGAGAGTTTCAGCCCACAACCCAGATCTGCTTGAGTGAGAACCAGCAGGAAACCACTAGCAATGGATAGATTGGAGAGACGATTGTGGACAGAAAGCCACAAAGAAGTGAAGAGCAGCAGGAGCTGACGCTGCCCCCAAACTTGCCTCCAACTGTGTTCTGCCTTAGGAGTGCTGGGCCAGGCCAGTGCCGCCCCATTCTGCCGCCGAGGTTCAGACCCCATGTCCAACACAGGCTGCTTCAGCAAATGACTTCCCTCAGCCTCTGTTTTCTCATCACTGAAATGGGAATAATCTCAGTACTAGCTCACACTGCATAAATAAATTGTGGTTCATCCATGGTACAGAGGAATACTGTGCAACCTGAAGAATGAGGTGGGCTTATATCTGTTGCTATAAAAAAAATGGTCAACTTGTATTTTTATGTAACATAAGATTCTGAAGAGTAAATTGTGTTTGTGTGTGTAGTTAAAAAAAAAAAGACGTTGCATGTATATGTGCATTATACACATATGTATACATTGCCTATGTGTGTTCCACATATGCATTACATGCTGTGTGAAGTTAAAGGACTCATTAACATAGAAACACAAATAATTATTACTTGTATACTGTGTATGTGTGTGTGTGTGCATGTGTAAGAGTTCTCCAGTTTTAACCTCTCATACACACATACTGGTTATAGGTGAGATGCTGGGATATCAGTGAAAATAAGAACATCAAATTCTTGTGTATGAGAAATATACTTTCTAAGAAGGCAGCCAACAAAGAATCAAATACATAAAGAGGATAATTATAGATGGTGATTAATGTTATGAAAGAAACTACCTAAATGGGCTGACTGCAACTTGGGAGAGGCTTGTTGATAAAGGACAGTGAGGATCTCTGGGAGGAGGAGATGTTTAAGCACAAACTGATGGACAGCGCGGTGACTCGTGTTGCTAAGGAAAGGGCATTCCGGAGGGAGCAGTACAGGCACAGGCTCGGAGACGAAAGGGGCTGGGCTCATGTGAGGACAAAAAGAACAGGTCAGTAGAATAGATTATAGTAAAAGGATGGAACAGTGTTTTATAAACTCAGATGAGCAAGAATGGTATGCCAGTCTTGAGAATTGTGCTAACATATTGGATTTTATCCTAAGAACATCGTGGACATCACCAGACGGTCAATACCAAAATCAGACTGATTATATTCTTTGCAGTTGAAGATGGAGAAGCTCTATACAGCCAACAAAAACACCACCACAAGTTGGCTGTGGCTAGATCATGAACACCTTATTGCAAAATTCAGAGTTAAATTGAAGAAAGTAGGGAAAACCACTAGGCCATTCAGGTATGACCTAAATCAAATCCCTTATGATTCAACAGTGGAAGTGACAAATAGATTCAAGGGATTAGATCTGATAGACAGAGAGCCTAAAGAACTATGAATAGAGGTTCATGATATTGTACAGGAGGCAGTGACCATGACCATCCCCAAGAAAAAGAAATTCAAAAAGGCAAACTGGCTCTCGGAGGAGACCTTGCAAATAGCTAAGAAAAGGAGAGAAGCAAAAGGCAAAGGAGAAAAGGAAAGATATACCCATTTGAATGCAGAGTTCCAAAGAATAGCAAGGAGAGATAAGAAAGCCTTCCTCAGAGATCAATGCAAAGAAACAGAGGAAAACAATAGAATGGGAAAGACTAGAGATCTCTTCAAGAAAATTAGGCATGCCAAGGGAACATTTCATGCAAAGATGGGCACAATAAAGGACAGAAATGGTATGGACTTAACAGAAGCAGAAGATATTAAGAAGAGGTGGCAAGAATATACAGAAGAACTTTTCAAAAAAGATCTTCATGACCCAGATACTCATGATGGTGTGATCACTCACCTAAAGTCAGACATCTTGGAGTGAGAAGTCAAGTGGGCCTTAGGAAGCATCACTATGAACAAAGCTAGTGGAGATGATGGAATTCCAGCTGAGCTATTTCAGATCTTAAGATGATGCTGTTAAAGTGCTGCACTCAATAGCCCAGCAAATTTGGAAAATTCAGCAGTGGCCGCAAGACTAGAAAAGGTGAGTTTTCATTCCAATCCCAAAGAAAGGCAATGTTCAAACTATAGCAAAATTGCACTCATCTCACATGCTAGCAAAGTAATGCTCAAAATTCTCAAAGTCAGACTTCAACAGTACATAAACTGAGAACTTCCAGATGTACAATCTGGATTTAGAAAAGGCAGAGGAACCAGAGATCAAATTGCCAACATCCATTGGATCGTAGAAAAAGCAAGAGAATTCCAGAAAAACACCTACTTCTGCTTCATTGACTATGCGAAAGCTTTTGACTATGTGAATCATAACAGACTGTAGCAAATTCTTCAAGAGATGGGAATACTAGGCCACCTTACCTGGCCCCTGAGAAACCTGTATGCAGGTCAAGAAGCAACAGTTGTAACCAGACATGGAACAATGGACTGTTTCCAAACTGGGAAAGGAGTACATTAAGACTGTATATTGTCACCCTGACTATTTAGCTTATACACAGAGTACTTTGTGCAAAATACCAAGCTGGATCAATCACAAGCTAGAATCAAGATTGTCGGGAGAAATATCAATAACCTCAGAAAAGCAGATGACACCACCCTTATGGCAGAAAGCAAAGAGGAACTAAAAAGGCTCTTGATGAAGGTGAAAGGGGAGAGTGAAAAAGCTGGCTTAAAACTCAACATTCAAAAAACAAAGATCATGGCACCTGGTCCCATCACTTAATAGCCAATAGATGGGGAAACAGTGGAAACAATGACAGACTTTATTTTCTTGGGCTCCAAGATCACTGCAGATGGTGACTGCAGCCATGAAATTAAAAGATGCTTGCTTCTTGGAAGAAAAACTATGACAAAGATAGACAGCATATTAAAAAGAAGAGACCTTACTTTGCCAGAAAAGGTACATATAGTCAAAGCTATGGTTTTTCTAGTCGTCATGTATGGATGTGAGAGCTGGACCATACAGAAGGCTGAGCACTAAAGAATTGATGCTTTTGACCTGTGGTGTTGGAGAAGACTCTTGGGAGCCCCTTGGACTGCAAGGAGATCAATCCAGTCAATAGTAAAGGAAATCAATCCTGAACATTCATTGGAAGGACTGATGCTGAGGCTGAAACTCCAATACTTTGGCCATCTGATGAGAAGAGCTGACTCATTGGAAAAGACCCTGATGCTGGGAAAGATTGAAGGCAGGAGGAGGAGACAACAGAGGATGAGATTGTTGGATGACATCATGGACTCAATGGGCATGAGTTTGAGCAAGCTCCAGAAGATGATGAATGGCTGGGAAGCCTGGTGTGCTGCAGTGCATGGGGTCACAAAGAGTCAGACCTGACTGAAAGACTGAATAACAGCAACAATCAAAAGTTTTGTCTAGGGGAATAACACCCTCTGAAATGGGTTTTTAAAAGATCCCTTGGCTGCTGAGTGGAAACAGCCTTGTTGGGAACGGTGAGGGGAAGTGGGGCTGCTTCTAAGAGTCCCTAGCACAGATACTTTAAACTAGGGCAGTGACTGTGGAGGTGGAAAGGAGTGAGCAAACTGGAGAATGACATTGTGATAAAAAAAGAACTAGACCATGGATTAAAAGATATAAGATTAGTATGGGAGTCAGTCGGCCCTTGATTGATCTCAATTGTCTCTAACTGAGACAAATGTAACAACTCAGGCCTGCTCCATACAGCTCTCATTCTCCAGCAAGATAGCCTGGGCATATGTTTCTGAAGACAGCAGAGACACAAACCACAGTGGAAAGGAAGAAGCTCCTTTTCAAGCCTCTGCTTGAGTCACATTTGCTCATATTCTATTGGCTAAGGCCAGGTAACACGGATGAAATCAGTCAAAGCGCAGGGGAGCAAGCTCAGCCTCTGGAAGGAAGACACTGGAAAGCCACAGGGCCAAAGGTATGGACACCAGAAGGGCTGAAGAATAGGAAGATAAGAGTTTTTCAAAGGACTGGCAACGCTACCTTAACATCTGGGGGCAGGAGACAACAGAGGTTAACATAGTCCTGAAATGTTGAAAGTGATAAGTGCCTGTCACTTAGGAAGCCAAGGATTAAAGTGATTAAATAAATGCTAGTCTGTGAAATGCCTTAGGGTCCAAGGGTATGCCAAAAATTCAGGATTCTCTGCTCTCTGACCAGATTTATTTTATCTCAGTGAGGCAGTAATCGTGGGACAACACAAGATAGGCAGGCAGACAATTTGATTTTCCCTTTAGTTAAACTATAAGTCCTTCTCAGGTGCCTTCCCTGAGTGCTTCCCTCATAGCTCAGTTGGTAAAGAATCCACCTGCAATGCAGAAGATCCCAGTTTGATTCCTGGGTCAGGAAGATTCCCTGGAGAAGGGATAGGCTACCCACTCCAGTATTCTGGCCTGGAGAACTCCATGGATTGTATAGTCTATGGGATCCCAAAGAGTCAGACACACCTGAGCGATTTTCACTTTTTTTACCTGAGTGAGATTTTCCTAGGTCCCACACCCCCAGCCTCGCAAAGCCCATAGTAATTTCTCTAGAGGAAGCAGAATTTCTACTACTATGCTCAGGCAAACCATTCCAACAGTCAGGTGAGGGTGGTGGTGGTGATGATGTATTGTCACTCTTTTTTTTTTTTCACTTAGGGCATATAGATCCTTAACGGCCACTCAACCAACAACGTCTTCTTCCATGTAACCTCATTGAGACAAGAAAGGATAAGCAAGCATCTCCCTAAAATTACTAGAAGCATAAATAACAAAGAAATAGGACATTTAAACAAACAAGAGCTTTTAACATTAGGTCTGCAGATGTTGTCTGCTTCTCTCCAGCACTGTAGATCTGTGGCCTGTCTCTGGGAAGAAGCAGGAAGCCTTGGGGCACCTTGCTCAAGAACAGGAGATAAAAGTCATGGTCTGGCTATCCCATCTGCTTCCTTGAAGAGGGAAATATTATAAAACAGTAAAGTCAGGGCTCCAGGCACAGCAGTTTTAGGGGTCTCTGAGTTAACTCAACCATCCCGTCTTCTTCCATGTAAACTTGGACTCATGGTAAGGGTGGGGCGGACGGCTGCTGAATGCACTGGCTGTCGGCACCCAGCACAAACGAAAAGGCACCATCTGTTCGGTTGTTGGAAAATGATGATGCATAAATGCGACTTTTTTTTTAATGTTCCATCTGGGTATAACTGAATTGCCTCTTTAAAATAAAAAAATATCCTTCTTTGATATAAACACTTTCTTGTAATGGTCTCCATTCTTTGTTTTTTCTGTAGGGTTTATTTCATGAGAAATATGACATGAAATATTAAAAGCTAAGAATGAAGGCCTCTGGGGGATGACTGTGGTGTTTTTGTTTCTTTGGCTGACTTGTTCTTTATTTTCTTGTCATTTCAAAAATACTTTCCATATGCAAAATTTCCTCTCACCTCCACCCCCCAAAAAAATACCCTTACTGGATAACTGAATAGACAAGCAGAAGGAGATTGTCAGTCTGTTATCTACATAGAAGAGGAAAACAGGACATGAATTTGCCAAAATACCCAGTCGCCCACATTTCTAAACCAAGAAAAGGTGTAATTAATTTCCTTTTAGAAAAATTGTGTTGGTTCTCAATAACATTCTAATAATAGTAAAGGCAATTAGAAGCACAACTTGAATGCAGAGTGACTAACTTTTGAAGCATTAAAAGCATAAGCAGGGACAAAAGTATATGGAGGAGTCTTTAACATGCTTCTCTCCAGGTACAATTATAGATTTGAAATCTGCTGTTACTTTACCATGGCAACCTTCATACTTAATTTCCCAACCGTTGAACTCCTGTCATCCTATTCCTTTGAGGGAGCCCTTCAACTACTGCTTTCCCGAACCCTTGTCATGTCATTGCCTTAAAAACCTAACATTCCTCCAAGCATATGCTATGAGGGCACTTGCCCAGACCAAGATCAACAGCAAAGACTAGGAAGAATTTGGCTATGCTCTCAGCAAAAGCACTTACATGTGTTCTATCTGAATGATGGATACCAGAAATTGATGTAACTCTGAACAGTGCCAACTTTGAAAATAGAAACTTGGTTTCTTGTTCTATTTGATTCCATTTACATAAAGTTATTAACTATCTACAATTGCTGGGAGCCTCAGGAAATACACGATTAGAATAAACCATATTGTCTGATCTCAAGAAGTTTACAAATATGGAAGGAGAACTAGAAAGCAGCATCACCCAGGACTTTGTTAGAAATGCAAGTTCTCAGACTCCCCCCGAGACCTTCTGAGTCCAGATCTCTGGGAGGCAGGCACAGAAATCGATTTTCACAATTCTTCCATGTGATTATTATGCTCTCTAAACTTTGAGAATCACTGCTAAAAAAGCAATAGGGCCATCATACCGTTTGAGAGATACAAAGTGCTTTGAGTAAAGGAAAAATCACATCTGTTTTGGAAGGAGGACATCCAGGATTGACTATTTCTATAAAGCTTTGAAAGTTTGCTAAGGTATTGAAATGTAGGGAGTGAAGTGGAAGAGGACATTCTCGGTGAGTGAAGTGAAGTGAAGAAACAGCATTAAGAAAGCAGAAGGCAAATCAAAGAGTCTTGATTGATGAGCATGGAGGGAGATGGAGGATAGGATCAGAAGATAGGTTGGGGTCTCAAGTGCCAGGCTGAGGAATGAGCTGCCTAATTCAGTGGGCAATGACAAGCCACTCTGGTTTTTAATCAGAAGAGTAATAAGATTAGAGTGCTGTTTTTGGAAGATTCATCTAGGGTTTCCACAAGATAACTTATCTTCCATAGGAAGATAGGTGAGAAGTGGGGAAACAATTGAAATGACAATTGCAATGGTTTGGGTAGGTGATAATAAAAAGCTTCAACTAGGGAGTTTTCAGCAGAAATAGAAAAATGAGGAAATTAATTGGAGAAAATTTGAAGGACTAGATCAATAAGATTTAGCAACTAATTCTACATTAGGAGGGAAAGAATAAGGAGAATCAAATTGCAACCTTGATTTACAGCAAGAGATTAGTGAAGTCATAAACCAAAGAATAAAGTAATCAGGAAGCGGAGTTGGGTTTGGTAGGGATTTGTTCTGAATGTGCTTAAGGCTCTGTGGTATGGTCATTATGAAATTGGGAGTGCATGCACAGGGTTTATAATACTTACAGTGTTTCAGCTGCATAGGGCTCTGCCTGGCTAAGCACATGACCTATATTACAACCGAGTCAACCTCACACTGACTTTGTGAGAAGCATTATTATACCCATTTTTTATTACCTAAATTAAGATTCTGTGGCATATAGAGAAAATCTGAGATAACAATGCCTTAAACACATAGAGTTTATTTTAGCATGTAGAAAAAATCAGGAAGTGCAAGGCTGAACGAATATGTCACAGCCAACAGAGTCACCGGGGGAGTCAAGTTCCTTCTAAAGTGCTCTTCAGCATCCGACACTGGGGGACTCCATCCTCAAGGGACCTCAGCACTCAAGATTGCTGCTGAAGCCCCAGCCATCAGGGAGGTGATAGCTAGAAAATATGAGAATGGATGCTTATTGAATATAAAGAACAGGAGGCTGGAAGAAACAGCCTTTGAAGAATGACCACAAGGGAGACCTGGGAGGATGCCCAGGGGAAAGAATCACCGTGCCCACCACTGTCAAGGGAACAGGCTTCAGTAGGAAAGGAGGAGCAGGTAAGCAGTGTCCAACGGTGCAGCCCTCAGGACTGAAAAATGCTTACTGGATCGGAGAGGGTGAGGTCCTTGATGACCTTCCAAAGAACAACATAATTCAAGTGTTCTGTGGCAGTAGATCTTAGAATTAAGGAAATATTAGGTGGTGAAACAATAATGTCTCTGCCATAACGTTTGGTGCTTCAGGGAAAGAGAAAATCATGATAGTGGCTGAGTTGAACAGTGTTGAGGTAATGTTTCCTTAGATTAGAAGACCTGAACATAATTTCCTTTTATGATGTCAGGTCTCTGGGAGACTAGATTTAAATTGCTTGAATGTTCATTGAGACAACAAAGTATGACTTCTTCCATGATCTGCAGCTCCAATCCGATTCCTCCCAGGGAAAGTGAAGCAAATATTGGCTGATACTATATCATAATAAAGGGCTGATATTACATTTTGTAACGGCTGTCTGATAATCTTAATTAATTCATTTTTGTTTTTCACTTCAAAAGCTGGCTGGAAAATCATCTAGCTCTGGCTTGTATTCTTGAAGAAAAATTAAATTGCAAAAGCAAGGATGTTTCATTAGCCTCTGCCCTTTCCCAAGGTCAGTGAAGGCTCTCTGGACGCTTTTGCAAGGCTGCAGAATCTGGAATAGCAGGGCTGTGGCTCCATTTCAGCAAAAATAAATATCATATTACAACACATTGTTTTTGCAGCTGACTGAGGCTTTGGTGTAGGGGAGATTTCATTCTACAATTGCAAATAAAGAGAGAAGTTGCTGGCAGGGCAATGTACAGTGTTTGCATCATTCTTTATGAAGCCATTTTCTCCCCTCAAGGAGTGCATTCCCAGAAGACTTTTTTCCCCAACAAGCATCTGGTGTTTCTGCAGTGCTCAGCATGCATGACTTGCTTTGAAGGCTGTTAAAAATCAAGACAGATAGTTGGACCAGCTTCCTTGGTACATTTCATTCCTCCCTCCCTAACTTTATCCCTCCTCCTGTATCCCACCTCCCCCAAACCCTTATACTACAAAACTATAAAAGATGGGCAGAGACTAAAACTACAACATACTTTAAAATTCTAATTTTTTAACCTGAAGCTAGTGAGCCATAAAACCCTAGGAGCTAAAAGCTGCCTGAGGCAAATCCAAATTTTCTAGCTTTAAAATAGCTACATATATTTTATCATTTTAGCTATTTTGAGGTAGATTTTCTAACACATGCGTGCTTGTTGAAATTAAATGTGTTTCATCTTTATCCTCTTTTTCCTTCTAGAGAGAGAACAGAGGGCACTTGTTTTCTATTTCTTAAAGAATAAATTTGAGCACCCGGGGTAGGAATTAAGTCATCTGACTAAGTGATTTCTATCTAAATTGATTAGGTCTGATGCCGCTTTGAAAACTAGGTACATGTAGGAAATGGAGTTGACTTACTTGAACATGCCTTTTAGTGTACAGGTGTTACCATGGGTCTGTCATAGTTTATATCCCTCAGAAACAAACCCTAAGAAGATATTTTGAGGAAAAGTATCTTATTTTGACACAGGAAACTCTAGTGGGGGAGTGAGCAGGGAAGGGAAGATATTTAATAACAGATGCTTTAATGAGAAGTTGGGAGCTTCCTTGGTGGTTCAGATGGTAAAGGATCTGCCTGCAATGCAGGAGATCTGTGTTCAATCCCTGAGTCGGGAAGATCCCCTGGAGATGGGAATAGCTACTCACTTTAGTATTCACTGTGGGAAACCAGTGCTTGAACCTGTTGGGGACCTCTAGGAGGCTCTCTGGAAAATGCACAGAGATGTCACACTTGAGTAGTGGGAAAACTTGGGCATTCATCAACCAACTCCCTTGAGTCAGTGACAGTCTTGGCCAGAGATGTCAATCTTCCCAAATTCATCTGTAGATGTAATGTAAACCCAATCAAAATCCTAGCAACTGTTTTGTAAATATCAACAGATTCTAACATGTATATCAAAAAGGAAAAGACCTAGAATAACCAACACCATATTGGAAAAGAACAGAGACTTAAACTGCCCAATTTTAAGACTTACTAGATAGCTACCATAATCAAGACAGCATGGTACCAGTGAAAAAAATAGACACATAGATCAAAGAAGCAGAATAAAGAGCCCAGAAATAGACCCACAGAGTATAGCCAAATACCTATCACACAAAGTCTAACTGATCTGCGACAAGGGCTCAGAGGCCATTCAAAGGAGAAAGAACAGTATTTTCAATAAGTGACACTAGAAACTAGATACAGACCTAACACTTTAACAAAATTTAACTCAAAGTGGGTGATAGATTTAAATGTAAAGTGAAAAACTATGAATCTTCTAGAAGAAAATGGAGAAAATCTCTAAGACCTTGGGTTGAGAGACTGAGATTTTGGCTGTAAGACCAAAACTGATATATTGGATTCTATTAAAATTTAAAACTCCTGTTCTACAGAAGACACTTAAGAAATAAAAGACAAAATAGAAGAAAACAATTGTAAAACACATATTTGATAAAGGACTAGTATCCAACATATACAAGGAATTCTTAAAGCTCAATAATAAAAAAATCCAATTAAAAACTATAAAGATTGTCATACTGGATAAAAACAGCAGGTAGAATATGATCCTGATTTTATAAATAATAATCATAACAAATAAATTTTTTTCAGTAGCCAAATCCTTTATTCTCTCCTTTTTCTAAAGGGAGTTGTAAACTGAAAATATTTCATTTCCAGATCCTGTTTTTTCTAAACTGGCGTAAACGGGATTACACAATGGAAGAAGGAATTGCAGGAGCAAGAGTGACAGGCAGATAAAGGAAAGTCCTTAAAGGGGAGTCGGGTGCACAGAGAGCGGAGGACTCGGGCCCATGCTTCATGGACTGTGTGTTCTTACCGTTGTTCAGTCACCAAGCTGTGTCCGCCTCTGTGGGACCCCATGGACTGTAGCCTGCCAGGCCTCTCTGACCATGGGATTTCCCAGGTAAGAATACTGGAGTGGGTTGCCATTTCTTCTCCAGGGGATTTTTCCAACAGAGGGATCGAACCCTTGTCTCCTGCACTGGTAGACCGATTCTTTACCGCTGAGCCACCTACCCTTTGGTGGTGGCAAGACCTCAGAAGGAAGCTTACACGGGTGATGAGCCTCCCACTGGAGCAGAGCTCTCAGTGCTCTTCCAGACTCTGAAATAGTACAGCTCCTGTCCTCCTGATCTGCTGGACAACAGACAACGATGAAGGATACCACAGTGGGTAGAAGGGCAAAGGCCTTCTCAACTCTGCAAGTAGTGGTTAAGCCTCTCAATTTTCTCTTTGACTTCAAGGAAAGTCAGGAGCCTCAATACTTACAAGGATCTCTGGACAACCTTGTAGGTTGAAGATCAGAAATACACTTAATTTTATTTGAAATAAATAAAGACACAATGAGTTTGTTTATATGAAGTCATATGTGCTTGAAACACATGAATGGAAAAACAACTGTAAGAATATATATCAAAATGATTATAGATGGTGAACTCTGGGTAAGGATTACCAATGATTCTTATTTTCTTTTTCTTTAGCTGTGCTCTTTGATTTCCATACAATGAGAAAATATTACCTATGGTAAAATGGGGAAGGGCAAGCTGAGTGGTATGGTATAGAGGGCCTAGGTTTTAGACCCACATAAACCTAGGTTTGAATGACCAACTCTTCTACTTATTAGCTGGGAGAATCTGAGAAAATTATTTCCATTTCTAAACTTCATGTCCTCATCTATAAATGCCAATGATGTCAATCTTGCAGAGATATCATAGAGATTATAATCAATCAACAGAGTGCAGAATCCTTTTCTACATGATTGTACTCGTGATAATTGTACACTTTAGATTGGTGAACTTTGTAGTATGTAAATTATATATCAATACAATTGTCAAAATACACACACAAAATACCTATAATACTGTTGTGTCAATATTTAGACCAGCTATGGAAATAGCTAACTTAGATACCATGAAGCATATTTATAAGTTTGGCATATATCCATCATTTATATCTTTAAATTAAAGACAAAGAAGAGCATTGCTTTCTTGTTCTCTAATACCAACTCTGAAATTTTAAGGTCTTCTCCTAAGAATGACTTAAAAAAATCCTTAGTACAGGTTATCAGTTAGAGGTTTATCTGTGTTCCTTAGATTGCTCAGAAGTCACTTAGTTCCTGAACACCTGGCATTCATCTTCTACTGCAACAGAAAGAACAGTCCTTGTTAAGGGATGAATTATGGCCCTGCAAAATTCATATATTGAAATCTTAGCTTCCTTACCTCAAAATGTGACTGTGTCTGAAGATGGGGTCTTTAAAGAGAGAGTTAAGTTCAAACAAGATCATTAGGGTAGGCCCTAATCCAATGTGATCGGTGTCCTTAAATGCAGAGGAGATCGGGACGCACAGAGGGAAGGCCTTGTGAGGACATTGCGAGATGATAGACTACGAGTCAAGGAGCGGGGCCTCCGGAGAAAGCAACCCTTTCAGGGTTGGAACTCTAGCCTGATCTGGGAACTCTAGCCTGCAGAATTAGGAGAGAACAAAGTTTGTTGTTTAAGCCATCCAATCTGGGGTACTCTGTAATAGTAGCCCTAGAAAACAAATATAGTCCATCTGCCTGCCTGAATTTTGAGAGTGTCGAGAGAAATCCAGTTAATATTTAGAAAAAGCTTAAGAATCCTTTTTCAGAAAACATTTTTATAAAAATTGTTATCTAGTATGGTACACAAACTTAAAAGTATGATATGTGGCAGCTATTTATATTCCAAGACATATAGCAAAGAGATTTTAATCTTTAAGTTGAAAATAAAGTGTGACAAGAAGGAACATATCAAATTACAAGTTTTTGTGGTATCCCTCTTCATTCACTTCAGAGGATATAGGATTTGCTTGGTTTGTTCGGCAGGACATTGTGCTGAGAGGCACGGTAGAAACAGAAACATTGAAGATGAGAAGATGAAGTTATTTTCTCTCTATAAAAAAAGAAATAGTAAGGAGAAGCGTTTGTACAACTGAAGACTTTTGGAACACAAGTGAGAGAGAAGAGATTCAGGAACAGTCATTAGAGGTGCAATTTGGGGGTTGGAGGAGAGGTATAGGAAGGTAGTTAGGAAAGCTTGCTGGACAGAATGCAGTGTGGTGTCTCTTAATTTCTCATGAAAATTTGTCATAAAACTTTCACATTATTCTCCAAAGCATTTGATTCAAGGTTCAAGGATTCACAGTGTTTTTCCTGACGTTCCAAAATGTTGAAAGTTGTGAAATCAAAAGACTGTAGCTTGAAGGACATCCCATTCATGTAGTGTTTCTCTTAAAATTTTCCACACCGTGAAACACAAAGCAATATGCTGTAAAGACAGTGATTAAGCAAAGGGTATTTTAAAGTTTAACTTCCTTTCCTTTGATTTCTCCAGCTCTCAAGTATCTGCTACTCAGTCCGTCTGTTGTCCTGTTTTGATTGTTTCTGGCAAACAGACGCAGGAGGGGAGCACTGTTGCCTTTTCTGTTTTACAGAACCCTAGAGAGACAGACATAATGTTAGTCAAGTTTTCTTTTGTAGGAAGAAATTATGAAGGACTCCTCGGATGTTTTCAGTGGAAAACTAGCAATGTTTGTCTCCAAGTGATCTGCAGGGCCTTTATACCTGTCACTGTATTAATGTTCTCTACAGATCTTTAAGTTATAGACAACTGAAAGAGATAAAAATGATTCTTGTCCATAGATATGCAAATGCATTTGGAGGAGGTTCTATTACTTTTCCTCCCTCTCTGTGGAAGAAGCAATTTTGACACCAATGAAGCAAATCCAAATTCATTGCAACATTCCTGATAGCCTACATATGTGTATTTTTTTGGAGTCTACTTTGAACTGGTGGTAACATCCTAGCAGTTCTCTCACTAATTAGTGAATTAAATAGAACCTCTGACTTATGCCCATTTTTTATATTTATGAGGATTTTTTAAAATCATCTTTTAATACTTTCATAAATTGACTGTCTTTTCGCTTCTGGGAGCCCAGCTGAACCTTTTACCTGAGATTGAACTAGACATAATAAAGTGAACTACTCTTGGAGTGAGGAATAGCAGGGGATGGCTGGGGACAGCATAGCTGAACTGACCTCTCTTGACCTTGTCAAGAGTCTCAGCTGTGTCCATCTCCAATGAACCCAGGATAACTGAGTTATGATCTGCATGACATTTTTATCTCTGACATTCAGTTTGACTTTCAAGTCAAATCAAAGAGTAGGAAAAAAGAAAAACATGATCCAAAATGAAACAGCATATTTTGCAGCTTGGCACTACACCATCTAGTCTAATGTGAAAGAAAATCCATTTCATTTTGCCACTCCCTGCTGATTGGCGTGAACCCGGCTGTCCTTCAAAGGTTCAGCCTCTCCTGAAAGTAGGTACAGTCATTGCTGTGAGCCGAACGGGGAAGTGGAGTTGGAATTTTCAAATTCCCCTAAGGCTTGCTTTTTTGGGAAAAAATACATTTAATGAATGGCTTTAGCATACACTTAACAGCTACTTTAACTCTGTTTCACTTTCAAGTATGGAAGTAAAGGTAACATCAGAGAAGCGGGGCAGGCTGGGGGCCGGTGCGCCGGTTGCAGGGACTCGGGAACCCGGCAGAGCAAGGCCACACAGGCCCGTGAACCGGGAGAGGCCGCCTTGGGGGTGCAACCAGGGCCTTTCGGCTGGGTGCCGTGAAGCGCCATCTTCGTGGATGCTGAAGTGTCGAGAGCAGTGTTTCAGCTGAAGCGCATCACCGAAGGCATCCCGGAGCGGCCACCGGACCACAGCGGCTGTACAAGCAGCCCCAGCTTCCGGACGATGGCAGGGCGTTGGGCGCGTGTGGCTTCACAGCCAGACAGCGCAGCCCCGGGCCCTAGCCACAGTGGGGCTAGCCTTCCGAGCAGGTTTTCTGAGGCCCTGAGCAGCCGCCGAGCCCTTCTCCAGCCCACCTGAGCTACCAGGTGTGATGGAGCCAGGGGACCCAGGAGGCAGTGCCAATGAACCGGCTGCGGGATGAGAGCGACCCCTCTCCCCATCCACCCAATAAAAGAGATTTGAGTATCAAAAAAAAGAAAGAAAAGAAAAATCAGCCCAGATTTTGGTGTTCAGCTCATCCATATTCTGGTATTTTCCTTTAGGAATCTGCTGTGTTTCCTTCAGGCATCTGGAGATAGCACTTAAAAGGAAAAGTAGCAGGTAATCTTGCCTTGATAACCTTACATACGAAAGCAGATAAATAAATTTACACAACCAGTTGTATTTTTGGAAATGGTGTTGGAGCAAAGGTTTTCAGACATCTGTCTAGATTAGTCTAGTCCATGTTGCTTCTTTACAGGCCTACTGTCACCAGACCACAACCAGTGTGAATTACAGACACTGGTGAGATTCTGTAGACTCCCTGGTCCCATCTGCAAACAGGAGTAGGCAAAACTCCATCTTAAACTCAATTCTAAGAAGTAAATATTGACAAATTTTTACCTAGGTTATCCGCAGGGCTGTTTCAGCCAGTACTAGCAGTTTATGAACTGGCAGTGCCGACTGGTAGTTAACTATGACTGTGAGCCCCCTGGGTTATCCTCAAGTTATCTCAGTCATCCCATCCTCTCTTCTGTAGAGCCCCAGAATCACCCAGCCCTGGACTTCACTCTGGCTTGGAGTAGAGAACCAACCTTCATTGATGAGTCCATGGCAATTGCCAATTGTCGTCAATACTTGTGTGTTAAATATTTTTCACTTTATACCCCATATTACATTCCCCACATTACCAAATTGTTCATAGTCCATGTTTAATTAAGTTCCTCTAGGCATCCGCCAGCACATCACAAAATCAATGCAAATCTCTTTAAAAACAATAGGAACAAGTAAATAAATAAATAATAGTGTTGTCAGGACGACAAAAAAAAATGGGGACAAATTACAAAGAAAAATTCAAGAGAACCAAACCAGTCTTGACCAGCCTATGCAGCATATTAAAAAGCAGAGATATTACTTTGCTGAAAAAGGTACATATAGTCATAACTATGGTTTTTCCAGTAGTCATGTATGGATGTCAGATTTGGACTATAAAGAAAGCTGAGCACTGAAGAATTGATGCTTTTGAACTGTGGTGTTGGAACAGACTTTTGAGAGTCCCTTGGACTGCAAGGAGATCCAACCAGTCAATCCTGAAGGAAATAAGTCCTAAATATTCATTGGAAGGACTGATGGTGATGCTGAAACTCCAATACTTTGACCACCTGATGCAAGAACTGACTCATTGAAAAAGACCCTGATGCTGGGAAAGATTGAAAGCAGGAGGAGAAGGGGACGACTGAGGATGAGATGGTTGGATGGCATCACCAATTCAATGGACATGAGTTTGAGCAAGCTCTGGGAGTTGCTGATGGATGGGGAAGCCTGGCATGCTGCAGTCCATGGGGTCGCAAAGAGTCAGACACGACTGAGTGACTGAACTGAACTGAACTGAAGCCAATCTTAATACTACATCCAAGGGTCTCAGAATCAAAAAGGATTGTGAAAACTATTCTAACAAAGGACTCCAGGCACAGTCAAGTGAAGACTGAGTATTGAAGAACTACACAGCCTGGTCTAGTGGAAATGACAGGGATATATATCCACCCACTGGCAGAGGGGCCTCTAACATTTGGAAAGTCTGTAGGGCAAGTACAAAGAAAATAGAAAAGAGAGGAAGCTTTGAAAAAAATCTCCGCCTTTATACATGTGCTCAATCCAACTTGTGTGCTCAGAAAAACTCATCCATTTTGATTTTGTTTTGTTGTTTGGTCGCTAAGTCGTGACCCTATGGACTATAGCCCACCAGACTTCTCTGTCCGTGGGATTTCCCAGACAAGAATACTGGAGTGGGTTGGCGTTTCCTTCTCACTTGGATTTCTAGCTTCCCTCAGTTATTGACACCGAAGGTCGGATGCTGCTGGCGTCTTGCCCACAGCCCCCTGCCTCTCAGTGGCTTTGTGCATACTGGCCCAGCTTTCAACAGCCAGGCTCTGCATTCCTCTCCTCAGGGTTTCACTGTCCTCTGGAGCCCCCTCTGCCAGTCAGAGTATAAATGCCCCGGTTCCTTCGACCCTGACATATTCTTCACTAGCTTACAGAATTTCCCCAGCAGAGTTAAGCTCCAGTCCTCCATAAGGATAACTGACTCAGTGGAACGCATCACTGACTCTTTTTAACCTGTCTTAGAAAATTGCCAGTGTGTATTTCCTTCACTTCCTAGACAACCTTGAAACCTTCCCAATTTACACTCAAATTAACTCCCAAATTACTCTCAAATCCTTGTCTCAGGACCTGATTTTTAGGAGAACCCAAAATAAAACTCAAGAAACATTCATTCACTCACTGAACTCTTTTCAGTATTTCTTTTTAAAAAATCAAATAATTTACAGTTTAATAATCATTTCAGCTACAGTAAACAGTATTAGGAAAACATAACTGATGATTATTTTCATAATTATATGCTTTTATTATTAAATTCATTTCTCTTCAGTTAAGTGGCAACAGACTAAAATATGATATGCTAACACTTCTTAAGCCTACTATAAGATTTTTTACAAAAGTTGTCACATAAAACATTTGTAAAGATAGTAGAGAATAAAGAATCTTTATTGTTGCTTAAGAAGCTACTCATAATTGAATATGTAAACTGAAATAAATGTTTAGCAAGATTGTTTCATATATTTTTGACTTTTGAAACTTCAAGAATAAGACCTGCAAAAATTTCAAAGTGCTTAAAATAGTTTCCACTACAGTGACAAAGTCACTCTTCAATTAGAATATCTATAATTCGCTCTTGAGACATAATCTTTTTTTTGTTTGATTTTTTTTTGCAAACTTTACTTTAAACTTTTTATTTTTTATTGGGGTACAGCCAATTAACAACGCTGTGGTAGTCTCAGGTGAACAGGGAAAGCACTCATCCACGCACAAACATGTATCCACTTTCCCCGAAGCCTCCTCCCACCCAGGCCGGCACACACATTGAGTAGAGTTCCATGTGCTGTACAATAGGTCTTTGCTGATTATCTGTATTGAGTAAAGCAGTGTGTACACGAGCTTCCCAGATTTCCTAACTATCCCTTCTCCCTGGCAACCATATAAGTTCATTTTTGAGGTCTGTGAGTCTCTTTTTGTTTTGTAAGTAAGTTCATTTGTATCATTTCTTTTTAGATTCCACATATAAGAAAAGTCATATGATGTTTCTCCTTGAGACATAATCTTTATCATGTTTGATAATATCAGAAAATGAATCATTTAAACTATGCAGCATAGAAACTAGTTGAACAAGATGCCCCTGAGTTCCAGGGTAGCCTTTGAAATGACCCAAGTCTCTGTAGGTTTTATAAAATGTCAACCTCAAAATATTTTACTCCCAAGTCTTAAAACCACAGATATATAGTATCTTTCACTATGATATGAATATAATATTAAACACTTCAATTCTTTGGTGTTGTAAAAATATTTTGTTGAAAAGAAAGAAAGGAAAAGAAAACTATTCTACATACACTACAATGGTGCCCAACTTTGTAATCCAGTTCTTTTCTTGAAATATATAGAAGCCATTTATATACAGGAATTACAGCTATATAAATGGCACAAGGTAATTGTGATTTCCACTATACAGTGGAAGTGAGAAATAGATTTAATGGACTAGATCTGATAGACAGAGTGCCTGATGAACTATGGACTGAGGTTCCTGACATTGTACAGGAGACAGGGAGCAAGACCATTCCCAAGAAAAAGAAATGCAAAAAAGCAACATGGCTGTCTGAGGAGGCCTTACAAATAGCTGTGAAAAGAAGGGAAGCAAAAAGCAAAGGAAAAAAAGAAAGATATTCCCATATGAATGCGGAGTTCCAAAGAATTGCAAGGAGAGATAAGAAGCCCTTCCTCAGCGATCAATGCAAAGAAATGGAGGAAAACAATAGAATGGGAAAGACTAGAGATCTCTTCAAGAAAATTAGAGATACCAAGGGAACATTTCATGCAAAGATGGGCTCAATAAAGGACAGAAATGGTAGGGACCTAACAGAAGCAGAAGATATTAAGAAGAGGTGGCAAGAATACACAGAAGAACTGTACCAGAAAGATCTTCATGACCGAGATAATCATGGTGGTGTGATCATGCACCTAGAGCCAGACATCCTGGAATGTGAAGCCAAGTGGGCGTTAGGAAGCATCACAAGGAACAAAGCTAGTGGAGGTGATGGAATTCTAGTTGAGCTATTTCAAATTCTAAAAGATGATGCTGCGAAAGTGCTGCACTCAATATGTCAGCAAATTTGGAAAACTCAGCAGTGGCCACAGGACTGGAAAAGGTCAGTTTTCATCCCAATCCCAAAGAAAGATAATACCAAAGAATGCTCAAACTACCACACAATTGCACTCATCTCACACACTAGTAAAGTAATGCTCAAAATTCTCCAAGCCAGGCTTCAGCAATATGTGAACCGTGAACTTCCAGATCTTCCAGCTGGTTTTAGAAAAGGCAGAGGAACCAGAGATCAAATTGCCAACATCCACTGAACCATCAAAAAAGCAAGAGAGTTCCAGAAAAACATCTATTTCTGTTTTATTGACTATGCCAAAGCCTTTGACTGTGTGGATCACAATAAACTGTGGAAAATTCTGAAAGGGATGGGAATACCAGACCATCTGACCTGCCTCTTGAGAAACCTGTATGCAGGTCTGGAAGCAACAGTTAGAACTGGACTTGGAACAACAGACTGGTTCCAAATAGGAAAAGGAGTACATCAAGGCTGTATGTTGTCACCCTACTTATTTAACTTATATGCAGAGTATATCATGAGAAACTGGGCTGGAAGAAGCACAAGCTGGAATCAAGATTGCCGGGAGAAATATCAATAACCTCAGACATGCAGATGACACCACCCTTATGGCATAAAGTGAAGAGGAACTAAAAAACCTCTTGATGAAAATGAAAGAGCAGAGTGAAAAAGTTGGCTTAAAGCTCAACATTCAGAAAACTAAGATCATAGCATCTGGTCCCATCACTTCATGGGAAATAGATGGGAAAACAGTGGAAGCAGTGTCAGACTTTATTTTTCTGGGCTCCAAAATCACTGCAGATGGTGATTGCAGCCATGAAGTTAAAAGATCCTTGCTCCTTGGAAGGAAAGTTATGACCCATCTAGATAGCATGTTAAAAAGCAGAGACATTACTTTGCCAACAAAGGTCCTTCTAGTCAAGGCTATGGTTTTTCCAGTGGTCATGTATGGATGTGAGAGTTGGACTATAAGGAAAGTTGAGTGCCGAAAAATTGATGCTTTTGAACTGTGGTGTTGGAGAAGACTCTTGAGAGTCCCTTGGACTGCAAGGAGACCCAACCAGTTCATCCTAAAGGAGATCAGTCCTGGGTGTTCATTGAAAGGACTGATGCTTAAGCTGAAACTCCAATACTTTGACCACCTCATGGGAAGAGTTGACTCTTTGGAAAAGACCCTGATGCTGGGAGGGATTGGGGACAGGAGGAGAAGGGGATGACAGAGGATGAGATGGTTGGATGGCAGCACCGACTCGATGGACATGAGTTTGCGTAAACTCCGGGAGTTGGTGATGGACATGGAGGCCTGGCACGCTGTGAGTCATGGGGTCGCAAAGAGTCAGACACGACTGAGCGACTAAACTGGACTAAACTGAACTTTCTTCAGTTTCAGCAGTACAAGAGATTCTGAGGTTGTTTAAGCAAGACAACCACAAAGAAGAAAGCAAATGGAAGCAAAATTTTCCTGATTATCTACATAAATTAACTATGCCAGTAACTAATGAGAGCATGTATTTTCTAGAACCTAAAACCTTCTCAAATTGTGGTACACAATATGTTTATTTTGTTTAGTTGTGTATCTGACTTTAATAGTAGATACTGTTTAAAAGAAAATACTTAGAGGGTCTTCCCTGAGTGGTCCAGTGGTTAAGACTCTGCACTGCACTGTGGTGGGTATGGGTTCAATCCCCAGTCAGGGAACTAAGATCCTGCTAGCAGTGTGACATACCCCCCCCCCCAAAAAAAATGCATTTGGATGCAAGCTAACACTATACTTATGATTTGGTCAGGTTGTATGTTCCTCTACCACTGTGTATTTGATATTTTGCAGTTTAAATGAGAATAATTAATAATATGAAACTGTTTGGGATTTTGAAGAAACTGGTTATTGAAGGCTTTTCAAGTATTTCTACTTTTTGGAATTTATTGGTAGTTTTTTGTGTCCTGATTCTTCTTAATGTGGTCTTTTTTTATGAGTATTTCATGGACTGTTGAGAAAAATACATGTGTTCTATTTTCAGGGTATGACTTGATACATATCAATCAGTTCTACTTTAAAACTATGCTATTTACATTGAAACAAGTATACTATCTAGGGTGAAACAGATCACCAGCCCAGGTTGGATGCATAAGACAAGTGCTTGGGGCTGGTGCACTGGGAAGACCCAGAGGGATGGGATGGAGAGGGAGGTGGGAGGAGGGATTGGGATGGGGAACACATGCAAATCCATGGCTGATTCATGTCAATGTATGGCAAAAACCACGACAATATTGTAAAGTAATTAGCCTTCAACTAATAAAAATAAATGGAAAAAAAATCTATGCTATTTAGACCTTCATATATCCTTTCATATTTTTTATCCACTCGAACTATTATAAACTCCAGAGTAATTTGAAGTCCTTTACTACAACACGCTTCTATTTCTCTTTTTATCATCTATATTTTTTGCTCTATGATTGTAGTTGCTATGTTACTTGATACATAGATATTTATAACTGATATATTTTTTTTAATTCTTCAAAACTACAAAGTACTGAATTTGGGGCTGAGTCATACTTCTCTGACACCATGATCCTAATCCCTCCATTTTTTAAAATGTGTCCTTTTTTAGTAGATTTTGCCCACTCTTCTATTCTAAGTGTCCTGAATCACTTTGTTTGGTGTGTCTCTCATATGACATAGAATTCCCATTTTTTAAATTCAATCTAATCTGAAATTCTTATTTTAATATGTCGGTTAAACCCGTTTATAAATACTGAGATGGCATATGTTTGTTCTTGGTTCTATCATTCTGTCTTCATATTTTCTGCTTTTATATATTGTAAAGACTTTCTCCGTAGTCTGTTGGTTTGTTTTCTGTCTGTAGCTCTGAGTTTTAGGAAGATTTGTAGTTCTGTTCTGGTGATTACTCTTACTAATGCATTTAGCTAGTGCATAATAGTCCTCTGCTATGAGAAATAATAAAAATAGCATTTTCTCTTTCTTCCACGACCCTTTCTCTCCTCTACCACTCAAATCAATAATATTACCTTTCTTACAGTTATCTTTGCACTGTTAAAAATGTGTGTGTGTATTCTTTGATTAGTCAGCTTTTAATGATGTTATTTAAGTCAGAGTCATTATGAACGAGAAAATCAGCACATTTAACTACCATCTGAACTCCAATTTTGTGGGTTGTAAAGTTTCTGTATTGTCCATAGTCCTTTCACATGAGTACATCACCTTCTGAAAGTGTATTCTTACAATGCTTTCTGAGATCTGTTTTTCTCCGTGTCCTTTTACTAATTTCTTGCTTTCTTCCTTCTTGCAGCTGTTGCTCATCTCTGTTGCTTTATTTATTTCACACTCTGTGGATCATATTGTCTCCTACTTTCACAGAAGATGAAATCTATGAGGGAGTGGAAGTTTTTATTCTTCTAGAAAATATTGTATAATTTTCAGGAATTAAAAAAGAAAGAGGCTTACTTATACAGACTTGCTCATACTGGAAATCCCTAGGCTGGTGTTTTTTGTTGTTGTTTTGTTTGTGACCCTTACCCATGTGACCCTTACCCATCCAAGTTTAGAATTAAGCCCTTGAAGAAACACAAAAAGAATAACTCTAATCATAGGAATTGTAGGTGTTTTAACAAGACAATGAAGGGATCATTGGTAGGATAATCTTTTCTAGCACCTCTCAAGGTACAGAAGTAGATGGCTCACTATTCTGGATACACAATTATCTGGGCCAATTTAACCATTCCTCATTTGGTAATAACCATTTTCCTTTCAGTTCAGTTTTTACAAGTCTAATCTCATAGAATTACAAATTATTAGCAATAAGAGTGATGCTAAAGTTTATGTTCCCAGAGAAGTTTCAGCTGTCGATGTTTTTTTCTTGGAAGAGAAACATCTTTTACTTATTGTTAATTACTCAAAGCCTTTTAGAAATTCAAACATGACAATAACTCTCCAGGCAAAGATTTCAGTCAGTGAACATTTCTATCTGAATTACTTCAGCAAGATTAATAAAATTGAAAAGAATTGTTTGTCTATAAAGTTAAGGAACTGAGAAGACAACCTATTGGTTAGGTCATGGTTCCCCATTGCCTAATTCTTCCACCTTCATGAAATATTGGCCCAACTCCTATAAAACTGTAACAGGGGTTTAATGGAAATTCACTAGTAAGAAGATTCAAGCCACTATCTATTATAGGCCAGGGAATCTAACTTTCAACATAGTCTTACTGATTACCTTTGCAAATGCTGTGGAATACTCCAAAAGGAAAGCTTTGCATGTCTTGATATTCCACTGGGCATCACGAGAACTTGAGGGGTAAGGACGAGAGCAGTCTGGTGCAGTAGAACAAAAATAAGCTTTTGGACCCAGCAGTCCATATACTCAGCTCCACCACTTACTGGGCCTCAGGTGCCCATCTATAAGATAAGGAAAATTATACCTTTCTAATGCAATGGTATGAAGACTGCCTAAGGTCATGTACAAAAAGCACACAGGACATACTAGATAATTGATAAAAGTTACTGGCCCTTCTTTGAGCTTCTCAGCTCCTCCTGGATTTCTTTCTTTTATTTTTTTAAGATTTTATTTATTAATTTATTTTTGGCTGTGCTAGGTCTTCTTGCTGCATGTGAGTTTTCTCTAGTTGAGGCGAGTGGAGGCTACTCTGTTGCAGAGCACAGGCTCCAGGAGTGAGGGCTTCAGTAGCTGCAGCACATGAGCTCATAGTTTGTGCATGGACTTAGTTGCTCCATGGCATGTGGAATCTTCCTGGACCAGGGACTGAACTTGTGTTCCCTGCATTGGCAGGTGGATTCTTATCCACTGCACCACTAGGGAAGTCATAATTCTTCCTTTCTTGCTTTGGACTTTAAGTAGGGCAGTTCTTTGTTGGGAGAAGGTAATTGTTTACCTAGTGGAATATATGTAGTCCTCTAGTGATCTAGAATGAAATGGAATTTTTGCTCCCAAGTCTTATTTGGCTCACCTAGTGACCTGCCCGATTACGGCATCTCTCACTTTGTTTTATAGTTGCTCTTTGCATGTACATCAAGGGAAACTTCTTGATTTCAAAATATCCAAAGGCTATATTTTCTTCAAATCTAAATATTTACCCTGTTAGTTATCTATTGCTATACAAAAAAAAAATGACCCCAAAATTTAGCAGCTTGAAACAACAAATGCTTATTTCCTCAGTGTTTCTCCAGAAGTAACTTAACTGGGTGATTCTGGCTTGGGTTCTCATAAAATTGCATCAAGGGACTTCCCTGGTGGTCTAGTGGCTCCACGTGGTTCCCTGTGCTCCAAATACAGGGGGGCAGTTTGATCTCTGGTCAGGGAACCAGATCCCACATGCTGCAACTAAGAATTCACATGCTGCAAATGAAAAAAAAAAAAGAAAGAAAGATTGCAGTCAAGCTGTTTGCTAGGGCTACAGTCATCATTTTTCATATTTTTGGTTTTGTTTAATATCATGTCAAACTCATTCTCTTTCTGCCTCTTTGTTTCTGAGGTTAAATTCTTTATGAGACAGAAACTCCAGCATCAATTTACTTTTAAAAAAACACTCAAATTACCCCTAAACACAGTCTATATCCTCTTCAAAGAATTTAATACAGTTAAAGGTATGGATAAAGGCCGGTGACAATAGTTGGCTTGGCAACAGGTGACATGTTGTATGAAAAATTATGTACCTTTAAACACAAGAATTATATTCAGCTCACACACATGGAATTCAGGGACTCAGGAAGCTGAGGGAACAAAGACTCCCATCTCACACTGACTGTGGGCTTACCCCAAGTCAATGAAATGGCAAGTGCTAATTGAAAGGTGTGTGTTTTTGCCAAGTTGAATTCATATAAGTTAAATACATTTATATTCAATACAGACATGTTGAGATGTAAAGACATTTTCTGATGTATGTGTAAGCACTGAATTATTAGTTTTATAGGATTTGATATCTCACCTTATGCATTTTCTTTCCAGTATTTTAGAGCTTTGCTTTCTTTGTTCATCAATGTTCTAGTATTTAAGTACTTGGAAACCAAAGAGCTTTTCCCAGAATATGATGAACTTTTGGTACGTCTTATTCCAATCATATAGATAATAATTTAGCCAAAATTTTATGCTTGATTATTTTACATTTATTTTGATTGAAATCATTAATTAAATTAAATTTATGCAGTATGAAAGGTAGTGGTATATCTCAATCACGAGTATAAAATCCAACTACACACGCACAGACTTTTGAATTAAACCTATCCCTCAGTATTGGTTTGTCATGCTCATTCCTCTAGCTGTTGACTGGATATCCTGGCTGATAATCAATGGCTTGAGAGTTTAAGAAATACTTTATTTTCAAAAACATTGTTGAAAAACAAATTTGAGAAAAATTTTCTTGATTTTTCCCCCAAACTGAAATACTGTTTATCTTTATAACAGAATCGCTTGTCCTTGTTCACAGGAGGTCAACATTCTGCTGCAGTTGAGTGGACAAAACAGGTCTATCCTTTCAGTTGAACAGAAATCTAGAGGTCATTAAATGTTGAATGTCTTCCTTCTGTTATCATTGTTAAAAAATAATATCTGCTATCTGAAAATCTAGTGCTTGCATTCTCATGGAGAGCAGTTTCTTCCCAAGCTGTTATGTAATCTCTATTCTCTGAGTGATGTCTTCACCACTAGTTGTGTTTAATAATTTGTTCTGATGTGTAGGTACAGACACAAAAACATTTTGGCTAAGGGTAAAGGAGTTTTAAATAAATTGGCTCCTCTGATCAGGAAGAATACTACTAAAACATATATGCCATGACTACAGTGGTTTCTATCAAGTTTGCCCACTGAGTTTTTCTAGAAGAATGCCTGGCGCATTTGAATATGCTCAATGAATATTTGTGGAATGGTTTTATGGTTGGAGCCATCTTTTAGGTTCCATTAACTTATGTCACAAGTTTTATTTTATTTTAATACCTCTGTATTAGTTTCCTAGGGCTGCCATACCAAGTTACTGCAGACTTAGTGGCCTGATTACCAAATTACCACAAACTTAGAGGCTAAAGAACCTCTTGTTGAGGGTGAAAGAAGAGAGTAAAAGCTGGCTTAAAACTCAGCATTCAAAAAACTAAGATCATGGCATCCAGTCCTATCATTTCATATTAAATAGAAGGGGAAAAAAGGAAACAGTGAGAGATTTTAATTTCTTCAACTCAAAAATCACTGAAGAAGGTGACTGCAGCCATAAAATTAAAAGATGCTTGCTCCTTGGAAGAAAAGCTATGGCAAACTTAGATAGTGTATTAAAAAGAAGAGACATCACTTTCAACAAAGGTTTGAATAGTCAAAGCTATGGTTTTTCCAGTAGTCATGTATAGATGTGAAAGTTGGACCATAAAAAAGGCTGAGCAAAGATGAACTGATGCTTTCAAATGTGGTGCTGGAGAAGACTCTTCAGAGTCCCTTGGACAGTCAGGAGATCAATCTTTCAATTGGAGATCAATCCAATCAGTCAATCCTAAAGGAAATCAACCCGGAATACTCATTGAAAAGACTGACGCTAAAGCTGAAGCTCCAATATTTCGGCTATCTGATGTAAAGAGACAACTCATTGGAGAAGACCCTGATGCTGGGAGATACTAAAGGTAAAAGGAGAAGGGGGCAGCAGAGGAAGAGATGGTTGGATGGTATCACCAACTCAATGGACATGAATTTGAGCAAACTCTGGAAATTAGTGAAGGACAGGGAAGCCTGGCATGCTGTAGGCCAGGGGATGCCAAAAAGTCGGACATGACTTAGCCACTGAGCAGCAATAATAGTGGCTTGAAACCAAAGAAATTTTCTCTCACAGGTCTGGAGACCAGAAGTCTATAACCAAGTTGTTGGCAGGTCACACTTCCTCCGGAGGCTCTAGGGAGGAATTCTTTTTTATTCTTTTTTTTTTTTTTTGCCACTTTACTTTTTTTTAATTGAAGGATAATTGCTTTACAGAATTTTGTGATTTTCTGTCATACATCAACAAGAATCAGCTGTAGGTACAACCATATTCCCTCCCTCCCAAACCTACCCTCCCATCTCCCTCCCCATCCCACCCTTCTAGATTGTCACAGAGCCTCTGTTTGAGTTTCCTGAGTCATATAGCAAATTCCCATTGGCTATCTATTTTACATATGTTGTTGTAAATTTCCATGTTACTCTTTCCATTCTAATTGAAATATACATAAGTAAAACAGGTTTAAAGTGTACAGTTTCATGAGTTTTGACAACTCCACCTTAATCAAATGCAGAATATTTTCATCATCACTTTATTTTCAGCAGTTTTACTGTGATGTCCATAGATATAATTTTATTTGTATTCTTCTTTATTGGGATTTTCTGAATCTTCTGGATTTACTGGTATCCCACCCTCGCCTTCTCCAACAGAGTTCAAAAGTCTCTTCTGTACTTCTGTGTCTCTTTTTCTGTTTTGCATATAGGGTTATCATTACCATCTTTCTAAATTCCATATATATGTGTTAGTATACTGTATTGGTCTTTATCTTTCTGGCTTACTTCACTCTGTATAATGGGCTCCAGTTTCATCCATCTCATTAGAACTGATTCAAATGAATTCTTTTTAATGGCTGAATAATATTCCATTGTGTATATGTACTACAGCTTCCTTATCCATTCGTCTGCTGATGGGCATCTAGGTTGTTTCCATGTCCTGGCAATTGTAAACAGTGCTGTGATGAACATTGGGGTGCACGTGTCTCTTTCAACTCTAGCTTCCTTAGTGTGTATGCCCAGGAGTGGGATTGCTGGGTCATATGGCAGTTCTATTTCCAGTTTTTTTAAGGAATCTGTTCTGAGAGAATACTATTGAAACAAGTATACTATCAAGGGTGAAACAGATCACCAGTCCAGGTTGGATCCATGAGACAAGTGCTCAGGACTGGTGCACTGGGAAGACCCAGAGGGATGGGATGGGGAGGGAGGTGGGAGGGGGGATCGGTATGGGGAACACATGTAAATCCATGGCTGATTCATGTCAATGTATGGCAAAAACCACTACAATATTGTAAAGTAATTAGCCCCCAACTAAAATAAATGCAAAAAAAATAGATAACCAACAAGGACCTACTGTAAAAAAAAAAAAAGAAAGGTTTCTAGTACCAGTAAATCCAGAGAGGAATCCTTTTCTTGTCTCTATGTTGCTTTGTGGCTCCATAACTCCAGTCTCTGCCTCCAACTTCACATGGTCTTCCCTTCTGTCAGTTTCTTCTTCTCTTCCTATAGGGACATTTGCCCGTGGATCTAGGATCCACTTTGTTAATCCAGGTGGATCTCATCTTGAGATCCTTCACTTAATTATTACAAAGACATATTTTTCAAAATAAGTTCACATTTACAGGTACCCTGGGGTTAGAATGTGGACATACATTTTTGGTAGCCCAATTTAATCCTCTATAACCTCTGATTATCAGTTTTAAAATTCTGTCCATTCAAAACACATTTTAATTTTTTTAAGATTTTTATTCTAGATCTCTCAGATTTGGAATAATATAAAATTGAAATTTTATTTAAAATAGAACACAATTTAAACTCACATAAAATAATGTCCTATCTACTCTGAAATCTCTTCATGTTAGTTTTTCCATGAGTTCTAATGAACACACTTCATTGCTGCTAATTTTTCAATTGCCATACCATTCATCATTTCAGATGTTATCAGTTCACAGTAATCCCTTTACAAAATTCCATGATGTGAGACACTTTTAATTAGTTTCAATATATTTTATTTCACTATGAATCAGAGTTTGTGCAGGAGCATTAAATTCAGTTGAGAGCCTATTTACCTCTGTGCCTTTGTGTCATTAAGGTGTCATCAGTATTTCTCTGACTGAATTTAGCAGTATTTTGTCTTCAGCTGGTTTCTTTGGCAAGCACAGCCTGCAAAAATGTAGATAGTATATTTGCAAAATAATCTCAGGGAACAGGAATATGATATAGAAAGAGGACCCCAGGGAAGGAAAGAGAAACAAAACAGGAATATGTTGTCAATAAGACACCATTATGTAGCAACTGATGCTTGACCACATAAGACTTTCTTGAAGAATCTTATAAAACATAACACAGAGAAAATATAGGGACCATTTACCCATCCATTGGCTTCCATTACTCATTGGTTAAAAGTTCACAACCCTTCTCATCTGGTTGCACATGTGTAGATGCTGAGCTGTTCCCTAAGGCACTTGCATAAAAGGGAGTGGCTGGTCTTAATGAAATACATTCCCCCCAAAGATGATCAAGGAATGTCCTGAACTGGTCACTGTAGCAATAGGTGGAATAAAAGATAGGGCCAAAAGGTTATGCAAATGAGCATGAGGGGTGCAGCATACTTTTACTTCCATACTGCCAAGTGGGTTATCCTCAGCTTACGAGACTGTAGTTTTGGGAGCAGTATGAATCACATCATTGGAATTTCACATCAAGAAACCAGGCCTCCAGATGGCTTCAGAGGTGAATTCTATCAAACATTTAGAGAAGACCTAATGCCTGTCCTCCTAAAACTCTTTCAAAAAATTGCAGAGGAAAGACCACTTCCAAACTCATTCTATAAGGCCACCATCACCCTGATACCAAAACCAGACAAAGACAACACAAAAAAAGAAAACTACAGGCCAAGACAACTGATGAACACAGATGTAAAAATATTCAACAAAATTCTAGCAAACAGAATTCAACAACACATTGAAAAGCTCACACACTATGATCAAGTTGGTTTATTCCTAGGATATAAGGGTTCTTCAATATATGTAAATCAATCAACTTGATACACCATATTAACAAATTGAAAGATAAAAACCATATGATAATATCTACAGATGCCGGAAAAGCCTTTGACAAAATTCAGCACTCATTTATGTTAAAAAACTCTTTAAAAAAAATGATCATAGGAGGATCCTACCTCAAATAGTAAAGGCCATATATGATAAGCCCACAGTTCAGTTCAGTTCAGTTGTTCAGTCGTGTCTGACTGTTTGCAACCCCATGAATCATAGCATGCCAGACCTCCCTGTCCATCACCAACTCCCAGAGTTTATCCAAACTCATGCCCATCAAGTCAGTGATGCCATCCAGTCATCTCATCCTCTGTTGTCCCCTTCTTCTCCTGCCCCTAATCCTTCCCAGCATCAGGGTCTTTTCCAATGAGTCAACTCTTCCCATGAGGTGGCCAAAGTATTGGAGTTTCAGCTTCAGCATCAGTCCTTCCAATGAATACCCAGGACTGATCTCCTTTAGGATGGACTGGTTGGATCTCCTTGCAGTCCGAGGGACTCTCAAGAGTCTTCTCCAACACCACAGGTCTAAAGCATCAATTCTTCGGTGCTCAGCTTTCTTCACAGTCCAACTCTCACATCCATCATGACCACTGGAAAAACCATAGCCTTGATTAGACAGCACCACAGCAAACATTACTCTCAATGGTGAAAAGCTGATAGCATTCCCTCTAAGATCAGGAACAAGACAGGGGTGTTCACTCTCTCCACTAATACTCAACATAGTTTTGGAAGTCCTAGCTTTGGCAATCAGAGAAGAAAAAAAATAAAAAGAATCCACATCAGAAAAAAAGAAAAGCAAAACTCTCATTGTTTGCAGATGACATGATAATGTATAGAAAATCCTAAAGATACTATCAGAAAATTACTAGAGCTAATCAGTGAATTTAGCAAATAGTTGGATACAAAATCAATACACAGAAATCACTTGCATTCCTGTATATTAACAATGAAAAATCAGAAAGAGAAATTAAGGAATCAATCCCATTCACCATTGCAACAAAAAGAATAAAATATCTAGGAATAAACCTACCAAAGAGATAAAAGAAGTGTATAAAGAAAATTATAAGACACTGATGAAAAGAAATCAAAGATGACATAAACAGATGGAGAGATATTCCATGTGCTTGTGTAGGAAGAATCAATATTGTGAAAATAACTATACTACCAAATGCAATGTACAGATTCAACGTGATCCCTATCAAATTACCAAAGGCATTTTTCACAGAACTAAGGGAAAAAAAAAATCACAGTTAATATGGAAACACAAAAGACCCTGAATAGACAAAGCAATCTTGAGAAAGAGGAATGGAGCTGGAGGAATCAACGTTCCTGACTTCAGATTACACTACAAAGCTACAGTCATCAAGACAGTATGGTACTGGCATAAAAACAGAAATCAGAGAAATGGAAGAGAGCAGAGAGCCCAGAGAAAAATCCACGCACCTATAGGTACTTTATTTTTGACAAAGGAGGGAAGAATATACAATGGGGCAAAGACAGCCTCTTCAATAAATGGTGCTGGGAAAACTGGACAGTTACGTGTAAAAGAATGAAATTAGAACACTTCCTAACACCATACAGTTTAAAGATAAACTCAAAATGGATTAAAGACCTAAATGTAAGACCAGAAACTGTAAAACTCTTAGAGGAAAACTGAGGTAGAACACTCAATGACATAAATCCAGCAAGATCCTCTATGACCCACCTCCTACAGTAATGGAAATAAAAACAAAAGTAAAGAAGTGAGACCTAATTAAATTTAAAAGCTTTTGCACAGGAAAGGAAACTCTACGCAAGGTGAAAAGACAACCCTCAGAATGGGAGAAAATAATAGCAAATGAAACAACTGACAAGGGATTAATTTCCAAAATATACAAGCAGCTCATACAACTCAATAGCAGAAAAACAAACAACCCAATCAAAAAGTGGGGAAAAGACCTAAACAGACATTTTCCAAGAAGAATATAGACGGTTAACAAATGCATGAAAAAATGCTCAATATCACTCATTACTGGAGAAATACAAATCAAAACTACAATGAGATATCACCTCACACTGGTCAGAATGGCCATGATTAAAGTCTACAAACAGTAAATGCTGGAGAGGGTGTGGAGAAAAGGGAACCCTCTTGCACTCTTGATGGGAATGTAAATTGGTACAGCCACTATGGAAGATGGTATGGAGATTCCTTAAAAAGTTAACAATAAATAAAACCACCATATGACCCACCAATCCCACTGCTAGGCATATATCCTGAGGAAACCAAAATTGAAATGATACACATACCTCAATGTTCATTGCAGCATTATTTACAATAATTAGAACATGGAAGCAACCTAGATGTCCATCGACAGATGAATGGATAAAGAATAATGGTACATATACACAATGGAATATTACTCAGTCGTACAATGCATTCGCATTTGAGTCAGTTCTAATGAGGTGGATGAACCTAGAGCCTATTATGAAGAGCGAAGTAAGTCAGAAAGAGAAAGATAAATGTCACATACTAACACATATACATGGAATCTAGAAAGATGGTACCAATGAATATCACATACTAACACATATACATAGAATCTAGAAAGATGGTACCAATGAATTTATTTGCAGGGCCGCAGTGGAGAAACAGACATAGAGAACAGACTTATGAACAGGGAAGGAATGGGGGGCAGGAGGAGGGAGAAGCTGAGATGTATGGAGAGAGTAACATGGAAGCTTACATTATCATACATAAAATAGATAGCCAGTGAGAATTTGCTGGATGACTCAGGGAACTCACACAGGGACCCTGTAACAACCTAGAGGGGTGGGGTGGGGAGGGAAATGGGAGGGAGCTTCAAGAGGAGGGGACATATGTATACCTGTGGCTGATTCATGTTGATATTTGGCAGAAAACAAGAAAATTCTGTAAAGTAATTATCCTTCAGTTAGATAAAATCAGATTAAATCCCCCAGAAAAGAAATCTTAATAAATAAATGTGCCATTTAGATTTGAAACTATTTTTTGAAGCATTAGTTAAAGATTTTTAATATAGTAAATCTAATGTATGTTAAACCTTAAAAAAAAAGAAAAGAAACCGGGCCTCTTGTCTTGCAGAAGTGTGCCTTAACCTCCTCATTTGCATAAGAGGATAATGACAGTCACACTTACTTGTCATGGATTTACTGCAGTGAAGCCAAGATGAGAAAATATACAGAAAGTGCTTAGCCCAGTGCTAAGGACTTTCTGACACTAACTTTCTGATACCAGCTTGGTGTCCAATAATTCAATTCCGTTCTGATGTGAATTACCAGGAGTTAGCACATACTTCACAGGTTGATGGCTCAGTCCCATGAGACTGCCCCCTCCCCACCCTTTCAGATGCCAGCTGCATGTCCACAGGGTCCCCATGCCACCCACACTTTTGGTTGAAAGCTACAAATTCATGGCTTCTTATCCCCTCTCAAGTTTGATAATTAACTGAAACAACTTGTAGAATTCATCAAAACAATATACTTAGAATTGTCATTTTATTAGGAAGTATACAAATGAATAGTCAGATGAAGAGACACATGGGATGCAAGGTCTGGCAGGTCCTGAGTGTAGGACCTAACTCCTGTGGAGTTAGGGTCCACTACGCTACCAGCACATTACATTTATAAACCCAAGCCTCTTTGCTGAGGTTTTTAATAGAGGTTTTATTGAGTAGACCTGCTTGATTAAACCATTAGCCACATGATTAAACCCCATCTCTAGCTACTCTCCCCTCCTCAGTGGTTGGGGGATGGGGCTGGAAGTCTCAACTTTCCAACCAGGTGTTTGATTTTTCTGGTCACAAGCCCCCATCCTGAAGCTCTATAAGGCCCCCATCTTAAGTCATCTCATTAGCATAAACTCAGGTATGGTGGAAAGCGGCTCATCTCAAGATGAGACCCACCTGGATTAATAAAGTGGATCCTAGATCCAAGGGCAAATGTCCCTACAGGAAGAGAAGAAGAAACTGACAGAAGGGAAGACCATGTGAAGTTGGAGGCAGAGACTGGAGTTATGGAGCCACAAAGCAACAGAGAGGCAAGAAAAGGGTTCCTCCCTAGAGCCTCCAGAGGAAGTGTGACCTGCCAACAACTTGGTTATAGACTTCTAGTCTCCAGACCTGTGAGAGAAAATTTCTTTGGTTTCAAGCCACTATTGTTGCTGCTCAGTGGCTAAGTCATGTCTGACTTTTTGGCACCCCCTGGCCTACAGCATGCCAGGCTTCCCTGTCCTTCACTAATTTCCAGAGTTTGCTCAAATTCATGTCCATTGAGTTGGTGATACCATCCAACTATCTCTTCCTCTGCTGCCCCCTTCTGCTTTTACCTTCAGTCTCTCCCAGAATCCGGGTCTTTTCCCGATGAGTTGTCTCTTTACATCAGGTAGCCGAAGTATTGGAGCTTCAGCTTCAGCATCAGTCTTTTCAATGAGTCTTTTCAGTTGATTTCCTTTAGGATTGACTGATTTGATCTCCTTACTGTCCAAGGGACTCTCAGAAGTCTTCTCCAGCATCACAGTTCAAAGGAATCAATTCTTTGGTGTTCTACCTTCTTTACGGTCCAACTCTCACAATCCTCCATGACCACTGGGAAGACCATAGCCTTGACTATACAGATCTTTGTTGGCAGAGTAACATCTCTGCTTTTCAACACCCTGTCTAGGTTTGTCATAGATTTCCTGCCAAGAAGTAATTGTCTTCTGATTTCATGGCTGTAGTCATGATCTGCAGTGATTTTAGAGCTCAAGAAGAGGAAATCTGTCACTACTTCCACATTTTCACCTTCTATTTGGCATGAAGTAATGGGGCTGGTTGTCATGATCTTAGTTTTTTAAATATTTAGTTTTAACCCAGCTATTTCACTCTCCTCCACCCTAATCAAGAGGTTCTTTAGTTCCTCTTCTCTTTCTGCCATTAGAGTGGTATCATCTGCATATCTGACGTTGTTGATGTTTCTCCCACCTATCCTGATTCCAGCTTGTAATTCATCCAGCCCAACATTTCTCATGATGTGCTCAGTGTATAGGTTAAAAAAACAGGGTAACAACAGACACCTTCTCAGATCACTACTTTGCCATGTATCACTTAGTAGTGCATATAAGTGCACATAAGTGTACTTAGTAGTCATGCATAACTCAGTGAAACTATGAGCCATGCCATGTCAGACCACCCAAGACAGACGGATCATAGTGGCAAGTTCTGACAAAATGTGATCCACTGGAGGAGACAATGGCAAACCACCCCAGTATACTTGCCATGAGAACCTCATGAACTGTATAAAAAGACAAAAAACTTTATGCAAACATACATACACAGATTAAAAGAGCTGGAAGTTGTTAAAGTACAAGCTCAATTTAATTTCCTTTGGCAAAATGTAGGAAACACATATTTAAAACAAAAATACAAACAATAATTCCTGAAAGACCTCCTAAATGAGGGCATTAGATGGAGTAGGGTGCTATTACCTAGAAGCATAATCATCAAGTTCTTGTTCTCAAGGTTAAAATTCTAGGCAGGGAGAAGTGCCATTAACATGAAACTGAACATTATGAAAGATAAATATGTGTTACAGAGAGCAAGCAAAGTAATATTGCAAAGCAGTTCTTGAGCAAATTAATAAATGTGTTCTACAAACAATACATGCCAGAGACAATCTATACCAAGTAAGGAAGTGTTTATAGGCAATTTTCAATACCAGGATTGGTGGAATTTAAACCTTTTGGAGGAACAGGAGAGGACCTTGAAAGATATAGAAAATGAAAGTTGCTCAGTGGTGTCCGACTCTTTGCAACCTCAGGGACTATACAGTCCATGGAATTTTCCAGGCCAGAATACTAGAGTGGGTAGCCTTTCCCTTCTCCAGGGGATCCTCCCAACCCAGGGATTGAACCCAGATCTCCCACATTGCAGGCAGATTCTTTACCCACTCCAGAGTACTGGAGTGGGATGCCATTTCCTTCTCCAGGGGATCTTCCCAACCCAGGGATCGAACCCTGGTCTCCCGCACTGCAGGCAGACGCTTTACCGTCTGAGCCACCTGGGAAGCCAAAAGATGTAGAAGGGCAGGAGCAAAAACCAGAAGAAAAGAAAGTCAAAATGTAGCCCTAACTTTTGTCTGAATAACTAGCTCAACCTTGCTTATGTTTTAGGTTTGAAATTAGCAACACAAATCTAACATTAGCAATGTCAGATTTATGAAGGGTCTCATGTTTATTCATGGTCTTTTCACTATGAGGAGCCTGTGAGGATCTGTTGGGGAGTTTGTTGTAGCAAAAGAGGGAAAGATATTGAGGTCAGTTGTGAAGATGGAATATATGAAACCAGTTAATTCAGGACAATGTATTCAGGTCACCAAAACTTTGCGAATAAACAAATATCATGAAGAGGGGAAAAGTGAGAATTTTTTATATTCTTGAAACGATGTAAGTGACCTGAGCCAGAACATAGGTGGAATGTGACCCAGTAGGGCAGGGAGTTCCACCGAGCGTGAACACATACCCACTGGGGGTTGCCTCCTTGAGGACCTGCCTTCTCCCATCTGTTAATGAGAAAAAACACACCCAAGTGAAGTAAATAGTAATTAGAGGTGGACCTAGCAGTGGCCTCCAGGGCCCTAGATCACAAAGGATAAAGTCAAAAGGAAAACACCTTTAATCCCTATAAAGGGATTAAATTGAACCTATTTGTGCATGAGTTTCTAGGCCCAAGAGATATTTCTCTCCCTGGCCTTGGTCAGGGTCAGTCTATAATAAATCTAGTGTTGATATATCCACATGATCTTGACAGTTTTCCTATTGGCATTGCTACATGGAAGGAATCTTAAGCTGAAAAATGACAGGCTTATTCTTCTCTTCTGAGAAGGCTAACTTAGGATCTATAATATTGTGATTTATATTAATAATAAGAAATATACATTGGGTCTTCTTGTCACTTTCCTGATACAGAGCTCCTAAAAGACTTGTAGTTAAATGTGGAGAACCATAATGGTATCTTTTATTATGCTAATGAGGTGACTTTCAGAAAACCCTAGTTCCCTAAGAATGTGAGAGAGAGATGTGAGAGTTGGACCATAAAGAAGGCTGAGTGCCAAAGGGCTGATGCTTCCAATTGTGGTGCTAGAGAAGACTCTTGAGACTCCCTTGGACAGCAAGGAGATCAAACCAGTCAATTCTAAAGGAAATCAACCCTGAATATTCCCTGGAAGGTCTGAGGATGAATCTGAAACTTCAATACTTTGGCCACCTGATGCAAAGAGCTGACTCATTGGAAAAGGCCCTGATGCTGGGAAAGACAGAGGGCAGGAGGAGGAGGGGACAGAGAATGAGACAGTTGGATGGCATCATCAACTCAATGGGCATGAGTTTCAGCAAATTCTAGTAGATAGTGAAGGACAGGGCAGCCTGGCATGCTGCAGTTCACGGGGTCTGAAAGGGTGGGACACAACTTAGTGACTGAACAAAACCAACAACCTAAGAATGCAGGCTTCTAGCTTGTTAGAGGGTGAGAACTTTCAGTCACCTGTGCCCTCCACCCACCACTCCAACCGTGGGGGAGGGGAAAGGAGATGGAAATTGAATTTAATCATCCATGGCCTATGATTTAATTAACCATGCTTATGTAATGAAGCCCCCATTAAGAAAGAAAGAAAAAGAGAGGGAAGAAAGAAAGAAAATAATGAAAGAGAGCTTCTAGGGTGGTGAACAAGTTAAAATTTGGGGAGAGTGGCATGGTCAGAGAGCACAGACTCCTCATACACCTCCCACACATTGACCCTATGAATCTCTTCATCTGGCTGTTGATTTGTGTCATTTAAAATCCTTTGTAATAAATCAGTAATCCAGTGAGTAAACTGGTTTCCTGAATTCTGTGAACCACTGTAGCAAATCAATCAAACACAAGGATTGGGTTGTGGATAATGTAATTTATAGCCAGTTGTTCACAAACAAAGGCAGCAGAACGGACTGTGATTGGTATCTGAAGTGAAAGTCTGTCTTGCGGACTTAGCATTTAGCCTGTGGAATCTGACTCTCCAAATAAACAATGTAAGAATTGAGTGGGTTTATAGGATACCCAGATTGGGGAAAACTCACATGTTGGGACTGGGTGCAGAATTGTAGGATTACAGTGATGGAGTTTGCCCACAGAGCATACTGGGAGGAGCACAAAAGTCAATAGTAATGGCTATTATTTCATTTGACCTTTACAACCCCAAGAGAAGAATAGGCTTTATTGTTCCTATGTTCTGCAGATGAGAAAACAGAGCTCCAGAAAGATTAAACAATTTTTATAGTAATAGCTCATCTAGAATCTAAAGCACACAGGTGCTCTGACTACAAAAATCAATGCTGTAAGCTTTCTATGAGTTAATATTTTTCTGTCTAGTCCATGAATATTTTCCATGATACAGTTGCTAACTCTGTTTTCTGTATTTAGTATGTTTAGAACTTGAACAATAAGGCCCAAATCACCTCTCAGGAAGCTCAAGATGCTTTTTATTCTCTCTAACTCAGTGTTTCATTTTGCTTTCTTTCATAAATAATTCACTTCTCATTTATAATTTAATAAAATATAATTCTTCCTAAACAGTTGGAAATCTGAATCAATAATAATAATTTTTATGAGCAGAGATTCTGCAAAGGGACACAAAGTATGAAATTGCTATGTGGGAAATCTTATAACACTCTGGGAATCTGCAAAAATAAAAACAAAAGCCAATACAAACTATACTGTCATAAATCACCAGTCAGTTCAGTCAGTCATGTCCGACTCTTTGCGACCCCATGGACTGCAGCACGCCAGGCTCCCCTGTCCATCACCAACTCCTGGAGTTTGTGCAAACTCATGTCCATTGAGTTGGTGATGCCATACAACCATCTCATCCTCTGTCGTCCCCTTCTCTTCCTGCCTTCAATCTTCCCCAGCATCAGGGTCTTTTCCAATGAGACAGTTCTTCCCATCAAGTGGCCAAAGCATTGGAGTTCCAGTTTCAACATCAGTCCTTCAAATGAATATTCAGGACTGATTTCCTTTAGGAGGGACTGGTTGGACCTCCTTGCAGTCCAAGGGACTCTTAAGAGTCTTCTCCAACACCACAGTTCAAAAGTATCAATTCCTCGGTGCACAGATTTCTTTATAGTCCAACTCTCACATCCATACATGACCACTGGAAAAACCATAGCTTTGACTAGATGGATCTTTGTTGGTAAATATGTCTCTGCTTTTTAATATGCTGTCTAGGTTGGTCATAACTTTTCTTCCAAGGAGTAAGCATCTTTTAATTTCATGGCTGCAGTCAACATTTGCAGTGGTTTTGGAGCCCAAAAAAATAAAGTCTGTCACTGTTTCCATTCTTTCCCCATCTATTTGTCATGAAGTGATGGGACAATATGCCATGATCTTAGTTTTCTGAATGTTGGACTTTAAGCCAACTGTTTTACTCTCCTCTTTCACTTTCATCAAGAGACTCTTTAGCTGTTCTTCACTTTCTGCCATAAGGGTGGTGTCATCTGCATATCTGAGGTTATTGATATTTCTCCTGGCAATCTTGATTCCAGCTTCTGCTTCAGCCAGCCCGGCATTTCTCATGATGTACTCTGCATATACGTTAAATAAGCAGGGTGACAATATACAACCTTGATATACTCCTTTCCTGATTTGGAACCAGTCTGTTGTTCCATGTCCAGTTCTAACTCTTGCTTCTTGACCTGCATACAGATTTCTCGGGAGGCAGGTCAGGTGGTCTGGTATTCCCATCTCTTAAAGAATTTTCCAGTTTGTTGTGATCCACACAGTCAAAGGCTTTGGCATAATCAATAAGCAGAATTAGATGTTTTTCTGGAACTCTCTTGCTTTTTTGATGATCCAACAGATATTGGCAATTTGATGTCTGTTTCCTCTGGCATTTCTAAATCCAGCTTGAACATCTGGAACTTCACAGTTCACATACTGTTGAAGCCTGGCTTGAAGTATTTTGAGCATCACTTTGCTAGTGTGTGAGATGAGTGCAATTGTTTGGTAGTTTGAGCACTCTTTGGTATTATCTTCCTTTGGAATTGGGATGAAAACTGATATTTTCCAGTTCTATGGCCACTGCTGAGTTTTCCAAATTTGCTGGCATATTGAGCACAGCACTTTCGCAGCCTCATCTTTTAGGAGTTGAAATAGATCAACTGGAATTCCATCACCTCCACTAGCTTTGTTTGTAGTGATGTTTCCTAAGGCCCACCTGGAGAGTCCTATGGATGGAAGAGCCTGGGGGTTCCATGGGCTAGCAAAAGAGTCAGACACAACTTAGCAACTAAACGACAATGGCAAATATACATAACAAATATATATGCACCCAACATCAGAGGACCTAAAGTTACACAAACAGTAACAGATCTGAAGGGAGAAACAGACAACAATCAATAACAGTAGGGGACTTCAATAGCCTGCTTTCAACAATGGATAGATCATTCAGATAGAAAATCAGTAAGGGAGGAGGAGCCAAGATGGCAGAGGAATAGGGCGGGGAGACCACTTTCTCCCTTACAAATTCATCAAAAGGACAATTAAATGCAGAGCAAATTTCACAAAACAACTTCTGATCACTAGCAGAGGACATCAGGCGCCCAGAAAAGCAACCCATTGTCTTCGACAGGAGGTAGGACAAAATATAAAAGATAAAAAGAGAGACAAAAGAGCTAGGGACGGAGACCCATCACGGGAAGGGAGTCTTAATAGAGGAAGTTTCCAAAGACCAGGAAACCCTCACACTGGGGGGTCTGGGGGAAGTTTTCAAATCTCCGAGGGCAACCTAACTGGGAGGAAAAATTAAATAAGGCCCACAGATTACATGCCTAAAAGCAACTCCCAGCAGAAAAGTACCGCAAACGCCGGCATCCGCCACCAGCAAGTGGGGGCGGAACAGCGAGGAGCGGGCGGCATTGCCTAGGGTAAGGACCCGGCCTGAGTGCCCTGAGAGCAATCGGAGGGAACTTTTTTAAACTGTGGGACAGCAAGAGAGAAAATTAACCTGCCCGAACTCACTGCCGGCTGTTTGCAAAACAAAGGGACTGAGAAATTCCAGAGAAGAGCTAGCCCATCCCCATCCCCGCCGGAGGCAGGAGGCAGGGGGGAGGGGAAAGGGGCAAACTCGGCCCCAGAGATGGAATCCCCTACCACACTGCAAACAGGCCTCCAGTTTCTATCCAAAGACTCCCTGAGATTCTGGATGGTCGACATCCAGCGCCGGGAGGGTTGCGGCTAGAGGACAGCTCCTGAGAACAAACACAAGCCGCTGGCACCCGACCTTCGCGCGCAGAAACTGAGGCTGGGGCCGCGGAGGGGAGCGGGCGCGCCGCATCCCGGGGAGAGTGCGCCCGTCAAGCTCCTGGCTGCCTGAGCCGCTCAGGCCACGGAAGGCACAAAACGCAGGCGCAACCGAGTCTGCGCTTTTGTGGAGTACCGGAAAACTGGAACCGCACGCAATGCAGGGTCTGCTCCGTATAGAGCAGCCGGGAGCCTGAGCAGTGTAGACGGGGAGAGCACAGACAGCCGTGAGCGGGGCAAACCCAGTGTGGCCTGAACACGGTGAGTGCTCCCCACACACAGGATATCTGTCTGCAGCGCCACGCCCTCCCCGTAGCAGGACTGAACTAGCGAAACCAAATAAGAGACCACCTCCGCCCGCCTGTCAGGGCAGAAATCAGACACTGAAGAGACAGCAAACAGAAGCCAAATAAACAAAGGGAACCGCTTCAAAAGGGACCGGTGCAACAGATTAAAATCCCTGTAGGTAACACCGACCACACCGAAAGGGGTCTATAGATATTGAGAAGTGTAAGGTGGAACGAGGAGCTATCTGAAACTGAACCGAACCCACACTGACCGCAACAGCTCCAGAGAAATTCCTAGATACATATATATATATTTTTTTTTTAATTAAAAAATTTTTTTTCTTTCCTTTTCTTTTTTATTTTTTCTCTGCTATTTTCTTTTAAAATCCCCTATTACTCCCCCATTACTCCTTAACTTTCATTTTCATATATTTTTATGATTTTTTTAATTAGGGAAAAAAATTTTTTTTGTTTTTTGTTTTTTTTCTTGTTTTTTATTTTTCTTGTTTTTCTCTCTTATTTCCTTTTAAAGTCCTCTAATACTCCTCTATTATTCCTTAACTTTCATTTTCATTTCACTATAACCTTGCAAAAAAAAAAGAGAGAAGCCCTATTTTTAAACCAAAATTCATATATATTTCTAAATTGTTGTTTTTGTTTTTGTTTTTGTTTTTAAATATTGTATTTTAAAGAGTCTAACCTCTACGCTAGATTTTTAATCTTTGTTTTTCAGTATGTGGTATAAATTTTGTACATTTAAGAATCCAATATTCAGTTCCCATTTCTATTCAGGAGTGTGTTGATTACTCTCTCCCACTTTTTACCCTGTTTTCTACCTCTGAACACCTCTATTTCCTCCTTTCCCCTTCTCTTCCCAATCCAATTCTGTGAATCTTTGTGGGTGTCTGGGCTACAGAGAACACTTTGGGAACAGATAACTGCATAGATCTGTCTCTCTCCTCTTGAGTCCCCCTTTTTCTCCTCCTGCTCATCTCTATCTCCCTCCTCCCTCTCCTCTTTTTCATGTAACTCTGTGAACCTCTCCGGGTGTCCCTCACAGTGGAGAATCTTTTCACCATTAACCTAGAAGTTTTATTATCAGTGCTGTATAGTTGGAGAAGTCTTGAGACTACTGGAAGAATAAAACTGAAATCCAGAGGCAGGAGACTTAAGCCCAAAACCTGAGAACACCAGAAAACTCCTGACTACATGGAACATTAAGTAATAAGAGACCATCCAAAAGCCTCCATACCTGCACCGAAACCAACCACCACCCAAGAGCCAATAAGCTCCAGAACAAGACATACCACGCAAATTCTTTAGCAACGCAGGAACGTAGACCTGAGTGTCAACATACAGGCTGCCCAAAGTCACACCTAACACATAGACCCATCTCAAAACTCATTACTGGACACTCCATTGCACTCCAGAGAGAAGAAATCTAATTCCATGCACCAGAACACTGACACAAGCTTCCCTAACCAGGAAACCTTGACAAACCAACCGTCCAACCCCACCCACTGGATGAAACCTCCACAATAAAAAGGAACCACAGACCACCAGAATACAGAAAGCCCACTCCAGACACAGCAATCTAAACAAGATGAAAAGGCAGAGAAATGCCCAACAGGTAAAGGAATATGAAAAATGTCCACCAAGTCAAACAAAAGAGGAGGAGATAGGGAATCTACCTGAAAAAGAATTTAGAATAATGATAATAAAAAAGATTCAAAATCTTGAAAACAAAATGGAGTTACAGATAAATAGCCTGGAGACAAAGATTGAGAAGATGCAAGAAATGTTTAATAAAGACCTAGAAGAAATAAAAAAGAGTCAATTAAAAATGAATAATGCAATAAATGAGATCAAAAACACTCTGGAGGGAACCATGAGTAGAATAACAGAGACAGAAGACAGGATAAGTGAGGTAGAAGATAAAATGGTGGAAATAAATGAAGCAGAGAGGAAAAAAGAAAAAAGATTCAAAAGAAATGAGGACAACCTCAGGGACCTCTGGGACGATGTGAAACACCCCAACATTCGAATCATAGGAGTCCCAGAAGAAGAAGACAAAAAGAAAGGCCATGAGAAGATACTCGAGGAGATAATAGCTGAAACTTCCCTAAAATGGGGAAGGAAATAGCCACCCAAGTCCAAGAAACCCAGAGAGTCCCAAACAGGATAAACCCAAGACAAAATACCGCAAGACACATATTAATCAAATTAACAAAGATCAAACACAAAGAACAAATATTAAAAGCAGCAAGGGGGAAAAAACAAATAACACACAAAGGGATTCCCATAAGGATAACAGCTGATCTTTCAATAGAAACTATTCAGGCCAGAAGGGAATGGCAGGACATACTTAGAGTAATGAAAGAGAATAACCTACAACCTAGATTACTGTACCCAGCAAGGATCTCATTCAGATATGAAGGAGAACTCAAAAGCTTAACAGACAAGCAAAAGCTGAGAGAATTCAGCACCACCAAACCAGCTCTTCAACAAATGCTAAATGACCTTCTCTAGACAGGAAACACAGAAAGGTTGTATAAACGTGAACCCAAAACAACAAAATAAATGGCAACGGGACCATACCTATCAATAATTACCTTAAATGTAAATGGGTTGAATGCACCAACCAAAAGACAAAGACTGGCTGAATGGATACAAAAACAAGACCCCTATATATGCTGTCTACAAGAGGCCAACCTCAAAACAAGAGACACATACAGACTAAAAGTGAAGGACTGGAAAAAAATATTTCACGCAAATGGATACCAAAAGAAAGCAGGAGTCGAAATACTCATATCAGATAAAATAGACTTTCAAATAAAGGATGTGAAAAGAGACAAAGAAGGACACTACATAATGATCAAAGGATCAATCCAAGAAGAAGATATAACAATTATAAATATACATGCACCCAACATAGGGGCACCACAATATGTAAGGCAAATGCTAACAAGTATGAAAGAGGAAATTAATAGTAATACAATAATAGTGGGAGACTTTAATACCCCACTCACAACTATGGATAGATCAACTAAACAGAAAATCAACAAGGAAACACAAACTTTAAATGACACAATGGAACAGCTAGACCTAATTGACATCTATAGTACGTTTCACCCCAAAACAATCAACTTCACCTTTTTCTCAAGTGCACACGGAACCTTCTCCAGAATAGATCACATCCTGGGCCATAAATCTAGTCTTGGTAAATTCAAAAAAATTGAAATAATTCCAGTCATCTTTTCTGACCACAGTGCAGTAAGATTAGATCTCAATTACAGGAAAAAAATTATTAAAAATTCAAACATATGGAGGCTAAACAACACACTTCTGAATAACCAACAAATCATAGAAGAAATCAAAAAAGAAATCAAAATATGCATAGAAATGAATGAAAATGAAAACACAACAACCCAAAACCTATGGACACTGTAAAAGCAGTGCTAAGGGGAAGATTCATAGCATTACAGGCCTGCCTCAAGAAACAAGAAAAAAGTCAAATTAATAACCTAACTCTACACCTAAAGCAACTAGAGAAGGAAGAAATGAAGAACCCCAGGGTTAGTAGAAGAAAGAAATATTAAAAATTAGGGCAGAAATAAATGCAAAAGAAACTAAAGAGACCATAGCAAAAATCAACAAAGTTAAAAGCTGGTTTTTTGAAAAACTAAACAAAATTGACAAACCATTAGCAAGACTCATTAAGAAACAAAGGGAGAATAACCAAATAAACAAAATTAGAAACGAAAATGGAGAGATCACAACAGACAACACTGAAATACAAAGGATCATAAGAGACTACTACCAGCAGCTCTATGCCAATAAAGTGGACAACTTGGAAGAAATGGACAAGTTCTTAGAAAAGTATAACTTTCCAAAACTGAACCAGGAAGAAATAGAAGATCTTAACAGACCCATCACAAGCAAGGAAATCGAAACTGTAATCAGAAATCTTCCAGCAAACAAAAGTCCAGGACCAGATGGCTTCACAGCTGAATTCTACCAAAAATTTAGACAAGAGCTAACACCTATCTTACTCAAACTCTTCCAGAAAATTGCAGAAGAAGGGAAACTTCCAAACTCATTCTATGAGGCCACCATCACCCTAATTCCAAAACCAGACAAAGATGCCACAAAAAAAGAAAACTACAGGCCAATATCACTGATGAACATAGATGCAAAAATCCTTAACAAAATTCTAGCAAACAGAATCCAACAACATATTAAAAAAATCATACACCATGACCAAGTGGGCTTTATCCCAGGAATGCAAGGATTCTATAATATCTGCAAATTGATCAATGTAATACACCACTTTAACAAACTGAAAGATAAACATCATATGATTATCTCAATAGAAGCAGAAAAAGCCTTTGACAAAATTCAACATCCATTTATGATTAAAACTCTCCAGAAAGCAGGAATAGAAGGAACATACCTCAACATAATAAAAGCTATATATAACAGACCCACAGCAAGCATTACCCTCAATGGTGAAAAGCTGAAAGCATTTCCCCTAAAATCAGGAACAAGACAAGTGTGCCCACTCTCACCACTACTATTCAAGATAGTTTTGGAAGTGTTGGCCACAGCAATCAGAGCAAAAAAAAGAAGTAAAAGGAATCCAGATAGGAAAAGAAGAAGTGAAACTCTCGCTGTTTGCAGATGGCATGATCCTCTACATAGAAAACCCTAGACTCTACCAGAAAATTACTAGAGCTAATCAACGAATATAGTAAAGTTGCAGGATATAAAATTAACACACAGAAATCCTTTGCATTCCTATACACTAACAATGAGAAAACAGAAAGAGAAATTAAGGAAACAATACCATTCACCATTGCAACAAAAAGAATAAAATACTTAGGAGTATATCTACCTAAAGAAACAAAAGACCTATACATAGAAAACTATAAAACACTGCTGAAAGAAATCAAAGAGGACACAAACAGATGGAGAAACATACCGTGTTCATGGATTGGAAGAATCAATATTGTCAAAATGGCTATACTACCCAAAGCAATCTATAGATTCAATGCAATCCCTATCAAGCTACCAACAGTATTTTTCACAGAACTAGAACAAATAATTTCACAATTTGTAGGGAAATACAAAAAACCTCGAATAGCCAAAGTAATCTTGAGAAAGAAGAATGGAACTGGAGGAATCAACCTGCCTCACTTCAGACTCTACTACAAAGCCACAGTCATCAAGACAGTATGGTACTGGCACAAAGACAGAAATATAGATCAATGAAACAGAATAGAAAGCCCAGAGATAAATCCACCAACCTATGGACACCTTATCTTCGACAAAGGAAGCAAGGATATACAATGGAAAAAAGACAACCTCTTTAACAAGTGGTGCTGGGAAAACTGGTCAACCACTTGTAAAAGAATGAAACTAGAACACTTTCTAACACCATACACAAAAATAAACTCAAAATGGATTAAAGATCTAAATGTAAGACCAGAAACTATAAAACTCCTAGAGGAGAACATAGGCAATACACTCTCCGACATAAATCACAGCAGGATCTTCTATGACCCACATCTCAGAATATTAGAAACAAAAGCAAAAATAAACAAATGGGACCTAATGAAACTTAAAAGCTTTTGCACAACAAAGGAAACTATAAGCAAGGTGAAAAGACAGCCCTCAGATTGGGAGAAAAATAATAGCAAACAAAGCAACAGACAAAGGATTAATCTCAAAAATATACAAGCAACCCCTGCAGCTCAATTCCAGAAAAATAAAGGACCCAATCAAAACATGGGCCAAAGAACTAAACAGACATTTCTCCAAAGAAGACATACAGATGGCTAACAAACACATGAAACGATGCTCAACATCACTCATTATCAGAGAAATGTAAATCAAAACCACAATGAGGTACCATTACACGCCAGTCAGGATGGCTGCTATCCAAAAGTCTACAAGCAATAAATGCTGGAGAGGGTGTGGAGAAAAGGGAACCCTCTTACACTGTTGGTGGGAATGCAAACTAGTACAGCCACTATGGAAAACAGTGTGGAGATTTCTTAAAAAACTGGAAATAGAACTGCCATATGACCCAGCAATCTCACTTCTGGGCATACACACCGAGGAAACCAGATCTGAAAGAGACACGTACACCCCAATGTTCATCACAGCACTGTTTATAATAGCCAGGACATGGAAGCAACCTAGATGCCCATCAGCAGATGAATGGATAAGGAAGCTGTGGTACATATACACCATGGAATATTACTCAGCCATTAAAAAGAATTCATTTGAATCAGTTCTAATGAGATGGATGAAGCTGGAGCCCATTATGCAGAGTGAAGTAAGCCAGAAAGATAAAGACCATTACAGTATACTAACACATATATATGGAATTTAGAAAGATGGTAATGATAACCCTATATGCAAAACAGAAAAAGAGACACAGATGTACAGAACAGACTTTTGGACTCTGTGGGAGAATGCAAGGGTGGGATGTTTCAAGAGAACAGCATTGAAACATGTATATTATATAGGGTGAACCAGATCACCAGCCCAGGTTGGATGCATGAGACAAGTGCTCGGGCCTGGTGCACTGGGAAGACCCAGAGGGATCGGGTAGAGAGGGAGGTGGGAGGGGGGATCGGGATGGGGAATACATGTAAATCCATGGCTGATTCATGTCAATGTATGGCAAAAACCACTACCATATTGTAAAATGTTAGCCTCCAACTAATAAAAATAAATGGAAAAAAAATTTTTAAAAAAAAGGTAACCACAATACACTTTTACTCAAAAAAAAAAAAAAAAAAGAAAGAAAGAAAGAAAAGAAAAAAGAAAATCAGTGTGGAAGTATTGGACTTGACCTGTACTTTAGACGACATGAATCTAAAAGACAGACACAGAACATTTCACCCTACAGCAACAGACTATACATTCATCTCAGGTACATGTGGAACATTCTCCAGGGCCAATCATGTCACAAAGCAAGTATTAGGAAATTTATGAAGAGTGAAATATACCCAGTATCTTTTCTGACCAAAATATTTTAGCACTAGAAATAATGACAGGAGATCAATTGAAGAATTCACATATATGTGGAAATTATACAACTCCTAAACAAAAAATTAATCAAAGAAGAAATCAAAGGGAAATAAAAAAAATCTTGAAACAAATAATGGCAGCACAACATACCCAAACTTACACGATGCAGTAAAAACAGTTTTAAGAGAGAAGTTTATTAATAATCACTTGGAAATAATGAAATCTGACCTCTCTCTTATACCACTCAGAAAAATTAGCTCCAAATGGATTAAAGGCTTAAATTTAAAATGTGAATTAAAAATCTAATAGAAGAAAACATGGAAAAAGCTCCTTGACATCGGTTTTCGCAATGGTATTTTAGATATGACACCAAAAGCACAAGCAACAAAATCAGAAACGAGTGTAACTCTATCAAACTGACAGCTTTTTTACAGCAAAAGAAGCAACCAACAAAATGAGAAGGCAGTCTAAGGAATTGGAAAACATATTTGCAAACTATCTGATGAGGGGTTAATATTCCAAATGTATAAGGAACTCTTATGACTCAATAGCAAGAAACATAAACAAATAAATAATATAATTCAATCCAGTTCAGAGAAACTGCATAGACATTTTTCATACAGAGAAACTGTAAAACGATCATTGCCAGGGGTTTAAGGATGGAGAAAATGAGGAAATGTCAGACAAACTTTTAGTTTTAAGATGAATAAATAGTAGGGATCTAATATACAGCATAATGACTACAATTAGTAATACCATATTATATATTGGAAAGTTGCTATGGGAGTAAATCTTAAATGCTCTTAATGTACACACGAAGATAAGCATGTGAACTTATGGAGGTATTTACTAACTTTACGGAGGTAATGGTGGTATTATTTCACAGTATATATGCTTGTGAAATCATTACCATGTATATCTTAAACTTATACAATCAATCAATCAAATCAATCAATTCAGTCACTCAGTCATGTCCAACTCTTTGCGACCCCATGAATCCCACCACACCAGGCCTCCCTGTCCACCACCAACTCCCAGAGTTTACTCAAACTCATGTCCATTGAGTTGGTGATGCCATCCAACCATCTCATCCTCTGTTTTCCCCTTCTCCTCCTGCCCCCAATCCCTCCCAGCATCAGGGTCTTTTCCAGTGAGTCAATACTTCGCATGAGATGGCCAAAGTATTGGAGTTTTAGCTTCAGCATCAGTCCTTCCAATGAACACCCAGGACTGATCTCCTTTAGGATGGACTGGTTGGATCTCCTTGCAGTCCAAGGGACTCTCAAGAGTCTTCTCCAACACCACAGTTCAAAAGCATCAATTCTTTGGCGCTCAACTTTATTTATAGTCCAACTCTCACATCTGTACATGACCATGGAAAAACCATAGCCTTGACCAGATGGGCCTTTGTTGGCAAAGTAATGTCTCTGCATTTTAATATGCTGTCTAGGTCGGTCATAATTTTCCTTCCAAGGAGTAAGCATCTTTTAACTTCATGGCTGCAATCACCATCTGCAGTGATTTTGAAGCCCAGAAAAATAAAGTCAGCCACTGTTTCCCCACCTATTTGCCATGAAGTGATGGGACCAGATGCCATGATCTTAGTTCTCTGAATGTTGAGTTTTAAGCCAGCTTTTTCACTTTCCTTTTTCACTTTCATCAAGAGCCTGTTTAGTTCTTCACTTTCTGCCATAAGGGTGGTGTCATCTGCATATCTGAGGTTATTGATAGTTCTCCTGGCAGTCTTGATTCCAGCTTGTGCTTCCTCCAGCCTGGCGTTTCTCATGCTGTACTCTGCATGTAAGTTAAATAAGCAGGGTGACAATATACAGCCTTGACATACACCTTTTCCTATTTGGAACCAGTCTGTTGTTCCATGTCCAATTCTAACTGTTGCTCCCTGGCCTGCATACAGGTTTCTTAAGAGGCAGGTCAGGTGGTCTGGTATTCCCATCTCTTTCAGAATTTTCCAGAGTTTATTGTGATCCACACAATCAAAGACTTTGGCATAGTGAGTAAAGCAGAAATAGATGTTTTTCTGGAGCTCTCTTGCTTTTTCAATGATCCAGCGGATGTTGGCAATTTGATCTCTGGTTCCTCTGCCTTTTCTAAAACCAGCTTGAACATCTGGAAGTTCAAGGTTCAGGTATTGCTGAAAACTGGCTTGGAGAATTTTGAGCATTACTTTATTAGCGTCTGAGATGAGTGCAATTGTGCAGTAGTTCAAGCATTCTTTGGCATTACCTTTCTTTGGGATTGGGATGAAAACTGACCTTTTCCAGTCCCGTGGCCACTGCTGAGTTTTCCAAATTTACTGGCATATTGAGTGCAGCACTTTCATAGCATCATCTTTTAGAATCTGAAATAGCTCAACTTGAATTCCATCACCTCCGCTAGCTTAGTTCATAGTGATGCTTCCTAAGGCCCACTAGACTTCACATTCCAGGATGTCTGGCTGTAGGTGAGTGATCAACTTATACAATGCATATGTCAATTACATCTTCATAAAATAGGTATTGCTATTTTGACCTTGGGTTACCTCAGTCTATAACTAATTTATAAAACAAGGAGCAGTGGTTTTGGGGTCCTGTATATTGACTCAACACAAAAAGATTATTTGAAAGAAACATGAAGACAACTTTGCAGTAACCTGTCCATTCATACTAGAAAAACAACCCAGTTGTTTATGTTCAAACCCAGCCAGTCTGTTGTTATAGTGCATAAAGCTCCATCCTTTGCTTGGTATCATTCTTGCTGCCTCTGAAATATATTACAAGCAACATTTTAATTAACTTCAGTGTTGTTAGTTTTGCTTAATTATTCTCTAGAAGCAAACCAGACAATACAGACATGAAAATAGAGCTTGATATTACAGTGAAAACAGGTTGGTAGTGGGTAGTGAAAATGACTGAAGAGTAAGTAGGTGATATTTCTGCATAGTCTATATGTAGAATAAAAATTTCTACAGCCATGAACATTTCTAAATTGACCCCTCTGGTTATAAAAATTATAATAATAGTTTTGTAGAGTTTTACACAAACAATATAATTTATATATTTTTGTATTTCAGCTTCTGCTGATATCTTAGTTCTGATTTTTAGAGAGCCCTCCCCCTTGCAAGTTTCTCATTTGAATTCTTTAAGTAGATTGTACATTTTCTATGAAAAGGCCATCACATAGTACATTCAACTGCCAGGATTTAAAAACTCAAGCTAATACGAACAAACCGAAAATCATTTTTTAAATAAGGGTTAATAGAGACTTTTTATTTGTTTATTCTCTATTCTCTAATCACTTAATATTGGACTCACAGTACAGATACAATGCAAAGAAGGATGGTCAGATTTTTTAAAATTAATCTTAGGATTGCTTATTATGGCAAAAATGGAAGATAAAGTAAATGGAAGTTTCTGTTCCCTGCTACTTCTAGATTTCTATTTTGTAGAAAGAATATCTTTTAGTAAAGTACAGGAATGTGGTTGCTTTTTCTTGCCTGTGACAAATGAAGCTGAATAAATGCATACATATTTTTTCCATAACACTTTTTGTGTTCACAGGTTAAGCAGGCTTCTAGGGGATCAAAATGATGCTATTAAATAGAATTCAAATGTTGAAAGAGCATCTGTATTATATGAAAGTGAAAGTCACTCAGTCGTGTCTGACTCTTTGTGACCTCATGGACTATACAGTCCATGGAATTCTCCAGACCAGGATACTGGAGTGGGTAGCTTTTCCCTTCTCCAGGGGATCTTCCCAACCCAGGAATCCAACCAAGGTCTCCTGCATTGCAGTCAGATTCTTTACCAACTGAGCTATCAGTTAAGCCCTCTGTATTTTATATCTTAGTTCAAAACCATCCAATGCTTGTTAGATCAATTCTGCAAACTTACATGCACTTAGGCACTTTGAGGATTTCTAGTTTAAATACTCTCAGACTTTTCAAAATTTTTCAGCACCTTAGCAGAAGCTCAGAGGCTGCCATGTGTGCTAAAGATGGAGTTAACATAGACTGATGCTGGAGCCCAGGTTACGTCCTCAGTGTAGTCCATGGGGTTGCAAAGCGTCAGACATGACTGAGTGACTTTCACTTTTAAGTTCAAGAAGACAAAGTTATAACCTTGGCTAATCATTCATGAGATAAAAATAGGGAACGGTTGACAGCTAAAATATGTAAAGAACTTATACAAACTTCCCTGGAGTCCAGTAGTTTAGACTCTGCACTCCCAATGTAGAGAGCACAGGTTTGTCCCTCATTCAGGGAATAGTTGTTATTTTATTCACTTATATACCCATGCAAAAAATAAGGCCATGACTATATGAAACATGACATGAAACGTTTTGTAAGTCATGTGCAGACTCTACACATTCTTTGCCTTATGAATGTCCATAAATGTGGCCACAAAATAACAAGACATAGAAACTGCATGTGACAATCACCCTGGTACCTTGACTGTCTCAAGTTAGGGTCAATGTTAGATTTTGCTAGAATTGGGTACACATTCTCATCTAACTTTCCAACTTCTCATTGATTAACTTTTAAGACTGAATATTGCTCCTCAAATTATAAGTCCCTTAAACTGCTCTCTAAAAGTTCAGAAGTGGTCAAATCAGTAAACCCATTTTGGCTGACAAAATCTAGTCATGGAAGAGTATGGAAGGCTGCAGCATGCTGTGATGCCCATGAAACAGTGAGCAAGGGACTTTTCTTTTGAAACCTAGAATTACTGTATTTCTTATCTTTTTTAAATTGAAGCATAGTTGATTTACAATATTGTACCAATATCTGTACAGCAAAGTGACTCAGTTTTGCACATACATATTTTTTAATATTCTTTTCCATTATGGTTTACCAGAGGACATTCAATATAGTTGCCTGTGCTATACATTAGGACCTTGTTCATCCATTCTAAATACAATAGTTTGCTCTACCAACCCCAAACTCTCAGCCCACCCCTCGCCCTACCCTTCTCCCGCTTGGCAACCACGTCTGAACCATGAGTCTGCTGCTGTTTTGTAGATAGGTTCTTTTGCACCATATTTTAGATTTCACATAAAAGTGATATCATATGATATTTGTCTTTCTCTTTCTGACTTCACTTTGCATGATAATCTCTAGTTGCACTTAAGTTGCTGCAAATGGCATTACTTCATTCTTTTTAATGACTGAGTAGTATTTCATTATATATATCTACCACATCTTCTTTATCCGTTCATCTGTTGATGGACATTTAAATTGTTTCCATGCTTTGGCTATTGTGAACAGCGATGCTATGAACATAGGGGTGCATGTATCTTTTTGAATTATAGTTTTGTCTGTGTGTTTTCCAAAGTGGGATTGTTCAGTCATATGGTAATTCTATTTTCAGTTTCCTGAAGAACTAGCATACTGTTTTCCATATTAACTGTACCCACTTACATTTCTACCAACAGTGTAGGAGGGCTCCCTTTTCTTCAAACCCTCTTTAGCATTTGTTACTTTTAGACTTTTTAATGATGGCCATTCTGACAGTTGTGAGGTGGTACCTCATGGTAGTTTTTATTTGAATCTCTCCAGTAATTAGTGATGTTGAGCCTACTGACCATCTGTATGTGCCTACTGACCATCTGTATGTCTTCTCTAGAGAAATGTCTATTAAAGTCTTTGGCTCACTTTTCAGTTGGGTTATTTTTTTATTGTTGTTGTTTTTGAGTGGTATGAGTTGTTTGTGTATTTTGGAGATTAAATCCTTGTCTGCAGTTATCATTTGCAAATATTTTCTCACATTCCGCAAGTTCTCTCTCTCTCTCTCTTTTTTTTTTTTTTTTTTTTTTTATGGTCTGCTTTGCCATGCAGAAAGCTTTAAGTTTGATTAGATTCCAATTGTTTACATTTGTTTTTATTGCTATTACCTTGGGAGATTGACCTTGGTACCATTTATGTCAGAGAATGTTTTGCCTCTCTTTTAGGAGTTTTATGATGTCTTATGTTTAAGTCTTTAAGCCATTTTGAGTTTATTTTTGTGCATGAGGTGAAGGTATATTCTAACTTCATCAATTTAGTGCATCTGTCCAACTTTCATAGAACCACTGGCTGAAGATGTTATCTATTTTATATTCATGCCTCCGTTGTTGAAGATTAATTGACCATAGGTGTATGGGCTTATTTCTGGGCTTTATATTCTGTTCCATTGATCCATATGCCTTAAAAGAAATGCTGTTTTGATTATTGTAGCTTTATAATACTGTCCACAATCTGGGAGAGTTATGCCTCCTGCCTTTTTTTTTTTTTTTCTTGTCAGGATCAGTCTAGCAGTTCTGGGGGTTTTATAGTTCCATATAATTTTTTGGATTAATTGTTTTAGTTCTGTGAAAAATATCATGGGTAATTTGATAAGGATTGACTTAAATCTGTAGATTGCTTTGGGTAGTATTATCATTTGAGCAATGTTCTTTCAATTCTAGAGCATGGTATATCTTTCCATTGATTTGTATCCTCTTTTATTTCCTTTATTAATGTTTTATAGTTCTCAGTATATAAGTCTTTACCTCCTTGGTCAAATTTATTCCTAAGTATTTTATTTTTGGGGTACAATTTGAAAAGGGTTTTTTTTTTTTACATTCCCTTTCTGATATTCTATTATTAGTGTAAAGGAATGCAACCATGGGGTTACTTTAAACTATGAGATTATTTTAAAACATAAAGGAAAGGTTTGAAGTTTACTTTTGAGTATCCTTACAGACAGAATACAGAGGGGCAACTTCAAACACTGGACTAAAAATATTACTGTACATGGAAATCTGTTTAAAAATCACCATGAAACACCCATGTACTGCTGGTAAGAGTAAAAACTGGTGTGAGCATTTTGGAAAACCTATTGGCAGTGTCTGCTAAAGTTGAAGGTCTGTATGCTATATGACCCACTTATGGAATCCCACTTGTAGGCATACAACAGGAAAGCATATATGTGCCCACCAAGGGACATGCACAAGAATGCTTAAAGCTGTACTAGTCACTATAACCCGGAGCAATCACAAACCAAAGGACCATTAATGATAGAATGCTTAAGTGGCATATCATACAATGGAAAACCACACAGCAATGCAACCAGTGGAAATACAGCTGTGACAACAATGTAGATGCATCTCAAAAATATGTTGATCAAAAGAAATAAAATTCAAAACAATGAAATTAAATACAGACATGGAAAACCAATTTATAGTGACCAAGAGGGGAACCAGGGGGTATAAATTAGGAGTTTGGGATTAACATAGGCACACATGAAATACATACATGTATTAACATAAGCATACATGAAATAGGTAACCAATAAGGACCTATTGTAGAGCAAGGGAAATTACACTCAATATTTTGTAATAACCTAAAAGGGAAAAGAATCTGGAAAAGAATATTGTATATCTATAACTGAATCACATTGCTGTATGCCTGACACTGACATATCATTGTAAATCAAGTGTATTTCAATAAAAATAAAACTTAAAAAAGTGAAGTTAAAACCAAACAAAATTAATCTATGGTCTTAATTTTGGATGGGGCCACCACTTGGGGTGGGGACCATAGGGAGGACTGCTGTAGTGCTGGTCATGGACACTGGCTACAGAGCATGTAAGCTTTGTGATAAGCTGTCTATCTGCTCGCTTGTAATTTGTGCAGTTTACTGTATGTATGCTACATATTGATGAAATTTACATTACAAAAACCCCTGAGACTGTCTTAAAAGTGATTTACACTTCTGAAGTGCTTGATTATTCTATTCAGTGAAGTATTTGAGAAAAAGAAATGATTTGCTTATGAATTTTTAATCTGTCTTTGATCTGACACATCTTAGCTCAGATCTATTCTTTAAAAGATGATGTCAAAAGAAAAATCTTCAGAATTACACTGAGAAAAAAAGTAGCATGTTTTTTAAAAGCAGGGCCAATTTCTATTTTCTTTTCACTAACCTGTGAGGTTCCTTGAGCAAAAGCCAATTAAACAGTCAGAGACTCAAGGGACCCCTTCCTTCTTCTGACCAAGACAAACAATCAGGGAGCAGAATTTGGGAGGCAAAAATCAAAAGACCTGAAAAGGGTTCCTGAATTTTCTCAAAAGCTGCAAGAACAATGGATCTGTCCTGAACCACCCACCATTAACCATATCGAAGTAGATGAACTTTAAAAAGAAAGAAACAAAAGCTGTAAACTTCTTGGGGGATGAATCATTATTGAAAATAATTAGCCCACATACAAGATGCCATATTTAGGTGCTCCCAAGCTTTTTAATATTCCCTTCATTTCATCTCTCCCTAAAACCCATCTCTCAATCCAAATAAGTCTCTTTTTTTAATGCAAGATCTCCTGGTTGGGTCTCTGAGGTTGGTCCCTGAGGAACCATACAATTTTCATTCCAAATCCAGTTTGTTTGTGGGAAGAAATCTGTTAAATGAGTTTTTCCAGTGTACACCACTGTTCCTGTTCATTTGTTTCCCTTCAGCTTTTCCCAGCTGAAATTTGCTCTTTCAAAGCTATTTTTTTTTAACAGCAGCTTGCAGTCTACAATCTCTTATTCATAGTGCCCAAAGAGGAAAAGCTCTGAAAACTAAGTTTCCTTTAAATTTAATGACAAAATCAGAACACACATAAAACTGTTTATAATGTCTACTTATCTCTCTTACTGTGAATTTTTATGTTTCGTTGCAGAGATTTAAATGTGTTTATTACAGGATGCTGCTTTAGACCTCCCTGGAGATGTAATACAATATGCCAGGTATGCACTGCGTTAACTTTCTACACTTCCCAAATTTCCAGTTCCAAAACGCATCTGGGATTGTGGAGCTGTAAGCAAGAATTCCTCTCCAGGAGTGGAAATGAAATTATTCAGCTACTAGAGGGATTTAGGTTAAATTTAAACAGCAGTGTTATGGCCAGAAGAGTATTTCAAATGGATATTTTCTCCCCAAAGGACTGTACAGAGAGATCAAAACCAATATTTAACTTGGAATTCAAACTAAAAGTTAATTCCAGGCTGACTACAGGACTCTGAACCCTACGTACTAGGTCTTTTTCCTACTGGTGAGGTAAGGAGGTAGATACAGGATGCAACTCAACACATTTGGGGGGAGTCACATGATTAGGAAGAAGGGAGGATAAAATATGAGTGTTATTGCAAACATTTGATGTGCCCATTTTTAATGTCTGAAACAGGTGATAAAACTCAGTTCCCTGAATCCATTTTGTGGATTCCTCAATTGAGAGGGCTATTAGAGTGATGATTTTGGTGGAACCTACTTGCCTCCCACTAAAAAGACTCCTCTGTGTGATAATAAAGAGATTGTGAGACTTTGCAAACTAAGAAACCTCTGTATTTCATTTGCTCGAACTCCCACAACCATGAATGTCAAGCTTAGCTGCACAAGCCATGTTGCCTTAGAGGAGGTATGGTAATTTAACCATACTGTAGATGGCTGGTTCTCTGCTTGCTGCAGCCTTTAGAAAGAGATTAATGCTTGTAGCCCACACCCAGAGATTCACATTTGTCTGGAGGGCTCCTTGAATATCAGAAGTTTAAAGTTACGAGGTGATTTGACCACATAGCCAGACCTGGGACTCCTGCTTCAAAGAAGCCTCTTAAAAAAATTGGAAGATATACCATCTCCCAAGATATTTTGAGGATATGCCTTTATAATGACTTTGATAAAGCTATTATAAGGGACATTATATCAGTTAGCTATCACTGTGTAACAAAACCAGGGGTAAGGACTAGACATAAGGTAGAAGAGTTTTTGCAGTAGTTATGCTAATCAAGGATTAAAAAGGAACAGACAGAAAAAAAGAATGGATGAGATTGACATCTGCTCACCAAGCAGAAGAGATTAAGAAGAAGTGGCAAGATTATACAGAAGAACTGTACAAAAAAGATCATAATGACCTGGATAACCACCACGGTGTGGTCACTCACCTAGAGCCAGACTGCCTGGAGTGTTTGTTGCCTCAAAGAGCATTTCTAGGAACAAAACTAGTGGAAGTGATAGAATTCCACTTGAGCTATTTCAAATCCTAAAAAATAATGCTGTTAGAGTGCTGTGCTCAATATGTCAGCAAATTGACCACATGACTGGAAAAGGTCACTTTTTATTCCAATCCCAAAGAAAGGCAATGCCAAAGAATGTTCAAACTACTGTACAATTGTGCTCATTTCACATGCTAACAAAGTACTACGCTCGAAATCTTTCAAGCTAGGCATCAGCAGTACATGAATCAAGAACTTTCAGGTGTACAAGCTGGATTTAGAAAAGGCAGAGAATAAGAGATCAAATTGCCAGCATCCACTGGATCATAGAAAAAGCATGGGAATTCCAGAAAAACATCTACTTCTACTTCTATGACTATGCCAAAACTTCTGAATCTGTGGATCACAACAAACTGGAAAATTCTTAAAGAGATGGAAATACCAGACCACCTTACCTGTCTCCTGAGAGATCTGTATGTAGGTCAAGAAGCAACCAGATATGGAACAATGGACTGGTTTCAAACTGGGAAAGGAATACCTCAAGGTTGTATATTGTCACCCAGCTTCTTTAACTTATATGCAGAGTACATCATGCAAAATGCCCATCTGGATGAATCATAAGCTGGAATCATGACTGTTGGGAGAAATATCAACAACTTCAAATATGCAAATGATACCACTCTAGTGGCAGAGAGCTAAGAGGAACTAAAGAGCCTCTCGATGAGAGTGAAAAAGCTGGCTTAAAACTCAACATTCAAAAACTCTAAGATCATGGAATCCAGTCACATCACTGCATGGCAAACAGAAGGGGGAAAAGTAGAAACAGCAATAAACTTTATTTTCTTGGGCTCCAAAATCACTGCAGATGGTGACTGCAGCAATGAAAGTAAAAGATGCTTGCTCCTTGGAAGGAAAGCTATCACAAACCTAGACATCGTATTAAAAAGCAGACATCACTTGGTTAGCAAAAGTGTGTATAGTCAAAGCTCTGGTTTTGCTAGTAGTCATGTGTGGATATGAGAGTTGGACCATAAAGAAGGCTGAGTACTGAAGAATTGATGCTTTTGAACTGTGGTGTTGGAGAAGACTCTTAAGAGTCCCTTGGACTGCAAGATCAAAGCAATCATTCCTAAAGGAAATCAGTCCTGAATATTCATTGGAAGGACTGATGCTGAAGCTGAAGCTCCAATATTGTGGCCCCCTGACGTGAAGAACCAAATCATTGGAAAAAGCCCTGATGCTGGGAAAGATTGAAGGCAGGAGAAGGGGAAAACAGAGGATGAGGTGGTTGGATGGCATCACCGACACAATGCACATGAGTTTGAGCAAATTTCAGGAGAGAGTGAAGGACAGAGAAGCCAGCGTCCATGGGGCACAAAGAGTTGGACATGACCTAGAAACTGAACACCACCACTATTGGTTGAATTGAGTTTAGTCGTCAGTCTGAGCACAGGGACCACTCAAAGTCACTGATTTTTCATCACTCTCAGCTGGTCAGAGACATGATGAAGCACAGTGTTCATTTTGGTACATTTTAAAACTAAAACTCTAAAGAGTGGGGCTCAGGTTTTAATGTGCACACAAATCCCTTGGGCATCTTGTTGAGTTGCGGATTCTAATTCTCCAGGCCTGAGATGATTCTAAGATCCTGTCAGTGGCCAGGAGATTGTTTTTCAAGGCCAGAGTTTTTCAAACTTCACTGTGCTTTGGAATCACTTGGAGGGCTTGTTAAACACAAGCCCACCCTCACATCCTGATTCTGTAAGTCTAGGGTGGACCTGAAATCCTGAACATTTCTGCCAGGTGATGCTGCTAATTCAGGACTACACTTTAAATTTTTAAAAAATCAGTTAAATAAAATAGACATGTTACTCTTTTGGATTTATTGTTAATATCTGAATATTTGCTTTTAAATTGAAATAAGCATCTTGATAAAATATTGAATAAAAATTCCCTTGTGAGCTTTATGTGCTAAAATTCACTCAGCTGAAATTTGTATTTATTACTGAAAGAGTAAAATGCTATTATAAAGAACAATTGTGAAAGGGTTTAACTTTAGGTAAAAAATTAATTATTAAAAACTTTTAAATAGTTAAATCAATAAAGAAATAAGTCAGCCTAATAGGAATATTAAGCAAAAATGCTGGGTAACTTTAGGAAGAATAAATTATTCTTCTTGAGGCAACAAATGTTTGTACAATTTTAAATAAGAATAGAAGGCTGAATAATTGAGATTATCTACAAATCATGTTTATAGAGTTTGCATAATTATTAGATTTTTATCATTTATGAGATTGAACAAAATACCTTCAAAAACTATATTTCCATTTTGCTATTTAATTCCATTTGGGCTGTGAGTTCTTAAAGAAAACAACCTGTCCTAGAAGTTCATTTTAAGTTGACAATATTTGGCTTCGGCCTATTATTTATTTTAACACTAGGCTATTTGGCATTCAGCCAAATTGAGGATTTGGCACACTTCCAACATGACTCAAGAGCTGGATTAAGGGAGCTCCCAAGATATTGGGTCAGGCACTGTCCCGAGGGTTTCTGTTCCTGATGAACTGGAGCATCTCACATCTCCCCAGCCAGTTCTCCTCCCTGAGGATCTTGGGGAAAGTCAAAGCCAGTCCACTGAACTCTCTTCTTTCAAGGACCAAGTGAAGTTAGGGTTGCCCAGGATGTCCAGTTAAATTTGAATTTCTGATAGATTATTTTTTAGTGGAAAGATGCCCAATGTAATGTGTGAGACATTCCTGTATTTCTTTTTGCTATGTCTCATATCATTAGGTAAGGTCCCAGGTACAAGATATTTGTCCAATGGATTATTATACACCTTTATTTCAGTAATTTTAAAATGTGGGGGGAAATGAGTATCTTAGAATTAATAAATATGATGTTGTGACTTGTCTCATTTATATAATGAGTATATCATTATCTTATTGAATGAATATGAAGATCAGACCAAGAAATTAATAATCAACTCTTGTTGCTCAATCCAGTTTTGAATTGCACAACAGGAATTTTAGCTTCCAAGGTAGAATGTTTTCCAATGACTGCTTCTGTCAAAGTAGCATAAGAGGAGGTTACAACTTCTTATAGACTTTTTAGGACAAATACTGTATAATTCCACTTATATGAATTATCTAAAATAGTCAAAATCATAGAAAGTAGAAGGGTGATTACTGTGAGTTAGTGGAGGCAGGGAGGTAGAGTAATTAATATTTACTGGGTATAGAGTTTCAGTGTTACAAGATGAAAAAGTTTTAGAAATCTATTGCAAGAAATGTGAATTTCTTTAACTCTGCTTGACCACTTACAAATGGTTAAGATGGCAAGTTTAATGTCATTATGTTTTACTTCAATGAAAAAATTCTTATAATCTTTTTGTTTAAAGTTCCTTCCTGTGTAGGTCAATACTAAGTCAGTCTGTGATCACTGATCTTTATGACTAAAATGCATCAGAATTCAATGTCATATAAACAGAAAGTAGCTGAATCCATGAGTCTGTATCACCGATGCACTCATCCATCCTTTGATCCATTCATCCATGCATGCATCCATCAATCCATCGATTTATTCATTTAATAATTCACCTGACAGCTATTGAATTTCTATTCTGTGCCCAGTACTGGGATTAGCTATGAAGGAAACAGAAACAGAAAATGTCTTTGTGTTGAAGGAAATGTCCAAAAATGTATTGCAGTGCCCTACTTCTTAAGAGTCTATAATACTTTTTGCATCTCAAATCTCTGGAAAATAGTTAATTTCCTCTTTCACATGGAATTCTCATCCCTTTCCCTTATTGACTATTCAAATTCCACCCATTTCTTCAAAGGCAACTGACATCCTCCTATTCTATGAAGTCTTTCCTGGATATTTCAAATCTCTCCCTTCCTCAGACTCCAAAGTTCATTAAAGTATGTAATTTGGTTGCTAATTGGGTATTGGGTGAGTAAAACTTATAAAGTGTTAGAGAGTTATGTGAGCAAGAGGAAAAATCAAGTGGGAAGAGAGGATATTCATATCTGGGAAAGAGTTGGATTGAAATTTTAAATGAAGTAACCAATAAAACTCTTACACAAAAGCAGAATTCTGAGTAGTGACCTGAATGAAGTAAGGGGTAAGTCATCTGGGTATCTGGGAGTGTCAGTTCAAGCAAAAAGAACAATTAATAGAATAGTCCTGATCTGGGAGTGTGCCTAGTATGTTGGAGGAACAGGAAGGCGTCCACTGTGGTTGCAGTGAGGTCACCAAAGGAGTGAAACTGGGGAGTGAAGCCAGAGAGGACATGCAACCAGGTCACGTGGAGCCTGTAGCTTTTACTAAGAATTTTGGCTTTTACTCTGACTGGAATGGGGTGCCACCGAAGGGCTTGGGATGAGAAGGGATCTGATCTAATTAGTTATTTTCTCTTTACTTATTTTAACATAATCTCTTCATCCTCTGAGTTGAGAATAGAACATGGAGTTGGGTGGAAGTGAGGAGGCTACTGGAATAATTTAATCAAGAACCAGTGGTGGCAGCGAGGTAGACAGAAGTAGTTGAGTTCGGACTATATTTAAAAAGAGCTGTTAGGATTTGCTAATGTATCAGAGAACGAAGGATCACACTTGTGCAACTGAAGCACCCTTGACTAAGAATGGGAAGATCGTTCGGAGTGTATATCCAGTTCAGAGCGCACAGATGGTATTGAAAGCTGTGAAGCTGGGTGAAACCAGCTAAGGAGCACATGTAAGTAGAAAAGCGAAAATATCCGAGGGCTGAGCCCTAGAGATGTTGCTGTAATTATCTCCATCAGAGCAGAACACTCTGTCTTGCCAGAAAGGAGTGCTGCCCAGGTCTTCCTGATCCTTAAATCTTAAGACAGGTTAGGAAATCCTCTGGAGTGGAAATTATAAATGTTCACCAGGCATCTTTGGCATTAAGGGGAAAACAGAGAAGAGAAATCTGGAGATAAAAATAGAGAGCTCTATGAGCACTCTGTGATACCTGTAAGCTGTCTTTAGCATGTGAAGTGGACAAAACCTATATAAGAGAGAATAAGACAAAAATAAGAAACAATTTGGTAACTGAAGAAGAATCAATGTCAGAAGTATTACCGTCTGACACCAATTCTGTACTACCAAATGGATGTCCAACAAATAAATTCTGATACTACCTCCCCAGCATTAGTGTAGACCCCATAGACTAGGCCTGCGCAAGACTGACCCCACCTCAGACCCTAGCCACAAATCAGATTCCAGGATATCTGCACTTCTAAACAGTCGGATACAAATTCAGGAGCTGCACGAACCTCTCACGGTTTACAATTTGCTAGAAGAATTTGCGGAATGCAGGAAAGTACTATTTTTAACAATTATAGTTTTCTATTAACAGTATGGATCAGACAGATGTAGCAAGGCACAGGGCAAGGTTGGAAGATAAGGCAGAACTTCTTGCTTTCTTCTCGTGGAATTCAGGCATGTCACCTTCCCAGAACATCGGGTTATTCACTCACCAACCAGGAAGCTCCCATGAGCTTGTGTGTGGTGGTAAACTAAATGTATCAACTTGATTGGGCCACTAGCTGCCTAGATATTTGGTTTACCATTATTTCTGGGTGTGTGTGCGAGGTGGTTCTGAATGACGTTAACATTTGAATCAGTAGACTGAGTAAAGCAGATCGTCCACCACCAATGGAGGCGGGCCTCACCCAATCCATTGAAGACCTGAAAAAGCATGAGTAAGAAAGAATTCCTTCTCTCTGCCTGGCTGTCTTTGAGCTAAGACATTGCTCTTCTCCTTTCCTTGGGCTAGGGTTTGGACGGAAACTGTATTATTGACTCTCCTGGGTCTCTAGTTTGCCAGCTGCAGACCTTGGAATTATCAGCCTCCATAATAATATGAACCATTTCTCATAGAAAAATCTATGAGCATAGAGAAACAGGAGATCTCTTTGTCTCTCCCTTGATCTCTCATGCTGTCCCAGTTGACCCTTGAACAACATGAGTTTGAACTGCACAGTCCACTCATATGTGGATTTGTTCAATAAATACTATCATACTACATGACTTACAGTTAGTTGAATCCACAGATGCCAAACCACAGATATGGAGGATTGACTATAAAGTTACAGACAGATTTTCTACTGCACAGGGGTCAGTGCTCCTGACCGCCACATTGTTTAAGGGTCAACTGTATACTGTTGGTCCTTGAGAACCCAGAATAATGCCCTCAGTGTCCAGAGATTTTCTTATGGTTTCAATACTTGGGTGTGATTGATCAAATCATTGTCATATGATTGAACTCCATCTCCACCCCCCTCTCCTTCTAGGAGGTTGCTGTTCAATTGCTCAGTCGTGTCTGACTTATTGTGACATGGACCGCAGCACGCCAGGCTTCCCTGACCTTCACCATCTCCCAGAGCTTGGTCAAATTCATGTCCATTGAGTCAGTGATGCCATCCAACCATCTCATCCTCTGTCATCCCCTTCTCCTCCTGCCCTCAATCTTTCTCAGCATCAGAATCTTTCTCAGCATCAGAATCTTTCCAATGAGTCAGCTCTTCGCATCAGGTGGTCAACATATTGGAGCTTCAGCATCAGCATCAGTCCTTCCAATGAATATTCAGGACTAGGATTGACTGGTTTGATTTCCTTGCAGTCCAAGGGACTCTCAAGAACCTTCTCCAACACCATAGTTAAAAAGCATTAATTCTTCAATGTTCAGCCTTCTTTATGGTTCAACTTTTACATCCATACATGACTACTGGAAAAACCATAGCTTTGACTATATGAACATTTGCTGGGAAAGTAATGTCTCTGCTTTTTAATATGCTATCTAGGTTTGTGATAGCTTTTCTTCCAAGGTGTAACTGTCTTTTAATTTCATGGCTGCAGTCACCATCTGCAATGATTTTGGAGCCAAAGAGAATAAAATCTGTCACTGTTTCCATTGTTTCCCCATCTGTTTGCCGTGAAGTGATGGGACCATATGCCAAGATTTTAGTTTTTTGAATGTTGAGTTTTTAGCCAGGCTTTTCACCCTCTTCTTTCACCTTCATCAAGAGGTTCTTTGGTTCCTCTTTGCTTTCTCCATAAGAGTGGTGTCATCTGTGTATCTGAGGTTATAGATATTTCTTCCTGCAATCTTGATTCTAGCTTGTGCTTCATCCAGCCCAGCTTTTCACATGCGGTACTTTGCATAGTAGTTAAATAAGCAAGGTTACAATATATAATCTTGATATACGTCTTTCCCGATTTGGAACCAGCCCATTGTTTCATGTCTGGTTCTAACTGTTGCTTCTTGACCTGCATACAGGTTTCTCAGGAGGCAAGTATGGTGGTCTGGTATTCCCCATCTTTTTAAAGAATTTTCCACAGTTTGTTGTGATACACACAGTCAAAGGCTTTAATGTAGTCAATGAAGCAAAAGTGGAGGTTTTTCTGGAATTTTCTTGTTTTTTTTTTTTTTTTTTTATGATTCAATGGATGATGGCAATTTGATCTTTGGTTCATCTGCCTTTTCTAAATCCAGCTTGAATATCTGAAAGTTTTAGGTTCAAGTACTGTTGAAGCCTAGCTTGGAGAATTTTGAGCATTACTTTGCTAGCATGTGAAATGAGAGCATGTGTGGTAGTTTGAACATTCTTTGACACTGCCTTTCCTTGGGATTGGAATGAAAATTGACCTTTTCCAGTCCTGTGGCCACTGTTGAGTTTTCCAAATTTGCTGGCATATTGAGCGCAGCAGTTTCACAGAATCATTTAGTATTTGAAATAGCTCAGCTGGAATTCCATCACCTCCACTAGTTTTGTTCATACTGATGCTTCATAAGGCCCACTTGACTTTGTACTCCAAGATGTCTGGCTCTAGGTGAGTGATCACACCATTGTGGTTATCTAGGACAATTCCAACTTTCAAATCATGGTTGATCTTTCTGGTAACCAGTTCCCATCCTAAAGCAAACTCACTAAGAGTAACCTCATCGCCATGACAAAGACACTTTTATTACAGAAAATTCCAAGGGATTTTGAGGCTCCGTGTCAGGAACTGGAGACAAAAATGAGGTATTTTCTTTATTATACCACAGTGTGAACCATTGCATTCAATGTTTTCCAAAGTGGCTGCAATGCTATCTTGTTTGGCACACTTCTTTTTTGTAATTCAGTTGACTGCACCAGGTCTTAGTCGCAGCATGGGGGGATCTAGTTCCCTGACCAAGGGGCAAACCTGGACCCCCTACATTGGAAACATGGAGTCTAAACCACTGGACGCACTAGGGGAGTCCTCCCCAATCCCTGCTCTTCTTACTCTCCTCCCAAGGAGACATAATAACTATATTATTCTTAAGTCACTACGTTGTGTCCTACTTTTTTGAGACTTCATGGACTGTAGCCCACCAGGATCTTCTGTCCAAGGGATTTCTGATGCAAGAATACTGGAGTGGCTTTCCAATTCCTTCTCCAGAGGATCTATCTAACCCAGGGACTAATCTGGCATCTCCTGCATTGTCAGGTGGTGCTAGGTGACTTCTGAAGTTGGTTTATAAGAGGTAAGTGCAATTTTTGCATCATCTGCCTTGGGACACCTGCTCTAGAAATCCAGACACCGTACTGTGAGGAAACTCAGGTTATGTGGAGAAGCATCTGTATGTGCTTTGACTGACAGGTTCTGCTGAAGCCCCAGCAGACAGCAGCACCCATCGCTAGACATCTGACTGAGGAATACTTCAAGAGGACTCTGGCCCTAGCTGCCATCTGCCTGCAATTGCATGAGAGACTCCCGACTGAGAACTGTAGTTGAGACAGTGAGCCTCCAAACTGTGAGAGATAATTAATAACAATAACAAATTATTGTTGTTACTTTACACCACAAGTATGTTGTGGGTGGTTCTAGCAGCAATAGGTATTTGATACACAGGGATTTCCCATGAATGAAACTTAGCTGATATGAACAATTTGCTATATTTTTTTTTCATCTTGAGAATAAAATCTAGATGAATGCACCCAACAAAATGAATGTGTTGTAGGAGAATTTCATGCCTGGACACTATACCTAATGGAGCTTTCTCATTTGCTCCCTGTATGATCTTGGACAAGTCCTGACATGCTTTTGGCCTCTGGCTTTTTATCTGTTAAAGGATGGGGCTGATGTGGATGACTAGAGTGTATAGCCAAGTTTCTCGTTTTCTCTGTTCTCATACATGAAACTTCCATGGTTATATTCTTCTTTCACAACAGATAACAATGGAAGGTTGGTTCATTTTGACATTTTATACTGCAGTTAATGGAAGAAATAGGTCTCAGCCCACAGGATGATAAATCTTAAATATTATACACTTTTTAAAAAGAAAAAGCAAGTTGTCCTGGAGTAATTAAACTCCAAGCTAAGATTTGAGCAAATTGGTTTGAAATATTATAAACTGATCATGAAGCACCTTTCACTCAGAAAATTGTTTTCAGTTCTTTTTTAAATGTCTGCTTTGAACAATTACCTGTCACTGATGATTTTCCCTCCACTATTCTGAGGCTGAGAATGATTTAACTCAAGCTCTGTAGTCAAAACTATGGTTCTTCCAGTAATCATGTACGGATATGAGAATTGGACCATAAAGAAAGCCGAGCACCAAAGAGTTGATGCTTTTGAATTATGGTGCTAGAGAACACTCTTGAGAGTCCCTTGGACTGCATGGAGATTAAACTAGTCAATCCTAAAGGAAATAAACCCCGAATATTCATTGGAGGGACTGGTGCTGAAGCTGATGCTCCAATACTTTGGCCACCTGATGTGAAGAGCCAACTCACTGGAAAAGATCCTGATGCTGGGAAAGATTGAAGGTGAGAAGAAAAGGGGACAGCAGAGGATGAGATGTTAGATAGCATCACAATTAAATGGACGTGAATTTGAGCAAACTCTGGAAGACAGTGAAGGACAAGGAAGCCTGGTGTCCTGCAGTTCCTGGGGTCACAAAGAGTCAGACTCGACTTAGCAAGTAAACAAGAACAACTGTAGTTTTTAAGCCTAGGCTTTCAAAGTTAAGAAGCTAAATAAATTTCTGTAATTTTGGCTTTTTATGCTCCTCTGTATGTAATCTGACCCCTACATACCTTACACAAAAATATGTTCCAAATGGGTTGTAGATTTAAGTATGAATGGTAGATTAATAAAGTAAAAAAAAAAAAATAGAACATCTTCATGACTTTGAGTAGGCAAAATTTTTTTCAAAGCCCAATACAAAATACTCATCATAACAGAAAGAATTGATTAAATTTGACTATATTAAAATTATAAACTTCTGCTAATCAGAAGACACCATAAGGGGATTAAAACACAGCCCACAGAAAGAACACTTGTATTACATTTATCCAAGAAAAAACTTTTATCCAAGATATATAAACAACTCCTACACAATCAATGAGGAAGACAAAAGATGGCAATCTGATAGAAATAGGCAAAAGAATAGATACCTTATTAAACAGAATACCTAAATGGCCAATAAACACTTGAAAAGGTACTCAACTTTATGCGAATTAAAACCATAAACAAAATAAAATCCACAAGAATAACCAATGGTAAAGACAGGAAATATTAAATATTGGGTAGGGTGTGGAGCAACTGGAACTTTCACATGGTTATTTGTGAGTTGCATTGGCTTTATCTACTAATGCTGTGAGCATATATGTTTCAGCAATTCCACTCCTAGTTGTATACCCAAAAGAAATTCATACATATGCTCACCAATGACATGCACAAGGATATTCTTAGCAGTGCTATTCATAATAGCCAAAACCTGGAGACAATTCAATGTTCATCAACAGAAGAATGGGTAATGAATAAACTGTGAACTATTTAGACAAAAAAATAGCCACAAGAATGAAATATCAATAACTTCACAAAACAACACGATGACTCTCATAAATACAATGATAGGTGAAAGAAGATGGACATGAATACTGTTTACTGACAATATGCTGCCCATTGAAGCAAATTTAGAGGTAACACTAAGGTTTTTACCTATTACCCATGAAGGGAATCAGAACGTGCCAACTGAAGACATGCTGCGAAGGCATTTTTGATTTTGCTGTTGTTCAGTGGCTCAGTCATTTTGAGCTAAAGGCATTTGAGAAACAGTAGGTGCCAGAAGGACTCTCTGAAATCCCTTTCTTCCCAAACCCACTTTATAACATTTCCCATGAGAAAGCTTCCCTCCTTGTACCAGGAAGAGAAGAACATTCTTATCATTGGAGATGATTTGATGCCAAAATGGATCTTTATAAAATAGCCCTACTAAAATAACCCTTATCTCCCATTGGTTTCCACTCAATATTTCCTTGCTGTCCATCCTGGGACACTCAGGCAAATCACTTATCCTTTGTGCCTCAGTTTCCTCATCTGTATTACTATTGTTTGGTAGCAGGAAAGGAGGCATCCCATGGGGCTGTGGGGTCTCAGTTCCTTGCAAGGGATTGAACTGGGGCCACTGCATTGAAAGCTCAGAATCCTAACCACTGGGCCACCAGGGAACTCCATCCGCATATATTTCCTAGTCCCCTTCCCATGATTTACTGCTCCAGCCCAAACTCCTTTGTCTTGTCACTTCCTCAAAATTTATCATATCTTTGTTCACAAAAAGTATTTGAGCTCTTGATTCTAGCTGCTTTTTTTGTGTCTCCATTTTTCTCCTGAAGATTCCTGTGTGCACAAAAAATTATTAAATAAAATTGGTATGCTTTTCTTCTATTAAGGAGGTAGGATTCCATTTATGTAAAATACAAAAAGCAGATGAAACTAATCTATGTAGAAGTCAGAATAGTGGTTTCTCTTAGGAGGAGGTGGTGACTGGAGGAGACTTAAAGAGGAGGGTCCTGTTTCTTGATCTGGGTGTTTGTTACATAATGATGTTCAGCTTGAGAGTATTCATCGCAGGTGTGCTCATGTGCACATTTCTCTATGTATGTTGCAGTTCAATAAAGTGTAAAAAAAAAACACAGCAAAAACATTCTCCAATCTTTTAGAAGACTGCACCTAAGAATGTAACTATAGTTATTCTATCTGATGAGTGTTTTCTTAAAAATAATAGAGTTAATCAAATTTGGATTATTTATTTCAAGTGCTCAAGTGGAAGCAACTCTCTAAAGAAGGCTGAGATGAATCCTTTAATACATGAATAATTATGGTTGGTGACATTTCGGAGTTCAGATGCTCTCAGAGTGAGAGTTTTCTAAAATGTAGTTTCATATTTTGATTCTTCAATTAATAGGTGTAAAAATAAAATTAAATGTTGTTCACTTGGGAACCTAATCATATTAAGACCTTTTGAAAATTTCTCAATCATGATTCCACCTTTTAATGTTTATTTCCACCTGCATTGGGCCAATATAGCCAGAAAAGTTCTTTTGAACTTCATAAATAGCAAAAGCACTTAGAGGCAGAAATTTAAATGTATGCTCTGTAAATATTGTCATGTCAATGATATTATCAGATATGTGAGAGAATTAATATGGCATTCAATACTTTAAAGGAAAAAAGTTTTCTAATATTGAAATAGTTAGGACTTGTTTACAGCTACTGCTCTTCTTGAGAGCAAAAAGTATATATATACCATATATATGTATACCATATTCCCTTTATCCATTCAACCATTCATGGGCCCAGTGGTGGGTGAGGACAAGTCCTGGAACTATTGCCAGCCCACTAGTGGGCAGAACTGAGCCCTGGGGTCTCTGGCTGCCCAGGCCGTGGAGGTCCTGGAGTTGCTCTTGACCTGCTGGTGGATGATGCTGAAGCCCAGGAGGTTCCGGGCTTGTGCTCTCCCCATGGTGGGTGAAGCTTGTCTTGAGGCTAGCGCCAGCCCAGTAACAGTGAAAACGTAGCCCTAAGGTCTCTAGCTGTGAGACCAAGGATCCAAGAGCTAGTGTCCACCCTGTGATGGACGGGTCTGGGTTCTGGACCCTCTGGTGGGTGGTGCCTGGACCTGGGGCAGCTGGTGGCTCAGGGAGTCCTACGGCATCTATTCCGCGGTGGGTGCAGCTGTGTTCCCAGCTGGCTAGCTTCTTGGCCTGAGTGGGTCCTGCTACTGATGCCTACAGGCTGTGAGTGGGTACAGGTCCCAGAGTTAATAAGGTAGAAATAGCACTTGCAGCACCAATATCCCAGTGGTAGAAGAGCTCCCCAAAATGCCTGCCACCTGTGGCTGGGTCTACAGAGTGAGTCCGATTGCCTCTTCCCTCTTGAGGAGTCCAAGATCAGTAGGTGGGTCTGCCCCAGACTCCTTTCAGGTTACTGTGTCTGCCCTTGGTCTTATAGCATGAGAGATTTTGTGTGTGTTCTTTAAAGTGTAGACTGCGTTTCTTACAGCCAGTTGTCTGGCGCTTCCAACAGTAAGGCCTGCGTGAATGTGCGCTAAGTCTCTTCAGTTGTGTCTGACGCTTTGTGACCTCATGCCCACCAGGTTCCTCTGCCCGTGGGATTCTCCAGGCAAGAAAAGTGGAGCGGGTCACCATGCCCTCCTCCAGAGGATCTTCCCAACCCAGGGAGTGAAACTGCATCTCCCACTTCTCCTGCATTGGCAGGTGGGTTCTTCACCACCAGTGCCACCTGGGAAGCCCAAAAGTAAACCCTCTGGCCTTCAAAGACAAGTGTCTGGGGCCTTGTCTTCCTGGCCCAGGACTCCTGGTCTGGGGAGCCCGATGTAGGGTTCAGACCACTTGCTCCTTGAAGAGAACTCCTGCAACTGTAATTATCCTATTTGTGGGTCACCATCCAAGGGGTACAGTCTTGACTATATGCCGTTTCTACCCCTCTGCCTGTCTCGTTGTGGTTCCTCCTTTCTATCTTTGGTTGTAGAAGACCTTTTCTGCTAGTCTTCAGGTCATTCTCATCAACAGCTGCTCTGTAAATAGTTGTAATTTTGGTATGTCCATGGGAGGAAGTGAGCTTGGGGTCTTCCTACACTGCCATCTTGGCCACTCCCACTCAATAATTTCTCATTATTGATGTGAAAATCATCATAGTTGCATTCATTTTGATATTAAACATCCTCTAAAAATTATGCAATTTTGCAGACAAGTCTGACAATCCTAGATCAATTAACTATTTTGAAGATTAATATGTATGCTTTTTATTGTTCAGACTGGTTAACTGTATCCTGAATTCATAGTTGCACAAAGTCTGTTTAATGTACCTTAGGCAGATTTATTTTTGTAGCAACTGGAAATACAAAAGAAAGACAAAATCAGTGGTTTCCTCTTCACTGTAAATAGATGCAATATTTATTTTAAGAGCAGTGCTCACTAAACTTTCATTATCCTATTTAGATGGCAAGCTGTTATTAACAGGAAGCAAAATGCTATTAACAACACATGCTACAGGGTCATCATTAACTGTGCTAGACTATCACTTTTGTAGCCTTTTAGACATACATGCACTTTAGTTTGGCATGCTGTCCCCTACTATTTTCTATGTTTGTTTGATGTGTTTTAGGATGTAGATCTTCAACAGAAAAACCAAAAAGAGCTTTCTTGTTTGAAATTGCTAGGTCCATGTTATGTCAATAGGTTTTTTAAATCCATTTAAACTAAAACAATCTTTTGAGATATAGTAATAATGATGCTAAAGCCTATAAATTATTTTATATATTTCTCACTTTCATTGTTAATTTAAGTATTTGAGGACACAATTAAATGGTATAACCTTCCTTGTTTCAATATCCCAAAATATATGTTTCTCATTGACTAGGGAAGGTGTAAATTTATGAAACTTTTAACATCTCAAAGAAAAAGTTCTTTAAAAAGTTTCATCTATTCCCTCTTACTATTCGAATTGTACTGGCAGTCTAAGCTAATGCAATGAGGTCAGAAAACGGGGGGAGGGGGAGAAGGAGAAAAGTCTTATTGTTCACTGATAGTATGACTGTTTATCTCCAAAGCCCAAGAGAGTCAACTAACTAGAACTAGCAAGGAAGTTCACTAAGGAAATTGAATTAAAGTGTAACACACAAAGTCCACTACCCATTCTGCAGGTTTGTTTTAACCAGTGGAGAAACATGACATAAAGATTTCATGTCTTCCAAACTCATTCTATGAGACTACAGTCATGCTGATACCAAAACCAGCAAAGACAACACACACACAAAAAAAATCACAGGCCAATATCACTGATGAACATAAATGCAAAAATCCTCAACAAAATTCTAGCAAACAGAATTCAACAACATATTAAAAAGCTCATACGTCACGATCAAGTTGGGTTTATTCCAGGGATGCAAGGATTCTTCAATATATGCAAATCAATCAATGTGATACACCATGCTAACAAACTGAAAGATAAAACCATATGATCATATCAATAGATTCAGGAAAAGCCTTTGACAAAATTAAGCACTGATTTATCATAAAAACTCTTCAAAAAATGGGCATAGAAGGAATGTGTCAGTAAAGTAAAGGCCATATATGATAAGCCCATAGCAAACATTATTCTCAATGGTGAAAAACTGAAAGCATTCCCTCAAGATCAGGAACAAGACAAGGGGGGTTCACTCTCATCACCATTATTCCACTTAGTTTTGGAAGCCCTCGCTATAGATATCAGATAATTAAAAAAATAGTAATAATAAAAGGAATCCAGATTGGAAAAGAAGAAGTAAAACTCTTATTGTTTGCAGATGATAGGATACTATACATAGAAAACCCTAAAAATACTATCAGAAAATTACTAGAGCTAATCAGTGAATTTAGCAAGGTTGTGGGATACAAGGTCAGTACACAGAAATCACTTGCATTCCTATATACTAACAATGAAAAATCAGAAAGAAAAATTAAGGAATCAATCTCAATCACCATTGCAACAAAAAGAATAAACTATCCAGGAATAAACCTACCTAATGAGACAAAAGAACTGCATACAGAAAATTATAAGACACTGATGAAAAAAAAATCAAAGATGACACAAACAGATGGAGAGATATTCCATGTTCTTGGGTTGAAAGAATCAATATTGTGAAAATGACTATACTACCAAATGCAATCTACAGATTCAATGTGATCCCTATCATATTGCTGATGGCACTTTTAACAGAACTAGAACAAAAAATTTCACAATTCATATGGAAACACAAAAGACCCCAAATAGCCAAAGCAGTCTTGAGAAAGAATGAAGCTGGAGGAATCAACCTTCCTGAATACAGACTATATTACGAAGCTACAGTCATCAAGACGGTATGGCACTGTCTTGAAGAGAAATATAGACCAATGAAAGAAAGAAAGAAAGAAATATGGACCAATGGAAGAAGACAGAGACCCCAGAGATAAACCCATGCACTTGTGGATACCTTATTTTTGACAAAGAAGGCAAGAATATAAAATGGGGCATAGATAGCCTCTTCAATAAGTGGTGCTGAGAAAACTGGGCAGCTCCACTTAAAAGAATGAAATTAGAACACTTCCTAATACCATCCACAAAGATAAACTCAAAATGGGTTAAAGACCTAAATGTAAGACCAGAAACTAGAAAACTCGTAGAGGAAAACATAGGCAGAACACTCAATGACATAAATCCAAGCAAGATCCTCTATGACCCACTTCCTAGAGTAATGGAAATAAAAACAAAAGTAAACAAGTGGGACCTAATTAAACTTAAAAGATTTTGCACATCAAAGGAAACTGCAAACAAGGTGAAAAGACAACCCTCAGAGTGGGAGAAAATAATAGCTAAGAAAACAACTGGAAAATAATCAATTACCAAAATATACAAGCAGCTCATACAAGTCAATAGCAGAAAAACAAACAATGCAATCAAAACGTGGGAAAAATACCTAAACAGACATTTCTCCAAAGAAGACATACAGATGGCTAACAGACACTTGAAAAGATGCTCAATGTCATTCATTGTTAGGGAAATGGAAATCAAAACTACAATGAAATACCACCTCACACTGGTCAGAATGGCCATCATCAAGAAGTCTACAGACAATAATTGTCGGAGAGGGTGTGGAGAAAAGGGAACCCACTTGCATTGTTGGAGGGAACGTAAATTGATATAGCCACTAAGGTAGTTGGTATGGAGATTCCTTCAAAAACTAGGAATAAAACCACCATATGACCCACCAATCCCACTGCTAGGCATATACCCTAAAGAAACCAAAATTGAAAAAAACACTTGTACCCCAGTGTTCATTGGAGCACTATTTATAGTAGCTAGAACATGGAAACAACCTGGATGTCCGTTGACAGACGACTGGATAAAGAAACTGTGGTACATATACACAATGGAATATTACTCAGCCATAAAAATGAATGCATTTGAGTCAGTTCTAACGAGGTGGACGAGCCTAGAGCCTATCATATAGAGTGAAGTAAGTCAGAAAGAGAAATAAAATATTGTTTACTAATGCATATATGTGGAATCTAGAAAGATGGTACCAATGAATTTATTTGCAGGGTAGCAAAGGTAAAACAGACAGAACAGGCTTAAGGACACAGTCAGGGGCAGGGGAGGGAGGAGAGGTTGAGGTGCATGGAGAGAGTAACATGGAAACTCACATTATCATGTGTAAAATACTTAGCCAGTGGGAATTTGCTGTATCACTCAGGGAACTCAAACAGGGGCTCTGTGACAATCTAGAGGGGTGGGATGGGGAGGGAGATGGGGGCAGGCACAGGAGGGAGGGGACGTGTGGATGCCAATGGATGATTCATGTTGACTTTTGGCAGAAAACAACAAAATTCTGTAAAGTGATTATCCTTCAATTCAAAATAAAATGAAATTTATCTGAATCCCCAGAACCTAGAACAGAACCTGGCATATAGTGGTAGTGTTACAAATGTGTGGTGATTTAACAATCAGTGAATGGACAACTTTAACATCTACCTATTCCCAGGTGGCTCAGTGGTAAAGAATCTGCCTGCCAATTCAAGAGGTGCATGAGATGTGGATTGTGACCCTGGGTTGGGAAGATCCCCTGGAGAAGGAAATGGCAACCCAATTCAGTGTTCTTCCCTGGAGAATCCACATGGACAAAGGAGCCTGGAGGGCTACAGTCTATGGGATCACGAAGAGTTGGTCATGACTGAGTGACTAAACCCTAGCACAGCACAGCAAGTAAGAATCATGGATCAAAAAGCCGACTGTGCATACTCTACATTTGATTTCATACTTTGAAGTTGTTCCCACAGCAGAGTGCCAATGTATCCATCAATTCATCCATTAAGATGAAAATAAAAACAGAAAAGATTCAAATATGAGAAGAGAGGCTCATCTATGAAGATAAACAGGATTTAATTTATTTTTTCACTCTTTCCATATTTTTTCCATTTATTTTTATTAGTTGGAGGCTAATTACTTTAGAAAATGATGAAGATATTTCTTGCAATGCTCAATAAAAAAGCAAAATACAGTATTTAAACAAGAACTTGAATTCATCTGTGTTTTAAAGACCTTATTTTCATGTGCCATGAAGATAAAATTTTCCACTGTACTTCATCATCAAGTGTAAACTAATTTGATAAAATATTCATGCACAGTAAGTTCACAAGTAAATAAGAATGGCTGACACTTTCTCCTGAGAAGTCGATGGAAATTCCTATCTTAGTTTTAATAAGTCATTTAACTTTCATGAGTAATCTAAGAATTTTCAAGTTGCTTACAAAATTGTAAAATAGATTCAAACATTCTTCACATATATTTACTCATTTCTTACAGTCAAAACATATATAAACAAGAGTAAAGAGATGCAGAATAGTAGCTTTGATAGTATCTTAAGCACCATTGATAATAAATGTTAGTAATTTGTTGACATAAATTCAATCCATTTTTCTTAAAGTCAGGGAATATTAAATTCCTTTGCAATGAAACCACCTAGTCAGTATTCATAGATGTGGCTGAGGCACTGATAAAAATAATATGTAACACATCTACCTATGTTTCTAGTGAACCAAGTCTGCCAGAGGGATTTAATAAATATGCCCATCATGTGTAGTCTCTGACATAACCTAAGATAATTAAAATTATGCCAACTTACTAATTCTATAGGATTACTTGGAAATTAAGCAAATGATTGAATATCTTTGTGATCACTCCACCAAAGTTTATAAATTTGCAGTTTTGCTTTATCACAAGTAAAATTTTTAAGCTTTTTCTAGGAGTTTCTAAAATAATGTGGAATTCCCAGCCTGTTGAAATCTGCTGAAGATTTTTCCTAGCTCCCATTTGTTAAGTGCTGCTTACATGCTAGGTTCTGTGCTAAGAGCTTTTAATTCATTATTTAATTTACTCAACATAATAATCACTTGAGATTAAAAAGCTCACAAAAATTAAGAGTTTACTAAAGTATTTAAACCAAGGTTTCTCTGTCTTCAAAACACCAGAATTCTGAAATACCTGTATCTTGCCTCCATTCTATATAGATTGCATAGATATGCTTATTTCCTCAAATCTGTTACAGTCTATAAAACACATCATCAGTTTAATAGTAACTATTTTGTATGGGGAAAAAGACACCCAAATAATGTATACTTTAGTTTTAAGACACACTCCAATTTTAGAAAAGTGAAATGTAAAAACACGCAACAATAACAACAAAAACCAACTCATAGTTATTAAAAAGATCTATGGTTTATTAGCAATGAACAGTATTCATGGTCTTCTAAAATATAAAAATAAAACGTAAAAACAAAATATTTTCCAGCAATGGAAAATTGTTCTATTCAAAATAGCAACAGAACAATGAAATACTTAAAAATTCATATAAATTCCATCCCCTGACCTCCAAGGAGAGCAGAAGGGCTGGAGGTTGAATTAGTTGCCAGTGGCCAATGATTTAATCAATTATGTCTATGTAACAAAGCCTCCATAAACCCCAAAAGGACAGCATTCTGAGAGCTTCCCAGTTGGTGAACAGCTGGCAATGTGGGGAGAGCAGCCCTCTCTGAGAGAGCGTGAAAGCCCCTTGCCCTTTCCCCATGACTTGCTCTCTGTATCTCTTCCATCTGGCTGTTGCTGAGTTGTATGCTTTTTATAGGAAACTGGTGATCTTGTGAGCAACATGTTTCTGTGCGTTCTGCAAGTCACACTAACAAATTAATCAAATCCAAGGGCAGGGTCATTGGAACCACTGATCTATAGGACCTATAGTCAGTTAGTCAGAAGTACAAGTGATATCCTGGGCTTATGATAGGCGCCTGAAATTATTTTATTTGGAATTTGATTATTAGTGCATTTAAAAATATAAGGTGACTTCTAGTTTCTCATCCAGTATGTAAGGAACTTAGAAATCATCTCTACATCCAAACAAGTAAAAAGTCAAAAAAACTGAAAAATCGACAACTTGCCTTAGATCTGTGAGATGTTGCTCTGATCACCAAATGTGTTTAAGAGTTTGTGTGTGTGTGTGTGTGTGTGTGTGTGTGTTGGGGGTGGGATAGACACCTTTCCCCACACCAGCAAGCCATTCTCCAGATATCAGCAAGGTCCTACAATTCAACTCAATTCTGACACTCTCTGCCTGGAGAGATAGCATCAGATTCATTAGGCTCAAGATTTAATCCGATAAGATCTCCCCCTGCTCCTCCTAAGGAGGGAAAACCTTGAGAAGCACTGGTGAAGTTCAGAGTCCAGGAGCCCCAGCTTACTGGAAGACCAAGACCTAACCACAGGGCCTTAGAATGCCACTCTTCTCAGAACTGACCACTGCATCACGAAAGACCGCCTAACCAAGGTCCTTTTTACACATGACACCTGATGAGAGCAAGCATGACGATGGTGCAAAGAAGGGGAGTAACAGAGGCATAGGGTGAATTAAGGAAGAAGGGGGCAAGGAGATAGAACCCTACAAAAAACATGATTGTAACTAAAGGACAACAGTAAACAGAGAAATGAACTGAAATGTTTGGTGGTGAAACCGGGCATGGGTGCCCATTGTCTCTGCTGGACAGATTTTCCTGTCTGTGTAGTTGTAGCCCTAAAGAAGGAGGATTTACATCTTGACAATTTTAGCTATCTATAGGGAGTTGAGTGGTGAAATCCTCAAAATACAAGTCTAAGTCCTGTGCCCCATCCTGTGAACACGATCTTATTTGGAAATAGGGTTCTTACAGATGTAATCAAGTTAAGGATGTAATCAAGTTGAGGTCAGATCATCCTGGATTTTGAGTGAGTGCCACCAGGGAAGTCCCCCAATGTGAATTCTTAATAGGGAATTGTCAAGTTTCTTCATTTCCCTCTTAAGTCACAGTTTATTACAGATAAATGTATTCCACTAATTTTAGCAAGATGGGCACAATAAAGGACAGAAATGGTAAGGACCTAATAGAAGCAGAAGATATTAAGAAGAGGTGGCAAAAATACACAGAAGAACTGTACAAAAAAGATCTTCACGACCCAGATAATCACGGTGGTGTGATCACTCACCTAGAGTCAGACATCCTGGAATGTGAAGTCAAGGGGGCCTTAAAAAGCATCACTACGAACAAAGCTAGTGGAGGTGATGGAATTCCAGTTGAGCTATTTCAAATCCTGAAAGATGATGCTGTGAAAGTGCTGCACTCAATATGCCAGCAAATTTGGAAAACTCAGCAGTGGCGACAGAACTGGAAAAGGTAAGTTTTCATTTCAATCCCAAAGAAGGGCAATGCCAAAGAATGCTTGAACTACCACACAATTGCACTCATCTCACATGCTAGTAAAGTAATGCTCAAAATTCTCCAAGCCAAGCTTCAGCAATATGTGAACTGTGAACTTCCAGATGTTCAAGTTGGATTTAGAAAAGGCAGAGGAACCAGAGATCAAATTGCCAACATCCACTGGATCATCGAAAAAGCAAGAGAGTTCCAGAAAAACATCTATTTCTGCTTTATTTACTATGCCAAAGCTTTTGACTGTGTGGATCACAATAAACTGTGGAAAATTCTGAAAGAGATGGGCATACCAGACCATCTGACCTGTCTCTTGAGAAACCTGTATACAGGTCAGGAAGCAACAGTTAGAACTGGACATGGAACAACAGACTGGTTCCAAATAGGAAAAGGAGTATGTCAAGGCTGTATATCATCACCCTATTTTAACTTATATGCAGAGTACATCATGAGAAACGCTGGACTGGAGGAAGCACAAGCTGGAATCACGATTGCCAGGAGAAATATCAATAACCTCAGATATACAGATGACACCACCCTAATGGCAGAAGGTGAAGAACTAAAGAGCCTCTTGATGAAAGTGAAAGAGGAGAGTGAAAAAGTTGGCTTAAAGCTCAGCATTCAGAAAACTAAGATCATGGCATCTGGTTCCATCACTTCATGGCAAATAGATGGGGAAACAGTGGAAACAGTGGCAGACTTTATTTTTCTGGGCTCCAAAATCACTGCAGATGGTGATTGCAGCCATGAAATTAAAAGATGCTTACTCCTTGGAAGGAAAGTTATGACCAACCTAGACAGCATATTAAAAAGCAGAGACATTACTTTGCCAACAAAGGTTCCTCTAGTCAGGGCTATGGTTTTTCCAGTGGTCATGTATGGATGTGAGAGTTGGACTGTGAGGAAAGCTGAGTGCCAAAGAACTGATGCTTTTGAACTATTGTGTTGGAGAAGACTCTTGAGAGTTTCTTGGACTGCAAGAAGACCCAACCAGTCCATCCTAAAGATCAGCCCTGTGTGTTCATTGGAAGGACTGATGTTGAAGCTGAAACTCCAATACTTTGGCAGCCTCATGCAAAGAATTGACTCATTGGAAAAGACCCTGATGCTGGCAGTGATTGGGGGCAAGAGGAGAAGGGGACGACAGAGGATGAGATGGCTGGATGGCTTCACTGATTCAATGGACATGGGTTTGGGTAGACTCCGGGGGTTGGTGATGGACAGGGAGGCCTGGTGTGCTGCGATTCATGGGGTCGCAAAGAGTCAGACATGACTGAGCAACTGAACTGAACTGAATTTTAGCATACCCAGTCTACTGATAATATCTGCAACAAACGGCTTGCTATACATATAGGAAAAATTTGAGATTACATACACTTTTTTGAGTATTACTATATTCTATATAAAGAAGCATAAAAATCTACTTGTAATCTAAAAATACAGGCTAACATTGGGTTTAGAAACATCTAAACTCAAATTTTGTACATGAATGGCCAACATTTACAAGGATTATGGAATACTTCCCTGGTGGTTCAGATGGTAAAGAATTCTCCTGCAATGCGGGAGACTTGGGTTCAATCCCTGGGATGGGAAGATCCCCTGCAGAAGAGCATGACAAACCACTCCAGTGTTCTTGCCTGGAGACTCCCCATAGCCAGAGGAGCCTGGCAGGCTACAGTCCATGGGGTCACAAAGAGTCAGACACAAATGGGCAACTAAGCACTTAGGTACTAAGTGGAAACGCTTAACTACTTAAAAAAAAATTATAAAGCCATCAGATGTTTAAACTTCCCTTTTCCTTCAGATTAAAAGATAGATTTATTTATACAGCTGAAACAGGACCCTATAAGATGTTTAGTCTCCTTGACTATTCTCCAGAGATTATCAGAAATGAATAACCTAACTAATCAGATATTTTGACAGGGCCTACATTGATTATGAGAGTGATTTTTTTTTACATGATACTCTTAAATAGTAACCTATATAATTCATGTGACTATAAGCAATATTGTTTTATTTTAAAGTTATCCAAAAAGCTGTTCAACAATATAAGAATACAGAATATGATAGGTTTTATAAAAGTGCTTATAAGTTCTCTTCAGTCATATAGAATGCCTAAGTAGTTTTGATTGTCGAACTGAGTCTGAGAACACCTATGATAAAAAAAAACACTTCTAATAATTTAAATATCCTATGGAAAATACTTCATTCTTTACAGTTGGTTTAAATGTCTAACATATAAAAATTCTATAAGTGGAAGAATTAAGAAATTGGATATTTACTAGACCAAATGAATATTTTGATGTAAAATGTCTTAATTTGTATTAGCTCTCCACTTTTTTTTCTGTGCTGCCAAAATTCTAACTTATTTCGATTAATAAGATGCTAATCCCTATGGGTCAGTGAACTTTACTAATAAATAATTATGATAAAACATGAGACATGTTCTGTGAGTCCCACAGATGTGCTGAGCCATGTTCATGGACTTCATTCTCCTTTGTATGATGCTCCTTTTCCTTTTTTTTTTTTTTGTAGCTATCAGGACTTCCTGTTCTGTCCCCTGAGGAAATGCAATGCAACTATCAGACTTCATCTTGTTATATCAGCAAACAATGCCCAAAGCTTAACTCAGTTGCTCTTTTGTTGTTATTTCTAACAAGATGAGCTCCTCTGAAATTATTTTCTTCAAGAATTTTCCTCTCATATTTTACCATCTGAGTTTGAATGACGATTTTCTTAAACTGTTAAGTTTTTTTTTAATTTCCAGTGTTTTCTACTGAAGATTGTATACCACTTCAGAAAACATGAATTTATAAAAAATACTTCAACAGATTTATGATATAACTCAAAATGAGAGCAGCGATGTTTCACAAAGAAACGTTACTGAACTTGGCAGAGTTAAAAACGACAGTTAGAGATGGCTATCCCGAGGAGTGAAGATCTCCATAACTTAAGAGGTCAGGTCGAGAGGTTTGCTCCAGCATCCCTTCTTGGACAACAGTCGAAATGCAGTCCAGGGCCAAGGAGACCCAGGACACCTCCCATGTTCCTAAATGAGACCCTTTCTTAAATGAATATAAAAACCCCTTGGTAAACACGTGTGAATAAACTACCTTTGTGTTCGGAGTGATGGTGAAATGCAAAGCCATGGCATCAAGAATTTTTTTTCCGCTTGTGTGATCAAATTTTCAGTATGTAATTATAAATAAGCTTTACTCTTGCCTTTATTAGGGGACAACTGCTTCCTAACACCGAAATTACACCCAAAACTTGGCTTAAAACAAAGTTTATTATCTCATAGATATACGAGGAATCAATTCAGGAGTGGCTTTTTTAGATGCTCTGCTTCAGGGCGTCTCATGAGGCTGGAAGGATAGAGGTTATACTCATCTTGAGGTCCATTAGGGAGAAACTGCTTCCAAATCCACTTCTGTGGTTATTGGCAGGATTTAGCTCCTCGTGGGCTGTTGGCCGGAGCCTCCCGCAGTCCCTTGTGCTGTGGGCCTCTACTTAGGGCAGCTCCCAACCTGGCCGATGGCTCACTGCGTCAGTGAGATCAAAAGAGCCTATCTTTTGACCACACAGTATCAGAAACAACAGCCATCACTTCTGGTGGATTCAGCTCATTAACATCTAGTCATTCAGTTCTACTTACACTTAAAGGGTGTACGCCAGAGGTGAGACCAGTGGGAGTATCTTGGAGGCTGCCCATCACATCAAGATACACCCACCTCCTCCCCAGGCCCCAGATTCTCACCACGCTGCAACATGAGCTCTAGGTCTAGAACCTCATTACTGAAGTCTGGTCGGGGTGGGTGAGGCTCCCGGGGTGCGATTCTTCAGGTACAGCTCCTGCAGCACAGGTCCTCTCCACCTGTAAACCCACGGAAACGAGTTATGTCCTGACATACGGTGATGGATCAGGCATAGGATAACCATCCTAGGGCACGCCTGTTCACCAAGGGATGGCAGGGACACGCAAAGCAGCCCACACCAGCCCGTGCTCGGACGGAGGGATCAGACGGGGCCTGAACACCAGGAGGCGGCTCGGAGGCTGCCCACCCACTCTGCCTGATTGACCCTAAAAGCAAAGGACACGAAAGTTTAGAGAGAGCTTTTGTGAAGCTTGCAGTGTAGCTGATTTTTTGGTATATATTCTCTGGCTGTGAGTTTCTATTACAATTATTTTCTTTGACTTAGGGTAAAAATTCTTTCAGATTTATAAGAATTTTGGAGGAAATTGCTAAACCATTCTATCTCCCTCTATCATAACTATAGATCTGACCACTGACTCTTAGGTTGTTTAATTTTTCCACACTTTTCAAGATGTTTTCCTTAAATTTAATGTAACATGTTATAGCTACATGCTGGCTATTCTAGCTACATTCTGTATTTCTTCTTCAATTTATCAATAAGTTTCGCATTTGCATAAAACTCAAGTTATATTCCTTGATACAACATGTCTTTGAGTATGAGAATTGTTCCCGTTTCTTTTTGGCACTATTGACTGAACTAGAGAAATAGTTTCTCCACTTCTTTATGCTGTTTAAAATGAAAAAAAGTATGAAAGTGAGAGTCGCTCAGTCGAGTATGACTCTTTGTGGCCCCATGGACTATACAACCCATGGAATTCTCCAGGCCAGAATACTGGAGTGGGTAACCTTTCCCTTCTCCGGGGGATCTACCCAACCCAGGGATCGAATTCAGGTTTCCTGCATTACAGATGGAATCCTTATCAGCTGAGCTACAAGGGAAGCCCCCAAAATACTGGGGTGGGTGGTTAATCCCTTCTCCAGGGGATCTTCCCAACCCAGGAATCAAACCAGGGTCTCTTGCATTGCAGGTGCATTCTTTACCAACTGAGCTATCAGGGAAGACTATATAAACTATAGTCTACTATATAAAGTCTGTTTTTTTCTTGATTACACATTTCCTCAGAATAACAGAAATGAAGAACAGTGATACAAACTAGCAACTGCAGGCAGAGCAGCTTCTACATCAATTACTCAATTACTGAATGATACAGTCTCAGATAAACAACTTGGAAATTTTATTGAATGTGCAGTTTGAACACTTCTTCTGAATGAACAGTATGTATTGGATGCTTTGTGATACTTGGGAATCTAGCTTTATACTTTAAACATATGTAATTACTACTAAATAAAAAGTATCTATAAAAGTATATCCAAACAAGAACATAGACTAGGATGTTATAAAATTTCTGTATGCTCTTAGAATGACATCAAAAGAATGAGAACAGAAACTTATAACAATGTACAGCGGTATCTATGAACTCGCTGACATAATTACCATATTTTAACAGTGCTTCATATTTTTATTATTCTATAGTATTTCTATTCAAGAATCAATTCTTTTTTCTTTAAATAAGTAAATCTATGATTTTATGAATCATCAGTCTCAATATGGAGAACAGGCCTTTCAGAGAGAACATATAAACGCAATATTTCTCTTTATTGACATGTCACTAGCTTTTCTTTTTGTATGATAACATTATATCAGTTTGTATCTTCAATGACACATGAAAGATCCAAAATCAAACTGGCAGTCTCCACAGCCACCTGCAGGCCACTAAGCTTCGCAGTAAAACAGTCCAAGGTCAGGGTGTTGGCTGAGCCTTTGGCTTCATGGGAAAGGCAGGTTTGCGGTGGGAAGGGATGATGAGCACTTCTCAGGAAGGACCAGCTGAGTTCTTCCTGGCTGCTGTAGAGTCCACAGCCACATCTGGAAGGCAAATCTGGCCAGTTCACAGCAGAAGGCAAATTGGCCTGAACTGACCAGAAGTGTCCATACTTGCCATCGGTAAGAACTTCACCTCCATCGTGCTCTAAGGAGCCAGCGAGAGATTCAAGTGCACTGCAGAACGCTTCAGTGATCAGCTGGAGCTCTGTCTGAGAGCATCTCTCATCTCGAAGAACGCTTTCTGGCTCATTACGGGTCTAGAGAGTAACAAAACCATTGAAAACACAGAACAGAGCAATTAGGATGACAAAAATGTTTCTGAAAAATACTTGATCAAATGCTTTATCATACAGTACTTGGGGTTTGGCATGAGGCTAATGGGCAGGGATGGGCCAGCTGGCCAGGCTAATCCATTAACCTGGTTGTTACAGTAAAAGCACCCACTACCAGTCATTTTATCAGAATGAATGACTCAGAATTAACCCCACCATCAATTTGTTCTGAAGGATTGCAGCAGTGCCTTTATAAAACATGAAAGACACAGCATAATAAGTGAATCACAGGCTTCTATACACCCAGAAGGAAGCTCGTGAAGACTAACGAAGTCACAAATGAAGTACTTATTTATACTCAGTAAATGTTGGAGATTTTTTTAAGCTGCAAATATGTGTGTTATAACTAAGACAAAAACCATTTAGGGACATATGTCATTTTCACTTTATTTTTTTCATTTATTTTTATTAGTTGGAGGCTAATCACTTTACAATACCGCAGTGGGTTTTGTCATACATTGACATGAATCAGCCATATCATTTTCACTTTAATGTTTAAAAAATAACTATTCTTCTCTTTAATTAATGACAAGGTTATATAATTTTGAATTGCTTTTGTTCCACCGTTCTAAAAAGTCTATCCTAGAAATTTCATGATAGAAAAAGTAACACATTAACAAACTCATCACTGAATGATCGTTTAAAATCCATATCCTAATTACTCAAAAGCAATGACCATTTTTTCCTTTTGCCCAGGAGAGTGGAACCAGATATCGTCTCTATTGCACATTCCCTCCCCAAGTTTTCAGTGCTATGTTGTTTCTTCAAAATCCTACTCAAGATACTGTCCTTCTCCAAAAGACTTTTTCCAGTTTACTCAGTTCCATTTGCAAACTATATTATTGTCTCTTCAGCATCAATAGATTGGCAATGGTTTTGTTTTTCATAATGTACATTCTGATAACTTTTCATGAAGAAGCTTTATATTCATACAGATTTTAAGTTATTTGGGGAAGCAAGGCAGGGCATGTCTATGGAAAACATTTACACACTCACCAATCCCAGGCATCCCAGAGACTCTGCACTCCTGACTGACCAAAGAACCAACTGCAAGCACTTGGAAAACACATACCTTTTTGTAGCTACTTTCAAAGAAAGTAGGTCAGTGTTAATGAAATAATTAATGAGAAACATGAGTGTGACATTTATCTACTATTAGGATATGGAATCTCATAGATTAATAAAAACAATTCTATTTAATAGAATTAACATGTATCATGTTAAAATCATTTAAAATTATAACAGAATTTAATAATTAGATGCTTTAATAAATGAAATTGTTTTTTCTGGAATATCCAGAAGGTACTGAAGTCTTTTTGTAGAATCTCAACACTTTCATCATGAATATCAATTATTACTGCATCTTAGCAGTGGAGACGGAGAAGGCAATGGCACCCTACTCCAGTACTCTTGCCTGGAAAATCCCATGGGTGGAGGAGCCTGGTGGGCTGTGGTCATGGGGTTGCTAAGAGTCGGACACGACTGAGCGACTTCACTTTCACTTTTCACTTTCACACATTGGAGAAGGACATGGCAACCCACTCGTGTTCTTGCCTGGAGAATCCCAGGGACGCGGGAGCCTGGTAGGCTGCCATCTATGGGATCACACAGAGTCGGACACGACTGAAGTGACTCACCAGTAGCCGTAGCAGCAGTGGAGATCTCTAGGATAACTCAAATTAACAGAACGCTCATTTCAATACAATTGAACTTACTTAGAAAACAGAAACAGACCCCCGGACTTTGAGAAGGAGCTTACAGTTGCCGGTGGTGGTGGGGTGGAAGGGATAGTTAGGGAGTTCGAGATGGACATATACACGCTGCTGTATATAAAATGGATAACCAACCAACAAGGACCTCCTGTATAGCACATGGAACTCTGCTAAGTGTTATGTGGCAGCCTGGACGGGAGGGGGGTTTGGGGGGGAACAGATACATGAATATGTGTGGCTGAGTTCCTGTGCTGTCCACCTGAGACTGTCCCAACGTTGTTTGTTAATTGGCTACACCCCAACACAAAATTAAAAAGTTTAAAAAAAAACAAAACTAGCAAAAAACCCAGAATGTTCATTTCAGCAGGCAGTATATTTAGACAATCCTCAAAGAATGTGATCGTCTGCTAAAAGGTTGGATTAATAATCATTGTGATAAAGATAGGAGCTTATATTTTCGAGTATTATTTTCCTCAAGTGTTTTTAAATACAATATTGATTTCAATACTAGTGAGAAATTAAGCGTTAAAGGCTCCAGAGTATTATCTCATAAAATGCATGTTGCTGAGAATTCAGATAATTTAGGTGGGACTATCTAACCTACCTTGTGTCTGATATATGCCACCAAATGAGTTTCAGTACAGCCACCTCCCAACAAAACGTACGGTTCCTTGACTGTTAACTGCAAAGCATGCAGTGCTGTTTGACACGTGAGCTAAAAAAGAAACAGCCACCAGAATCTGACATTGACACCAGAAACACAAAGAAATACAGTCACGTTTTCAAGGCAACTTAGACAGTGGACTCAAGGAGCCAGACTGTAATTGCAAAAGAGCAAAACCAGTGTCACCAAGGTTGTCATGTGATGAATACATTCTGGAATAATGAAAATTAGAAATGAAAGAATACTTTAGCCAGATGTTTGTTTTCCTGGACTGGATTAATATCCTCCTTCATAGACATTTAAGCTCTTCAAATTGAGATTCACAAACACAACTGGATCAGCATAGTGCTAATATTTCTAACAAAAACATCTGCATCTAAATAAATTAGCTGTATAAATGCTATATAGAACTTATTTCAAGTTGCTATGGAAACGATCCAACCCAGCAGCAATAAAAACACACAGACCTTGAATATTCACCAGGCTATAGCCTGAGTATTCATTCTTCCAGTCTGTGACCAGTACCACAGGGCATCACTTTCGTTGTATAAAAACTGCATGTGTTATTGCTGTTTGTGAACAACATCTCTGTTAAGAGGTGAATGATGGGTATAACTGGGAAACCTATTTCTAAGTGAATTATTCATACACATTAGCATCAAGTACACAATTCAAATTAATTTCTTAAGAAAATTTCCCATCAAGGACTTTTACATTGCTTGTAAATTACTAGAAATAATAAGAGGCAACATATGCCAAGTTTTTATATCATAGGAAATTAAATCAGCTTACTTATAAATGTAATTCTCACATTTTGGTTGTTTTTGCTTTCTACACCACTAGGGAAGTTGTGAAGGAAAAAAAAGCACAGCTGACTGATGTGAAAAAAATGATAGTACCTATCTGATTCTTTAATTCCTGTCCCAATCCCCAGATAAGGAATTCAACATTTATTACCTACCTTCAGCTCATCCCAGGCTGTGTCATTTCTGTTGCAGAGAAGCAGACTACAGACAGTTGCTTTGTTAGGAATAAGATGAAAAAAATGTTTGCAGCCAAACTTTGCAATGCACAAATCTTTTACAGTTCCATAACTACTGGGAGAGATTGAGCCCAAGGAACCAATAGGCTGTGTTCCTATTTTTTAAAAAAGTTTAGAAAACACAAAATAGATGAATAAACATGGAGCTAACAGCCATTTAAAATTACAATATTCATTCCTAACTAATATAGAAGTCCCCAAAGCATAGCATTTAAAATATGAAATGTAGGATAAAGAAATAATAAGATGCATCTTCTTAAACCTATAAATAGTATTCTGTTATTCAAATGATGTGCAAATAAAGTAGCAGTTCTTTTGATTTACAGACAGACTTCTTTGAACATTTGTTAGAAACAATTCTGCACTCTCCAGAAAAAGGCATGCATAATTTTGCATACATTTTCAGGAAGTCCAGGAACCCTGGAAGTCCAGTTAGGGATCATAGACCCCACTATGATCTGAACAACCACACTAATCTGAAATAAGGATGAGATGAGGAGACAGGCTATTTTTAAAGGGTGTTATTATTTTTACCTTAACACTCACAAACTAAGCTATGCAGATAGCTGTATGGCTGAAAGCCTTTGGTGCTCCATTTAGTGAACATACAGGAATTTTTTTTCTTTGCCAAACAGTTGTTTGTATGTAAACAACTACCTAAACCATGCCAAAATAAAGTATGCAACCTTCTTATTTCATTTTGTTATTCTTTGATTATATCTTGCCCTCCCTCCTGTATAGGTACAATAATATAATTTTACAAAACACAAATTAATAAAAATACAAATGAAGGAGAAGTTAGGATAACTTGAAGGTTTCTAAAATCTCTAAATGTAGTAAAGTCATATAAGAAACGGCAACAACCTTTTAAGAAGTAACAATACTGGTTTAAGGTCTTAAAACTGTAATTCAGCAATGCAACTCCTTGGGCCAGTTTCCTCTTTCAAACGAATGGAATTAAAACAATAATGTCTGAATATTCTTGCAGCTCATGAACAATTTCACTTCTTTGAATATCCTTTCTTCTTTACTTCTGAAGTCTCAAAGAACAAGGAATACTTGAGGGATTTAAAATTAAGAAAAAGAAACAAACCCTACATCTTGTACAACTTCAAGGGTGGAACCAACAGAAAATTTGTAAGGAAAGGCTCAGCTTTCCTGCTGACCAGCCTCTGATGTGGAGCAAACCACTGAACTCTTCTTGGTGGGCTTCCCCACAGGCTAGTAAAGTCGGGATGATCATGACTATTTCACAAATCAATCAAACCAAGTCAAAGGTTAAAAATGTTTTGTAAGCCATGACAAGCTTCATACCCACCAGTCCACCAAGCACAATAACCCCATTACTTATCCTAAACTAGCCAAAAAGAGGAATTATGTTTGAAGGGGGGGTGGGGAGGTAATGTCAACCTAGATAAGATGGATGAGGCTCAAACATACTTCACCTATTGTTTAATGAAGCTAAGAGTTTTTCTCCCCCCTTTCTCTTTTGTCTCAAAAAAGTGTCTGCCCTCAAGATCCAGGACTACAACTCCGGTTTTATGTAAAAGTGTTGGTTGCTCAGTTGTGTCCAAGTCTTTGCAACCCCATTGTAGCCTGTCAGGCTCCTCTGTCCAAGGAATTCTCCAGGGAAGAATACTGGAGTCGGTAGCCATTCCCAACTCCAGTGAACCTTTCCAACCCAGGGATCAAACCCGAAATTATTTGGGGGAGCAGAGGATGGCATGTTTGTAAAAGATGTTCGCACTCTCCCCAATCCCAGGCACCCACTGGTAGCTCTGCAGTCTCTTGATAACACTCCTGAGCAATCAACGAATCAGCTGCAAATACTTGGAGAACCCTTAACTTTTTGTATCCATTTGCAAGTAAAATAGGTCAGTTCATGTTCTACCACACTTTAGTTACCAGTGGGATAAAAATCAATTGTGGGCTGGTGTGGAAACCCAGTGCCCACTTACATTGTTTCTATGGAAAAATTCTTCAGAGTTTAAAAACTGACATCATAATATTTAATACTCAATATTCATAACTTGAAATCACCTGCTCATGGAAAGCTCAGGGATGTGAGTCTGACCCACAACATCACCTAATGAGTTCCAAAGAATGACTGCCACTATTTCTTAACAATTTCCACTCTGATGATCATCTGACAATAGTCCAGAGGTAGCAATAGTTCAGAGATACTAGGGATTCAATACTGGCACTCACACTTCTCTGATGACTTATAAAAACAGTCAATTTTAACAGTTTTACCAAAATTTATTAAACTCTTAAGTCTAACCACTTATAAATTGAAATTTATCCAAATGAAATGATTCTGATATGTTGTCAATGCAGTTAAGAGATATTGAACAGTGGCTCAAATCAGGAACTCTTTAATTTGTCATTTCTCTTTGTCTCTATTAGGTGAGTACCAACCTGTTTCCAATTTGCCAGGTTTGTAAAATACAGTCAAATTCTTGCCTGTTATAATTTTCTACGTTAATAAATATATTATTGGTAATTCAACAAACATTTTAGAACCCCTACTATGGACCAGGCTTGTTTTAAGCACTAAAAGTAAAAGGCAACTCCAGCTCTCAAGCTTAGCTGGAAATATCTGGGATATTTAATCATGTGCTAGCTTTAAACAAACATACACCCTAATAATACACACACACACCCTAATTAGAAACCACTATTTAGGCAGAAGTACAGTTGATTGTTGGAGTTCGATAATACAAAGTGACTTAAGAGCTTCGTAAAACTCAAGTAGAAGAATTTTAAATTATGAGACTTTATATGATTGTAAGAATGTTAGATTTCTCAATAATCTGTTGAATGTTCGGGGGTTAATAGCTGTAAATTATGACAGACTCTGCAGTACATTTGGGGCTGGAAAATACCTACAAAGTAGTCATCATCACTCAATTTTTGATAAGTGAACAATACAGAATCATTTTCAGAAACCACCTTTGCTGCCAGAAATGATACTCACACACACATTGAGGTTGGCAGCTTTTCAAATTGTTCAGTATGTTAACACAACGCACACCAGGAATATCTCTGCTCAAGGGAAGTGTGATTTATTAACCATAAAGGGCAAAGACCGAAAGAGCGCCTTTTACCTGTCACTTTACTCAGGGGTTCCATCAGAGACACTCCAATTCTGTCTACAGCGATAATCTGATGAGTTCTGAGAAACTGTTTCAAAGACGGATGTATGACTTTTTGACACAAGACAAGATCTACATGGTCACTAACCAGCTGTTTTCCTAGGTTGAACAACTGGTCTAGAGCTGCATTTTCAAGAGAAACTCCGTAACTGACCAACAGTGTTCCTTCTCCAGTATCAGAAAGATCTCCGGACAAAGACACGCAAAAGACTGCCACCTTGAAGGAATCTGATTTTTTGATAGGTAGTATCTTCATCAGTTGAACTTCTGATACTTCAATAAGTATTCCGGGTAACACGGCAGAATCTATAACCCTTTGCCCTTTTAAAGGGACAATTATACTCTTTCCTAAAATGATGTGCTCTTGGGCGTTCTCTGGAATTGTAAGCAGAAAGGCTTTCAGAATCAGAGTACTGATATGGTCAATCTCCTTTGCGATGAGCATGCAGGCAGGTTTACTTGTTAATATGCTGCGTACCAAACTCAGGAGGATCTGAGTGCTCCCAAAGTCGACTGGGATTCGGCAAGCACAGACCTCAGACTTCAGGTACCTGGTGCAGAGGCTCAAAAGGTGCTTATTTAACCTAATAACCGTGGTGGGTGTCAAGCCCAGTCTCTGAACATTTTCGACGAGGTTGCAGCAAAGGATGGCTGTGAATAAGCCGCCGTCGCTGAAGCAGGCCACGTGATTCCGCACGGCGGCCGTCAGGACCTTCAGCACCGGGTGGCTGACGGGCAGGCCGGCGAGGAGGGCGGCCGAGTGGGAGGTGGCGGCCACGGGGCCGCCGCGGCCGTTGTGCAGCTGCTTCAGCCTGCCCGCCGGGCCGTAGCACGAGGTGAGCAGGCCCCGCAAGGCCGCCAGGCGGGCCCCGGCGCGCTCGCCCGTCAGGGGCTCCCTTCTGCAGATCGAGGGCTTTTTAGCTTCTAAACGAGACATGTTACTGCAAGCGGCAATTTGTGAAGAAAGCTTTTATTTTGTTAACCAGAGTTTTCTATTCATTGTATTGTCGTGGGTTTTAACATTTAACAAGATTATCTTTGAGGAACCAGAGTTCGGATTTACAGCATGGTGGCTATAAAATTAAACACTGAGCTCCATGCTTATGAAGCTAATCAGCACATAATGATCAACATCATGACATTTTAGTAATTCCAAATATTTATTTTACTCCATTATTCAAATTCTTTTGTTTGCCTTCAGGCTGAGACTTTACAGACTGTTTTGCAGCCCTCTGTATAAAATACGTCCCAAGATGGACACCTATGAAGGAAATCACAGCTACAAGAAGCCAGTTCTTTCTGATCCAGCTGCTATTTTTCATCTCTTCTTTCTAGCTCAAGCTCTGACTCAGAGCTGCTTCTTTCTATAAGAAATAAAAATAAAAAATATTTTAGAGAAGTAATTCCAAAACATTTTATAACTGAAGTTTAGTAATTAATTTGAATGCTCTGCTCCTTCTTTAGAAAAAGGAACACATCTCCAGAAAATGAGAAATATAAATTAAGACTAAAAACACCCATTTCTTTATTCTTCAGTGAATTTCTACAACGAAAAGTACTGATATTTTAATAATTCTCGAATGCACAACACAGCCAGAAAGCTTATAGTACAGTTATTTTAATATGATTTTAATATGCTTCTAGAAAAGAAATGGTATGTATATAGTAAAACTCATACAATCTGGTCTCGACGTCCCAAATGTTTTTATTCTCTAGCATCAAGATATAGTGATGTTTTTTCTCTAACTTTGGTTTGCTTAGAAATCTTAGGTCTGAATACAAGTACATTTGTATCAAATCCTGTTTGTAAATAATTATGAAAATGAGATAACCGTCAGGATTCCTAATATAGACACTATCTAATGTACAGTCTACATCTAGCTAGACAAATCTGTACAACACGTTTACTGAAGAATAAACCATGTTTAAAACATGTGGCTAAAGTCAGAGCAATCTTTTGTAGTTTCACCCTATCAATCAATGATACTCAGTGTTGATGTCTTACAACTTATCCCCTCCCAAACTATGGCTTATGACAATAAATACAAAAGCCAGGGAATGTGCTGGATGACAAGGAGAAAGACAGGACTGGATTGGCAGTCTGACCTCAAAGAGGGTAAATAATCTAAAATGCTACCGTTTACCAAGTGTGCTAGCACTTGTACTAGTTTCCTTAATGAGGCTCGAAGAAGTGAGCTGGAGGCGTAAACTTCTGATACTATAATAATGTGTGGAAAGAATAAAAATCTCTGGTCACACACCTTATCTGTTGAGGTTTGGTGCTTTGAAGGTAAAGGTTCAACCAATTATTGGTTATTTTCAGGAATATACTAACCATGCTAACCACTTGGACAGTGTTCAGCGTAAGTAAAACTAATTGACCTACTCAGACTACAGTCCTGCCCAGAGTAGACTGTGGCAGAGTATAATACAGACCAGGAAGGTGATCTGAAGATGTACCAGGAAGGTGATCTGAAGACATGCAAGGAAGATGTGAAGAGAACAAAGGAATGTTATGCAAAGTGTTATTTTGGTTATCACACCTCCTAATTTAGTTAGAGGGCTGTAACCATGGCAACTGGGCCCAAATAAAGTGAAAGCAAGGATGGCCAGCTTTCTCACTGCAATGATAAAGCTATAGTCTCTTTTTACAGCACCAGGAAAAAAGTTTCTGTTCATCTCATAGGAGAAAGAGCCAAATAACTTAAATATTATTTCAAAGCTTATTTTAGATTCAACAAAATCTGTGAAATACATTTAAATGCAAGCTTAGTGAAGTGACTTCCATTTGTAAATTTGCATATTACAACACCTACACAAACCACAAATCTTAACAGACTGTGACCAATAAAGTGATTTACGTAGTTACTTTTCAGTACATAATAGTAACATGCAACTTTCCAAAAGGGGCTAAATTGGCCCCTCTAACAGTCTTGTGGTAGTTAGACCAGTAACCACATCTTTTGGCTAGTATCTTTATGAGAAGAGAAGAAAGTGTTGGTGACCGCCAAATCATTTTCAGGATGTCAAAACTGCTGACTCATGGTCCCTTGTCTTTCTCTAGACAAAATAAGGTTCAACTAAGAAAACAGGGGACATAAAACACAGGGCTGGCTTATAGAATAGGTTTGGAAGTGCCAACTCAGCTATTTCTTTCTTCCTAACAATGTGACCCATTATTCCAAAAGTTACCATCGCAAGAATGGCCCTGACTATTCCTGGGTGCATTGGCCTGGCAGATGGTCTTTTTTCAGTGATGGATAACAATTAAATATTAATAATACTAAAACTTCCATGACTGTATTCTCAATTCAGAGCTATAAAATATGCTCTAAAGAAATATAAACAGGTAAAATTTTTTCTTAAAAGGAAATCAGGGTTCTTTGGAGAAATGGTTGAGCCAAGAAATAAATGAGATGAGGTAGGGACTTTTCCTGTCAAAAAGTAATAGTCATTAAAAGATGACACAGGAAACAACTGACAAAGGATTAATCTCCAAAATATATAGTAGCTCATGCAGCTCAACACCAGAAAAACCAACCACCCAATCAAAAGGTGGGCAGAAGACCTAAACAGACATTTCTCCAAAGAGGACATAAAGATGGCCAACAAGCACATGAAAAGATGAACAACACTGCTCATTACTGGAGAAATGCAAATCAAAACTATAAAGGGTATCACCTCACACTGGTCAGAATGGCCATCACTAAAAAGTCTACAAACAATAAATGTTGGAGAAGATGTGGAGCAAAGGGAACCCTCTTGCACTGTTGGAGGGAATGTAAATTGATACAGTCACTATGGAGATCAGTATGGAGATGTCTTAAAAAACTAGGAATAGAACTACCATATGACCCAACAATCCCACTACTGAGAAAATTGTAACTGGAAGAGATATGTGTACCTCATGTCCATTGCAGCACTTTTTACAACAGCTAGGACATGGAAGCAACCTAGATGTCCACTGACAGATGAATGGGTAAAGAAGTTATGGTACAATGGAATACTACTCAGCTATAAAACATAACACATTTGAGTTAGTCCCAATGAGGTGGATGAGCCTAGAGCCTGTTGCCCTGAGTGAAGTTAGCTGGAAAGAGAAAGACAAATATTGAGCATTAATGCATGTGTAGGGAATCTATAAAGATGGTATTACTGAACCTATCTGCAGCACAGCAATGGAGATAGACACATAGAGAACAGACTGTGGACACAGCGGGGAAAGGGGAGGATGCGACAAATCATGAGAAGAGCAGGGAGACATATACATGACCATATAAAACAGACCGCCATGGGAAACTGGCGGGAATCTAAGATGGGACAGTTTAAGCGTTAAAAAGAGTATTCATGATAATGACTGTGATAATTCAAATTTATGCAAACTTCCGAATTCATGTTGTCATCAAGAACAAAAACTCTCATTGCTACTAGAGCATTAACTTGTTATTATAAAAACTGATAAAGGGAAACAAGGGCTTCCCTGGTGGCTCAGTGGTAAAGAATCCACCTGCAATGCAGGAGATGGAGGTTTGATCTCTGGGTTGGGAAGATCCCTTAGAGAAGGAAATGGCAACCCACTCCAGTATTCTTGCCTGGAAAATTCCACAGTCAGAGGCGCCTAGTGGGCAACAGCCCATGGGGGGCTGCAAAGAGTTAGACACAATTAAGCTGCTAAACAACAACAAAGGAAAATAAAGCATATTTTGCTTTTCCTATATAAATGCATTTTGAGGGGTAAATCAAACTCACGTGAAACTTGCAAGCCTGCTACTTCCCTGGGAGGTGGTTCTTCTTAGGACTTGTAATTGCCAGAGTGTCTGGTTCAGAGAGGTTGTCCTTCCTAGGAATTTGGAAAACAGGGCTGCTTTTGATCCTCTGCCACCCCAAATGTATGAATCCAATCAGAGGTACCATAACCACCAGAACTTTGTAGTCTTTCCAGAAGTTGTGAAAGCTCATAGTACTTCAGCATCAGTGTACCTAAGAAAAGGTCAACAGTTAAGAACAAACAAACAAAAAAAGGCCTCTAAAATTACACCTCTAAAGCACAAGCAGGACACTGCCCTCTAATAAAAGCTGCCTGTTAAAAAGCTTCTAGGTACAATACACTGCAATGTTATTTAACAAAAAGAGGTAAGTCACAGGCTTACAGGGATGGCAGGGGATCAGGCTTGGAAACACACAGGGCAACACTAAAAGTTTAGTAAGCAATTATGAAGGAGCAACATCACCTGCTCGGAAAGCTGCTGAGAACACTCATGCATCAATGTCATTGTCTTTATATAATTAATTTCTCTGAACCACAACAAAGTTAAATTATTTTTTAAAAAAATCTATTTAGTCACAATTTTAACAGAAGAATCAAATGGCAATCCTTAAATATGCAGTGAGAATTCAGATTCTGCATTCTGACAGGATGTGAGTGATGATGTTTCCACTGAAATGGAGTCATGCATTGGTCCCAGTTGTAGCAAAAGACTTTTGGCTTGAACTCTATGAATTAATGCCACTTCCTCATTCCTGTGCTGAGCCTCTGTAATTAGAGTGTTTACCCTTATCACTAATAACTATACACTATAAGGGTTATTTCTGCTTTATTGACTATGCCAAAGACTTTGAATGTGTGGGTCACAACAAACTGTGGAAAATGCTTAAAGAGATGGGAATACCAGACCACCTGACCTGCCTTGTGAGAAATCTGTATGCAGGTCAGGAAGCAATGGTTAGAACACGACATGGAAAAACAGACTGGTTCCAAATAGGGAAAGGAGTACGTCAAGGCTGTATATCGTCACTCTGATTATTTAACTTATAGGCAGAGTACATCACGAGAAATGCTGGGCTGGATGAACCACAAGCTGGAATCAAGATTGCCAGAAGAAATATCAATAATCTCAGATATGCAGATGACACTACCCTTATGGCAGAGAGTGAAGAACTAAAGAGGCTCCTGATGAAAGTGAAAGAGGAGAGTGAAAAAGTTGGCTTAAAATGCAACATTCAGAAAACTAAGATCATGGCATCTGGTCCCATCACTTCATGGCAAATAGATGGGGAAACAGTGGAAAAAGTGGCTGACTTTATTTTTCTGGGCTCCAAAATCACTGCAGATGGTGACTGCAGCCATAAAATTAAGACGCTTACTCCTTAGAAGAAAAGTTATGACCTACCTAGACAGCATATTAAAAAGCAGAGACATTACTTTGTCAACAAAGGTCCATCTAGTCAAAGGTACGGTTTTTTCAGTAATCATGTATGGATGTGAGAGTTGGACTGTGAAGAAAGCTGAGTGCTGAAGAACTGATGCTTTTGAACTGTGGTGTTGTAGAAGACTCAAGTCCCTTGGACTGCAGGGAGAGCCAACCAGTCCCTCCTAAAGGAAATCAGTACTGAATATTCATTGGAAGGACTGATGTTGAAGCTGAAACTCCAATACTTTGGCCAGCTGATGCAAAGAACTGACTCATTGGAAAAGACTCTGATGCTGGGAAAGATTGAAGGCAGGAGAAGGGGATGACAGAGGTTAAGATGGTTGAATGACATCACCGACTCAATGGACACGAGTTTCAGTAAACTCCGGGAGTTGGTGAGGGACAGGGAGGCCTGGCGTGCTGCAGTCCATGGGGTCACAAAGAGTCAGACTCGACTGAGTGAACTGAACTGAACTGATAAGCTTTATCGTCAACAAAATTTACTTGGAGAAACTAGGGCTAGGAACTTGCCTGGAGTTTCAAAGCTCAAGAGTATTAAGAAAGTTTTTTTGCCTTATCTGATTTGGAAAGCATGGAGTGTGGCCCAGGAAGTCTGTTTCTGATGATCTGTTGGGTTTGGGATCTTAAGTCTAGACGACCTCTAAACACTTCTTACACTTTTACTCAAGGGAGCTCACTAGGCTTTAGTGATAAGTTTATACATTCATGCTCTGAATGGACTAGCTCTCCAAGATCCCATCTGGGCAATGAAGGACAATAAGGTCTGTTAAGAATTAGGTTCAGTGGCATATATGTGAGTTCCATTATGAAATCGCTTACGGTAATTTTGTGTGAAAGTGTTTAGAAAAATGTCTGAACAGAATTTTTAGTTATTATACTTCCCTTTTAAGGCAAGATTAAAATATAGGACTAATGAGCTACATATCTGAACTGTGTTCTGTATATACATATGAAAAATAAACAGAAGGCTTACAGTTATGCCTATGTACATATATTATTCCCAGCATTAGAAACGATTTCTCGAGGTACAAGTTCACATTTCATAAGGACTTTTTTGCTAAACTTAAACAAATTGCTAGAGAAAACATGGCCTGCTTTGTAACTGCAAGTATTCTTGGCCCTCTCTCTTCCCTCAAGGGCTCTGGCATTATCTGCTTTTTTGCAACCCTTAGCGACCATACCTTTTATTGACATACTCATGTTCTAATTTTCGGAGAAAGCCAATCACAAATAACTATATCATTATTACATTTCCTTGTGGAGTCCACTGTGCAAAAGCCTTTGGGGCATTTGAGATTTGACGAACAACAAAACCTCTGAGGGAGGCCCTGGGTGACCAGGAATAATGAGGGAAAAGCTTGAATAAGACTTACTTCTGAGATGGAAGGACTGAGGCTGTGCCAAAGTCAGTGGTCTGTCTTGACAGGTGGCATTTTTGTCCATAAAATACCTTGGATTAAAGGATCAGAATATACTGTCCTTTCACATCCAGTCTCAACACTTAAGGTGACTTTACCCACCTCCAGCTGTCTCTTCTGACGTGACCTTGTCAAGTCACAGCACTTTTGATAGACCATACCTTTACCCGTTTACTTCTCATGATCACTAACATTTCATCATATTTGTCACTTTTTCCTGAGTTATGATAGGAAAACGGCTCATAGAAAAGTCTCATTTGGAACGGTGATGGTGGTGCTTTAGTTGCTAAGTCATATCCGACTCTTGCGACCCCATGAAGTGTAGCCCACCAGGCCCCTCTGTCCATGGCATTTTCCAGGCAAAAATACTGGAATGGGTTGCCATTTCCTTCTCCATGTTTGGAATTAAAGAATATAATAATAAAGCTGAGATGAATAACTCAAAAGCCGAAATTCAGAACAAACCAAGGTCCAAGCTGCAACAGCCATGTCTGGGAAGTGTGGTACGATCCCTCCATGTACAGTAGATCGCAGTGTGAAATGTGATGTGCTGGGAACCCTCCTCAGGTTAGGATCAAGGCAGTTCCCAGCACTCAGGGTACCTTTGGGTCTTCCCTGGGTAATAAGCTAAAAAAAAGTCTGTCATCTTTTTGGTTTTAACAAAAATGTGATCGCAATATACACTCGTTTTGTAATCTCTTCTCCCTCCAATAATATAAATCTTCATTATGATTTTTAATAGCTATGTAGCTTTTATGGCAATATCCTAATTTAACAGGTCACTGATTGATAGAAATCTGAGATTTTTTTCAGGGTTTTATTGCTAAACATGCTAAGTACTCTTGTAAATCCTACAGAGTCCACGCCTTAGCCTCTCTATGCTGCTTCTCAGGATAATACAGTCTTACTAGAATTCCTAACAATTAACTCATTTTTAAAATGAATTTAACAAGAAGGTTTTTAAAACTGTGACTTTTACAAAGGTTCACAGTGCTGAGCAGCAGGGAGACAGGGAGTTCCCAACTTGGGGATGGAAAGCGAAGCCGGACACAGCTTTTCTTGAGATGGCCCTTCCCTCAAAACATTTGGCAACGAGTATTACAAGTGGTGTGGAACTATTTCATGGACACAAGAGATTCCTAAGTCTGAAGCAAGATTTTCTCAAGAATATGCTCAAAATGATCACATTTGATGGGCAAAAACAGGCTGGCTTCTAAACCGAGTTAGCGCTTCTTCATTCAGAGCGTTTCAAGTCTGCTTGGATTAAAGCAGCGACACAAACCACAGCAAGAAGACATCTTCCCCTCCTTACCCTCCTCCAGTCTACCTGCCCCTGCCCTTATCTTTCCTGGATCCTCTCTGAACACGCTCCTAGGAAAAACAAATGAAAACAGAGGGTGTGGGACTCTTTTACAATGATGGAGGAAACCAAGAAAAAGGAAAAGAGATTAGTAAATTTTACATTAAGTAAAACAGAAAGTAGATATTTACGATTTTATCCATTGAAATGCCTCTGTTAAGTATAGAAAATGTTTATAGGCCATTGGCACAGATAATTTCTTATAGACTTCTTTCCAAAACATTTGGAAAGATACTTTGCATTATTCAAAAAGTTTCCTATTTTTTCTTTTTGTTTTCATAGCAATTTTGAGACCACGTTATATATGAGGAAACACTAAATGATTCTAAAATTATTGTCAGTTAATTGTGGCACTCATCTTGGAGTTTGGAGTCCTAAAGTCTTGGCTGGTATTCTTAATGGCAGTTTTCAAAAGTTGAGTATTATTATCTCAGCTTTGGCAAGAGTCAGTCAGAATTCCCAGTGCATAATGATGTGTGCTGAGAACATTCTGGGCACATGCTGCATACCGGTGTGGGTCGCTGAGGGCAAGTCCCCCAGAGCATTACACCTGGCATGTCTTTATTCTCACGGCAGGGTCCACTAGAGGTTAACACATCTTGTGCCACTTGGTTCAGAATGAGAGGGCAAAAAGCCCATATCCTCCAAACACACGCCCATGACCTACTAATGGATGAGACGAGTGGAGCTAATTTTAGACGCTTTTTTTTTTAAGCTCAGCTCTTGGTGCAGAATGAATAGTGAGAAATTAATGAAAAGAATGGAGAAAAGCTGGTTACATCTCTGCCCCACTAAGATATCATCATCTTTTTGACTGCATAGAACTGATCAGTAACGTGAAGAGCAAAAAAAAGCACTTAATCCTAAACAACCTGGCTCTGGCTATCAGATTACTCTTTGTATGCACCATCACGTCAGTTAAAACCACAGCGTTTCGCAATCCATTAGGTTTACAATAACCCGGATGCAGGCAACGCTGCGGAAGGCGTTCCTTTTGCCTACTGGGCTTGCGGGGCGCCATCTGCTGGCCTTTTGAACACAGTGTAAGGTAGATTCTTTACGTCTTCATCATGGCTCCGTTTAAAGTATTTGAAAAAAAAAAAAAACACGTTTAAAACATTTTTTTAAATTACTGGATGTAATTTAAACATGAAGAGAACACTAAATGGAAAGTTGAACAATTAATTAACCCAACTCCTGTGGCTGTGATATTTCATTAAATTTACTGGAATTGTATAATGCCTTTTCTTCTGGCGTGACCAATGTTAAGTATCTGTGAATTCCTCATTCCTGAAATCTAATTACCGACCCTGAAAGTAGTTCTTTTTATCTTCAATTTTAATACAACAGTTCACATTTTGGCAATTCTGTGTACACGTTAGAAAGGACTGCATGGTATCTTCAGGCCTATTGGACTAACTGGTATGCTAAAGAGAACAACAGTTTCTTTTTAAACCCCCTTTTCTAACTATATCACCTAAAGTAACAGCTTTGCTGAACTCTTCCAGTCTTCTCAAAACACAAACAACAAAAAACTTACTGTCAATTCTTGATTAACTGAGCGGACCATGTGTGTTAGTCGCTTAGTCCTGTCCCGACTATTTGCGACCCCATGGACCTTAGCCCGCCAGGCTCTTCTGTCCATGGAATTCTCCAGGCAAGAATACTGGAGTGGGTTGTCATTCACTTCTCCAGGGGATCTTCCCAACCTGACCCAGGGATCGAACCCAAGTCTCCCTCACTACAGGCAGATTCTTTACTGTCTGAGCCACCAGGAAGCTTACAGAAAAATACGGAACGTTTCATGAATTTGCCTGTCATCCTTGCACAGGGGCCGTGCTAATCTCTTATCGTTCCAATTTTAGTATATATACTGCCGAACCTGAGCTCTAAGTTTCCTTTCTGCAAAATCTTACCCCTACTTTGACCAGCAGGCAGTAACTGGTCAGAATCAGCTGACCAGCACAGCCTGGTCTGGAGCAGGTCAGGAGCAGGCACAGAGCATGGTGAAGGCGTAAGCATTTTACGATCTCTGCTCTCCTCTACTCCATTACTGTGAATTCAGTGTCTTTATAATTAAGTAGTATACTGGGAGCATCACAAGTTTTATATGGGAGCTTTAACTGTCCACAACCTAAAATGTGAACAGCAGCTGAATAATTAGCAACTAACGAGGAAGATGATCAGCTTTCTGGCAGGCTGTGGCTTACCAGAAAGGTGTGGAGAGTCATCATGAAATTGAGAGTTGTCTAAGAACCTTTCCAGTCCCTTTCACCATCTTCATGGCTGCCTGCCATCTGACATGGAAGCTGGTGGGGAGTTACTGAAGACGTGGACTGGGTTCTTAAGTGCTGCAGCAATGCCTGTGTGTTCCCCCAGTCAGCTCTGAATCCCGAAAGGCTTGGTTTCTGTCCTCACCATTTCTGAGGTTCCTATTTTACTCTCCACCTTGGTTTCTGCAGATAACCTACTGGCCAGAGGACACTGTGGCTCCTGGGTATGAGCCCCTCTGCTTCCTGCTCCCGCGTGTTAAAACCTCCGTCTCAGCTCCTATTCTCACGTCCTTCCTCACTCTCTCGGAGGAGGAGGACCTGGCACTTCCGGTCAGTCAGTCCCACCTGCCACTGTGTCTTCAGGGTCCCAACTCCATCATCCCATCCCCCCCAACTTCTACTTCCCATCTCCGGCTTGGAACTGGTCTTCCTCCTTGGCAAAACTGTTTTTCTCCACTGAAAAGAACCAAAAGCAAATTCCCTGAAGCCACTGCCCTTTACCGGCCCTTCCTTCCAGTTACTAGACACTTTGATTCCTTTCAAATAACACATTTCTAGAGCCACTTCCATCTTCACACCCAAGTAATTTGCTTTTGTTCCACTCTCCATGGAAACTGCTTTGACTATAAAGATCACCAATCTCTCCCTATAATCTCTCTGCAGCACTTTTGACGAGTTCTTGAAACGCTTGAAGTACCTGAGGCTATTGGTCTCCCTTAATGGTCCCTCGGTTTCCATCCATCTTCTCAAAGCTCTGTTCTTGAATGTCTTCTCCCTCTGTTCATTTCCTGGGTGTCCTCATTCACACCCAAGCTTCTATTTTAGCACATCCATCAGTGACTCCCATGCCTTCATTTCCAGCTTAGTCCCACATATCCCATGATGCTGTTCCCCACAAGTGTCTAAACTCATTTCATACAAAGATGAATCCTCTTCCCTTCCCAAATTGCTGTTTCTCCTCTACTTCCTGCTTTGTTTTTTTTTATTTTTTAGTAAAGAAATTATCTACCACGTGTTCAATTAGAAAATCTGGACACAGTGAATTCATGTTTCTTACACTCCCCATCAAGTCAGTCACCCAATTCTCCATTTGACCTGACATTTCTTTTGCACAATTTCTCCGCACCGCCACAGTCCAGACCCTCATCACCTCACTTGCTTCTAGCCCAATGGTTCTGTGTGGTCCCTTCGCCACTGGCAGTAGCATCACCTGGGAACTTATCAGAAATGTAAAATCTTGGGCTGCCCCGGACCTACTGAATCAGAACTCTACACTGGGATCCAGTAATTTGTGTTTCAACAAATTCTTTAATTTTGACACTTAAGTCTGAAAACCCCTATTCCATTCTCTACCCTTTTAATGCTGCCATCTTGGGGAAAACAAGAACAGATACAGCTGTGTTGTTCAGAAGCCTTCAATGACATTTTTGACTAGAAGGTGAAACCTAGACTTCTCTGTACAGCACAAAAGATGGGATCTAGTTCCTGACTACCAGTTTCCAGAAGGTAAAGCACAATAAATCATCCTGGTAAGAATGCACTGTTGTGTAGTGATTAAGTGGACACGTTGTGGAATCCTACTGCCTGGGCTTTCCATTTCTGCCTTAGCACAGTACAGCTGGCTGTGACCCTGGATGATTCCTTAAGCTCACAATGCTCCAGGCCCATCATCCACAAAATGAGAATAACACTGACAGCCATATCACAAAGCTGTTGTGCAGTTATCACATACCTGGCACTCAGGCTGGACTCTGTTACTAAGATTCCAGGATGTTACAGAAAAGGTAACAGGCTCCAAAAGTGAGGGCCAGGAAAGTTCATCATGAAGGAAAGAAGGAAACTCAAGGACAAAGCAAAACAGCAAAGACAGGGTGATAAATTCATATTCGTTTCTCTGACAACAGTTAATGAAGTTAATGGTGCTAAGTGATTAAATATGAGGGTCCCAGCATAATGACGCTTTGAGTAATGACAGAAATCAAATTCTAACCTCCCCCACTAGGTATGATCTTAGGCAAAAGACTTATTTCCTGTCTCAATTTCATAGCACATGGTGCTATATAATGAGAATTCCTATGTATTTACCTATGTAAATATTTATTGTTTATCCAGTATTTGATATATGAGCATTCAATACAGGGCAGCAATTATTCTTGTTGTATGTACAATATCTTCAATACAAATCAGATATAAAAACAGGCACTTCTGGAGACTCCTGTTTGATCTAAGCTCCAGGGAGTGCAGAGACAGATGTCAGTCCCAGGGCTGACTGGGGGAAAGAGTTGAACTTATGCCGTCTTTCGGGGACAGTGGGTATCCAATGACTGATCACTGCAGGGATATAGTCTTGACCCTTCCCTCAAACTTGGGACAACTCTCAGAGTTAATTTGAGACTTGGTAGACACTCTCCTTGGGACCATAATTCAGCTCAACTTGTTCTATCCACCATTCTGCCTCCTTTCTTCCTTAGTAAGATCCAAAAAGTCCTAACAAATGTCCTGGCCATAAATCTCCTTAGGTCTGCTTCCCAAGGAACCCCACCTAGGACAATCTGGAAACATCTTGTTCATTTATCAATGTACTTGTTGATTGTTGCCCCTCCCATCGTTAAATATAAGGTCAATGTGGCTTGTTTTGGTCACTTCTGTATCTGCTAACTAGGCAGTGTGACAAATATGAATATGAGCTGCCGGTGTTAATGAATGCATCAATGAAACTGCGGGCATAGGGAGTCTCTGAAATACCACCAGGATGTGAGCCTGATCTGGCATGGGAGGAAGAAGCATATGACTTCAGGAGGCCTTCATCTCAACAGGGTTTCCATGCCCAGAATGTCCAAAGCGCCAAGTCCTGCTTCTGCCGTCCGAGCCGAGTGCGGAGTGCTGCCGTCAGAGGGCGGCTCTCGAGGCAGACACAGGTCTCAGGGCCAGGGCACTCGGCGCCTTCCCTCGGGCGCCTTTTCCGTCTACGTTCCGGTGCGGCCGCGCGGATCCGAGGGAGGAGAGTGCACACCGGGCGCTGTGCGCAGACCCCCAAGCACCCCCGCTCCTCCGTGTTCCTCCCGGCAGCGAGCGCCCAGCGCCCAGTGCAGGTTAAACGCACTCTCTAAGGAGCCTGCCCCCCAGTCCCGCCCCCGGTCTCCTTCAGTGACCTTTCCGAGCGAGAACGAGCCCCGGCCCCCCTGCAGCCGGGCAGAGAGCCGGCTCGCCGCGGCGGCCCTGGCCTTCTCACCTGCCCGCCGGCCGCCGCCCGCAGCCCCAGAGGCCGCACCCCGCGCTGCCGCCGCTCCAGGAGATGGGCCGGCGCTGGGGACGGAGCATGCGCAACCCCGCGCTCCTCCGGGCGTTGGTGACGCTCTCGGCCGGGGACGCGGTGGCGGCGACCGGAAGACCGGGGGCGGGGCTCGTCTGGGGTCAGTCTGGGCACACTGTCGGATGTGGAAACGTTAAATGACAGGTCACACGGACATGCTGAGGCACAGTGTCTCCCTTTTTGCCCGCGCTTAAGAGGCGCTCATGGAATGGACTCATGGAATGGAACGTGACCAGCCGCTCTCGGCGGGTCCGGGCCTTCCGGCCTTGACCAATGGCGAAGCGCCGGATCCCACGGCCGCTCACCAGCCCGCGTCTTCCGGAGCGACCGCCCAGAAGACCCGAGAGGAGGCGCCGTCGCGGCCACCCCTTTGTAGCGGGTCGCGCGGGAGGCCCTCAGCGGCGCGGCGTCCGCCCCTCGTCCCCGCGGGGGTTCGCGGGCGTCGGAGGCCCCTGAGTCTGTGCGCTCGCCGGCTGGCTCATGTCCGTGCCTTCTCCCCTCCCGCTGATGCGTTCGAGGGTCAAGACGGCATTCTTCCGTTCAAAGGAACTCATGGCTGTCTCACAATGCACCCGTCATTGAGAAAGCCACCTTCAGCTGCCAACCCGTGTTTTCTATACTCGTTCCCCATCAAACATTCGGGAGACTCTTCTCCCTTTTTGTGCTAGTAATTTTCAAGAAACATTCTGTGTCACAGAAATGCTGCGTTTTATTTTCCTCTCTCGATCGCCCTTCTCCCTGCCACAGCGGGTAACTGGTTTGTCACCGACCAATCGAGCTCGCTTTGTTCGCGGTCTCTAGATAGAGGTCCTCCGCCGCCATGATTGTTTTGGGCCCTCACTGGAAGCCGCGAGATCTTGCACGGAGGACATTTTTGTTTTTGGAAGATCCCGCGTGCTCTTCCGGCCGTTAGCTTAGTGCTCGCCGCCATCTTAAGCCCTGGTTGTGGCTTCAAATGGGTCGCGAAGCAGCCCAGGCCATCTTGTCTTCGGGCGGCCGCAGGGTTTTGCGCGCCGGCAGCGCCGGGGAAGCGGGAAGGAGGTCGGCGCCCGGCACACTCGGGCTTCCAAAGGCTGGCTTGTGAGCCTGTGGCCGCCTTTCTAGTCTGAGTTTGCACAGCCAGGTACCACTTCACCAGTGACCCCGGACAGTAACTAAACAAAAGCCCGACCCCAAACCCTGCCACCATCGTAGGTAAGAACTTGGGAATGCTGGGAACCTAAGATGTTCCTTGCCTTGAACTCAGCTGTGAGCCCACCTCCTCTCCCGCTTCGGTTATTTCCTTTGATTAGTGAACCTTTCCTGAATCCTTCTCCTTGTGCTTCCGCGTCTCTCCATTGTTTTAAACAGAAGGGTGCCGGAAGCCTGGGCTTGACAGTGGAAGTTTTGGTCTGGGAAATAATTATTTGGACGAAATGGAGTACAGTGAGTGGGCCAGGTATTTATATCAAACATCTACCTGTATTCAGTACAAATAGATTCCCCTTCCCAGATATTTTTTGGTTTGTGACATAAATACAGATTGTATTTGTATATACATTCATTCATTTATTCAGTACATTCGTTGAGTACATGGTGTGAACTAGGTTGTAAGGATGCTGTAGTAAATAAAAACCACTTTATTTCTGGAGTTTCCATTCTGTCACCTACTAGGTTGGGCAAGTAACAGCGTTTTCTGGTTCTTAGCCCTGCTATAGTGTACAAGCAAGTATTCGCTTGCTCCTTCTCCTATCTTCCCCCACTCCCTTTTCCTCCTGGACTAGGAATAAATCATACTGACACTTTATTTCTTGGATCCTGGACCTGACTGTCTTTGTAGACGAACTGGTTAATTTTACAACCAATATTCAAGGTACTTAAGGCCTTGCTGCTCCAGTTGTGATCTGTGTATCAGCCGCTTGAGCATCACCTGGGAGCTTGTTAGAAACACAGTTGACTCCATCCACAGGCCACTGAATCAGAATCTGTTCTGAGAAGCGCACCTTAAGTTCAGACAGCACTGATTGAGGGCACAGACTGAAGACAAAGACGTTCTGTTTACAACTTGTGCTTCTGAAACAATATATAGTCAGTTTACTCCACGCTTTAAATGCAGCGGACATGTGGTTTTATATCCGTCAGCTTAATGTCAAGACACCAGTTTAGCATTCTAAAAAGTTGAGAATTTGTCAGCCCCATATATTGTTATGTAACATTTGCTATGCAACATCTTGAGTCCTATGTACATATTTTATTTTTAATTTATTTGAAGTTGAACTCAAGATTCTTTATGTATATAGTGGTTCAATATCAGCTTGGAAAACCTTGGACCATAGTTTGCCAAAGTTTTTCTGGCACCTTGCATTTTATCATTTTAAAATAACAAATCTAAATCTGATTTATTTCAGGGGTTCTCAGCTTTGACTGCTTATGAAAATCACTTGGGGTGCTTAAAAAACAACAATCCAGAGCAGTATCTGTAGAGTTTGAGATTCTGTGGATGGAATTTAAGGAAGTTAAGGTATTTGAGAAACAACAAATAAGTTTTATATTTTCTGTGTTGATGTTTGTTAGATTTTTCTCCCTTGTAGATTTACTTAAAATAATTATAAAGCGAGTTGGACTGGAAATTTGGTGAACTAACTTCTTAGTACCCCTTCAGTTTGCTGTTTATATTTTTGTGTCCTAAGCAAGTTATGCAGTCTTTCCGTCTTTCCTTCGTCCATCTAAATATTAATTGGGAAAAGAAGAATGAAGGTTCTGTTATGTTTTATTTAGTCTCTTGTGTATGTTACAAAATGTAGTGGATATTTATATTCTGTGCATGTGAGGAAGAGAAGCATTTTGCAAGTGCAATATTCATTGCTTCTGATTTTCCTATACTGCATCTTGTATATGCTGGTAAGCATAATGGGTCTTGGAAATGAACTCTAAAGCCAGATTCTCTGGGTTCAAATCCTAGCTCCTCCAGCTACCAGCTTAAACTGATTACTTAACCCTTTTGTGCTTCAGTCTGTTGTTTAGTCGCTTTAGTCGCTAAGTGGTGTCCTACTCTTGCTGACCACATGGGCGGTAGCCTGTCAGGCTCCTCTGTCCATGGGGTTTCCCAGGAAGAATACTGGAGCAGGTTGCCATTTCCTTCTTCAGGGGATCGTCCCGACACAGGGATCAAACCCGAGTCTCCTAAATTGGCAGGCAAATTCTTTACCACTGTGCCACCTGGGAAGTCCTAAACCTTAAATTAAATTGCTTCATCTCAAAAATAGGGTTGATATGAGGGTTAGATAAGTTAATACAAGAAAAATGCTTAAAACAGTACTTGGCACATAGTCACAGCTATGTAAATGTTAATTAGGTATTATTCTATATAAGTCTTAGGATTATTAAAGTTTTGTTCATACATTCAAATCACTAAGGGGGAAGGTATTAATACAGTATGCCAAGCCAGGAAGATGTGTGAGTGAGAGGTTTTTTTAATGATCTTTTTCTTTTCTCCGAACAGCTTTATGGAAATATGATTGTCATACAGTAAATGGCACGTACTTAAAGTATACAGTTTGATGGTGATTTACATGTGTATACCAACGAAACCAACACTTGAGTCCAGATAGTGAATGTACTCATCACCTCCCTAAGGTTTTCTCTTGTCCTTTTGTAAGCCCTCTGGGCTCTTCTAGACAATTGCTCATCTGTTTTCTGTCACTCTTGCACTTCCCAGGGTTTTATCTAAATGGAATCTTCATGTGTGTGCTGTCTTGCGGGGTGGGGTAGTCTGGTTTTTTTCACTCATAATTGAGAGCCATCTTTGGCGCAAATGTCAGTGCTTCATTCCTTTGTAATTATGGTATTCAGCAATTTGTTAGACTAATTTGTTTGCACATTTGCTAACTGAAGGGCATTTGGGTTGTTTCTATTTTCATAGTGGTCATTTTCACATTGGATAAAAAAAGTAATTATTTGGTGGCCAAGCCTTCCACATACAGAGAACCTAGGAGGTGCCCCTGGTAGACTGTGTTTGTTTGGGACTTTGTCTTTGACGTTGTTTAGTTTATGAATTCACGCTTTCTGAATGAAATGTTACAGTTTTTAAAATACCAAACATGTCACATATATTGAGCTTTAGTGGGTTGGATCTCTTTTATTGAGATATAATTTATATATAAGGTAATAATTTCATATATCCAACACAATTGTTTGATATATGTATATATAGTTAGACAACTCAAGGGGTTAGGAGTGCTGACCCTCTGTGCTATTGAAAATCTGCATACAACTTTACAGTGACAAGAGCACAACTCAGCCCCCATCTGAGATTCCACATCTTTGAATTCGACCAACTGTGGATCATGTGATACTGTAGTATGTGTTTATTGGGAAAAATCCAAGTGAAGTTCAAACCTTGTTGTTCAAGGGTTATCTATATAATATAGTTTTAGTAACTGGTCAGCATGTGGTACATTCCCAGAGCTTACTTATTTCATAACTGGAAGTTTGTACTTTTTGACTCCCTTCACCCATTTTGCCATCCCTTCCTCAACACCGACCCCCACCCCTGCCCCACCAACGACCACCAGTATTTTCTCTGTATCTAAGTTTGATGTTTGTTTTGTTTTAGATTTCACAAAAAGTGGACCATATTATATTTGTCTTTCACTGTCTTACTTATTATACTTAGAAGAATGCCCATTCATGTTGTCGCAAAGAGCAGGATTTCCTTTCTTCATGACTGAATAACATTCCATTATATATATACCTACACCATAATTTCTTTATCCATTCATCTATCATGGACACTTAGGATGTTTCCCCTGTCTTGGCTATTGTGGTTAATGCTACAGTGAACATTGAGGTGCAGATACCTTTTCAAGTTACTGTTTTTCTTTTCTTCAGATAAATACTGTGAAGTGGAATCACCACATGATATGGTAGTTATATTTTTAATTTTTTGAGGAACCTCCATACTGTTTTCTACAGTGGCTAACCAATTTAAATTCCCATCCACAGGACACACGGGCTCCCTGTTTTTCACATCCTCACCAATACTTCAGTTCAGTCGCTCAGTCGTGTCTGGCTGTTTGCGACCCCTTTGACTGCAGCATGCCAGGCTTCCCTGTCCATCACCAACTCTTGGGGCTTGCTCAGACTCATGTCCATCGAGTCAGTGTGTCGTCCCCTTCTCTTCCTGCCTTCAGGCTTTCCCAGCATCAGCGGCTTTTCCAGTGAGTGAGTTCTTCGCATCAGGTGGCCAAAGTATTGGCCATCACCAACACTTAATTGTTGTCTTGTTGATGATAGCTGTTCTGACAAGTGTTTGATGACACCTTCTTGTGATTTTGATTTGCTTTTCTCTGGTGATTGGTAGATGAGAAAACTGGAGATTTGGAGGTGCTGAGTAGGCAATCTGAGATCATGTAAAAAGGTAGGATTTGAACGCATGTCGGTTTTACTAGAACCTGAGACCATGACTGCCTTGTGGGTCAGTTTCTGCCTGTTTTTGACAAAGTATTAAATAAAAATTAGATGTTGTTTTTAGTGAAGCAACCACACAGGGCCAGATGGGGATTTTCTGTGGGCCCCACAGGAATGGGAGGTCCAGAACTGGGGTTAGCTGACCACGTTAAGGGTATAGAGTGAACTGTGGACTTAGTTTTGGTGGGAAATTTCAGTATATGACCTACATTTAAAGAAAAAGATAAGAAAAAAAATCCTAATTATTTTTTTTGTCACTTGCTTTATTCTCCTGTTGTTTCCATTTGTTTTTTGTTTGTTTTTGTTTTCAAGTTCACTTTGGCATTCAGAATTATCTCATGAATAATAGGAAAATCTGATTTGCTATTTTTTTACACTGTAATTACCTTTTTAAATTTTATCAAAGTTGTTGTCAGCAAGATCTTTACTCATTTATCATTTTTCCTTGGTATTTTGTTAAAGTTTGTGATTCCTTCTTCATATTCTCCTTTTGTGTGTGTGTGATAAAATTAGATTGGGGGAGTAGGAGCAGCAGGTTATGAAATGATTTCTCATTTCTGAATTACAGTTGTTCCTTCATAAATTCTAGGGCCTTTGTTGTTTTAAGACAGTAGAAGAGAATATAACATATTCTTGGTAAAATTTGAAATCTGGAGATTAGAAGCCTAAAGCTAATTTCTGGTCTTTTAAATCTGGAGTAGGTGCTTTGGCTTGTGATGCAGACCAGCAGTGCTAGAGGGAAGACAAATGTGAATTTCAGAGTGCCTTGGATTTTCCCACAGAATAATCTGGAAGGTCACCAACTTTATTAGAGTTTATCTCTGCTTTGTATTTAAATGACAGGACAATCGTGATATTGTTTCTTCTACTTCCATTCCCTCCCCAAATTAATTTTCTTAAGGATTTTAGGATCTTTCCCTCTCCACTAAAAACACACATAAACACATATTTTTGGTGAGGTCAGATGCTATTGAAGTCTTTTTGTGAAAGAATGCCTGTTTTCAGGTCAGAGAAAATGGGTTCAAGAATGCAGGGTAGAGGATGAGATACTGTTTGTAAGACATATACTTTAACTTCTCAGTATGTTTATGAAAATTATATGCTTTGAGATATTTGGGAAATTGATCTTTTTGGAGCTTGTCCTGAACTTCTTAAAAACAGGGTGTAAAGTAAAAATTCCACTGCATGTAGACTCTAATTGGCAGCTCTGATAAAGCTTTTTAACATTTATGCTCTAAGCCCCAGGCCCTGAGCTTGCGTTCCCTCCTGAAAGTAATGCTAGGAGCCTAGGAAGGTAATTTTTTAAGGTGCGTGTTTGCTTTGTAAATGTGTGTGTGCACATTTATTTTTTAATGATTAGTAAAACAAGTCCAGAAAAACCCAAAGATATTCATGGATTAATTAATATAGAGGCTAATAATACCTTTTTCACTGAGATGACTGTAAGGATGTCAGTATTTTAAGGACAAAAACAGAAAGCACTGAAAACCTCACACTTACGACCTAAACTTCAACCAGGCTATCAGTTGCCCCTTATATTCAATACAAAACGCTTCCATCTTCTCTTCACATGTATATGCATCTCAGTTCCCTCAACTTTGGCTGCATGATGTATGTAAGTTAAGTGTTATTTGTGTATTGAAGTAGGATCCGAGTGCCTTGACCTCCTGTTGAGAGGGTTTAATATGGAATTTGGGATTTTGAGACCATAAAGATGTATTAGATTGATAGATATAAAGCTAAAACAGTAGCACAGTCTGTAGCCACTGATTTCAGTAACATCAGCAGACTCCACAGTTAGCAGACTGGCACTTACCTTTGCCCTGCTCCAGGTTATCACAGGGAATAAGAATGGCCCCTTCCTCAGGAAGTTCTGGTCAGGGGGAGGGGAGAGACTGAGGAGCAGAGTTAAGTGAGTGCAGGGGGTGTGGAAGGGGTGGGCTGGCCCAGAAAAGGGACCCTTTGCTCTGGGGATCCCTAGAGGGCTCCCGAAAAGCAGGTGGCAGCTCAGTTGGGTTTCCGAGGATAACGTGATCTTAGGAAGAGAGGACCTTCTCTAGTGTGACACGTATATGCATGCATATGTGCCGGCGGGACGTGCTGGCCCTGTGTGTTCAAGGTCCCATGCCCGAGTTGGCCTTGGAGCTGTGACAGTGCCTGAGCGGTGAGGTGGCGGGGCTCATACCTGCTCCAACACCTCGTGTGACGGTTTCGAGGCTGGAGAGGTGCCAGGATGGAGACCGGAGGTTCTTGGAGAGGCCCGGGCCCTTGAGGATGCCCAGCTCTTTGGGGTCTGAGACCTCCTGGCACCCCTGCTTGTGGTTATCCTCCTTGGGGGAGGCAGACGGGCTGTCTGCGGCTTCCTCTGTCCTGTCCCGGACGACAGGCGTTGAGAGGAGAGAGCACAGTGTGTGCTGCCCCCAGGCCCCCTGGCAAATGGCCTTTCTGTGTTTAGACTTCAGCTTCCTGGGGTTTTATAGAAGGACAGTGAAGGGCTTGCCCCTCACCACCCCAGGGTGGTCGTCAAGGCAGCAATAATGCAAGGGGTCAGTCAGAGACACCCACTGGCACCGCCGCTGCCTTGCCAGACCTGGGGAGACTCGGCAGGGAGGCTGGTGTGCGTTCTGGCACGTCGCTGCCCGTTCCTTCTGTTGGCCTGCTCTGTCATGAATACGCGTCCTTTGCTTTCTGCGCGTCTTACACATACCTTCTCTCAGTTTGTGGTTCTACCACAGCCATCCCCCCGCTGAAGTTTAATTTTTTAGGCCTTTTTGTTTTGAAATAATTACAGGTTTGCCCAAAGTTGGCATAAAAGTACATGGAGTCCCCTTTACCCATCACCCAGCTTCCTCCAGTGGTGACATCTTTTGTGACTAGAGTGCAGCTGTTAAAGCCAGAAAGCTGACGTTGGTACAATTTCCAGAGCTTATGAGATGGAACCAGTTTACATGCATTTGTGTAGTTGTTTTTAATCATGTGTTTCTATTCCTGTAACCAGCACCACAATCACAGTGTAGAATTCCATTGCCAGAGCTTCCTTCTGCAACTTCCCCATTCCTAACCTCTGGCAACCACGAACGTGGTCTTCACTTCTGTAATTCTGTTGTCTGAAGAATGTTCTGTGAGTGGGAGCATACTTTATATAACCTTTTCCGATTGTCTTTTTTCCCCTGAGGAGTATCCCCTTGAGATGATCCAGCCATGCTGTTGTGTGTGTCAGCGGTTCAGTTACGATTGCTGAGTGATGTCCCATGGTACAGATATGCCAGGTCTGTTTAACCACTCACCCACTGAAGGACACCTGGGCTGTTTCCAGGTTTTGGCGGTTATGAATAAAGTCACTATGAACATTTGGCTACAAATTTTTATGTGAGCCTAGGTTTTCATTTTTCTGGGGTGAATTACCAGGAGTGCAAAGTTTAGATTATGTGGTAAGTACATGGTTACTTTTGTAAGAAGCTGTCAACAATCTCTTTTCTAGAGTGGCTCTATGATCTTTACAGTCCTACCAGCAGTGTGGGAGAGATGCCTGTTCTTTGCATCTCCACCAGCATTTGGTGTTATCTGTTTGTTTGGTTTTTTTTAATTTATTTTATCTCTTTTTTATTAGCCATTCTGATAGGTATGTAGTGGTGTGTCATTGAGTTTTATTTTGCATTTCCCTGATGGCTCATAATGTTGAGTGTCTTTTTTTAACTGAAATATAGTCAGTGTTTACTGTTATGTATAGTCAAGCCGACAAAGGTCTGTATAGGCAAGGCTATGGTCTTGCCAGTGGTCAGGTACGGTTGTGAGAGCTGGATGATAAAAAAGGCAAAGTGCCAAAGAATTGATGCCTTCAAACTGTGGTACTGAGAAGACTCCTGAAGGTCCCTTGGACAGCAGGGAGATCAAACCAGTCAATCTTAAGGGAAATCAACCCTGAATACATGTTGGAAGGATTGATGCTGAAGGTGAAGCTCCAGTACAGTTGGCGCATTGGAAAAGTCCCTAATGCTGGGAGAGATTGAGGGCAAAGGAGAAGAGGGCATCAGAGGATGAGATGGCTGGATGGCATCACTGATGCAATGGATGTGAACTCGGGCAAATTTCAGGAGATGGTGAGGGACAGGGAGGCCTGGTGTGCTGCAGTCCATGGGGTTGCAAAGAGTCAGACACGGCTGGATGACTGAACAACAACTGTTTTGTCAGTTTCAGGTGTACTATATAATGATCCCTCATTTGCATACAGCATGAAATGATTCACGTGTCTTTCCACATGCTTATTTACCATGTTTGTGTTCTTTGCTGAGATACCTGGTCATGTCCTTTGCCCACTTTTTGGCTGGACTGGTTTTATTTTTTTACCTTTGAGTTTTGAGAGTTCTTTATATGTTCTAGTTTATAAGTTGTTTACTAGTTATGTGGATTGCAAATATTTTATTCTAGTCTGTAGAGAAGTTTTAATCTTAGTACTGCCAAATCTACCATTCTTTTTCTTTTTGAGTTATACTTCTTGTTTCTAGTTTTAAAATACCTTCCTTTCTCAGAGCTCATGAAAAACACTTTCTGAAAGCTGCTAATTTTTCACATTTGAGTTTTTAGCTCATCTGTAGTTGATTTTTATGTACTGTGTGAAGTAGTAGTCCAGTTTTCTTTTTTTCCAAATAGACAGACAGTTGTTGGACCACAGCTTGTTGAACGAATAGTCTGCTTATTTCCCACTGATGTGCCGCACTGCTCCCATCACCCGTTTCCATGAGCCCAGGGCCTTGTTTCTGGTCTGTGAAGTCTTCCTTCAGCCTGTTTGTTTCCCCTTTACCAGCACATTATCTGATTTACTCTGGCACTGTGGTGGTTTTGCAGTATCTGGTGAGACCGACTCCATTCATTGTTTTTCTTTTTTTTGTTTTCCTTCTCTCATGTTTCTTAGTCCTTTTTGTTCTTCAGATTCCCTGTTCAGGATTGTGGCTGGGATTGCATTAAGTTTGAAGAAAAATGTGATGAGGTCTGGCATGTGTCTTATTAAATTCATCTCTAGATATTTTAAATCTGTGGAATGCTAGTATGATGATATTTTCAGAAATCTACATCTGCTTGTCTCAAAGACATTGCTTTTAAGATTCATCAGTAAACATGTTTGCTACATTTTTTTTGGGGGGGGTAGATGCTTTTCTCACATTAACTTGTTTCTGTTCTGAGATTTCTAGTGTTTTCCTTTCCTGTTTTTTTTTTTTTATTTCTATTAAAATGATCTTGTGCTTTTATTTTGCTTCAGTTTTTAGTATGGTAATTGTCCTAGTATTAAACTGACCTTGCACTCCTTGGATAAACCTCACTTGGTTCTGAAGTATTTTTTTACATATTGCTCAGTTCAGATTGCTCCTGTTTGTTTAGGGTTCTCGCATCTAAGCTCAGGCATGGAGCTGGCTGTGATTCTCCCTTTCACAGTCTGCCCTTGCCCAGTTTCACTCTCCGGGCTTCACAGGGTGAGTTGCATGGTGGGAGGGTTCAGCATCAACCCTTCCAACATGTATTCAGGGTTGATTTCCCTTAAGATTGACTGGTTTGATCTCCCTTCACCCTCTTCTCTGGAATCATGTGTACATTTTGGCATTATTTGTTCCTGGAAGAGCTGCTGGATTTGGATCACAGAGGTTTAGAAATGGAGGAGACCTCAGAGGTCGGCCTGTCCAACAGCATTGTTCTCCTGAGGGAGAAAGAATTAAATGCTGAGACTCTAGTCCAGAAGGCCTGGTCCACTGTCTCAGGACTCGGCAGCCTTATCACTGTAGAAGCCCTACTCCTGACGTAAAGGTAACAGCCATTTTATTACCTGAGACAGGGCACAACGTCAGAGTCCACACAAATCCATAGGGATACCTGAAAACCATCCCATCAGTGTGACAAACTGGTCCCCTAGGTTTCTAGGGTCGTCGAGTTAAGTTAAAGAGCCGAGGGGGAAAGGGAGCCTTGGATGGCACTCTGACAGCTCGTGGAAAGCTGTGGGGACAGGCAGGAATTTCCTGGCTCCTCTGTGGGCAGCTCTGGGTAGGGACAACTCAGCGGGCCATAATACATGTATTGCCCTTTGTGATGACAGGTGATAATTTTCACCTGGAATATCAAAGAAATGTTCACTGTATGGTGTTTTTTATGAAAATCAATAAAGATTCAGTGTATTTTTTGGAAAAGTTCCCAGAAACAGCAAACATAAAAGAGTGTCAGTTCCTGTTTCAGGAATATTTCTTCATCCAGCAGCTTTGATAACCTGCTCCTTCCAGGGTGGATAAGTGTGCTTTCACCCATGTTTGGAAATTAGCAAATTGGTTGGTTCCTTTCATGCTTCAGCTCCTCCTGGAGTTCATCTCTAGCTCTGTGCATCATGCTGTAGTGAGGCAGAGGGAGTGTGCCTTATCTAAAGGACTTCGGCAGGTGTCAGGCTCAAGGTCTACACAGCTGCTGTCCAGATGCGTATGTGCTTTATCTTGGTGCCTGTCACATAGCGTGATGGTGAATTAAATTGATTCAGACCACATTTGCCTTAGCTATGAAGTCCCTTCCTCCCTTCCCCGCACCCCCCCCCCCCTTTCTGTCTCTTATCTGTCCCTCTATTTCTCTTTCTTTCTTTGATTAGCAGGAGAGAACCACCCTCCTGCAGTTTTATTTGAAGCCATGCTTTGTGTTGGGAACTTCTGCCTTGGCCAGGGGCCAGGGGAGGGAGGACACACCTCCCTTGGCAGCCCAGTTAGCCTTTGACCTTACAGTTCTGCAGGGGACAGATGGTGCTAGATGGCTCTCAGTGAGATGACCTGACTCTTCTCCTGCCCTCGATCTTCAGCTGTGAGACCCTGGCCTGATCCCCCAAGTTCTTATTAGGGGAATAGATCTCAGGCCTGGGAATAGATGGTCTGTAAGGGTGTCTTGTAGTCCTAAAATTGTTAGTTTTTTGAGATTGCAAACACTGTGGCAACAAGTGAAAAAAATTGCATTGAGAGGCAGAATGCCACATGGTATTAAAAATGGGTTAAAAATAAAAGTAAAGTTATACAGTTGCTTTTTATTTTATTTTTTTTGCATGCAGTCTGTTTTATACTAGAGATCTTATTATTTCATATAAAAATATGCCTTTCAGTTCTGGATTCTTACAGATCATATTTTTGAGACGGGGCTTTGATGATACTTTTTGAAGAATCCAGATCTTAAAACATAAATGCAGCTGCTCTTGCTCTACTGATTAAAGGGGGGAAAATGAGCATTTTAAGAGTCAGCTGGAACCTTATTGTGAATTGAAAATAAAACCTTCACTGTAGCATGGCTCTTAATCTATCTAACAGCAGATATGGTCTAAAGCTTTGCAATAGTCTTCTGTGTGGGACACCTGTCCTTCTGGAAAAGGAAGACATACTGGAAAACCAGTGTGTGATTAAAAATAATTAGATCGCACGTGCTTCAGATTTGGTTGGATACTTGTTGGCAGTACTCTTTTCCCTGTTCCTCTGTCTAACTGAACTACTAGTATCCTCTAAATATTCCCAAAGAGGGATTCCCTGAATTCTTAGCAGAAGTTATTCAAGCCTGGTTTAATATATTTAAAGGAGCTGACTGTGTGTTTATCTGGCTCAGATAATACAATATAATTTTAAAGATTTAACTAGTTTTCAGAACAACCTTTATGAATGTTGTTTTCAAACACATGTTCTTCACTTTCTAGAAAGTTATTTTTTCCATTTACACCTCTAGAAATGGGCTTGCTAAGATGAACTTCATTAAACATTCTAAAGCATATGCATTGCATTGTTCCGGGAACAGAAATGAATAGATTAAAATGAAATTAAAATGATTTAGGGTTAGGATAAAGAAAGATATTTTTGTCTATTTAAAATCAGAATCAAAGGTTATAAGATTTCTTTAAAAATTTCCCATTGACTAAGTAATAATAACTGTTAACACTCATCAAGGGCCTACTGTTTATAAATGGTTGAGACTGTTTTCATGTACTTAGTCCTTTCAGTAATTTTAAGTTAGGTATTGCTACCCTGTTTTATAAATAAGGAATCTTGGATTCAGAAATAAGCGCTTTTCTTCTTTGCCATCATGGTTTATTGCGGGGTACTGACTGTAGCTCTCTGTGCAGGCAGCATCACGTTGTCGCTTCCCCACTCAGGCGTGCGCTCGCGTCTGCTCGGCCCAGAGCCCCGGTCCGTCCCTCCCCAGCCCTTTCTCCCCCTGCGACCCTCAGTCTCTTCTCTGTCTCTGAGTCTGTTTTGTAGGTAAGGCCACTTGTGTCGTATTTTAGATTCCACAAGTGAGTATTTGTCTTGCTCTTTCTGACTTACTTCACTTAGTATGATAATCTCTAGGCCCATCCAAGCTTTGCGGATGGTGTTATTTCCTTCTTTCTTATGGCTGAGCAGTAGTCTGTTGTATGTATGTACCACAGCTTCTTTATTCATTCGTCTGTCAGGGATCATCTAGGTTACTTCCATGTCTTGGCTGTTGTAAATAGTGTTGCTGTGAACATAGAGGTGCGTGTACCTTTTTTAGTTATAGGTTTGTCCGGATAGATATATATTAAAAAATGGGATTGCTGAATCATGTGGTAGTTCTATTTTTAAATTTTTAAGGAACCTCAGTACTGTTTGCCATAGTGAATGCACCAATTTACATTCCTACCAGTAGTGTAGGAGGGTTCCCTTTTCTCCACACACTCTCCAGCATTTGTTATTTGACTTTTTAATGATAGCCATTTTGACAGGTGTGAGGTGGTACCTCATGGTAGTTTTGATTTGCATTTCTCTAATAATTAGTGATATTGAGCATCTTTTCATGTGCATATTGGCCATCTGTATGTTTTCTTTGGAGAAATGTCTGTTGAGGTCTTCTGCCTATTTTTTGATTTTTTTTTTCAGTATTGAGCCACATGAGCTGTTTGTAAAATAAGTGCTTTTCTTATAATAAAACCAGAATCCCTGAAACTGCCCTGTGCAGGTGATCTAAACAGACAGATAATTCCACACACAAGACTCGTGAGTTAGGGCGTCCTTCCCACCCCATTCCTTCCTCCACAGCAGCTCTCTCCAGCTTGCTCTGCAGGTTGGAGCAGAATTTAGCATGTAAGAATTGGATCTGTATCCATAGGGGAGGGGGGTAGGGATGGGAAGGGATGAAGGGGGAGTTTGGGGTTAACATATGCAAGCTGTATATATACAACAGGTAAATAACAAGGGCCTGCTGTATGGCACAGGGACCTGTATTCAGTATTGTGTGATGAGCCGTAATGGAAAGGAATATAAAGAAAGAATGTGCATGTGTGTATAAATGAGTCATCGTGCTGTACATCAGAAGCTAACACGACATTGTAAATCAGCTGTATACTTAAAAAAGGAGATGAGTCCTTATCACTGAATTTCATGCTGTATCGCTGCTTGATGATTACTGTTGTGGTTGTGTAGATTGTTGTTGTTATTGGCTTTAGGCTTTGTTTCTAAAACATTCCATTAAGATTAAAGGGAGCTCCCTTCAACCTCTGTGTCCCTACCACATACATACACACACATTTTCCATCCTTTTAATTTTGTTGAGAGCATAGTACTGTTTAGGCCAATATTTAGTGTTTATTATCATGATTATAATGCTAGTCATGACTGAACTGTGTGTATGTGAAGTACTCTTTACTTCTTATTTTCTGCATACTTTTTCTTTATCCTGGAATCAGCAATCACTTAGTATTATTTAGTTGCTTTGCAAACACCTGTCCTAATTCAATTTCATGTTCCATACTGGTTGTTTGAAGTTCATCTGCATGTGCCCAGACACTTCCTGAAGAGGCCTCTCCTGGACAGTGGTTCTCTGCTTGTCTAGCCCATGAGTCCCAGGCAGGGATCTGCTTTCATCAGATCAAGGGATTTCCTCTGCCTTTTGCCTATCTCAGCCTTCCTTTTTCCTGTGTCTTCCCTTTTTCAGGGTCAATTTCCTCATTTTGGTGAAGCACATCTTTAGTAGCTCACTGAGAAAGGATGCACAGAATATACATTTTTTAAAACCTTGCGCATCTAAATATGTTTTCACCCTCACCCCTTTGTGTTAAAATGTAGTTGGAGTTTGAAAACAATTTTCTTCAGATTTTGGGGGATAGTCTTCCGTTACCTTTTAGCTTCCAGAGTTGCTTTGGGTAGTTTGGAGCCAAATATTCTCTTCCCATCCCCCTCCTCCCAACTCACCCACTCCCTCAACTCACCCTCCTGTACACATACTTTAAAATCCTTTTTTCAACAATGTCTGAAATTTTCCTGTGATATATGCCCTGATATGTGTTTGTTTCAATCCTAATTTTTACATGTTGGTACTTCTGTACTGGTCCTTTAGTTTTTCATTTATTCTCTCTTATTTTTCATCTTTATTATTTCTGAAGTTCCTGGATGACTTAGTCAATTTGATCCTTTGGACCTTCTGTTAAGTTTTTAAATTTCATTTATCATAGTTTTAGTTGTTTTCCAGAAGCTCCTTTTACTTATTTTTTTATGTTTTTATTTTTTTATTGAAAGATAATTGCTTTACAGAATTTTGTTGTTCTCTGTCAAACCTCAGCATGAATCAGGCATAGGTACACATATATCCCCTCCCCCTTGAACCTCCCTCCCATCTCCCTTCCCATCCCACGCCCTAGGTTGATACAGAGCCCCTGTTTGAGTTTCTTGAGCCTACAGCAAATTCCTGTTGGCTGTCTATTTTACATACGGTAATGTAAGTTTCCGTGTTACTCTCTCCATACATCTCACCCTCTTCTCCCCTCTCCCCATGGCCATAAGTCTGTTCTCTATGTCTGTTTCTCCATTGCTGCCCTGTAAGTAAATTCTTCAGTACCATTTTTCTAGATTCCGTTTATATGCATTAGAATATGATATTCATCTTTCTCAGAAGCTCCTTTAAAAAAAATTAATTGATGTGTAATATCTTCTATCCTGCTGATATCAGTGAAAGTTTCTTTCTCCTTGCATAGTCTGGGTTTCAGCCAAGTAGTTTTTTTTCTGTTTTTCTTTCATAATAGAGTTTTTCCTTACATGGTAGATGATATGTCGTTGTTTGTGTGTATTTGGGAGTGGGACCCTAGGAGATGGAAGTTAGTTCTGCACACAGATGTGGAGTTTGTGGGTGTGACCTTCACTTTAGAACCATCTGTCTTGACTGTTTGCTTGGGGAACCCCTGATGTCGGTACTGTTAGATCCCATTCCCTGAGAGAGGAGGTTTCAGCCTTCTATTTGGAGACGAAGGCAGGATAGAGGAGTGTGTGAGTCAGGCTTCTCCAGAACCAATAGAAGATATAAATCCACACACACGTGTGTGTATATACATGTGTTTATTAAAGGAGTTGGCTCATGGAATTTTGGAGGCTGAGAAGTCCTAAGATACACTGTTTGTAAGCTGGGGACCCAGAAAAACTAGTGGTGTGATTCAGTCCAAGTCCAAAGGCTCAAGAACCAGGAGTGCTCATGTCCAAGGTCAGGAGAAGATGAATGTCCCAAATCAGACAGATCTTGAATTCACTCTTCCTCTACCTTTTTGTTCTATTCTGACCCTCAGTAGACTGAATGATGCCCACCCACATGGGGGAGGGTCATCTGCTTTACTCAGTTCATAAATTCAAATGCTAATCTCTTCTAGAAGCCCCCTTACAGACATAATGTCTGACATAATGTCTGTTAGTTATCTGGGCATCCCTTAGCCCAAACAAGTTGACAGTTAGCTATCATAAGGGGCATATGAACTGCCCATGAATTTCTCTTTTTTTTCAGTGGGATACTCCCCACTATATGCTGCACCTGGTATTTTCCAGACCAGAGATCCTCTGTCTTACTTTCTCCAGAAAATAATTCTCTAGACTTCTGCAGGGTGAAAAGAGCAGTTGCTTGACTGTGCTCAGTAAAAGGTATAAGAATTCGATTCCTTTTTATTGCCAAATAATATTCCATTGTATGTATATATCATTTTGTTAAGCATATAGCAATATAAGCTTACCTCAGAAAACAAGAAAGATCTCAATTACTGTGTTATGTTTATCCATTCATCATTTGATGGGCATCTGGGTTGCTTCCACTTTTTTGGTTATTATGAATAATGCTGCTATGAACATTCCTGTATAAAAGTTTGTGTGAACATATGTTTTTATTTTCCTAGGTACATATGTAGGAGTGGAAGTGCTGAATCATATGACAATTCCATGTTTACCTTTTTGAAGAATTGCCAAATTATTTTCCAAAGAGTGTCTAACATCTTACATTTCTCACCAACTATTTATGAGAGTTCTAATCAATCCCTGTCTTTGTCAACAAAAGTTCATGTCTTTGTTTTTTGTGTTTTAGCCATCTTAGTGGGTGAAAAGTGGTGTATCATTGTGGTTTTGATTTTTTACTCAATAACTAGTAATTTTGAGCTTATTATTTGTGCTTATAAGGCCATTTGTATATCTTCTTTGGAGAAATGTCTGTTCAGATATTTGATCCACTTTAAAACTGGTTTATTCACTTTTCTATTGTTGTTCTAAGTGTTCTTCATGTGTTCTGGACAGGAGTCCCTTACTTGAGATGTGGCTTGCAGATATTCTCTCCCATTCTGTGAGTTGTCTTTTCAAGTTCTTGATAGTGTCCTTTAAAGCACTCAGGTTTTAAATTTTCATGAAATCTGATTTAACAGTTTTTTTTCTTCCATGACTTGTGCCTTTGGTATGTATCTAAAAAATTATTGCCTTACACAATATCAGTGATGCAGTGGTAAAGAACCTGCCTGGCAATGCAGGAGATGCAGGAGACAGGGGTTTAATCCTGGGTTGGGAAAGCCCCATGCAGGACGAAATGGCAGCTCACTCCAGTGTTCTTGCCTATGAAATTCCATGGACAGAGGGGCCTGGCAGGCTATATAGTCCATAAAGTCGCAAAGAGTTGGACATGACTGAGCATGCACATGTGTAAGTTCATAAAACTTCTGCCTATGTTTTCTTCTAAGAGTTTATAATTTTAACTCTTACGTTTAGGTCTTTGATCCATTTAGAGTTCATTTTTTATATAGTGGAACATAGCGGTCCAACCTTGTTCTTTTGCATGTGGATACTCAGTTGTCACAGAACCATTTGTAGTAAGGACTGTTTCCCCATTAAATTGTCATGGTACATAGGTTAAAAATCAACTGAAGATAAATGTAAGGATCTGTTTTTGAACTTTCAGTTTTATTCCATTGATTTATATGACTTTTATGCTAGCTAGTACAGTACCACACTACTTTGATTGCTTTGTAGTAAGTTTTCAAATGGGGAAGTATAAATTCTTCGATTTTGTTCTTTTTAAAGATTATTTTGCCGACTACAGAGGTCTTATATTTTTATACAAATTTTAGGATGAGATTGTCAGTTTCTATAAGGTCAGCTGAGATTTTGATGGAAATTATGTTATAGATTGATTTGGGATGTATTGTCATGTTAACAAAATTATTAAATATTCCAATTTATGAATATAGGATATCTGTCCATTTACTTAAGTTTTAAATTTCTTTCAATAATATTTTATGGGTTTCGTTGTATAAATTTTACTGGGTTTTTTGTTAAATTTTTTGTTAAGTATTCTGTCTGACATTATTTTCAACATACTTCTTTTCTTAATTTCCTTTCAGGATTATTCATTGCCAGAATATAGAAATGTAATTAATTGTTTAATATATTTACATCTTATAACCTTAGTTCATATGCTTTGTAATTCTAGTAGTTTTTTTTAAAAAAATTCTTTAGGATTTTCTACATATAAGAACATGTTATTCGTGAACAGAGGTAGTTTTATCTCTTCTTCCCAGTCTGGATGCCTTTTATTTATTTTTCTTGCCTAATTTCCCTGGCTAGTACCTCTGATACAATGTTGTGTGGAAGTAGCAAGAGCAGACATCACTCCTCCTCAAGGAGGAGAAAGCATTTAGTTGTTCGTGATTTAGTATGATTTTAATCGTGGGTTTTTAGTAATGGATTTTCTTTTTTTCTCTTTTGGATGCACTGCATGGCTTGCAGGATCAGAGCTCCTTGACCAGTGACTGAATCCCAGCCCTCGGCAGTGATAGCAGAGAGGTCTAACTACTGGGCCTTCAGGGAATTCCCTAGGTGTGAGTTTTTTATAGATGTTCTTCACCAGGTTGATAATACTTCCTTCTATATTCCTAGTGTGTGGATTTTTTTGACTAAAAACTGTTGGGTTTTGTTATTTATTTCTAAATTTGAGGTAATGGTGTGGTTTTTCTTTTATTCTATTGATATAGTAAAGGTTGCATGCTCTTCCTTCAGATTTATATCTAGTAAAGAATGTAACCATTTGGGGTTCCTGGGTGGCACAGTGGTAAAGGACCCACCTGCAATGCAAGATGCGGGTTCCATCCCTGGGTTGGGGAGACCCCCTTGAGTAGCAAATGGCAACCCACTCCAGTGTTCTTGCCTGGAAAATTCCATGGACGGAAGAGCCTGGTGGGCCATAGTAAATAGGGTCGCAAAGAGTCGGACACGACTGAGCACCATGATGATGATAGTATATTATACAGATTGGTTTCAGATGTTAGACCAGTCTTATATTCCTGAGATATATGTATTGTGGTCATGATATATAATCCTTTTTATATGTTGCTGGTTTTGGTTTGTAGTATTTTGTTGAATACGGGTATGTAGTTTTCCTTTCTTCTGATATTTCTTTTTGGTATTGGTGTGTGTGTGCATGCCAAGTTGCTTCAGTCGTGTCTGACTCTTTGCAACCCCACGGACTCCTTTGTTCATGGGATTCTCCAGGCAAGGATACTGGAGTGGGTTGCTGTGCCTTCCTCCAGGGAATCTTCCCGACCCGGGGATTGAACCCACATCTCCTGCATTGGCAGATGGATTCTTTACCACCTGGCCACCTGGGAAGCCCCTTGGTATTGGTATCAGGATGTAACTAGCCTCTTAGGATGATTTGAGAATTTTTCTTATGCTTCTTTTAAAGGGTCTGTGAAGGACTGATATTAATTCTTTAAACATTTGGTACAATACATCTGGGCCTCTGCCTTTCTTTGTGAGCAGATTTTAAATTGCTAATTCAATATAATATTTTTGTTAAGACCAGTTGTAAGTGGGCATTCATCTTGTAAAAATACATATTGATATTTGATTCTTTAGCCAACCTTTCTCTGATTATAATATCCAAATAGAAATTTTAATATACCTACTCATAACTTTCTTTTTTCTTTTGTTAAAGGTCTGTAATTATTCTGGAACCAGTAAACCATGGCATCAAAGAAATTTGCTGTTAAAGTAAGCATTGCTTAATAGCTTTCTTTAAAATGATTAATCACTTTTTAATATAACCAGGTCCTGTGTTAATTGAAAATAGAAGCCCTGAACTTTCCTTCTGCTTTTTAAATTTGGGAGACCACTGAAAACTTGAAGTTGGTGATTGAAAATTGAAAATGAGAAAATGAATAATTCATATGGTCATGGCAGTTTCTTGATTAAAGTCTTTTGTAAATGCCTTTGGGGCTAACTTGGTCCTTAATGTTAGAAATTACGATTCACATTGCATGCCCATGACATGATTTTTGATTATGACAGAGCAGGAAAAGAAAAGAGGCAGGCAGCCAGTGCTGCACCTGAGTGAATCCCAGGAGCTAGTCCTCCTGCCTCATTGCCTTCCTTTGTTTTCCTCTCATAAACATCTCTTCTTTATTTGTTGATGACTGGGTCTGAGACCTTTCCCTGTGAGGGAAGAGTCACCTGAGAGGGGAAAGAGAGGAGAATTGATAAATAGTGACTATGATTGACCCTCCAGGTTGTGCAGCCAGGGGTCCTGCCTTCCAGCAACTACAGGTTCAGTCTCCCGAGAGGGACCACTGCATGAAGGATGCTTTCATATATGTGTACTCTTTAGGGCATGTTCTCTATGCTAGTGTTTCATTAAACAGAAATTCAAAGCATCAAATCACACGAATTCTAGTGGTTGCTAACCAGATCAGATACTATATAATATTGTAGTCATGTCTTACTTTTATTAAGTCAGTGCTCATTTAGATTTACAACATATTTATAAATTTCATCACTTACAATTATTTCTGTATATTTGTATATTCTGTATGTAGTGTTTCTTTCTGTGAGAGATTATAAGGTGAATTTTCACTATTTGTCTGTCTAGAAATGTATTTGGTTTTCCTCTAGAGAATAAAGTTTGTTTAGAATTTCAAGTTGCACATCGTTTCTCCTCAGCACTTTCAAGGCATCTTCTCTTGTCTTCTGAAATCTCTTACTGCAAGTGAGAAATGTTTTAATTATCAGTTGATACTAAAAAAAACCCCTTAAAATATAGTGACTTGAAACTCAAGCTGTTTTACTTACTCTCAGGATTCTGGAGGTCGCCAGATAAAAACCAGGTCGCTTTTTCCGTTTGGTGTTGACTGGGGCTGCAGTCATCTGGGGACTCAGGGCAGCTGGTGGGTTGAAGCTGACGACTCTCATGGCTGATTGTGCTGGAATCTCACCTGGGCTGTTAATGTGGCCCTTCATTTCTCATTCAGGTGGCTGCGCAGTATGGCTTGGGCTTCTCCTAGCTTGGTGGCTGAGTTTTGAGGGATGGCGTCCCAGGGCACGAGTTGCGGGAAGAAGGAAGTGTAATTTGTCCGATCCTTGAAGACCTGGGCTCAGAAGTCTCAGATGCATTTCCTCCACTTTCAGTTGGTCAGAGCACTCAGAGGTCAGCTCCAGGGAAGATGCAGCTCTTGATGTGAGAAGCAGCTTGTGCTCACAGGGAGGGGAGTCGCTGAGGGTGCATCGGTGGAGACAAGTCAGCTCAGAAATCTACTTGTGATTCCTTTCTCTGTTACCTTGCTTATCAGGCTATCTTGGTTCTCTGGTTACTTTTAAGATTTTATCTTTGTCGTTGATAATCTACAGTTTCCCTGTGAAATCATGAGATATAGACTTATTTTTATTTATCTGACTGAAGATGCAGTGTGCGTCTTCGTTTGGAAGAGTCAAGTCTTGCATCAGTTTTGGGAAGTTTTGGCTTTTTTCTCTCCTAGTACTGCTCGTCTCTGTTCTCTCTGTTTTATTCTCAAAAAACCAAGATCATGGCATCCGGTCCCATCACTTCATGTCAAATAGATGGGGGAAGCAATGCAAATAGTGACAGACTTTATTTTCTTGGGCTCCAAAATCACTGTGAATGGTGACTGCAGCCTTGAGATTAAAAGATGTTTGCTCCTTGGAAGAAAAGCTATGACATACCTAGACAGGGTATTAAAAAGCAGAGACATTTCTTTCCCAATAAAGGTTTGTCTAGTCAAAGCTATGGTTTTTCCAGTAGTCATGTGTGGATGTGAGAGCTCGACCATAAAGAAGGCTGAGTGCCAAAGAACTGATCGTTTTCAACTGTGGTGTTGGAGAAGACTCTGGAGAGTCTCTTGGACAGCAAGGAGATCAAACCAGTCAATCCTAAAGGAAATCAACTGTGAATATTCATTGGAAGGACTGATGCTGTAGCTGAAGCTCCAATACTTTGGCCAACTGATGTGAAGAGGTGACTCATTAGAAAACACCCTGATGCTAGGAGAGATTGAAGGCAGGAGAAGGGGAAGACAGAGGATGAGATGGTTGGATGGCATCATCAACTCAATGGACATGAGTTTGAGCACACTCCTGGAGATGGTGAAGGACAGGGAATCCTGGCGTGCTGCAGTCCTTGCAAAGAATCAGACATGACCGAACCTCTGAACGACAGCAATTCTTCTGGAACTCTTAAAACTTGTTGGATAGTCGTGTCTAATTGTTTCTTATGTGCTGGAGGGTGATGTTAACTCATCCAAGAGTGAACCCTTGCAGGCTCTCCATTCAGAAAAGGACTAGGCCTCTTGCAAAACTTCGCCCAAACTGACTGTGATCCATTTGGGCAGACAGTCCTCATCAGGTGTGAAGCTTGGGCCCAGGCACCTGATTATGCCAGAGTTAGTCTGTTGATTTCCAAAGCAGTCACAAGGCTGTTACGAGTCCTGCTACCAGATTGCTCAATCTCACAGCTGCACCAGGTGGCGCTAGTGGTAAAGAACCAGCCCACTTGATCTCTGGGTTGGGAGGATCCTCTGCAGGAGGAAATCGCTACCCACTCCAGTATTCTTGCCTGGGAAATCCCATGGACAGAGGAGCCTGGCGGGCTGCAGTCCATGGGGTCGCAGAGAGTCACAATTTAGAGACTGAACAACAGCAACAGCAAAATATTTTCAGAATCTTTAAAAAAAAAGATACATCACAGACATAGATGTGTTTCCACTGTTACTTACTGTTTGAAATACATGGTGGAAAGACCTACAAGCCCGGCCCTGCAGAGCCGTGGGGTGGTTTCAGGTTTACTTCTGCTGGAGCCATTGGTGCTGTGGTGGTTTTGGACCAGGTTTATGTTCATTTCAGGGCTTGGGATTCTACCACCTGTGGGCCGTCTGACTTTGTAGGCCACAACCAAGTGTGGCACGAGCCTCGTGCTTTCAGCCTTTTCAGCTCTTGTTCTCGCTCTTCTGCCTTCCCCTCCCCTTTCTCAGAACCCTAGGTGGGGGCAGGCTTCCATGCTGCTTCCCTTGGCCAGGGAGCAGAGAGGTTTTTGCATTTTCATGAAGGCCACAGTTTCTCAAGAGAAAGAAGGAAAAGCTCTCATGAATAGCTTTTATTCCAAGAAATTGTCGACAAACTTATCCACATGAGCCAGAGTGTATTATATATCTCCAAATTGAGTATTTATTTCTATAATATTTCTGTTTCAGGCTTTGTATTATGTCTTAAGCTTGTGTGAAGAGCTCAAAGTTGGAGTTCTCCATGACTCATGATTTAACTGGAATCAGCTTATTCCCGACTCCTCTCTCTTTTTTTCCTACCCCCTTTGGGCATTAGGATGCCAGCTCTCAGCTATCCTGGCTTCCAGGTACTCTTGACAACCAGGCTTGAACCTTTCAAAGGCATGATTATTTTTTTTTCAGCTTGAGAGAATTATCATTGACATATAACCCTGTGTAAATTTAAGGTGTACAGTGTGTTGGTTTGAGAAACATATAAATTGCAAAATGTTTATTTACTATAATGTTTGGTTAGCAAACATATCCTTCACATAATTACTGTTTTCTTGTTATGGTGACAACATTAGAGCTTTACTCTCAAATATATGGTACAGTGTTGTTAACTATAGTCACCAGGTTGTATATTAGATCCCTGGAACTTTGTTGTTTTTTAGTCACTAAGTCATGTCCTAGTCTATTGTGACCCCATGTACTGTAGCCTGCCAGGCTTCTCTGCATGGGATTTTCCATGCAAGCTTATCTTATAACTGAAAGTTTCTAGCCTTAAACCAATATCACCTCATTTACCCCACCCCCTCAACCTCTTGCAACCACCACTCTACCCTATTTCTGTGAATTCAAAGTTTAAAGAGTCCGCATATAAGTGAAATCATACGGTATTTGTCTTTCTCTAAGTTACTACACTTAGCATAATGTCCTCAGGGTCTATCTTGTTGCAAATGGCAGAATTTTCCTCTTCTCTATGGTTGAATAATATTCCAGTGTATGCATACACATTTTCTTTATTCATTCGTGCGTGAATGGACATGTAGGCTGTTTCCATGTCTTCACTATTGTGAATAATGCTGCAGTGAACACAGGAGTGCAAATATCTCTTCAAGATAATGATGTCATCAACATTGTTAATAGGCTAGACCCCAATACAAAATAGAAAGTTAAAAATAAATGTAGTAGTGATTAAAAAAAAAACAGCTATTTCATATCCTTCAGTTATAATCCCAGGAGTGGGATTGCTGGATCATATGGTACTTTTATTTGAAAATTTTTGAGGAACCTCTATTTTCTCTAGTTGTATCACCAATTTAAATTCCCACCAGCCGTATACCAGGGCTCCCTTTTCTCCACATTCTCACCAGCATTTGTCTTTTTTCATAATAGCTACAATAGCTTGTGTGGTTATAGCTCGTTGTGGTTTTTATTTGCCTTTCCAAAGGAAGGATATCAACTAATACTGTTAGGGATTTTTTAATTTTATTAGTCTTTTCAGAGAACCAGCTTTTGGCTTTGATTTTTTTTTTTTTTTCTCCCTGTAGGGTACTTGTTTTCTGTTTTATTGATTTATTTCTTATTTCCTTCCTTCTATGTTCTTTGAGTAAATTTGTCCTTTTTCTAGCTTCTTAAGGTGGAAGTTTAAACCATTGATTTTGAACCTTTCTTTTTTTCTAATATATGCACTTAACGCTACAAATTCCTAAGCACGTACTTCAGTTCAGTTGTTCAGTCGTGTCCAACTCTTTGTGACCCATGAACTGCAGCATGCCAGGCCTCCCTGTCCATCACCAACTCCCAGAGCTTGCTCAAACTCTTGTCCATCGAGTCAGTGATGCCATCCAACCATCTCATCCTTTGTTGTCCCCTTCTCCTCCCACCTTCAATCTTTCCCAGCATCAGGGTCTTTTCCAGTGAATCAGTTCTCTGCATCAGGTGGCCAAAGTATTGGAGTTTCAGCTTTAGCATCAGTCCTTCCAGTGAACACTCAGGACTAATCTCCTTTAGGATGGACTGGTTGGATCTCCTTGCAGTCCAAGGGACTCTCAAGAGTCTTCTCCAACACCACAGTTCAAAAGCATCAATTCTTTGGCACTCAGCTTTCTTTATAGTCCAACTCTCCATGTATAGTCCAACTCTCCATGTATAGTCCATCCATACATGACTACTGGAAAAACCATTGCTTTGACTAGATGGACCTTTGTCAGCAAAGTAATGTCTCTGCTTTTTAACATGCTGTGTAGGTTGGTCATAGCTTTTCTTCTAAGGAGCAGCCATCTTTAATTTCATAGTTGCAGTCACCATCTGCAGTGATTTTGGAGCCCCCCAAAGTAAAGTCTGACACTGTTTCCACTGTTTCCCCATCTATTTGCCATGAAGTGATGGGATCGGATGCCATGATCTTCAGTTTTGAATGTTGAATTTTAAGCCGACTTTTGCAATCTTCTCTGTCACTTTCATCAAGAGGCTCTTTAGTTCTTCTTCACTTTCTGCCATAAGGGTGGTGTCATCTCCATATCTGAGGTTACTGATATTTCTCCCAGCAATCTTGACTCCAGCTTGTGGTTCATCCAGCCCGGTATTTTGCATGATGTACTCTACATGGAAGTTGAATAAGCAGGGTGACAATATACAGCCTTGATGTACTCCTTTCCTGATTTGGAACCAGTGTGTTGTTCCTGTCCAGTTTAACTATTGCTTCTTCACCTGCATACAGATTTCTCAGAGGGCAGGTCAGGTGGTTCGGTATTCCCATCTCTTTCAGAATTTTTCACAGTTGGTTGTGATCCACACAGTCAAAGGCTTTGGCGTAGCTAATAAAGCAGAAGTAGATGTTTTTCTGGAAGTCTCTTGCTTTTTCGATGGTTCAATGGATGGTGGCAATTTTATCTCTGGTTCCTCTGCCTTTTCTAAATCCAGCTTGCACATATGAAAGTTCATGGTACGTGTACTGTTGAAGCCTGGCTTGGAGAATTTTGAGCATTGCTTTGCTAGCATGTGAGATGAGTGCAGTTGTGCAGTATTTTGGACATTCTTTGGTACTGCCTTTCTTTGGGATTGGAATGAAAGCTGACCTTTTCCAGTCCTGTGGCCACTGCTGAGTTTTACAGATTTGCATATTGAGTGCAGTACTTTCACAGCATCATCTTTAGGATTTGAAATAGTTCAACTGGAATTCCATCACCTCCACTAGCTTTGTTCTTAATGATGGTTCCTAAGGCTTACTTGACTTCACACTCCAGGATGTCTGGCTCAAGGTGAGTGATCACACCTTCATGGTCATGTGGGTCATGAAGATATTTTTTATACAGTTCATCTGTGTATTCTTTCCATCTGTTCTTAATGTCTTCTGCTTCTGTTAGGTCCACACCAGTTCTGTCCTTTATTGAGTCCATCTTTGCATGAAATGGTCCCTTGGTATCTCTAATTTTCTTGAAGAGATTTCTAGTCTTTCCCATTCTGTTGTTTTCCTCTATTTCTTTGCATTGATCACTGAGGAAGGCTTTCTTATCTCTCCTTGGTATTCTGCATTCAAATGGTATATCTTTCCTTTTCTCCTTTGCCTTTTGCTTCTCTTCTTTTCTCAACTATTTGTGAGGCCTCTTCAGACAGCCATTTTGCCTTTTTGCATCTCTTTTTCTTGGGGATGGTCTTCATCCCCGCCTCCTGTACAATGTCATGAACCTTGGTCCATAGTCCTTCAGGGACTCAGTCTGTCAGGTCTAATCCCTTAAAACTATTTCTCACTTCCATTTGTTAAGCACCTGCTTCCATCTGTTTGTCAAGCACGTACTTATTTGTATCCTTTTGCTTTAATAAAGATGCAGTTCAAGTAGAAATTTTGCTTTGATTCATATCAAAATATTTTCTAATTTTCATATTGTTTCATTTGATTAATGGGTTATTCAGGTGTGTAGTTTCTAAGTATTTGGAAATTTTTCAAAACTCATTTAGTTATAGATGTTTTGCATAATTCCTCTATTTTGGTTAATATTCTATAAACACTTAAATAATCTGATGATTGTTATGTACATTAAACTATGTATCTGACTCATGTCAAGTTTGTTAAATGTGTTGTATAAATTTGCTATGTGTTTACTGTATTTTGTCTACTTGTTTAATCAGCTGGAAGTGCTGTGTTAAAATTTCCAACTATGATTTTAGATTTGTATATTTGTCCTTTTGTTGATATTTGCTTTGTATATCTTGAGGGCTTCCCTGGTGACTCAGTGGTAAAGAATCCACCTGCCAGTGCAGGAGATATGGGTTTGATCCCTGGGTGAGGAAGATCCCTGGAGAAAGAAATGGCAACCCACTCCAGTATTCTTGCCTGGAGAATCCCCATGGACGAGGAGCCTGGTGGGCTCTACAGTCCATGGGGCCACAAAGAGTCGGACACAACTTAACAGCTAAACAACAACATTATCTTGGAGCTGTATTAATAGATATATACAAATTTATCATTGCTTTTTCTGTTGAATAGAATCTTTAATCAATATGAAATATCTCTTTTTTATTTCTAGTCATAGTTACCCTAGAGTCTACTTGTCTGATATTAGAATTTGGCATTTTCCAGCCAAATACCTGGGACCCCACTGGATTCCTGAAGACCAGTAGTCATTCATTGCCACCCATGTAAGGAAAGTTTTTAATCAGCATTTTCTTGTCTGTTCTTAATTATGAATGGACAAAAGAGACCACCATAGATTTAAGGATAACTTGAGAAACAGAATTCCAAAGAATAGCAAGGAGAGATAAGAAAGGCTTACTCAGTGATCAGTGCAAAGAAATAGAGGAAAACAATAGAATGGGAAAGACTAGAGATCTCTTCAAGAAAATTAGAGATACCAAGGGATCATTTCATGCAAAGATGGGCTCAGTAAAGGACAGAACTGGTGTGGACCTAACAGAAGCAGAAGATATTAAGAAGAGGTGGCAAGAATACACAGAAACTGTACAAAAAGGATCTTCACGACCCAGATGCTCATGAAGGTTTGACCACTCACACTCACCTAGAGCCGGGCATCCTGGAATGTGAAGTCAGGTGTGCCTTAGGAAGCATCACTATGAACAAAGCTAGTGGAGGTGATGGAATTCCAGTTGAGCTATTTCAAGTCCTAAAAGATGGTGCTGTGAAAGTACTGTACTCAATATGTCAGCAAATTTGAGAAATTCAGCAGTGGCCATGGGACTGGAAAAGGTCAGTTTTCATTCCAATCCCAAAGAAAGACAATGCCAAAGAATGCTCAAACTACTGCACAATTGTACTCATCTCACACACTAGTAAAGTAATGCTCAAAATTCTCCAAGCCAGTCTTCAGCAATACATGAACTGTGAACTTCCAGATGTTCAAGCTGATTTTAGAACAGGCAGAGGAACCAGAGATCAAATTGCCAACATCTGCTGAACCATCAAAAAAGCAAGAGAGTTCCAGAAAAAAAATCTCTTTCTGCTTTATTGACTATGCCAAAGCCTTTCACTGTGTGGATCACAATAAACTGTGGAAAGTTCTGAAAGGGATGGGAATACCAGACCACCTAACCTGCCTCTTGAGAAACCTGTATGCAGGTAAGAAAGCAATAGTTAGAACTGGACATGGAACAACAGACTGGTTCCAAATAGGAAAAGGAGTACATCAAGGCTGTATATTGTCACCCTGCTTATTTAACTTATATGCAGAGTACATCATGAGAAATGCTGGACTGGAGGAAGCACAAACTGGAATTAAGATTGCCGGGAAAAATATCAATAACCTCAGATATGCAGATGACACCACCCTTATGGCAGAAAGTGAAGAAGAACTAAAGAGCCTCTTGATGAAAATGAAAGAAGAGAGTGAATAAGTTGGCTTAAAGCTCAACATTCAGAAAAACGAAGACCATGGCATCCGATCCCATCACTTCATGGCAAATAGATGGGGGAACAGTGGAAACAGTGGCTGGCTTTATTTGTTTGGGCTCCAAAATCACTGCAGATGGTGATTGCAATCATGATATTAAAAGATGCTTGCTCCTTAGAAGGAAAGTTACGACAAACCTAGACAGCATGTTAAAAAGCAGAGACATTAGTTTGCCAACAAAGGTCTGTCTAGTCAAGGCTATGGTTTTTCCAGTAGTCACATATGGATGTGAGAGTTGGACTGTGAAGAAAGCTGAATGCCAAAGAATTGATGGTTTTGAACTGTGGTGTTGGAGAAGACTCTTAAGAGTGCCTTGGACAGCAAGGAGATCCAACCAGTCCATCCGAAAGGAGATCAATACTGGGTGTTCATTGGAAGGACTGATGTTGAAGCTGAAACTCCAATACTTTGGCCACCTGATGTGGAGAGCTGACTCATTTGAAAAGACCCTCGTGCTGGGAAAGAGTAGGGGCAGGAGGAGAAGGGGACGGCAGAGGATGAGATGGTTGGATGGATCACCGACTCAATGGACATGAGTTTGGATAAACTCTGGGAGTTGGTGATGGACAGGGAAGCCTGGCGTGCTGTGGTTCATGGGGTCGCAGAGAGTCGGACATGACTAAGCGACTGAACTGAACTGAGAAAGAAAGGGAAAAAAAGCAAATGAACAAACTTGGAGGGGCAGGCTGATTCTAGTGAGTGAGAAAAAACTTTGAAAAACTTTATAATTAGTATCTTTTGAGCAAAGAAGGAGACTGTTAAAACCATCTATCAAGTTCTAGCAGAAAGCATGTTATGAATAAGGGAAAGTCCCCAAAAAAGGAAAGAGCACTTTAAATTGAAAATATAACAGGAAAACATATCTAGTAGCATACGGGACAATAGATAAGAAATATCTCCCCCCAAAATAGAACGTATAATAGAACAACAAGTAGATAATAGATAAAAAAAAAATAGGAATATATCATGGGGACCTTTTTGATGGTTCAGTGGTGAAAACTCTGAGCTCCCACTGCATGGAGCATGGTTTGATCCCCTGGTCAGGAAATTAAGATCCCACATGCCATGTGGCCAAAAGAAAAAAAAAAAACAAAAACGGAGGATAGTGCAAAAACATTAAAAATTAGAGAGAGGTTCAGTTTGGAATGAAAAATTTGGCATTCTGGAAAGGAAAACAAAAAAAAAATGATGGAGAAGAAAAAATTATGAGGAAATAATACAATAAAATTACTAGAAATGATGGCACAAAGTTACTGTTTGAAAGTTCTGTGAGTGGACACCTAAAAAGGCATTGAAAACAAGTAATACTTATGCATATTGTGCTATAATTTCCTAACACTGGGAATTCAGAGAAGATCCTGAAAGAAAAACAGGTCACATGCCGAAGACGGATTCTCCTCAGCAGCTGACTTGGGACAGTGGGGCAGGGGCTTTGATATTCTGAAGATGATGGCTTCCAACCCTGAACTCTTCCCTCAGCCCTGCTGTAAATCACATGGTCAGCTTCAATAGAAGTGTTTTCAGACATGCAAAGCCTAACAGGAAAAGTTCTAATGTACTCTAGTTTACGAAGGATGTGATTTTCCCAAATGAGGGTGTGAACAGAGAAAGGGTAAAATATGGGATCCAGGAAATAGGGAATCTTAACAGGTGAGGGTCTCAGCAAATCCCATGATGATCAGCTGTGTCTTATGCTTGGAAAGTAATGTTTAGAAAAGGACAGATGGTTCCATGGACAATATCCCCAACCAAAAGTGAAATCAATAAAATACCACATGTATTTAAATGTATTGAGGGGAGTTTTTGTAGGCCGTTAGAGAGTGTGGAAATGATTTAGTGCTAGAAATATGGGAAACTAAACAAAAGGAAAGTGACGTAGCCCTTCATTCTAAGCAAGCAAAAGACTATGCAAGATAGAAAAGTAAGCATAGTATACTACATTCCTCAGCTTTGGACATTTCCTTTGTTGTCATCTCCAAATTTTGGAAGGCTGGCAAAGGAGATGTGTGAGAGGGTGGGTTGTAAGCATTGTGTTTTCATTTTCCACAGATAGTGTTTACATTTGAAATAATAAGAGGTTATAGTATAAACAAAATATCTAGAACTATTTAGTAAATACCAGATGAAATGTCTAAAAGTTTTCAGTGTGGTTGCCCCTAGTGAGTTTGAGTTGGGGTGGGGGTGGAGACAGGATGGGGCAGAAGAGGCCTGTTTTTTATATTTCATTTTAATCTGTGTATATAAATTGCTATGATAAAAAAATCAAATGAATAAATGTAAGTTAAAAAGAATTAACCTATGCAGATTTTCATATTGATGAATTTACTCTTGACACTTAGAGTTGAAAAATACCTGGATAGAACATGATTTCCAAAGTAACAGAAAACCAAATGAACACCAGTTTGCCACTTGCACCTCAGGTGTTTATTCTTACTCCAAATAGTATTAATTATCCATGCAGACAGATTATTCTTATTTAAATGAAGAAAGGTCTTTGACCTTGCTTTGAGGAAGAGGGCTTTTTTTTTTTTTCCCCAAAAAAAACTTTTGTGACCCTGGCCTTGATCTTTCTCATGACTGCTACCTAGGCTAGAATTCCAGGAAATGGCAGCAGTGTATGAGATGAAAAAGTCCTTGGAACCCCCAGCTTTCAGGATCTCTTGACTTCTGGTCCACTGTAGCTCAGGGCAGGAAGATGTGTCCTAAACTGCAGTGAAGGCTTTCTTAGCTGAGAATAGTGGTGGCGGCAGACGCATGTCTTCCTGGGGCTCTTCAGTGATCCTAATTCTAGCTCTGCAGTCTCCCCATTATTTTAGAACTTCCGTAATTATGAGTTCATTAGAGAACCAGGGGTCAGCAAATTACATCTGGCACAGAGGAGCTGCCTGTTTTTGTAAATAAAGTTTTACTGAAACACGGACACTCCCTTAAAAGCACCCTTGCTGATTTTATGCTATAATGGCAGAATTGAATAGTTGTAACAAGAGCCTTATTGGTGTAGAGTCTGAAACATTTATGTATTATATAAGCTGACTTAAGTGTGTAAGTCAGTGTATATATCTCTCAAAGCACATCTCAGTTCCTGCCAGCCAGGTTTTAGAACCTCAGTATTCACACATGGGTAGTGGTAGCACCTGAATTGAACCACTCGGATCTGAATCAGTGCATCTTTCTGTAGTCCTGCTTCTTGTATCTTGTCAGAGTAGGCTTTCAATGAAGATACCTTGAGTTAAACTGGTTGCAAGGGCTGGGTAAGTTAGGAATGTCAGGGCAACGCCATTTCCTTCTCAAGTGGAAGCAAAAAATAGACATGGACATATAATGTATTCAGAGTTTATTAAAATAAATTTAAATAATAAATTGCAGTTGAAAGTGTCAAATCAGTATTCATGGCATCTACCTCTGAAAAGTTTATGGATCCATTCCACTACAGGTGTTTAAAAAAACTATGTAGTGTCATCAGGTTTCATTCCCATGCAGTTATAATTACAATCTTATTTAAAGTTTTCAGCTTTGGTTCCAGCAGAGCAGTACTGTGAAAGGTTCCTACTTCATTGTCTGTTTCTGTTTGTAGATCATTTCCTCTGCTTCCTGCATCTGTTTTCTTGGATTAGTTAGGTATTACACCAAAGTCTAGAATTCTTTGGCTACAAAGCTTGCTCTGCTATTTCCCCTCCCTGTAGCCCACTTTATTGTGGGTGGGAAAATTTTTGTTGGGAGGGTTTGATTAATTAGAAGGGATTCCTGGCTTCCCTAGCATCAGCAGCCTGGGAAGATTAGAGCCTGGCTTAGTGACAGGCCAATCTGTATTGAAGGAAAATCTCCGACCAGCCAGATTTCCCTGGAATGTGGATCTGGCTTTGTCTTCTTCCACAGGGAGTGTGTAATGACCGCCTCCTCCTCCTTCGCATCCCCTTCAGAAGACCTGAAGCTTTTACTTTTGTTGATAGTTGTCTACTTTTTATTTGGCAGACAGGGGCGGGGAGAGCAGGGGTATGGTGTGTTAGACTTATGGTTTAGGAAGGCTGAGTTATTTTCTAAAAGTAACAGATTTAAGATTTTATTAATGTTGGCACAGAGAGGAGAGATTTTTATGTTTAAAAAAGTCTCCTTGCATCTTTACTATCAATGTTTTTCTTTTCACTCCTTTGTAGCAATTACAGTTTTATGTTCCCCTCTAAATTTCAATTAACCTTAATCTCTGCGTTCCTAAGAAAATCTGCAAAAAGAGAAATATGTCCAAGAATTGACAGTAGTTTTCTCTTTATAGTAAAAGTGAAGAGCAACTCTTTGAACTTTCAGAGAAAGTTTATGAATAGCAAATAGCAAATGGGCTTTTGTCTTGCTGGTTTGCCTCAATGAGTAACATAAATCCTGTGTCCTAGGTTTTTCAGTTTAAGGGAGTGCAGTACTTTGTCATCAGTACTCAATTTAGAAAAAGTTACACTGATTTTATGTATTGAAAAAAGATTTATGCAAATATTTTCATACTGTTTGAGTTCTAGTTAATGACTGTTAAGTTTTAAGAAAGAATAAAACTGCTGTGTTGTAACAAAATAAGTCACAGAAGTTTTCCAATGGTTACTTCCCCCCTCCCCAGTATTTATTTATTTATTTGGCTGCACTAGATCTTAGTTGTATTGTGTGGGATCTAATTCCCTGACCAGGGATCTAACCTGGGCCCCTGAAATGAGAGCTGAATCTTAGCCACTGGACCATTAAATGGTTACACGCGTGTGTGCTCAGTCACTCAGCCGTATCTGACTCTTTGTGGTCCCATGGACTGTAGTCTACCAGGCTCCTCTGTCCATGTAATTTTCCAGGCAAGAACACTGGAGTGATTTGGAGTTGCCATTTCCTACTCCACAGGATCTTCCGTACCGAAGGATCCAACCCACATCTTGCATTGCAGGCAAATTCTTCATTACTGTGCCACCTGGGAAGCCCAAATGGTTACATTTTTTACTAGAAATAAATCTGAAGGAAAAGCATGCAACCTTTATTCTTGAGAGTGTTCTTCCAAAGGCATTTGTCTTTGTGAAACCTTTCAAGGTGAAAGAAGTACCTCTGTACTTCTCCCAGTACTTAAACTCTTCATCTTCCAGTTCCGTCTTAATTCTACCTATTCTTTGGGCAAGCTTGAAGTTTTAGAGACACACAAGATCCCTGTGAGTCTGCCTGGTGGAGGAGGACACACACAGCAGCCGCCGTGGGCTGCTCCTCCTTCCACACTGCACAGAAACTTGTTCTGTCTCAGTGCTCCTGGTGGGGACTAAATGTGTGCTGAGTACTCGACAGACTTGGAATAAAATTCATAGACATTTACCAGCTATCTCCCAATTAAATTCTGCCTCAGGCTTACAGCTTTCAGGGACCATCACCTTCCAGTGAGAGCATTTGTTCTGCGTGTTGATGACTTTGAAACCAGTTCTTGTTGGATCTGAAATGAACCTTCCAAGTGTTATCTCTGCCTCTCTGGCCAGACACCCAGTTTTCTGTGCTTTATTTCCCCCATCCTTTCCCACATGTGTCAGCGCATCTTTTGGGGGGTGATTTAAAAGTGTTTAAATACAATCCTGGCTTCTCACCCTCTTTGCAGTTTCAACTTTCCACCTGCCTGCATGAAGTCTGTGCCTAAATTGATCCCTAAAACTGCACACTAAAAATTCAGTTTATCCCATTTTCTTCTAAATTGGCTTTTGCTTTGAGTGTCCCTGGACTTACCAGCCTATGCTGTCTCCTTGTCCTTCCCTCACCGTCTTGTGTAATGCATCCGTCGTCAACAAAGTGTCCTGGACTTGCTTCTTCTCTCTACTTTTCTTATAATGCAGGCTTTATTATCCTTGCTGTTTATATTTCTGCACTGATCTCAGCATGATCTCTATGCCTTTCTTGTGTTGCCATTCCAGTGCCTCTAGAGAAGTGCCAGGATAATGTTTTCTTAACACCATTTTCTCCATGTCATTTCCTTGCTTAAGCGATCAGAAGTAATTCTTTTTGTTAAATGAGATCTAATCTAAACTTGCCAGCTAACTTCAAGGCACTCTGATAGTCTTTCTCCACTTCCGCTTTTAACTCTGACCCATATTTTCATCTTGGAACTTGGGAACATGTCCATCTGTTTCTATGAAACATGTATTTGCATTTCCTGCAGTGATCTGGCCTGTGATTTCCTCCCTTCCTATGCCCTCTCACCTTTTCTTGCATAGTCTGCATGCATCAACTTTCTCTAAGCTTGACCAGAGACTTGCTTTTATTTTCACACAAGGTCTCCACTTTTCCTGCATTGATTACCGTCTCACTTTGTCCCTTTGACTGTGCGCAGTTACACTGTCATGTGTTTTATGTATTTATATATATATATATGTTAGGGGAAGCACACTGACTGAAACCGCCCACCCTGGCCAGGCACCACAGTAACCATTCCCATGAGTTGTTTTATGACAGGAGGGCCTGGTAAGGAATACGGAACTAATAAGCCACCACCAACCGGAAGAGTTCGGGAAAGGTCAAAAGGAGACACTGCCAGAATCCCTCTCACTAGCATCCATCTTGGCTGAGCAATGTGTGCGCCGCCAGGAGAGACTCTGAATTAAAATGATTGGCCAAAGCCACCCAGAAACTAATCCCATCACCATAAAACCCAAGACTCCTGGGTTCCCTCACCCTCCTGCCCTCCACCCGGGTGCCCTTCCCAATAAAATCTCTTGCTTTGTCAGCACGTGTCTCCTCGGACAGTTCATTTCCGAGTGTGAGACAAGAGCCCAGCTTCGGCCCTGGAAGGGGCCCCCTTCCTGCAATACACATACACACTCTCGCAGCATATCGCTCTCAGCTACATTCCCCAAGACTAAGGACCTGTGCTCTGCTTCTTATGTATCTGCCGTGAGTAATTTGGGACCTTTCTGAGGCACCTGGTATCCCTCACTTTTCTTATTACACAGATGAGAAATTTTTTTCCTCATGTCTTATGGAGAACAGGGAAGTCACTTAAGCTTAGAGTGATTTCATACTGGTCTTTTTTTCAGTTCCAGACAGGAAATGTTATAATCTCCAATTTGTGGTTACTTTCTTTTCTTTTAAAAAATTTCATCTCAACCTGTTTCTTCTTTTAGGAGTTCCACTTTGAAAATATTTTAAGTGATTCTTTTGAAAATAGTCTCTGTTAATAGCCAAAATGACATTGTGTAGAGTTTGCTTCTATGAGGCCTTTAGGAAAGTAATTTATTTCAGTACAGTGATGTTAATTCTTTGGACATCATTTTATTTTAATTAGGACCTTACTGTTAGACTATGTAGACTATGGTACTTGAATTTTTTTCCAACATGCATACAAAACACATATGTATATTATTAACTTATGCTAGTGTAAAAAACAAAATCTAAGTGGAAAAGCAGATTCAGGCTCTCTCACAGATGCAAGAGCTCATTCTGTCCCTTGGATTCTCTCTGAGGGCAGTAGAGGGCATCATTGTTCCACGAGTAACTTAGCAGACATGGCGTTCCAAGAAAGGGCAGCAGTCCAAGTGCTTTTAAAATTGCTGGCTCGTTCCTGCATGATCACGACATCCTAAATGCCGACGTTTGTCAGCCTGGGAGTTGTGTGTTTACCCCCACTGATAGCCTGCTAGCCTGTGGATGTGTAGATCACTGTCTTATAGGCCTCCTGACCAGGAAACACAACGGTTAACTGCAGCAGTAGGAAGCAGTCAATCCAAACTATCCACAGAGGCCTCGGAGAAAGCCTTCTCAGTGACATAAGACTGCCTCTGGCGTGTCGCCCTTCCAGGTTTTGGAAGCGGAAGCGAGGGGCTGAGGGTGAGGGTCCCTTTGGTCCTTGGAAGGCTTTGGGACCCCAGCCCAATCCTGGTCCTAGCAGTAAAGACTGGAAGGCTTCAGCTGGGACAAAGTTCTTGAAGTGACAGTGTTATTAGAGTACTGTACTTCCTACTCACCCTTCCTTACTGTTACTGTTACTGTGAACTTTGGAGATGCAAGGTTGAAGAAGTGAGCTGTGGGGTGGGGACTCACAGAGGGTCATTGCATTCCAGAGCCCCTGGGAATGGAGATGAAACTTCACTGAACGGCCCACGTGTGCAGCAGTCCAGTCATCAGCCAAATGATGTAAAGATGCACAGGGTCCATCTCTTCTTATTGTCCTCTTCAGGGCTTCTCTGCTTGTAACCTCTTGGAACATCCATGATTAAGTAATGCAGGAAACCAGGCCATTGCTTATGTCACTTTTTTACATGTGAGTAGCATGTGACAATAACAGTCTGATTTTCGGACTACTAGAAACACCAAAGAAAGAATGAGTTTGTAATAGTCACTCTACATAGCAATAGGCACATGCAATGTTTTGCGAGTGTGGTCTGAGATAAGGGAGAATGTTACTTCATTTGTTTCGCAAAGATTTGGTGTCATATAGATTCTGGCAAGGCCTGTGCCAAGTCTGACATCCTAGTTCTCATGACCTGAAAAATTCACTGTCTCTTATGGGTCAGTATTGAGATCACGTCTTCTTTTAAATTTCTGTGATTCTTTGTATCCTTTTCATGTGACTCTAGGTTCTTTTACAGTACGTCTTGAAATTTAAATCCTAAGATTTTTGAGGAAAATATTCTAGAAGATGAAATTAGCCTCAGACTTTCGATCAGGGTTCCTGATTTCATGTCATGGCCTCACTTGTGAAACGTGGATGACTGGGTGATTGTGTTTGCCCCTCTGAGCATCCATTTCTTCAGCTATGTGGTAGTGCTGTTATTCCTGTCTGTTTAACAGAGTTTCTTATGGGTATCAAAGTAATATTAAAGACAGTGCTGTCAGAGTGTTTGGGAAAAGAGCACTTTATGCAGTAATTATTTTACAGTGAGTGACATTCTGTACAGTGTTAGAGGGACTTGGCCTGGGTGTCTTACTTGTTCTTGCTCTCATAATTCTTTGGGGTGAGGACTAGTCTAATTCTTTTCATATGTGAGGTGTCAGCTCGCAGATCTTCATTTATCCCTGGTGTGCAAGGCCCTGGGTTAGGCATGAGAGACACAGACAAGGATGATGATTGCCTGTCCCCCTCCTCGGGGTGGTTTGTAGTGAGAAAACGTGTCCCAGTTTAAACAACTGCAGGCTAGGTGATAGACACTGCCCTGCAGAGCTGAGTTGTAAACGAATGAGTACGGTGACTTTGTTCAGTTCTCTCTCTTTATGGGATATTGTGGCAAAACCATAGGTCACTCAGGTTTTGGGGTGCTCCATCTGTGTGTCAGTTTCCCTGGTGGTGGGTAGCCAGGGCCAGAAAGCAGAGGGCTTAGATTTCAGTCCTTATTATTGGTTCTTGACTGTGACAAGTCAGTTAACCTTTTGTTTCAGTTAGCCACAGCTGTGTAAGCAAGCAGCCCCAAACTTTTCATAATTCCATGGGTCAGAAAATCTAAGTGGGCGGTTTCTCTGTTTTACATGGCATTGACTAGGTCACTCATTTGGAATGCATCCAGATACCCTCTGGGCTGGAAAGCTCAAGAGGACTTCGCCCCCATTTTGGTTCCTTCTCCATAATGCCTTTCTCTTCCCAAGGTGTCTTGTCATTCAGTTGTCTAGCTTGAGCTCCCTTACAGCACAGGAGGCTCTCCAGAGGCCAGGATGCTGGAAGCTGCCCGGTTTCCTAAGGGCTGCGTCTGGAGCTGGCAGACTCTTCCTTCTACCATACTCTAACCATATGCATGTGTGCTCAGTCATATCCAACTTTTTGCAACCCCATGGGCTATGTAAATAGCACTGTTCATGAAATTTTCCAGGCAAGAATACTGAGGTGGGTTGTCTTGCCCTTCTCCAGAGGATCTTGCCAACCCAGGGCTCAAACCTGTGTTTCTTGCATCTCCTGCATTGGCAGGCAGATTCTTTACCGCTGGTACCACCATATTCTGTTGGTCAGCAAATCACAGGATCTGGAGACAGAAAATAGCCTCGTCCTCTTGGTGAGATGAGCAGCGTGCTTGTGCAAAGGGGAGAGGATTGTTGGTGGCCATCTTTGGAGACTGTTTACCATGTTTCTTCTTATCTCTTAGATCTTATCTGTTCAGTGAGATATTGAATTACTGAGTCTCCAAGGCCCTGTCTGGCCCTATATTCTTATAATTCCATAAATTCTTACTGGAGGAATTTTTTGTGTATGATGCAGTGGAAAGAATTTGGGCTTTGGCTGCAGAAAGGCCTGGGTTTGAACCTGGGCCTCACCACTGACCTGCTTTTTGGAAAGTGATTTAAGTCTTTGTTCCCATCTGTTAAAATGGGTTAATTAAATAGTGTTAATATAAACTCCCTTCTGGATTAATTGTCCATCTCAGCACAGAGTCATCACTTAGAAATAGTTAGCATTGTTTTCCCTTTCACTTCCTCCTTACCTGATAGGGGCCTTTTCAAAGCCAATATTAGACTTTAATTTTGCTTAATTTTGATATAAAGATGGTAAGTATTTAATCTTGTTTTGCTAGTACAGGGGGATTTTTCTAGTTCAAATAAGACTGTTCAGTTTATCTGTTGCCGTTTTATACATTATTCCTAAAACACTGTTGCTCCTTAGCATATTTAAAAATAAGTATTTTGAAAATACATTTTTGGTCTGTGAACAGTTGACTTATTTGGCATTTCTAGTATCCTTTGTCTAGAAGAAGCAAAAAGCCATCTGCAGTGGCCAGCATTCAGTCTGGCTGTTTGGACTGTTGCGGTGCCTGGCCTATGGACCAGCACTGGTGTGTGAGGCTGGGACATGCAGTTCTGTCATCCTAACTGGGTGCAAAATGAAGCTCAGAGACAAAGGACAAGAAGAGAAAAGACAGAGTCTGGTTTTCAAAATATGTTCCCTGGGCCCAGCATAAGCATTTCTAGTGCTAATTGCACTATTTTTATATCAGTGTTATTGTGAGGGTTAAATGAAATGATGTGTATTAAGTGCTTAGCCGAGGTAACCATATTAATAAAAGTTAGGCATTATTTCAGTAGTAATCACCATCATAACAAAACTTATGTGTTACTGTGATTAACTTTTTCCTTCCAGAGTGTTTCATGAAGCAGCTTGCTGGGTTTTCTTTTTGTTTTTTTTTAAAAGCTACTAGAGTTCTTATTTATCCTTTTAAAATTTTTGCAAGTGATCTCTTGGTCTAAGAACATTTCATGTTGTCAAGTAAATAAAGTCTTGTTTAAGCAATGTCTGAAGGTACTTCATAATTCTGAAAATAATCTTCCATCTAAAGCGATGTTGAGAGATCGTATAACATAGTTATGCAAATATATTCAAAGCCTTAATGTTTGTGGGAGTAGTTAATGCTATTGAATGAGTCCTCAGGCAGTGTCTGAACTCTGGTTGTTGTTTACTTTTGAAAGCTGTTCTTTCTCTAGACCTCCTTTCTTCATTTAGATAATCTGTATCCTTAAACGAAAGTCCACGTGGAGTCGTTTTCCTTTCCTTTTCTTCCTTTTCTCTTTCTTTCTCTCTTTCTCTCTCTGTGTTTCTTTCCTTTGATTTGTGGTCACGTAAGGATCATGGTTAACCCCAGAAGGAAGGCCGGCAGGGCCGCAGGGGCCTGGACCCAGCAGGACCTGGGCCGCAGGGGCCCGGAGCCTCTGTGCTCATCAGCCTGCTGCCTCAGTCACTTCCTCTTTCTCTCGCCCGTAACCACTGTGTGTAAGCCAAATCCCCAAATGAAAGCAGTGTATTGGTCTTTGCGGCCTGCTGATTCAGAGGCATGGGTGCTTTCCGGGGTGTCAGTGTCTGACCACGGGGCAGTCGCTGTGCCTTACCTTGGCCCCCTTCTGGCGCCTCCGTCCAGCTCTCGCTCTCACCGAGGGAGCCTTGGGTTCAGGCCATGGCCACGGCAGCCGTCTTGGCTGCGCTTCCTTGTCTCAGCTTCAGTCTGGTCTCATCCCCTTGTCTGTCTCCTTTGGGCCAGCGCGTGGAGAGGTGAACGGAAAGCTGCTCTTCCCTTGGCAGGTGGGATTCCTGGCAGAGCCACGGGCCCCAGAGAGCACTGTGCTCTGGAGTTTCTGACAGCATTCCCTGGGAGTGCGACCTTCCAGGGGGTTGAACCAGACCCCTGCCCCAGCTCCATCTGGAGTGGCTCAGCTGCCGTGGCTTTGCTGTGTTGGGTCCTGCACAGAATTTAACTGGGAGTGGGGCCAGGGAGGAAAGATGGCATAAAACACACGGAAAAGCATGATGTAGTCCAGCTCCTTCACAGACAAGGTGAGCAGCCTCGTGGGGCAGGTGAGGCTCTGAAAACTTGCTCAGGAGGACTCGGCGCCTTATTTAAAGAGCAAGGACCGTGTATGTTAGTCACTCAGTCGTGTCTGACTCTGTGACCCCATGGACTGCAGCCCACCAGGCTCCTCGGTCCATGGGATTCTCCAGGCAAGAATACTGCAGTGGGTTGCCATGCCCTCCTCCAGGGGAACTTTCCAACCAGGGATTGAACCTTCATCTCTTACCTCTCCTGCATTGGCAGGTGGGTTCTTCACCACTAGTGCCACCTGGGAAGCCCCTAAGGACCATATAGTGCTGGTGCTGGTCAGGGCTTTTGGAGGAAGAAACAAGCATGTGCCAACTACCGGAACTGGAAAGGGTGCTTTATAATAGGGAGGTGGAGTGTCTCCGAACCCCGGCCCAGGCTCTCTGGTTGAGAAGAGCCTGGGAAGAAGAGCCCAGACCTCTGGGAAGGTCTGAAGACAGCCTCAGGCTGCCCATGGCAGCTCCCTGTGGGCCTCCTTCTGACGAGTGGAGCCCTATTCTCTGTCTCTGCTTGTTACCCACGCTCTGCTCTCCTGTGCGTGATGCGCACCGTCGTGATGGTGCCTCACCTCCCCAGTGATGGCTTTTATAAGACTGCACTGCATTCCACCCCAGTGCGACCTTCTGGAGGGGAATTTGGGTAGGCGTCCATCTTTACTCCAATGACCGTGGCACAGGGGAAGGGTCGCTTAGTACGTCAGACCATCCATGCCCCGCTACCCTTGGGCCTGGCGGTTGGCAGGATTAAAGGCACAGATGACCCTAAAAGTTACACAGCAATATTTTAAAGTTTAGAGACTTCACTGTAAAGTTTCTCTTGGCAGTTCCATAGAAGGCCTTCTTACAGAACATAACAAGTACTTCAAGTATGTAGTGAGGCCTCTGGGGCATCCAAGAGGTAACTGGAATAATCTGACCCTTGAGAAATTTCTCTTGGTTACTGGGGATGAGGACGATCATAATTACTGCATTGGCTCAGACAGTAAAGAATTCGTCAGCAATACCAGAGACCTGGGTTTGATCCTTGGGTCGAGAAGATCCCCTGGAGAAGGAAATGGTTACCCACTCCAGTTTAACTGCCTGGAGAATTCCATGGACAGAGGAGCCTGGCTGGCTACAGTTCATAGGGTTGCAAGAGTCAGTAACGACTGAGTGAGTAAGGATATTTACACTTTGCAACTTGCTTCATTGTTGGTGTGCCTGTTGAAGCATTTTCCGGTCTTCACGTCCTCTGTGTGTATATGTTATGAAAGTTAAATTAAAATATTGCAATAATCCAGTCAAGTATCAGAGAGGGTGTCGTTCTACCAAAATTTTTGAGTATCTACTCTGTGGTTGGCATTCTGCGTCAGGACCTTCAGTAGGATGCATCTGGCCTTAAATCTTGAGTTCGAAGCACTGAGTGCATTCCAACAAAGCCCTAGTCAGCGGTGAGTCTGCATATTTGTCTCTGACTCAGCATTCCATTGTACTTCCATCTGAGTGCAAAACTGTAGAAACTGCATTGTAGCTTCATTTTTAATTGTTATCAAGCAGTGCTGCATGCCTCCGTGCAGTCTCCCAACAGCTGATGAAATGCTTACTCTTTTAAAGATGGCCTGATGGAATCAGATGGCGCCGCGTCATTTCCGACACTGCTGGGGTCTGTTTCACTTCCCACAATGACTGATCCTCCATCTGCCATGACAGTGCATTCCTGGGCTGCTGCCCCTCACTGGGTTGGTGGCTGGACTGTTTATTTTTAGGGAAAGTTAAAATTATCCAGAGAAGGATGTCTTCTGTAAAATTTACATGAATCATCCTCTCCCTGCAGGGATCTTGGGAGGGGTGTGTATGTGTATAGACTAAAAAAAACATTTTCTGGAAAATTTAAAAACTATTAAAGGGGAAGGAGTATAGTGAACATAGAACCCATCTTCAAAATTGTGGACAGTTTTAAGTAATATTCAAGCTAAAAGCTGGTTTAAGAATAGCAAGTGGTACCATGTGATTCCAACACTCATGTGTTTAAGCTGACTTTTCCAAATTTCAGCACTGTTTGTAATTCTTCTCTAAAAAACCAGAAGAGCCTTAGTTCTACCTTCAGTCTTTGGTTTAAATAGTATGAGAAGTATGAGATCTTACTGGGGCATCAGTGTGAGTTTTCTCATGACAAAAGCAGCCACCCAAACAGTTGATTTTGGTGACCTTGGTTCTGAAGATGCTAATATTCCTTAGATTTCTGAGTTTACTGTGAAGGGAATTCTTGTTGGGGTATCAGTGCATGGTGGTTAGATGGACCCATCTCTTTTCCCATCTGTGGGATCCTGGTTCCTCCTCTCCAGGGTTGAGATGGCTTCCCCCATGACTCAGCAGGTAAAGAATCTGCCTGCAGTGCAGGAGACAGTGGGGACACGGGTTCGATCCCTGGGTTGGGAAGATCCCCTGGAGGAGAAAACAGCAACCCACTCCTGTATTCTTGCTTGAAAAATCCCATGGGTAGGGGAGCCTGGCAGGCTGCAGTCCATGGGGTCATACAGAGTCAGACACTACTGAGTGACTAAGCACGCAGGGTAGAGATAATAAGTGCCAACCTTCACATTGTTGTTACATGGAAAGTGTCTAATCCAGTGCCTGGCAACTAGTAAACATTCACTAAATTGAGCTCTTAGCAATCAAGTTAAAGATACCAGCTGGGAGAGATTCTTAAATTGTCTCATATCTTGGGATCCATTGCCTATTCCAGTTCTTAAGTTATCTTCCTCAGGGGTGTATCTTCCTATTAATTTTTATTTGCTTTCCATGTTTATTAGGTTTTCTCTGTTTTAATTTCCTTGTTTCTTCTTTCATTCTGAAAAATGAGTATAGAAACCATACCACAGTAAACAGCATGGTCCTAATGTATAGCCACAGGGAACTATATTCAATATCTTGTAATAAACTATAATGGAAAAGAATATGAAAAGGAATATTTATATACACACACATACATTTAACTGAACACTTTGTTGTACACTAACACAACATTGTAAATTAACTATACTTTAAAAAAAATTTTCACCACGAGTATTGAAACCTTTTTACTGTCAGTTCATCGATATTCAAGGTTGTCAATTCTTTGACTGTCTTATTTTCACTTATTTATTAATTCTGTAATAATACTGATTTTGATTCTCAATTTATTTCCTTATTTTTCCTCTTGATAGTTAATCTACTATTCTTTTACAGATTACCCTGAAGTTTAGACATTAAGATGACAAATACTTAATGACCTAGCTAGGTAACTTTTCTTCAGTGTCTCTCACAAGGATTCAGTCAAGATGTCAGCTGGGGCAGCAGTATTACCAAGGCTGATTGGTGGAGCCTTATCAATACTTCCAGGCTCCCTCATGTGATAGTGACAGGAGATCTCACGTACTTACTTGCTGCTGACTGGAGACAGCTACACATGGCCGTCTCCATAATGCAGCTCACAACATGACAGCTGACTTTGCTCAGAGAGCACACGAGAGAGTGCCCAAGAGGGAGCCACCGTCAGTTTGTGAGCTTCCCTCAGAGTGACATCACGCCATCACCTCTGCCATATTGTTTGCTAGAAGCAGATTGGTGAGCCTGGCCCACGCTGAAGAGAAGGGGATTATACGCTGTGAGCCTGGCCCACGCTGAAAAGAAGGGGAGTGAGAAAACCAAGAGATGAGGACGATCGCAGGCCGTCCTAGATGCTGCCCACTGCAGCCTCTTTGTCATGCTGCTGTGTTGTGTCTGTCTTTGGGCTCTTGAGTCAGTGACTTTGACTCTTTTTTAGCTTCTGTTCCCACATGGGTCATCACAGAGTACTGAAGAGAATCTCCCATGCTATACCGTAGATCCTCATTATCTGTTTTGTGTGTAGCACTTGGTGTATGTCAGCCGCAGTCTCCCAGTTTATCTCTCCCTCTGTTCTCCCCCGGTAGCCGTAAGATTGTTTTCTACATCTGTGCCTCTGTTTCTGTTTTGTAGACAAGTTCATCTGAACCATTTTTTAGATTCCACTTACAAGTGATATCATATGGCATTTATCACTCCCTAGGGACAGAGAAGTGACAAGTAAGTGACTTACCTCACTTGGTATGACAACCGCGAGGCCCGTCCACATTGCTGAAGTTACGTTGTGTTGCCTTTTAGGTTGGCCCTGGACCTTGTGCTCTCCTCTCATATCATGTTTTTGATGGAAACGCACGTAAAACCATGCCATTTATTCCAGTCTTGATCTCTGGTGGTTCTACTTAGACAATTCTCTTTGCTTTGGTATAGTATGAGTGATTTTTTTATATTCTTCCTTCTGTATCTAAAGTCAGTTTGATTTCCTTTCAAGTTGTAGTTTGAGAACTAGGTATTTTGGCCAGTCTACTTTTATGTAGCTCTTAAGGATGGCCTCTGGAGGAAGGAAACAGTTGACATGAGGAGGTTAAACACCAGAATACCTGGATTCCTTCTCTCTTCTGAGGCTGTGTTAACCACCCTGTGTTAGAGTTCACCTCTAGTCGGGGAGGGCTTGGGCAGCGCTGGATCCTCTTCCGTTGGGACATCCTGTTGTTAACTCTGCCTCCCAAATGCTCATTTACCATACTTCATAGCAGGAAGTTCAGTTCAGTGCAGTCACTTAGTTGTGTCTGACTCTTCGCAACCCCATGGACTGTACCACGCCAGGCTTCCCTGTCCATCACCAACTCCTGGAGGTTGCTCAAACTCATGTCCGTCGAGTCAGTGATGCCATCCAGCCATCTCATCCTCTGTCGTCCCCTTTTCCTCCTGCCTTCAAACTTTCCCGGCATCAGGGTCTTTTCTAATGAGTCAGTTCTTTGCATCAGGTGGCCAGAGTATTGGCGTTTCAGCTTCAACATCAGTCCTCCCAATGAATATGCAGGACTGATTTCCTTTAGGAGGGACTGGTTGGATCTCCCTGCAGTCCAAGCAGCTCTCAAGAGTCTTCTCCAACACCACAGTTCAAAAGCATCAATTCTTCAGTGCTCAGCTTTCTTTATAGTTCAACTCTCACATCCATACATGACTACTGGAAAAACTATAGCTTTGACTAGATGGACCTTTGTCAACAAAGTAATGTCTCTGCTTTTTAATATGCTCTGTAGGTTGGTCATAGTTTTTCTTTCAAGGAGCAAGTGTCTTTTAATTTCATGGCTGCAGGCACCATCTGCAGTGATTTTGGAGCCCCCCAAAATAAAGTCTTGTCACTGCTTCCATTGTTTCCTCATCTATTTGCCATGAAGTGATGGAACTGGATGCCATGATCTTAGTTTTCTGAATGTAGACAAGCATATTTCCTGGAGTAGGTAAGTGGGCTGAGGAATTTTGGGAGTAATGATAGAATTACTGTAAAACTGAATTATGATGATAGTAGGACAAGTGTATAAAATTTACCGAAACTCATCAAAGGGGAAACTTAAAACAGGTAAATTTTATGATATGCAGATGGTTTGCTACTACTGATTGGAAGATATGTAAATGAGAAAGTCCTACCTAAAAATTCAAATTAGATTTTAGTTACTTTCTAACTGTAAAAGAAACCAGTAGGAAAAATGTGGGGAAAATTAAAGTAATGCCTTCCTAAAAGTATTCTGTGATGAGATAGCCTTTTATTTATTTTATCCTAATAGTAAAACATGGAGTCTAGTAGAGTCAAATCTTGATGGGCTTTAGATAACAAAGATAGAAATAGTGTGGCTGAAGGAATTGAAAAATAACCCCCACTTTCTTTAGCAGTATCTTCATTAATATAGCTTAGGGATATTTATTAGGGGCTTGTTACTCTGGTGATGAGTTAGGAAGACACACAAAGAAATATGGCAAGCTTCCCATCAGTCCGCCTTCCAGTAAACAAATGGGCAAAGACTTCTGTGTGCGTGTTGCCGTGTGAGGCACCATGGGGTGTACAGAAATTGGGAGGTCCTTGGGGGAAGGGCTGTGTCTTATGAATTCCTTCTTTCTTTCTTCCTGCTGCAACCTGTGGCTTGTGGGATATGAATCCATTTCTGTATCTGTGATTCTTTGTATATAACAGGTGCTCTGTGGATAATTAACGCATAAGTAAATGAAAGAATAAGTAAGATAGAGTCCTTATCCTCTGGAAAAGTGTGTTTTGCTTAGCAGACTAAGCCATGCAAAGGGGAATGGCCCCATGTCAACCCCAAGTGCTCATGTTGTCCACGTTGGGTCTGAGGAGGAGGTGCTGGCGGCCAGGACTGCTCAGCAGAGCCTGGGCAGTGAGTGGTACCCACGTGGGTCCGCCTGAATCCCTGACAGAGAATACATTTGGATGCTGTGATGCACAGGCTCCAGGGTAGAAAAGAAGTTGGCTTGTGGGAGACCTGAAGAGCAAATGCTGACTCTGGCTGTTCCCAGAGGGAAGAACTGGACATCAGGTTGAGTGGCGAGAGTGGCTGCAGTCTGCCGAGTGCCCAGGATTCGAAACCCAAAATGAGATCGGGTTTGTTTCATGCGGCATAAGGGAATTGGTGATTCTTGAGCCAAAAGTGATTAGATTAAAATTTAGAAACTTGCTGTTAAAGTTACTGATTGACCAAGTGGGCAGTTTGGCTGTTTTCACATCCCTTTTACCCAAAATGCTTATGTATTTAGGAAAGTTTGTATATTTGTTGTGGCATGTTCTTTTTTTTTTTTTTCTGGCAGCTTAAGCAAAATAATCATCAATTCTTCACTTTCTTTTTTTTTATTTTGCTAGACAGGAATTCTAACACTGTCTTGTAAGAGCAAAAATGTTTTATCTGAAACATTCAAGCAGAAATTCATTTAGGGCATGTCGTATATAGGACACCAAGTGCTGCCTGGAGGGTTCAAATGGAGCTATGGCACACACAGGTGGAATAGACAGAAAAGTAGCTATGTGGTGTCACTAGGGTTGTGAGGAAGGAGGAGCCAGAAAGGAGAGGTTTGGCCCATGTGTGTGCAAGACACTTTCCCATGTCTTCTTTTAATCCTCATAAAGTCTCAGTAACATTTTTAATCCCTACATAACAGAGGAGAAATGAGGCCCAGGGCCAGTGTTTATGGACATGAGCATTTCAGGTGTATGCTTGGGTGAATTTTCTGATAGAATTATTTTTTGTCTTTTTTAAAATAAATTTTTATTGGGAAGCTTTGGGCTTCCCAGGTGGCACAGTGGTATAGAATCCACCTGCCAAGCAGGAGACACGGGTTCCATCCGTGGGTCAGGAAGATCCTCCGGAGAAGGAAATAGCATCCCACTCCAGTATCCTTACCTGGGAAATCACATGGACAGAGGAGCCTGGCGGGCTGCAGTCCATGGGGTCACCCAGAGGGGGACACCACTCAGTGGCCAGATGGCAGCCTCAGTTGCTTTACGATGCTGTGTTGGTGTCCGCGGTACAGCAGAGTGAATCAGCTATGCATGTGTATATACACACATACATGTATGTACCCGTATCCATATGTATATATCCCCTCTGCTTTGGATTTGCTTCCAGTTTAGGTCACCAAAGAGCGCAGGGTAGAGTTCCCTGTGTTACACAGAAGGTTCTCATTAGTTATCTATTTTATATGTAGTATCAATGGTATATATGTGTCAGTCCCAACCTCCCAATTCCTTCCACCTCGCCCTTTCCCTTGGTTTCCATACATTTGTTCTCTGCATCTGTCTCTCTACTTCTGCTTTGCAAATAAAATCATCTATACCATTTTTATAGATTCTACATATATGTGTTAATATACAACTGATAGAATTTTGGTAGGAAAGGCAATCAGGTCTTTGAAATTGAGTCTTGTAAGTCAGCATTATTAACATCTTTCCTGGGATAGATGATCAGGGAGACAGTATAACCAGGGTAGCTCTATCTATGTTCCTGTTTACAAAATGTTAAACTCTCAGATAATAGTCCTTTAAATATTCCTTAGAATCAAATTCGTTACACTAAACATTCAACCCTAGCATTTCTTGGAAGGTTTAAAGATTGAACCTTTTGAAAAGATTCTAGTCTGAAAAAAATTTCTCCTGTTAGAACAAACTAATGCTTGAATTTCAGCATTGAAACTTGATTTCTTTTGAATCATCAAATGAAGGGTACAATTAAGTGTTGATTTAGTTTGCTTGATCACTGACTTTGATCCACTTAGCGTGGGCCTTAGTTCCTACTCAGTAAACAGAGTTCTTGGATTAGAGCAGCCCTCACACCCTTGCAGCTCTGAACTTTCTGTCCTGTCCTGTAGAAAAGTATTTATTCCTTAAGACAGTAGCTCTCTGAGGGTTAACAACAAAAACAACAACAAGAAGGAAAGCCACATCCAGTCTAATCTTGCTCTGTTCTTATTTACTCAGACATCTTTGGGAACTGTAATAACTTGTTAGATCTTGTGCAGTAAAACATGATTCCAAATTTTCCAAGCCCAGCTGTAGATCAGGATTCTAAAGACCTAAATGGAAAAGGGCGGGTGTGTGTTTGTCAAGAGGCCACTTAGGGAAATCAGTTCCATGTAATTTTTAATACAGTTCTTTGGATAGACTTTTTTATGACTCAGTGTTGCAGATGTCATTAATTTATAATGGAAAATAGTGAAACAATATGAAAATTATCTTCAGCCTTAAGAACACTCAGGCAGCAGGGTAAGTGACGGCTGAACAGTTTGAACACAGGCTGCTATGGAACACCCCTGCCAGGCACCTGGCCGAAGGGCCAGCCTGGTCTCTGGCCTCTGACCCTGCTGGGCTGGCAGCCAGTCCCTGGGTAACTCAGGCAGCAGGAAGAACCAGTCCTGTTGGAAATGCAAGACGTTAAAGGTTTCTTCTCGCCGGAGGAGATTCTACATGCATTTCTGCTCTGGGCAAGCTGAGAAAGGTAGTCTCGGATAAAATAGGAGAGTGGGTTCAATTTGTCTTCCTTCAGTGACTTGTTTCCACACACTTACCCTCTTCTGAGCAGTAGATACTTTAGAGATGAGTACTGCAGAAACATTTCAGGCATATTTGTGAAGGAGGAAGTTAAAATATCTTGGTGAACATCTATCAAAGGGTAAGATGTTTTTCTTTCGTTGGTTTTGAAGGTTTCATTGGCTTTTGCAAAATATCAACATATTGTGGGTGATTTTGTAAGTAGGGACTCCATAGCCTGTGCTAGAAACAGAATCTTGTGAACAAGAAAGGCTGCTGGTGTGAAATGGGGAGACCTGGGTGCTGCTCATATAATGATCAGAGTTCCTCCTGCTTAGTCCTTGTTCTGGGTTGAATTGTGTCCACTCCCCACCCACCAGAAGATTTGTTGAAATTCTAAGCTCTGGTGCCCCAGAAGGTGACCTTATTTAGAAACAGTGTCAGTAAAGAGGTAATCAAGTTTTAGTGATGTCATTAGGGTGGGCCCTAATCCAGTAATACCGGTGCCCTTATAAAAAGGGGAAATTTGGATACAGTCACAGGCAGAAAGAAGGCCATCTTGCAAGCCCGGGAAAGACTGAGGCCACCAGAAACCCGGGTGAGGCCTGGAACGGCTTCTCATCACAACCCTTGGGAAGAACCCACCCTGTGACAAACTTCTTTGCAGACTCCCAGGCCGAAAACTGTGAGATTGTACATTCCTGTTGTTTCAAGTTACCCAGTTTTTGGTACTTCGCTACAGCAGCCCCAGGAAATGAGTACAGTTCTGATCCCCTAAAAGGCACAGAACTGTGAGCGAGAATCTCAGTGTCCTGGGCTTCAGCTTCCCTATTTGTAAAGTAGCAGTCTGAGAGTGGATGATGTCAGGACTTTTGTGCTCTGACACTTGGTGATTAATTCTTCAAAAAGTGCACTCGATTTCCAGCAAAGTCACGGATGTTGTATTTCCTAATGTAGCTTTAGATATGCAACAAATACTTTTTTTTTTTCAGTTCCCACTTTTCTTCTGTTCACTTAGGAGTCATTGATGACACTTCCCTTAAACTAGATATTGGGCAAGATTGTCCTTCCAAGTTAACCCACTAGACAAATGACAGCATGTCTAGTCTGTATAGAATGTGTAACCAAAGAATATACCACTTAAAAGCATTTAACTACCATCTACTGCCTGGAGGTTAGAGTATTTTGAATGTTAGTTCTTTAACTTTTCATCCCTAGATTTGTGGATTGATTGCTTTTAGACATCCATAGACATATTCTAGTTTTCCTAGAGTAGCCTGTCACATAGATACAGGCCACTTCTCAGCTCCGTAAACAGTAGTGTAGGCAGCGTAAAGATAGTAAAATAAAGGGAAAATAGTGTTACATTTGAACCTTGTTTTTTCCTTTTCTTTTCCTTAGTTCCTATATTACAGTGGATAATTTTTTTAAATGTGCCTTAAACTTTTTAAGGAGAGATAAGTAATATAAAATTGTCTTCTCATTCTAAAAAAGAAATCACTGTGTGTTAGGGTCAGAGTGCAGAATGAACAGAGCATGCCACGGTTGGCCCCACTTGCCCTCCTGAGGTGCTTGCGTGGTCTTCCTCTTTTCCTCGGAGCCCTTTTAGAGTGTCTTCCTCTGGAACATTCGCTGTCCTCAGTCTGCCAGCACTAAGAGACAGAGGGGTCAGGCGAGGCCTAGGGAGAGAATTTTAGAGGGGTGGGAGGAGCTCTGGTGGGGTGTGACTGGTTGCGCCCTCATGGCTGATTTCTCTGCGCTCCTTAGTGACAGGGGTAGGGAATGGCTAATGAGGACAGTTCCACTGTATTTAGCCAAATTAAAGGTGTTTAATGATGCGTGTCTGGTTCTTCAAGAATTACTGTGCCATCTTCTGAACTATTTTATTTAACACATGCCTTGTTTTCATGCCTTATGTCTCACTGCAGTCTGACTTAAATTTTCTTCTTCATATAATTCTACTCAACCCCAAAGGTAAATAATCTTTCATAGGTTAAAACACCGGGAAGGGCCTAACACTAAGGTCCTTAGTGTTTGTGTCTATTCTGACGAGGCTCCAGTGAATCACCTGTATGGGTTATAAAGAATGACACACATTAAAAAAATATTGTCACCATGAGAGGCCTCAAGAAACAACTCTGCCACGTCAACCTAAAGACTTGTGTTTTAAAAGGAGATATTTTTAATATTTAAAGTAATGAAACTGTTTTTTTTTTAAGATTACAACAATCTTTGTTAAAGTTCTGTGCACAAATTACTTATGACTGTTTTTAATTTGATTTTGTGCCTGATCAAATTATAATAATTAAAATATTCCCCTTCTGGCTGCCTCTTCATGTGGTTCTAAGCCTTTGCTGTGGGCTGACTTTAGCAGATCAGTGGAAACAAAGGAGTTGTTCAGCTAAATTGTGCATGTGGTTTCCTGCAACATTTTCTTCCTATGGTGTTAAGTGTAGATTAAAGATAAATAAATCTCCCCTTTTTAGATTAAGATTCATGGTATCATAGATTCTTCTGACATCACATTGTTGGGTCTAGTCATTCATTAAAATTTTGTGAATTTTACCAGCTCTTTGATTGCAGTGCCTTTTATCTGGAGAATAGTGTTTTGTCATTTTATTTCTTTCTCTGCCTTTTCTGAAAGACCCAGTGAAATAAAGGAAGAATTTGGGACTCAGCTGATCTTTGTTGCTACTAGTTAATAGAAGTTGAAAAGATGTAGTGGGTTTTCTGCGGCTTAACATGACTAACCAAAATAGTGACTTAGATTATTTTTTCACTGCTGTTTGGTCATTTATGTTAGTGTCTCTGTCGCTTTCCCTTCTCCCTCTGACATAGCTTCTCCGAGTAAGAGTCCAGTTTGCATTCATTATCAGATTTGAATGCTCCGATTCAGTGGTTCCCAACTTGTTGCTTTCTGCTGCCACACAGATGGCTTTCACATGCCTCACAGGGGTGTATCCAGGGTTGTGCAGAATTCCAAGCAAGCTACTTGTAATTCCACCCCTCTCTTTCCCATTTAGGATGGTACAGAAGGAAGCATGTGAAAAAGAACTGTTTTGTCACATGGCGGTCAGTTGTTCCACTTTTTAATAAAGCAAATTGTTATAAATTCTGGTGCTTGAGATTACTGTCTTGCCTTATTCATTTATAGGTTCAATGGCTTCTTAAAAATAGTTGTATTTGAAATACTCAATAAAATGAATAATGACAGAAGGGAGCACCTCTGTACTCATTGTCCAGATTGAACATTTCATGACATTTTCCCAAAGCTCGTATCTGCCACGTTGTTTTTTAGGTAAGAAAAGAATTAATTCTTTTTCAGTACCATTCCTTCTCCCTTGGGTTCCCTATTTTTACATTATTTTTTTTCTTTTTAATTTATTTTTTTATTGAAAGATAATTGCTTTACAGAATTTTGTTGTTTTCTGTCAAACCTCAACATGAATCAGCCATAAGTATGCACATATCCCCTCCCTTTTGAACCTCCCTCCCATCTTCCTCCCCATCCCTCCCATCTAGGTTGATTCAGAGCCCCTGTCAAGTTTCCTGAGACATACAGCGAATTTCCGTTGGCTGTCTATTTTACACATGGTGATGTGAGTGTCCATGTTACTCCATTTGTCTCACCCTCTCCTCCCCTCTCCCCATGGCCATAAGTCTGTTCTCTATGTCTTTTTCTCCATTGCTGCCCTGTAAATGAATTCTTCAGTACCATTTTTCTAGATTCCATATATATGCATTAGAATACGATATTTATCTTTCTCTTTCTGACTCACTTCACTCTGTGTAATAGGTTCTAGATTCATCCACCTCATCAGAACTGACTCAGATGTGTTCGTTTTTATGGCTGACTAATATTCCATTGTGTATATGTACCACAGCTTCTTTATCCATCTGTCGGTGGGCATCTAGATTGCTTCCGTGTTCTAGCTATTGTAAATAGTGCTGCAGTGAACAATGGGATACATGTGTCTTTTTCAATTTTGTTTTCCTCAGGGTCTATGCCTAGGGGTGGGATTACTGGGTCATATGGTGCTTTTATTCCTAGTTTTTTAAGGAACCTCCATACTGTCTTTGATACTGACTGTATCAATTTACATTTCCACCAACAGGGCAAGAGCATTCCCTTTTCTCCACACCCTCTCCAGCATTTATTGTTTGTGGACTTTTTGATCATGGTCATTCCTACTGTTGTGAGGTGATATCTCATTGTGATTTTGATTTGCATTTCTCTGATATTGAGCGATGTTGAGCATCTTTTCATGTGTTTGTTAATCATCTGTATGTCTCCTTTGGAGAAATAATCTGTTTATGTCTTTTCCCCACTTTTTGATTGGGTTGTTTGTTTTTCTGGCATTGAGTTGTATGAGTTGCTTGTGTATTTTGGAAATTAATCCTTGGTCAGTTGTTTTGTTTGCTATTTTTTTCTCCCATTTTGGGAGTTGTCTTTTCACCTTGTTTATAGTTTCCTTTGCTGTGCAAAAGCTTTTAAGTTTAATCAGGTCCCACTTGTTTACTTTTGTTTTATTTCTGTTACTCTAGGTGGTGGGTTTGAGCATTCTTTGGGATTTCCTTTCTTAGGGATTGGAATGAAAACTGACCTTTTCCAGTCCTGTGGCCGCTGCTGAGTTTTCCAAATTGGCTGGCATATTGAGTGCAGCACTTTCACAGCATCATCTTTCAGGATTTGAAATAGCTCAACTGGAATTCCATCACCTCCACTAGCTTTGTTCATAGTGATACTTTCTAAGGCCCACTTGACTTCACATTCCAGGATGTCTGGCTCTAGGTGAGTGATCACACCATTGTGATCATCTGGCTCGTGAAGATCTTTTTTGTACAGTTCTTCTATGTATTCTTGCCACCTGTTCTTAATATCTTCTGCCTCTGTTAGGTTCATACCATTTCTGTCCTTTATTGAGCCCATTTTTGCATGAAATGTTCCCTTGGTATCTCTTAATTTTCTTGAAGAGATCTCTAGTCTTTCCCATTCTGTTGTTTTCCTCTATTTCTTTGCATTGATCACTGAGGAAGGCTTTCTTATCTCTCCTTGCTATTCTTTGGAACTCTTCATTCTAATGGGAATATCTTTCCTTTTCTTCTTTGCTTTTTGCTTCTCTTCTTTTCACAGCTATTTGTGAGGCCTCCTCAGAAACCATTTTTCCTTTTTTTGTTTCTTTTCCATGGGGATGGTCTTGATCCCTATCTCTTGTACAGTGTCACGAACCTCCATCCGTAGTTTATCAGGCTCTCTGTCTATCAGATCTAGTCCCTTAAATCTATTTCTCACTTCCACTGTATAGTCATAAGGGATTTGATTTAGGTCATACCTGAATGGTCTAGTGGTTTTCCCTACTTTCTTCAGTTTAAGTTTGAATTTGGCAATAAGGAGTTCATGATCTGAGCCACAGTCAGCTCCTGGTCTTGTTTTTGATGACTGTATAGAGCTTCTCCATCTTTGGCTGCAAAGAATATAATCAGTCTGATTTCGGTGTTGACCATCTGGTGATGTCCATGTGTAGAGTCTTCAGCAATATGTGAACCGAGAACTTCCAGATGTTCAAACTGGTTTTAGAAAAGGCAGAGGAACCAGAGATCAAATTGCCAATATCCGCTGGATCATCGAAAAAGCAAGAGAGTTCCAGAAAAACATCTATTTCTGCTTTATTGACTATGCCAAAGCCTTCGACTGTGTGGATCACAATAAACTGTGGAAAATTCTGACGGAGATGGGAATACCAGACCACCTGACCTGCCTCTTGAGAAACCTGTATGCAGGTCAGGAAGCAACAGTTAGAACTGGACATGGAATAGCAGACTGGTTCCAAATAAGAAAAGGAGTACGTCAAGGCTGTAATTGTCACCCTGCTTATTTAACTTATATGCAGAGTACATCATGAGAAACGCTGGGCTGGAAGAAGCACAAGCTGGAATCAAGATTCCTGGGAGAAATATCAATAGCTTCAGATATACAGATGACAGCACCCTTATGGCAGAGAGTGAAGAGGAACTGAAAAGCCTCTTGATGAAGTGAAAGAGGAGAGTGAAAAAGTTGGCTTAAATCTTAACATTCAGAAAACTAGGATCATGGCATCTGGTCCCATCACCTCATGGGAAACAGATGGGGAGACAGTGGAAACAATGTCAGACTTTATTTTTCTGGGCTCCAAAATGACTGCGGATGGTGACTGCAGCCATGAAATTAAAAGATGCTTACTCCTTGCAAGGAAAGTTATGACCAACCTAGATAGCATATTAAAAAGCAGAGACATTACTTTGCCAACAAAGGTCTGTCTGGTCAAGGCTATGGTTTTTCCAGTGGTCATGTATGGATGTGAGAGTTGGACTGTAAAGAAAGCTGAGTGCTGAAAAATTGATGCTTTTGAACTGTGGTGTTTGAGAAGACTCTTGAGAGTCCCTTGGACTGCAAGGAGATCCAACCAGTCCATCCTAAAGGAGATCAGTCCTGGGTGTTCATTGGGAGGACTGATGTTGAAGCTGAAACTCCAATACTTTGGCCACCTCATGCAAAGAGTTGACTCATTGGAAAAGACCCTGATGCTGGGAGGGATTGGGGGCATGAGGAGAAGGGGACAACGGAGGATGAGATGGCTGGATGGCATCACCAACTAGATGGGCATGAGTTTGAGTAAACTCCGGGAGTTGGTGATGGACAGGCGGCCTGGCGTGCTGTGATTCTTGGGGTCACAAAGAGTCGGACATGGCTGAGTAACTGAACTGACTGAGGTGGTGGGTCTTAGGGGATCTTGCTTTGATTTATGTCATCGAGCATTCTGCCTATGTTTTCCTGTAAGAGCTTTATAGTTTCTGGTCTTACATTTAGGTCTTTAATCCATTTTAAGTTTATTTTTAAAGTGTACAGTGTTAGGAACTATTCTAATTTCATTCTTTTACATGTAGCTGTCCAGTTTTCCCAGCATCGTTTATTGAAGAGGCTGTCTGCCCCATTGTATGTTCTTGCCTCCTTTGTCAAAAATAAGGTACCTATAAGTGCATGGGTTTATTTCTGGGCTTCTATTTTTTTCCATTGGTCTATATTTCTGTTTTTGTGCCAGTACCATACTGTCTTGATGACTGTAGCTTTGTAGTACAATCTGAAGTCAGGAAGGTTGATTCCTCCAGCTCCATTCTTCTTTCTCAAGACTGCTTTGGCTATTTGGGGTCTTTTGTGTTTCCATATAAATTGTGAAATTCTTTGTTCTAGTTCTGTGAAAAATGCCATTGGTAATTTGATAGGGATCACATTGAACCTGTAGATTGCGTTTGGTAGTATAGTCATTTTCACAATATTGATTCTTCCTACCCAGGAACATGGAACATCTCTCCATCTGTTTATGTCACCTTTGATTTCTTTCCTTGGTGTCTTATAATTTTTTGTGTACAGTTCTTTTATCTCCTTAGGTAAGTTTATTCCTAGATATTTAATTCTTTTTGTTGTAGAAGTGAATGGGATTGATTCCTTAATTTCTCTTTCTGATTCTTCATTGTTAGTATATAGAAACACACATGATTTCTGTGTGTTGATTTTGTATCTTGCAATTTTGATAAATTCACTAATTAGCTGTAGTAATTTTCTGATACTATCTTTTGGGTACAGTATCATGTCATCTGCAAACTTTGCTTCTTCTTTTTCAATCTGGATTCCATTTATTTCTTTTTCTCCTGTGATTGTCATAGCTAGGACTTCCAGAACTGTGTTGAATAATAGTGGCGAAAGTGGACATCCTTGTCTTTTTCCTGATCTTAGGGGGAATGTTTTCAGTTTTTCATCATTGAGAACGATGTTTGTTGTAGGTTTATCATATATGACTTTTACTATGTTGAGGTAGGTTCCTTCTGTGCCCATTTTTTGAAGAGTTTTAATCATAAATGGGTACTGAATTTTGACAAAGGCTTTTTCTGCATCTATAGATATTATCATATGGTTATCTTTGAATTTGTTAATATGGTGTATCACATTGACTGATTTGCATATAATGAAGAATCCTTGCATTCCTGGAATAAACCCAACTTGATCATGGTATATGAGCTTTTTGATGTGTTGCTGAATTCTGCTTGCTAAAATTTTGTTGAGGATTTTTGCATCTATGTTCATCAGTGATATTGGCCTGTAGTTTTCTTTTTTCGTGTTGTCTTTGTCTGGTTTTGGTATCAGGGTAATGGTGGCCTCATAGAATGAGTTTGGGAGTGTTCCTTCCTCTGCAATTTTTTGAGAGAGTTTTAGAAGGATAGGCATTAGCTCTTCTCTAAATGTTGGATAGATTTCTCTTGTGATGCCATCTTGTCCTGGGCTTTTGTTTTTTGGGGGAGATTTTTGGTCACAGCTTCAAATTCAGTGCTTGTAATTGGGTTGTTCATAATTTCTATTTCTTCCTGGTTCAGTCTTGGAAGATTGAACTTTTCTAACAATCTGTCCATTTCTTCCAGGTTATCCATTGTATTGCTGTGTAGTTGTTCATAATAGTCTTTAACGATCCTTTGTATTTCTGCATTGTCTGTTTTAACCTCTCCTTTTTCATTTCTAATTTTGTTGATTTGATTCTTTTCTTTCTTTCTTTTTTTTTTTTTCCTTGATGAGTCTGGCTAAAGGTTTGTCAATTTTGTTTATCTTCCAAGGAATCAGCTTTTAGTTTTATTTTTCTCTACTATTGTTTCTTTCACTTCTTTTTCATTTATTTCTGCTCAGATCTTTATGCTTTCTTTGCTTGTACTACCTTTTGAGGGATTTTTTTGTTCTTCTTTTTCCAGTTGTTTTAGGTGTAAAGTTAGGTCATCTATTTGATTTTTTTTCTTGTTCCTTTAGGTAGGATTATATTGCTCTAAACTTCCCTCTTAGAACTGTTTTTGCTGCGTCCCATAGGTTTTGAGTTGTCGTGTTTTCGTTGTCATTTATTTCTAGAAATTTTTTAATTTCCTTTTTGATTTCTTTAGTAATTTGTTGGTTATTTAGAAATGTGTTGTTTAATCTCCATATGTTTGTGTTTCTTACAGTCTTTTTCTTGTAATTGATATCTAGCCTCATAGTGTTGTGTTCAGAGAACATGCTTGATATGATTTCAATTTTCTTAAATTTACTGAGGTTTGATTCATGACCCAAGATGTGGTCTAACCTGGAGAATGTACCATGTGCATTTGAGAAGAAGGTGTATTCTTCTGCATTTGGATGGAATGTCCTGAAGATATCAATGAGATCCATCTCATCTAATGTATCATTTAAGACTTATGTTTCCTTATTACTTCTCTATTTTGATGATCTGTCCATTGGTGTGAATGGGGTGTTAAAGTCTCCCACTATTATTGTGTTACTGTCAGTTTCCTCTTTTATGTCTGTCAGTGTTTGTCTTATGTAGTGAGGTCTCCTGTGTGGGTGCATAGATACTGGCAATTGTCATGTCTTCCTCTCGGACTGATCCCTTGATCCTTATTAAGTGTCCTTCCATATCTCTCACAATCTTTTTTATTTCAGGGTCTATTTTGTCTGATATGAGGATTGCTACTCCAGCTTTCTTTTGCTTCCCTTTGCATGGAATATATTTTCCCATCCTCTCACTTTCAGTCTTTATGTGTCTTGAGGTCTGAAGTGGGTTTCTTGTAGACAGCATATATATGGGTCTTGTTTTTGTATCCATTCAGCCAGTCTGTGTCTTTTGGTTGGAGCATTTAATCCATTTACATTTAAAGTAATTATTGATATATATGTTCCTATTGTCATTTTCTTAATTGTTTGGTGTTGATTTTGTAGATCTTTTTTCTTCTCTTATATTTCTTCACTGTATAAGTCCCTTTAGCATTTGTTGTAAAGCTGGTTTGGTGGTACTGAATTCTCTTAACTTTTACTTGTCTGAAAAACTTTTGATTTCTCCATCAATTTTGAATGAGATCCTTGCCAGTTACAGTGATCTTGCTTGTAGATTTTTCTCTTCCAGTACTTTTAATATTTCCTGCCATTCCCTTCTGGCCTGCAGAGTTTCTGCTGAATGATCAGCTGTTAATCATATGGGGTTTCCCTCGTATGTTACTTGTTGCTTCTCCCTTGCTGCTTTTAATGTTCTTTGTGTTTAGTCTGTTCGTTTCATTAGTATGTGTCTTGGTGTGTTTCTCCTTGGGTTTATCCTGTATGGGACTCTTTGTGCCTCTTGGACTTGATTGACTATTCCCTTTTCCATGTTGGGGAAATTTTCAAGTATAATCTCTTCAAAAGTTTTCTCATACCCTTTCTTTTTCTCTTCTTCTGGGACCCCTATAATTTGAATGTTAGTGTGTTTGATATTATCCCAGAGGTCTCTGAGTCTATCCTCAGTTCTTTTCATTCTTTTTACTTTGTTCTGCTCTTCAGAAGTTATTTCCACCATTTTATCTTCCAGCTCACTGATTCGTTCTTTCGCTTCAGATGCCTGCTATTGATTCCTTCTAAAGTATTTTTAATTTCAGTAATTGTGTTGTTTGTCTCTGCGTGTTTATTCTTTAATTCTTGTAGGTCTTTTTTAATTGATTCGTCCATTTTCTCCCTTTTGTTTTCAGGGTTTTTGATCATCTTTATTATCATTATTCTGAGTTCTTTTTCAGGTAATTTGCCTATTTCCTCTTCATTTATTTGGATCTGTGTGTCTAGTTTGTCCCTTCATTTGTGCAGTATTTCTCTGCCTTTTCATTATTATTATTATATTTTTAAACTTACTGTGTTTGAGGTCTCCTTTTCCCAGGCTTCAAGGTTGAATTCTTTCTTTCTTTTGGTTTCTGCCCTCCTAAGATTGGTCCAGTGGTTTGTGTGAGCTTTGTATATGGTGAGATGAGTTTTTGTTTGTTTGCTTATTTTTTCCCTGATGGGCAAGGCTGAGTAAGGTGGTAATCCTGTCTGCTGATGACTGGGTTTGTATTTTTGTTTTGTTTGTTGTTTAGATGAGGCATCCTGCACAGGGTGCTACTGGTGGTTGGGTGATGCCACGTCTTGTATTCAAGTGTTTTCCTTTGTGTGAGTTCTCACTATTTGATACTCTGTAGGGTTAGTTCTCTGGTAGTCTAGGGTCTTGGAGTCAGTGCTCCCACTCCAAAAGCTCAGCGCTTGATCTCTGGTCAGGAAGGAATGTTCCACAAGTGGTTTGTTATAGCATTAAGTGAGATTGAAACAAATATCCTACAACAAGAAACCAAAGATGAACTGCAGACAAATGGCAGTTACAGAATCAGGCAAGTAATAATTAAAATAATGGAATATACACATACACCCATGAACAAAGTCAAAACAGTCCAACAAAAATAAAGTGCAATAGATTGACCTGGCAAAAAAGGAAATCAGAAATTGTATTTACCAGTAAAGAACAAAACTGACTAAAGCACAAACTGGAAAACAAAACTAAAGCAAGGTGCCAAGTGGGGAATAAAGCAATGAAAACAAAACTAACAAATATATTGAGAGGGCAGGAAAGAAAGAAGACAAATAAAGAATAGATATGCACAGTTAAATACAGGTAGATGAAGAAGATTTATATATATTAAAGATTAACTGGAAGGGGGAAAGGCCAGTAGGAAAGGCAAACAAAGATATAAATGTAGAAAAAAATATAATAGGGTTTTAAAAATTAAAATTACAAAAAAGAGAAAAGAAAAGAAAACAAAAAACAGAAGATGAAAGAAAGAGGGGAAAAAAAGGAAAACTGCACAGAACTGCAAAAGCCCAATATAGAGGCAGAGGTTTATAACAGCAATAAAAAGTGTGACTGAATATACACATATACACCCATAAGCAAAATTGAACAGTCCAACAAAAATAAAGTACAATAGATTGACCCAGCGAACAAAGGAAACCAGTAATTATGTCTACCAAAACAAAACTAACTAAAGCGTGAACTGGAAAACAAAGCTGAGGCAAGGTACCACCTGGGGAATAAAGCAATGAAAATAACAAATATGTTGAGAGGAAAGGAAAGAAAGAAAAGAAAGAATATATATGCAAAGTTAAATAGAGGTAGATAAAGAAGATTTATATGCATTAAAGATTAACTGTAAGGGGAAAAGAACAGTAGGAAAAGCAGACAAAGGAATAAATGTAGAAAAAATAATAATAGGTTTTAAGAATTAAAAAAAGAGAAAAAGGAAAAAAAAAAAGAAAACTCCCCCAAACTGCTAAAAGCCCAGCATAGAGTCAGAGGTTTATAACAACAATAAAAAAATGTGACTGAGAAAAATAAGAAAAAAAAAAAAGGCTCAAAAGCTTACTTAGATTTCATACTGCCTATAAAATTGACAACTACAACTGATGGGGGCAGGGGGAGAAAAAAAATCCAAAGGAATCTACAGAACAAGTCAAAACCTAAGAATAATAAATATTTTTCTTGAGTCACTGCTGTCAGAGTCCTTTCCCTCGCTGGGAGTCACAGTCCACCTCACCTCCCTGGGATGCCCTCCAGCACTGTGCTGGTCTCTGGACCTGCTCTGGGGGCAGCTCAGATTCTAATCTGGTCCTACTCCTCTGTGTTCTTGCCTCCAGTGTCCACAGCTATCAGAACTAGTGTGTTTTCTCTTGTGGGAGCTCTCAATGGCCTTTTACATATTCCACAGACACAGAGTCTGCCTAGTGGATCGTGTGGATTTAATCTGCAGCTAGTACAGCTGGTGGGAAGGTTTTGGGTCTTCTTACTTAGCCACACTGCCCCTGGGTTTCAACTGTGGTTTTATTTCCACCTCTGCACCGGGGTCATCCACTGGGGTTTGCTCCTGAGGCTGCCCTGGAGGACTTGGGTTTGCCCCTGTGAGGGCCGGGTGTGGAGGTGCTGCAGCTGCTTGGGTCTCAGGGGTTCTGACAGCACCAGGTACTCAGGGGAGTTGACGGCTAGGGCAGCAGGAAATATAGTGTTCTAGAAGGGTATGGCAACCAGTATTGGACAATATGCTCCAGTATTCTTGCCTGGGGAATCCCCCTCCCTGACAGAGAAGCCTGGCAGGCCACAGTCCACAGGGTCGCAGAGAGTCAAGACACGACCAAAGCGACCCTGTGCACATAGATGCAAGACTTTCTTTGCCTGTGGCAGCCCTGCCCCAGTGAGGGTTGAGTGTGAAGGTGGCACAGCTGCTTGGCTTGCAGGGACCCTAGCGGTGCCAAGTGTGCAGGGACACGGACGCCTCCACCGCAGGACTTTTGGCCCTGTCAGGGTCTTTTTTCGAGCCTGTTGTAGCTGGCGATCAGAAGGCCTCTTTGGCCAGTCTTTCTGCATAGCTCTGCCAGTTTGGGCACTTAGAGGCCTCCCTTGTCTGGGGTCCATCTCTCTTGTTCGGTGCATCAGGCACATGGAGGGGACCCCTGTCTGGGCTCCTGCTCTGTAGATCGGCACATCAGGCACTTAAAGGGGCACCCTGGGTGGGGTCTTACTCTGTAGATCGACACATCAGACACTTACAGGGACACCCTGGGTTGGGGTCCTGCTCTGTAGATTGGCGCATCAGGCACTTAAAGGGGCACTCTGGGTGGGGGTCCTGCTCTGTAGATTGGCGCATCAGGCACTTAAGGGGGCACCCTGGGTGGGGCCTTACTCTGTAGATCGGTGCATCAGGCACAAAGGGGCACCCTGGGTGGGGTCTTACTCTGTAGTTCAATACATCAGGCATTTGATGGGCCGGCTTCTCTATTGTTCAGCTGCTGATGCTGGCGCGTGGGGAGAGAGGCTATGGTGATGGCTCCACCCCCTACGCGTGACTCTGCAGTATCGCCTGGCTTCCGTGGCTGCCGGGCTTTCCTCCACAGACATTTCCCACCACAGTCTCCTCCCTCACATCCCCTCGATCCGTCTTTCCACAGTCAACAGCAGCTCTCGCCCTGGGATTGCTCCACAATCCCCAAACTTCAACTCCCAGCCACTGCGCCTTCCAGGGGACCTGTGTCCCTGTCTGGGGTATGTATGGCTGCAGCAAGGATTTCTGATTCTCGTTCTATTTAGGCTGCCACAGATCAGCTGTTTCACTCACAGCCTTAAATGTTTCTCCTCTGACTCAGACAGTTGCCCCGATATGGGGATTGGACCCCTGCTACAGTTCCTGCCAAGGACAGGTCCAGGCCTACTAACACTCCTGTTTTTCCCCCTAGTTGCTTTGTCCTACGAAGTTAAGGCCCTCCTGTCCACTCTCAGCTGGTGTTCTGATGCACTTTTGTGTCTGAAGGTGTATTTCTGATGTATCCATGGGGATGTACTCCACACCTCTTTCTCCTCCACCATCTTGTTCCTACATTATTATTTTATGCAACTAGATTTTTTGTGTTTATTATCGGTAATCCTTTTTTTTCCATTTATTTTTATTAGTTGGAGGCTAATTGCTTTACAATATTGTAGTGGTTTTTGTCATACATTGACATGAATCAGCCATGGATTTACATGTGTTCCCCATCCTGATCCCCGCTCCCGCCTCCCTCGCCATCCCATCCTTCTGGGTCTTCCCAGTGCACCAGCCCTGAGCACTTGTCTCATGCATCCAACCTGGGCTGGCAATCTGTTCCACCGTTGATAGTATACTTGTTTCAATGCTGTTCTCTCAGAACATCCCACCCTCACCTTCTCCCACAGAGTCCAAAAGTCTGTTCTGTACATCTGTGTCTCTTTTTCTGTTTTGCATATAGGGTTATCATTACCATCTTTCTAAATTCCATATATATGTGTTAGTATACTGTAATGGTCTTTATCTTTCTGGCTTACTTCATTCTGTATAACGGGCTCCAGTTTCATCCATCTCATTAGAACTGATTCAAATGAATTCTTTTTAATGGCTGAGTAATATTCCATTGTGTATATGTACCACAGCTTCCTCATCCATTCGTCTGCTGATGGGCATCTAGGTTGCTTCCATGTCCTGGCTATTATAAACAGTGCTGCGATGAATATTGGGGTGCACGTGTCTCTTTCAGATCTGGTTTCCTTGGTGTGTATGCCCAGGAGTGGGATTGCTGGGTCGTATGGCAGTTCTAATTCCAGTTTTTTAAGGAATCTCCACACTGTTCTCCATAGCGGCTGTACTAGTTTGCATTCCCACCAACAGTGTAGGAGGGTTCCCTTTCCTCCACACCCTCTCCAGCATTTATTGTTTGTAGACTTTTGGATAGCAGCCATTCTGACTGGCGTGTAATGGTACCTCATTGTGGTTTTGATTTGCATTTCTCTGATAATGAGTGATGTTGAACATCTTTTCATGTATTTTTTAGCCATCTGTATGTCTTCTTTGGGGAAATGTCTGTTTAGATCTTTGGCCCATTTTTTGATTGGGTCATTTATTTTTCTGGAATTGAGCTGCAGGAGTTGCTTGTATATTTGTGCTCTGTAATCCTTTTTATGACATTGTTTGTTCTTGGTTCTTTGTGTAAATAGGTTTCATGTTTACCACTAGGCCTTTCTCCCTCTCTGCTTACCTCTCAGTGGGCTGGGGTTCTTCAACTTAAAGAATCTTCAAGAAGGGCTCCTGGATATTATCTTCTCTGAGGTTTTTGTTTTTTATTCCTTCTTGACGTATGCCTTCTTGTCAGGTATGTTGGGACCAGTGACTTGGATAGATGGATGTTTTTGGGTTTAACTTTCTTTCCTTCAGAGCTCTTAGACTGTACCATTGTCTTTTCCATTAAATGATATGGAGAACCCCTTATGACTGAATTTTCTGTGTGTACAGCTGACAAATTCCTGAGGTCTATAACATAAACAGCTTTTTATTGATTATGCTTTACCAGTTTTCCCCAAAACTTGATGTATCTTTTAGATAACAATAGTTTTTTTTTTCCCCTTAACTTCACATGTAGGTGATTTCTTCTATTACATCTTTAAACTTTTGTATTATGTGATAATGTGATACACATGAAAGACAGAATACGGGTATACCTTGTTCTATTGCGGTTTGCAGATACTTTTTTTTTAAACAAATTGAAGGTTTGTAGCAATCCTGTGTTGAACAAGTCCATAGATGCCATTTTTCCAACAGCATTTGGTCACTTTATATCTCTGTTTCACATTTTGGTAATTCTTAGAGTATTTCAAACTTTTCATTATTATTATTTTTCTTATGGTGATCAGCTATCTCTGATGCTACTATTGCAAAAAATTACAACTCACTGAAGACTCATGATGGTTAGTATTTTTAGTAATAGAATATTTTTTAATTAAGGTATGTACATTGTTTTTTATGCACAATGCTATTGCACACTTAATAGACTATAGTATAGTCTAAACATACCTTTAACATGCTCTGAGAAACCAAAAAATTCATGTGACACCTTTTATTGCAGTGGTCTGGAACCGAAGCCCCAGTGTCTTCAGGGTCTGGCTGTATATGTAAACAATGAAGCACTAATTTAACAAAAACCCATGAACTCATGATCCAACATAATAGCTAGTATAGCGCCAATGTCTTTGGGTTAAAAATTAATCTAGGCACATTTGAGTCCTCATGTGTGCTTCTCACTCACCCAGAAATAATAATGTTCCCAAATTGGTATTTATTTCTCTGTATGTTTTTTACTGTTTTTTTTTCAAGTGATTGTGTCCATAAATGATGTATAGAATTGATCTGCATGTTTTCCAACTTAATATGAATGGTCTCCTGCCATGAGTAGTTTCATATAGTTGGTTCTACCCTTCTCCCTGATGGGTAATCCAGCTGTGCTGGGACAAGGGCTCTAGAGATGGATCTACTCTGTCCTTTTCTCTTTCCTAACTGTTTACTTACTGATTTCTCTGTTGAACGTTTAAGTGTTTTCTCAATTCTGTGCTATTCCTAAGAGTTTGTGATGAACATCCTTGTGGATTGGTGGGGTTGGGGGTTGTCCGCATGTGCTGGTAGCTCTAAGAAATGTATCTGGGGGTCGGGGGGAGAACTGCTGGGCTTCAGAGAACCGCTCAGTCCCAACCACACTCTGCAAATATCTCTCCACACCCAAGGGCCAGTTTCCCTTCCCACCAGCAGTGGGATTCTTGGTATTGCCTGTATTACTTTTCCCAGTCTTATGGGCATTAAATTTCTTAGAGCTCGTTTTCATTTCCTTTATAGATAGCTAGTTTGTATCCGTTGCTCATTTTTCTGTAGAATTGTTTGTGTTTATCTTTTTATCTAATTCTTATTCTCTATGCTGATCTTGTGTGGTTTGTATGTGTGATGGATTCTAATCTGTGCCTTGTCCTTCTTGTCTCTGTTGTCTTTTGTTGAGCAGACGTTTTTAATTCTAATTCAGTTAGATTTACCGGTCTTTTTATGTTTTGCATGATTTTTTAAGCATGTTTTTTCCACTCTGGGTGATTTCTTAGAGCAATATCTTTTTTTCCAACTGTTGACCTGCATCCCAAGGCCTGCAGTACCTGTACTCACCCAGCTTCAAGACCGAAGAAAGGCCAGAGGCAGCAACAGAGGCATTGATGGTCTAATGGGTGGGGGAGCTCACAGGTCTGAAGCAGGGTCCTGGACTGACCTCGCACTGTGTGTGGCAGCTGGTGGGTAGGACATGGTGGCAGTCTTCACTGGGCGGGATGAAGGGGTGGTTACCAGGGAAACCAGCAGAGGGGCATACCTCTCACCTCCCCTTTGACAGTAACAGTCACTGGCCAGGGCCTTGGGCAAATATGCAGGAAGATCAGTCTGGTGAGCAGGGTGTAAGTGAAGCAGGCGCTCACTGGGGGAGCAGGGGTCACCGAGAGCAAGAGAACAGCGCCTGGAGTGGGTGGACAGCACCTGGACCATGCCCCATCCAAAATGGGGTTTTCCAGAATTCAAAGTTTGGGTTTCTGTGTTCACATCTTTAACCCACCTGGTATTTAGTGGCATCAGGTAAGCATTTACTTATATTTTATCCTTTCCAAATGGGTAACCAGACCAAATGGGTCCAGGACCAGCTTATCTTTTCCTCTTAAATCTGTAATGCTCATTTGTCACGTATTATGAAACTTCTCTGGTGGCACAGTATTAAAGAATCCTTCTGCAATGCAGGAGACCTGGGTTTGATCCCTGGGTCAGGAAGATCCCCTGGAGAAGTTAATGTCCACTCATTCTAGTATTCTTGCCTGGGAAATCCTATGAGCAGAGTATCCTGGGGGACTGTGGGTTATAGTCTATGGGGTCACAGAAGAGTTGGAAAAGGCTGATTGACTAAACATAATAACAACAATGTGATTCCAAATATGCACAGATGTATTTTTGACCTATATGTTATCTTCATCTTTTTTGTCTCGCCCTTTGCCAGTGCTGATTGTTTTGATTATTGTAGTATTGTAGTCTTTCATCTGACAGAAGAGATCCTTCTACCTTTTTCATTTTCAAAGCTCTCTTGGCTGCTTTGGTCTTTTGATCTTCCTTAAAATTTTGAGATTTTCATTCAAGTGAGATTGAGTTCATACATCAGTTGCAGAAAATTGTTATCTTTATGATTCTGAGTCTTTGAAGGCCTTAAGCAGGATTTTTTGTTAGGTTTATTTGTAGACATTTTGGGTTTTTTTGCTTCTGTAAATAGGATCTTTTATTCTTTTATGTTTTGAAATAGATTATCACAGGGTTTAGGAGAAACCACCAGCCTTACTAAACTCTCTTATTTAATAGTTTACTTTAAATAGATTTATATTTAATAGTTTCTGTAAGATTCTCTTGATTTTTCTAAATGTAGACAGTCGTTATCCACAAATAACATCAATAGAAGGTGATGACAGAGGATGAGATGGTTGGGTGGTATCACCGACTCAATGGACATGGGTTTGGGTGGACTCTGGGAGTTGGTGATGGACAGGGAGGCCTGGCGTGGGGTCATAAAGAGTCGGACATGACTGAGTGACTGAACTGAACTGAACATCAATTTTGTATCTTGTATTCATTTCTTATATTTCTTTTCTTTTTCTTTCTATTTCTTGAGTCATTGCATCGGGTAGGGCCCCTCATACAGCAGGAATGTAGTGAATGCTTGTCTTATGCCTAATTTTAATGGAAAGAATCTTTGTCTCACTATTAAGACCAGTTCTTGCTTTAGGCTTTGATAGGTACCACTTTTCAGATCAAAAAAGTTCCCTACTGATCTGGTTTTTGACCACTTTTTGTCATGAATCAATGTTTTAATTTTATTGAAGATTTTTTAAAAAGTTTATTGAACTGATTATATTTATCCTTTAGTCTCTTGTTATAGTACATTACAAATTAGTATATGTATATAGGTATATAGTATAATATGTGCTCCTATTTTGTCAATATTATTATTCTTGGGATAAACTCTGTTTTGATTTGCCAGTATTACACTTTAGGATCATTGAAACTATTTTAATAAATGAGCTTTATCTTTAATTTTCTTTCTTGCTTTTTTTTGGACTGTCTTTTTTACTGATCTTACTAAGTGAATTGAGTAGCTCACTTTTTTTTTTTTTTGCTTCATTTGTTTATTTATTTTTTATAATTTTTAAAATTTTATTATTTTTTTTTTCCAGTGGGTTTTGTCATGCATTGATATGAATCAGCCATAGAGTTACACGTATTTCCCATCCCGATCCCCCCTCCCACCTCCCTCTCCACCCGATCCCTCTGGGTCTTCCCAGTGCACCAGGCCCGAGCACTTGCCTCATGCATCCCACCTGGGCTGGTGATCTGTTTCACCATGGATAATATACATGCTGTTCTTTTGAAACATCCCACCCTCACCTTCTCCCACAGAGTCCAAAAGTCTGTTCTGTACTTCTGTGTCTCTTTTTCTGTTTTGCATATAGGGTTATCATTACCGTCTTTCTAAATTCCATATATATGTGTTAGAATACTGTAATGTTTTTTATCTTTCTGGCTTACTTCACTCTGTATAATGGGCTCCAGTTTCATCCATCTCATTAGAACTGATTCAAATGAATTCTTTTTAACGGCTGAGTAATATTCCATTGTGTATATGTACCACAGCTTCCTCATCCATTTGTCTGCTGATGGGCATCTAGGTTGCTTCCATGTCCTGGCTATTATAAACAGTGCTGCGATGAATATTGGGGTGCACGTGTCTCTTTCAGATCTGGTTTCCTCGGTGTGTATGCCCAGAATGGGATTGCTGGGTCGTATGGCAGTTCTAATTCCAGTTTTTTAAGAAATCTCCACACTGTTTTCCATAGTGGCTGTACTAGTTTGCATTCCCACCAATAGTGTAAGAGGGTTCCCTTTTCTCCACACCCTCTCCAGCATTTATTGCTTGTAGACTTTTGGATAGCAGCCATTCTGACTGGCGTGTAATGGTACCTCATTGTGGTTTTGATTTGCATTTCTCTGATAATGAGTGATGTTGAGCATCTTTTCATGTATTTTTTAGCCATCTGTATGTCTTCTTTGGAGAAATGTTTGTTTAGTTCTTTGGCCCATTTTTTGATTGGGTCATTTATTTTTCTGGAATTGAGCTGCAGGGGTTGCTTGTATATTTTTGAGATTAATCCTTTGTCTGTTTCCTCATTTGCTATTATTTTCTCCCAATCTGAGGGCTGTCTTTTCACCTTACTTATAGTTTCCTTTGTAGTGCAGAAGCTTTTAAGTTTCATTAGGTCCCATTTGTTTATTTTTGCTTTTATTTCTAATATTCTTGGAGGTGGGTCATAGAAAATCCTGCTGTGATTTATCTCGTAGAGTGTTTTGCCTATGTTCTCCTCTAGGAGTTTTATAGTTTCTGGTCTTACATTTAGATCTTTAATCCATTTTGAGTTTATTTTTGTGTATGGTGTTAGAAAGTGTTCTAGTTTCATTCTTTTACAAGTGGTTGACCAGTTTTCCCAGCACCACTTGTTAAAGAGGTTGTCTTTTTTCCATTGTATATCCTTGCCTCCTTTGTCAAAGATAAGGTGTCCATAGGTTCGTGGATTTATCTCTGGGCTTTCTATTCTGTTTCATTGATCTATATTTCTGTCTTTGTGGCAGTACCACACTGTCTTGATGACTGTGGCTTTGTAGTAGAGTCTGAAGTCAGGCAGGTTGATTCCTCCAGTTCCATTCTTCTTTCTCAAGATTACTTTGGCTATTCGAGGTTTTCTGTATTTCCATACAAATTGTGAAATTATTTGTTCTAGTTCTGTGAAAAATACCATTGGTAGCTTGCTAGGGATTGCATTGAATCTATATATTGCTTTGGGTAGAATAGCCATTTTGACAATATTGATTCTTCCAATCCATGAACACGGTATGTTTCTCCATCTGTTTGTGTCCTCTTTGATTTCTTTCATCAGTAGCTCACTTTAAAAAAAAAATTATTGTAGTTAAAATAAGATTGAGGTTATCTATTTCTTGAAGACTTGGTAAAACTCTTCTGAAACTGCCTGTGTCTGAGTTTTTGGGGTGGAGGATATTGACTTTTTTTATTGGTTCATTTTCTTTAACACTTCTCAATTTGTACATATTTTAGTATTTATTTTAGGTTTGCTTCAGTGATTAATATTTGTTAGAGAAGCAGGCATTTTATCCATGTTTTCAAAAATATTGATGAATTGATTTATTGTTTTCTCTCTTTGTCTTGTTTTAAAAACATTACTCTTAAGATTATGTTATCCTTTTCATACAGTATTCTTTATTTGTGCAAGAGGTTTGCCTGCTTAATTTGTTTTTCTGGTAAACCAGAATTAGGTTTTGTTAATGTTTGCTATTTTTTAATTTTCTGTTTAATTTCTACTTTATCTCTTTCTCACTTTCTCTCTCTACCGCTCTCCCATCACCACCCCACCATTTCAGTCTGTCTGTCCCTTTCTTTATTTTGTTTTATTTTTTTTATTATTATTTTTAAAATTTTTCTTTTTTTATTTTTTTTTCCAGCGGGTTTTGTCATACATTGATATGAATCAGCCATAGAGTTACACGTATTCCCCATCCCGATCCCCCCTCCCACCTCCCTCTCCACCCGATTCCTCTGGGTCTTCCCAGCCCACCAGGCCCGAGCACGTGACTCATGCTTCCCACCTGGGCTGGTGATCTGTTTCACCATAGATAACACACATGCTGTTCTTTCGAAACATCCCACCCTCACCTTCTCCCACAGAGTCCAAAAGTCTGTTCTGTACTTCTGTGTCTCTTTTTCTGTTTTGCATATAGGGTTATCATTGCCATCTTTCTAAATTCCATATATATGTGTTAGTATGCTGTAATGTTCTTTATCTTTCTGGCTTACTTCACTCTGTATAATGGGCTCCAGTTTCATGCATCTCATTAGAATTGATTCAAATGAATTCTTTTTAATGGCTGAGTAATATTCCATGGTGTATATGTACCACAGCTTCCTTATCCATTCGTCTGCTGATGGGCATCTAGGTTGCTTCCATGTCCTGGCTATTATAAACTGCTGCGATGAACATTGGGGTGCACGTGTCTCTTTCAGATCTGGTTTCCTCAGTGTGTATGCCCAGAAGTGGGATTGCTGGGTCGTATGGCAGTTCTATTTCCAGTTTTTTACCTTTCTTTATTTTGTTTTAAATTGAATTTATTTTAATTCCTTCTTGTGTTTTAGAAAATTCAAAAAAGGCTATAAAATTGCATCTAAGTATCACCTTCACTTTAACTGCATGTTATACATTTAGATGTTAATTTCTAAATATTTTGTGATTTTCATGGTTATTTTTTAAATTCCTTTTTATTTAGAATTACATCTTAGATTTTGCAAATAAGTACTTAAAAGAACATTTTCTATAGTCTGAATGATAGCAACTGTTGGAAATTTGAGACTTCCTTTTGGACCTCAGTCAGCTTTTGTAAATGTTCCATGTATAATTGAAAAGAATTGGCATTCTACATTTATTAAATACAGGATTCTATTTAAATAGCAGATCAAGCTTACTAATTTTATTTCTCAAATATTCTACCTGATTTCTCAGCTTCTGATAGTATCTCTCATTGTTAACAGACTTCTTGTTTTCTTCTCATAATTTTGTTGATTTTTGTTTTACATATTTCAAAACTGGTGCTACTAAGCACAAACATGCATAATTTTCTATTATCCTTACATATTTTTCTATTTTTATTACCAAATATTCATCTTTAGTCATATTAATGGTTTTTTGCTGAAATAATATTTTGTTTGGTATCAATATTTTTTTAACTAGTTTTTATTTTGGTTGAACATGAGACCTTTGTTTTTCCAGCTCTTTGCAGCTTCTTTTTTGTAAGCATCAAATAGCCAACTTTTGTTTGGTTTCCCCAGTATTAGAGTCTATACCTCTGTGTCAGTTACATTTACTGCAAATATTGTGATATATTTGAATGTATTTCAGCTGCAGTATATTTTGCTTACCATTTATTTTCTTTAGATCTTCCCCTTTCCTGCCTTCTGCCGAATTAATCGAAACCTTTTCTCCTTCCTGCCCATGTGAAGTCACTCTTGTGATTTGAAATACATATACAGCAATTCTTTTCTTATAGAACTTTATCTAGGTAAAATAATGTCCAACTACAAGTAGCAGAAACCAAATAGAGAAGCACAAACAAGTAGACGTTATTCTTCTTGCACAGCACACAAGCTGGAGGTGGACCTGCCATCAGGGACCTGGCTCTGGTCCAGCATCCGTAACTCTGGTCCATCATCATCAGCCCGTCCCCTGTAAGCGTTTTTCCTTGGTTTTGCTACTTCATGGCTGTGAGCTGGTTGGTGCACTTTGGACATCAGTTTTCTGCGTGCCATGAGCCTCCCATAACCGAAAGGAGGCTGCAGAGAAATTGAGAATGGGGTTTGAGGTCAGACCATCTGCAGTGTCTCCCACATTTATTTCATTCTATAATTTTCTAACGAATTCTGTGGTTGTTCAATATTTCTATCCTTTTTGCATATTTCACTACAACTTAATATATTTTATGAAAACAATTGAGCAACTTCCACAGTGTTTTCTTAATACAAAATAAATTATTGACTTTTTTTCAGTCATAAGTTTATGTGTAAATGTATGTGTGTATCTCTTTTTAAAAATTACTATCTAGACTGATTATTGCTTCCTTTATTCCTTGCTTTTCCTTCAAGACTCCTTAAGTGAGAAATTGTGGGGGTCTGTGGGGGATAGACTGTGTTAGTTTTTTGATGTCAGAAATGTTTCTGCAGAATCTTGGATGGTAGTTTACATGAGTATAAATTTTTAGGTCAACAGTGATTTTCCCTGAACATTTTAAAGGTATTACTGTTCCGCTGCCTGCTAATTAGAAATATTCTATAAGATTTTATGATAACGTTTAATCTTCACAACTCTCTTTTAATCGCTAGTATTTGTGGTTTCGCTCTAGCACATCTAGGTGTGGATTGGTTTTTTGCTTTGTACCCAAAAGCGTTTTCATCTGAGGAACCATTTCCTCATTTTAGAACACTCTTCACTATACTCTCTTGAAGTACTGTTTTCCACCACTGTGTCCAATTTCCTTTCCTAAACCCTGATTCTAGCCTTATTGCAGCCTCTCAGCTTGTCTTCTGTGACATATGTGTTCTCCCACATGCATGCATTCCTCTCTGCTCTCTTCTGGGGATGTTCTCTGGGAGTATCTGCTAGCTCACTAAAATTTTTTTCTCGGTCAACTTACTTTAGTCTAGACCTATGCTGTTTAAAATTTTTTCAAAACATGTTCTAAGATTTCTTATTTTTTCTTTTTCTGTTTTTCTCATCAGTTAATTTTTTTGTCTCTCTATTATAATTTCTTTATATTTTAAATGAAAACTGTTTTCATGTATCTCTTTAAAGTTCTCAAATATATTTATTCATAAGTCTACCAGAATTTTCCAGGAAGTTAATTTTTTTCTTTTTTCTTTTTTTGTGGATTTGCCTGGCAACATGCAGGATCTTAGTTCCTTGACCACCAGTGTTTGAACTCTATGCTCTCTGCAGTAGAAGCATGGAGTCTTAACCACTGGACTGCCATGGAAGTACCTAATTATTTTTGTAATTGGTTTTATTGTCTACCTTTCTATCCATTAGAATTCTGTATATATTTTGGAATTTGGTGTTTATAGGCTCATTTTGAATAGGTGGTGGTAATGGTTGTTGCTGTTTCTTCTCTTCCTCTTCCTCCCCCTTCTCTTTTTTTATTGTTATATTTTTCTCTGTTGCTCTCTGTATGAGACCCTTATCTCTAATTTGCATTTTCTATAAAGTTGTCTCTTCTCACTGATAACTAGTTCTCTCTTCACTTGGCTTCTCCAGGATGAGGTCTAGAACCACGTCTTAGAGTATGTTTAATTAGTTCCCAAGTTCATGTTCTCATTGTTGTAAGGTCTTTTAGATTGGGAGACATCTGTAATTCATGGTCAGTCATGGCTTAATTGGTGGTTTTTGTTCCTTAGTTATATGTAAAATGCTATTGTGCCTTACAATTGGTGACATTATAGATTTGATGAAATATTAATAACTAATGTAATTTCAGAGCATCTCTCCTGCAGTCTGATGGGTGTTGTCCAGCTGAGCCAGTGAGCAGCTCTGTTTAGCTGTCAAGGCTGTGTTTGTATTTTCTTGCCTCCCTGTGACCACAGCATTCTTTCATGTTACTGTCTTAGGTCATCTGTTAACAGTTTTCTTCTGGGTAGTCTTTACCCAGGCCATCAGTCCAGCCTCAGGATTCTCTTTCCAATTGCTCTGCAGGAGACTCCCCTGCTCCTACCTCAAATTCTGGCTTCTACCCTGCCCCTAGCTTATTTCACAGTCATTTCTTTTAATTAATTTTTTAAATTGAAGTGTAGTTGATTTACAATGTTGTGTTAGTTTCAGGGGTCCATCATGTATATATGTATAGATTCTTTTTCAGATTCTTTTCCCATATAGGTTATTACAAAATATTGAGCGTAGTTCCGTGTGCCACACAATAGGTCCTTGTTTATCTATTTTATATACAGTGATCTGTTTATGTTAATTCCAAATCCCTAATTTATCCCTCCCTGTCTTCCCCTGTGATAACCATAAGTTTATCATCTATTGTGTGAGTCTGTTTCTGTTTTATGAATATGTTCATTTGTATCTTTTTTTTTTTAAGATTACGAATATTTGTTGTTGTTGTTATTTAGTCACTAAGCTGTGTCTGACTCTTTGAGACCCTATGGACTGTAGCCCACCAGGCTCCTCTATCCATGGATTTCCCAGGCAAGAATACTGGAGTGGGTTGGCCATTCCCTTCCCTAGGTGATCGTCCCGACCCAGGGATCAAGCTTTGCATCTCCTGTGTTAGGAGGTGGATTCTTTACCACTGAGCCACCAGAGAAGCCCAGATTCCATATATAGGTGATATCATATGGAATTTTGTCTTTGTCTTTGTCGGTCTGACTGACTTCACTTTGTATGACCATTCTAGGTCTGTCCATGTTTCTGGCATTCAGTTCAGTTCAGTTCAGTCACTCATTTGTGTCCAACTCTTTGCGATCCCATGAACCGCAGCATGCCAGGCCTCCCTGTCCATCACCAACTCCCGGAGTTCACCCAAACCCATGTCCATCGAGTTGGTGATGCCATCCAACCATCTCATCCTCTGCCGTCCCCTTTTCTTCCTGCCCTCAATCTTTCCCAGCATCAGGGTCTTCTCTAATGAGTCAGCTCTTCACGTCAGGCAGCCAAAGTATTGGAGTTTCAGCTTCAGCATCAGTCCTTCCAATGAACACCCAGGACTGATCTCCTTTAGGATGGACTGGTTGGATCTCCTTGCAGTCCAAGGGACTCTCAAGCGTCTTCTCCAACACCACAGTTCAAAAGCATCAATTCTTCGGTGCTCAGCTTTCTTCACAGTCCAACTCTCACATCCATACATGACCACTGGAGAAACCATAGCCTTGACCAGATGGACCTTTGTTGGCAAAGTAACGTCTCTGCTTTTTAACATGCTGTCTAGGTTGGTCATAACTTTCCTTCCAAGGAGTAAGCGTCTTTTAATTTCATGGCTGCAATCATCATCTGCAGTGATTTTGGAACCCAGAAAAATAAAGTCAGCCACTGTTTCCCATCTATTTGCCATGAAGTGATGGGACCAGATGCCATGATCTTAGTTTTCTGAATGTTATTTCATTCTTCTTTTTATGCAGAAATATATATATTATATATATGTATCAATTTATCAGTATATCACATCATCTTTATCCGTTCATCTTCATGGTCATTTCTCACCCATATCTGAGTTTTGAACTTCGCTTTATCAATCATTTTGATAGTTTGTGGATGGTTTAAAAAATTTATCCTTGCCACAGGGATGCTACAAGATGAGAACTTAATAGATTATAACAATGACTATTCTTGTTGACCTCTTTTTCTCTAAGTAGTGAAAGTAACTTAAAGTAATTGGACTGTGTGTTCTTTGTCGAGGGTTTAACTGAATCTCACCGTAAATAATTGTGATGATGACTGCTGTCCAAGATGCACATGAGCTCAATAATTGAATCCAAGGAAATGGCACATGGCAAAGATGAAAAAAGAAAAGCTGTAGTTATTGTCCAGTTCTTAGGTGATTAATTTAAGAAGCCTGCACTCCTTGTTCAGGAAATCAGAAGATTTTTTAAATCCTATTCCATTGTTAGATATTGCTGTCTGAGCTCTGGGGATAGGAGAGGGCTTTGCATTTATTCTGTGTCAAGATTCTGCGTGTGTTTTTTTTCACATGAGAGAAAGATGGACTTTCCTAAGAGTCTGTTAGTATATTCTTTGCCCCTACCTACGCACTGGGTACTCATTTTGGGATTCAACTTTTTTGTAGCCAACTTTGTTTTATGTGGTCATGTTCTCAAAACAGATGCTTTCAAACTGCAATAGAAGTAACATATGTGGTGTCTGCAGGGGGACCATGCATCAGAGCACTCTACAACAGTCTTTCCCTGAGTTTATTTGGCCTGGTCATCCTTCTCCACTGGCCTGATGATGTTTGATTAGATCAGTTTGTTGTTTTCTTTACATGAGCTATGTCTGTGTAAATCTGGAATGTTCCTATAGGAAGCACTAATTTAGCCATATGTATCAATACTTACCTTGATTGTGATTAAAATAGCTGGAGCTACTGCAGTTTCTGTTTAGTAGAAACGCTAGTACCTATTGGTGGCAGGGATAACAGTAATGGTAGCTAACATGTGTATATATATGAGCCCCTTCCATTAGCATCCCCCAGTGAGCTAATTAGCACTTCACATGGAGTATCTCATGTGAGAGCCACAACTCCAGCTGTCTTGTGATCTTTCACTTTTTTTTTCAAATGAGAATCTGAGTGTGATAGCTCACTTTTTGTGTCATCTTGGCTAGGCCATAGTACCCAGTTCTGGTCAAACCCCTGTCTAGGTGTTGCTGTGAAGGTATTTTTTAGATGAGGTATACATGTAAATCTGTAGACTGTGAGTACTGCAGGTTATCCTCCATAATGTGGCTTCACTGCATCCAGTCAGTTGACGGCTTTAGAGAAAGGACTGAAGTACTTCAGGGAACCTCCAGACTGCCTTGTAGACTCAAGCTTTCCACACCGAGTTCTCCCTGGGTGTCCAGGCTGCCAGCCCCACCGGTCACTAGTCGGTTTCTAAAAATGCATCTGTCTGTCCATCCATCTCTCTGTCTTCCTCTGCTACCATCTCTGCAGGCTCTGTTCACACACACAAATACACACACCCCCTATGGGTTCTGCTTCTGTGAAGAACCCTGGCGAACACACTGAGACATCCCAAGTTGTCTAGCTCCAGAAGCTGTGCTGTAAGGCCGTACAGAAAAATTCCTACCACACAGATAATTCAGTTTAAGTCTGAAGTTTATTTATTCTCCCTCCCCTGTCATTTATCCACTCAAAGAGAGATGCTAGTAAGTAGAAGGAATTCCAGCTTAAAAGGAGAAGGGTCTTCATCTTTAGATTGAGTCCACTCTCCCTGAAGAGTTGCCGTGACGGTTTGGAGTTGCCAGTGAGCTGGTGGGCCCTCTGGGGTCCTGGAGATGCAGTGCTCATGTAGCACGACAGATGCTCTTCCTTCAGGGCGTCGCTGTTCACGAAAGACACCTCTGTCTCCACAGTAGGCTCCTCGCTTTATCACCTCTTCACTGTCGCCAGAGACCCTCCCCTGTCAGAGAGCTTCTAGCTTACTGAATGGCTGCACAGATGATGGCCAAGCTAGATGGCAGGTTATACTTGCTTCTCCTTAACCAGGCAAGCAGACTCAAAAAGCTCTGACGGTAAAATGAGAATTTTGGTTGCCATCAAGAAAAGTCAATGTCTCAGTGTATTCATTTCTTCACATTTTCTTCTGACACACAGACTAAAAAACTTTAATGCTTCATTACTTTTGGAAATGTGTTTCTACTTTGTAATATTCTAACTACCCATATAAAAATGTAATGGGTACAGTGTTTTTAGAGTCACGATGACTAGGATAGATCATACCTCTTTAAGTAAATGTAGACGTGATGTCTGATTTGTGTGAGGTTTCACTTAGCAAAGAATGGACAGGTTTTTCATTGGGTGGAGTTGAGAGGGCAGTTTATTATTTTTTGTTTAGGATAAGTACTCAGAAGGGTGTCCCCACATGTCCCCTCTGCTTCTGCTGATGAACACCTTTATTCTCTGAAGGCTCCAACCTCCATCTCATGCTCACGCCCTTTGCTGTCTACCCCTCTGCCTACAATGCTCTTCCCCCAGATATCACCTTCTCTTTGAGGTCTTTCTTAATTACCCCATTAGAGGAGAGTGTAAAAGCTGGCTTAAAACTCAGCATTCAAAAAATTAAGGTCATGGCATCAAGTCCCATTGCTTCATGGCAAATAGATGTGGAGAAAGTGGAAACAGTGACAGATCTTATTTTCTTGGGCTCCAAAGTCACTGTGGACACTGACTGCAGCCATGAAGTTAAAAGATGCTTCCTCCTTGGAAGAAAAGCAATGACAAACCTAGACAGCATATTAAAAAACAGAGACATCACTTTACCAACAAAGGTCCATATAGCCAAAGCTATGGTTTTTCCTTTCATCATGTACAATTGTGAGAGTTGGACCATAAAGAAGGTTGAGTGCTGAAGAACTGATGCTTTCAAGTTGTGGTGTTGGAGAAGACTCTTCAGAGTCCCTTGGAGACCAATGAGAGCCAACCAGTCCATCCTAAAGGAAATCAGTCTGGAATATTCATTGGAAGGACTGATGCTGAAGTGAAGTTCCAATACTTTGGCCACATGATGTGAAGAGTCGACTCATTGGGAAAGAGCCTGATGCTGGGAAAGATTGAGGGCAGGAGGAGAAGAGGATGGCAGAGGATGAGATGGTTAGATAGCACCAGCGACTCAATGGACCTAAGTCTGGACAAACTCCGAGTGATAGTAAAGGACAGGGAAGCCAGACATGCTGCAATTTGTGCGGTTGCAAAGAGCAGGGCATGACTTAGCCGCTGAATAACAACAATCTGATAACTACTCGTACCCCCACTTTTTCTGTTGCTTCATCCTTCTCTGCTACTCAAATACTTTACTTTTTTTTGTGGAGGTGGGGTTGTCTTTCTCCATTATAGGGATTTTGACGTATTCTCTGCTATGTTCTTAACACCCAAAATAATTTTGGGTCTACCGTAGGTATTCAGCAGATATTCAGTGAATTTGTAGTCCTGATATAGCCCTTCAGAATGTGTCTCCAGATCTTTAGACTTGCTGGTTAGTACTGCCTTTCTTGCCCTTTGATCTCGGCATTAGTTCCCTCTCGAGTTACAGTGCTGTGGGCGACTGTAGGCACCCCCTCCAGCCTTGGTACAACTGTGGCCCGCCAGTGTTAGGGCCTTCTGTGCTTGCTGTCTTTCCCTCATTCTCCCTTAACTCCTTCATTCAGCCCACATCCCCTTAGTCCATCCCCTCTGGATGTGAATGCAGGCCTCACGGGAGCCCCTCGGTCTGCAGGACCCACTCTCCTCGGGGCTCCACAGCGTGAAGCAGCCACTGCGTGCCCTGAGCAGCTGCCCAGCGACGGGTGGGGGACTTAAGTGCAGGTGGCCTGGAGGCCCAGTTGGGTTGGGGGGACCAATGAGACAGCCGAGGAAGTGTGATGGTGCTGAGCTGCCCCCGACGAGTAGCCAGGCGGGCACTCTGTGTGACGCTGCTCTTCAGGCCTCCTTGCTACCAGCACGCGTGCAGGAGGGCTGGTGTGTGCCCTGGGCCTTCACATGCCACAGTGCTTGCATCTGAAGGACGCTTGCATTCACAAATGCCAGATTGCTTTAGCTCAAGACAAATCGCCAGATTGTCTTAGCTCAAGACAAATCGCCTCTTTGCATTAGTCTCCTGGGCTGTTCTAACAAAGCACCAGAAACTGGGTGGCTTAAAAACAAAACTGAGGAACCTCCCTGGTTGTCCAGTAGCTAAGGCTCCGCTATTCTAGTGCGGGGGGCTGGGTTTGATTCCTGGTCAGGGGCTGTCAGGGGCTTCCACAGTGGTGCTAGTGATAAAAAACCCTCCTGCCAACACAGGGGACACAGGAGATGGAGATTTGATCCCTGGGTTGGGAAGATCCCCTGAAGAAGGAAACGGCAACCCACTCCAGTATTCTTGCTTGGAGAATCTCATGGACAAAGGAGACTGGCAAGCTGTAATGTATAGGGTCGCAAAGAGTCAGACACGACTGAAGCGACCTAGCACACCCGCACACATGGAATTCGATCCCACATGCCACAGCTGAGAGTTGGCATGCTGCAAATAGGTCCTGCATGCTGCAGCTAAAAGCTGTGTCCGCAGTGAAGGTCGAAGATCTGAGTGCTGCAGCTAAGACCTGCCGTAGCCAGATAAAAATTAAATGCTTGAAAGAACAAAAACAAATATTTTTGGTCTCATAGTTCTGGGGCTGGAGGCAAAAAATCAAGGTGTTGGCAGGGCCTGCTTTCTCTCTGAAGACTCTTGGGAGGAGCCTCTCACCTCTTCTAGTCTCTGGTGTTTCAGGCTTTCCCCCATCATCATCACACAGCGGCCTTCTCTCTCTCTGTTTCTGTCTTTTCTTCTTCTTATAAGGACCTCCTAACCTCAACTTGGTTACATCTGCACAGACCCTATTTCCAAATAAGGTCACGTTCACAAGTTCAGGGAATTAGGACTTTAATATCAGTATATCTTTTTTTAGTGGGAGGTGGGGTGGGAATACAGTTCAGCCAGCAGCACTCTTTTTGAGGCAGAAGCAGTAGCCAAGGAGAAAGCTGAGACATTTTCTAAGGATAGAGAGCAGAGTTACCTCTTTTGGACAGCTTCAAGATTCCCTCACTACTTTTGTCTTTATTGAGTGGCTTGTCCTAGGACTGAAATCTTTCCTCTACAGACCCTGGAGTGCAGTTTACTTAGTTAAGTAATCCTATGTACCTCCCAGGGGTCTGGGAGCCCTGGTAGAATAGACAGATGAGCTGCAAATGGAGAGTTCCCTAAAAATGCAGGAAGAAACATCCTGCTACAGGTGGAGGCCAGTCCCGTGGCAGGGGTGGGGCTTCAGCCCACCGGTGGGGCAGTCGTGGACAGCTGCAGCAGGGTGGGGTGGTAGAAAGGTGGTTGGAGACTTTGGTGTCAAGGGCTCCCCTCCAAAGGTGTCCTTCGGGCTTTGCTGCTCGTTGCTCTGTGGCAGGTGGGCAGTACTGCAGATGCTTGGTGGACAGGGGATGCATCCATCACCTGCTCTTCTCCTCATGGCTCTGCACTTGGAGAGGCAGAACCCTGGCCCCCATTCGTCTCCTTGTAGTGCAGGAGCCCCAGCAGCTAGAGAGAGGCCTCCCAGAGCCTAGAGGGATTTTTCCTGTCTGGAAAGATGGTGGCCACCATGGAGGGAGGCCAGTTCTGTGGCCATGACCCACTGTCTGCAGGGAGAGTGTGCAACACACACCCACTAGGGCTTAGGTAGCCGGAAATGTGGCAACTCCATCCCCCAAAGTCATCTTTAAAGTGGACTTATTTACACTGTTGTCATAGCAACAGGAAAACTCTTCTGACCTATAGCAGTGGAAGACTCTGGAAAAGAAACTGTAGAAGGAAAAAAAACAAATGCCAGGAAAAAAAAACCCTGTAACGTACCATTCTTTCACTTATTCAGTCAACTGAGAATAACAGTTTGTGCATTTGGCAGTCAAATGGGAAATGGCCTTGCGTGTTACAGCATGAACCTGATTACATGAAGTGATTTATTTTCTTGTTTAGACACAGTGTACCAAGAACCTTCTTCAAGTGGAAAGCTGTTAAAAATGTGAGAACCAGCAGTACTCACTAACTTACAGGAATGATAAATGCAAACAACCCAGAATCCAGAAACTGTCTTGAGAATAACAGTTTATACTGTCTTTTCTTTGAGTATCTAAACCCTAGACTCTGGGAGTAAGTATGCATCTTTAGCTCGTCAGATGTAGGTCATTTTTCTTTCTGTGAGGTCTCTTTCACTTATATCTTGTCTGGACAGGGTGGAGCCCCTGCTTAAATTCTATTTCTAGCTTGCAGAAAGACTGAATTATCGTAGACCAAAGCCAGTGCTACTTGGAAAATGGGAAAGGCGAAGGAGACAGGACATATCTTCCTGTCTGGCCCGACCGTGAACTTGGCTGGGACCCTGTCTCTGGTGGGCGCTCCTGGGAGGTTGCACAGGCCTGGGTCAAGCTTCTGGGCCGGGCCTGTTAATGCCTCTCATCTCGTGTGAAGGCCGGTCCTTGGGGACTGTTTCCTGGATCTTTCTGCCACTTGACTCTGTACTCAGCATATTTGTATGTGACCTTGACTAGAAATCTTTAGACCAGAGGCCTGGTATGCTGCTCCTGTCCTCTTTCTCAACTGTTTTCTCTCTTTCTATTCTCTATATATTTTTTTTTCTGTACTGTATATATGCACATATAATTCAGTTATATCAAATTATACTTTTTCTTCAAAAATATATTAAAGTGAGATTTTCTAAAGCCCTTTCGCCCCTCCCTGCCGCCTTTAACCTGCCCGTCTGTCCCTTAGTCCTCGCATGTCACATCTCAGTTCCCACTCTGGCTGCGGAGCTGCATCCATTGGGCCGTTGTATGCTGCTCCTCTCTGTATTCGTGACTATGATACTGAAATATGATTCAGGACCACACACAGATAGCAAAGCCTCTGGCCACTTAAGCATGTAAACAGTCTAGCTTTTTATAAAGTGGAAAAGTATTTCTTGTGCACTATTTTAACATGATCAGCATGTTGAAACTTGGTGAGCAACTGTGTCAACATTTCTTTCGCTGGAAAGAGCCAACCTGGAGAGCCTCGTGGTAACATATAAAAAGAGAAGCTGCTTTGTTTACTACTGGGGTTTGGGCAGCAATTACAGCTTGCAGTTGACTTGCAGACTTGAGACATGGAATAAGTGAAATCATTATTTTTTGCATCATGGTTAGGCTAGTTGAAATAATGATTCCTTGTCAGATAGCTAAGATTCCTTCAGAGAATTAGAGGAAAATGGATAGCTAAGTTCCCATGAAGTCCTTTTATAGAAAAACTTACATTGTACCTGGCCTGCCCTATCTTCTTTTGTTTCAAATATTTACTGAACACCTCAAACATGTCAGATTCTTTTTTACACGCTGGGCATGCGGATTAAGCAGGATAGACGGGCTATTGGCTCATGGTGCTTGCTGCGGCTGTCTCAGGGGAAACAGTAAATAAGAAATCAGGTACACAAAAAAGACAATATTTGTGATTGCTCTGAGATGGGTTTGCTCAACATTGGATATTTATGGAGGGCACTTTTGAGTCTCTTAGGGTACCTCAAAGTCTCCAAACGAACACATTTCTTCTCTTACAGGTCTTCCATTCTAGCACAGGAAGCAGACAGTAAGCAGTAACCATACTTATCCTAATAAATACATACATTTAGGGCTTTCCTGGTGGCTCAGTGGTAAAGAATCCGCGTGTCAGTGCAGGAGACCCGGGTTCAATCCCTGGTCCGGGAAGATCCCACACGCAGCCAGGCAGCTAAGCCTGTGTGCCACATCTACTGAACCTGTGCTCTAGAGCCTGAGAGCTGTGAATTCCACCCATTCCCCACTGGAGAGGCCGCCACAGTGAGAAAGCTAAGCACCCCAACTAGAGAGTAGCCCCCACTCGCCACAGCTAGAGAAGAGGACACAGAGCAACAGCCGAAAAGAAGACCCAGCACAGCCAAGAATAAACAAATGACGTGGAAGATGGAAAACAACATGCATCAGAGAGTGTGTTCGTCAGTGGTAAGGAATGCCCAGCAGGAGAAAGTAGAACAAGGTGAAAGGTCACCAGGAGTGAGACCGTAAGTGGACAGGCTGTGCTTATAAAGTGATGATCCTCAGGAAGCCAACCTGAGAAGGCTGGGCGAGTGAGCTTCACAGGTCAGCTCAGTGGTGTCTGGGGAAGGGAGGTTCTAGGCCTCTGGAGATGCATGCCTGAGAGCAGCCACGGGGTGAGCGTGGCTGGGGCGGAAGGAGTAGGCAAGGGCAAAGAGGACACCCAGGTAACCAAGGGCGTCAGTGTGGGAGCAGGGCCATAGCTTACAGAGCCATGCGGTTGCTGTTTGGTGTTTTAAAGTTTCAGTACCATTTCTTCCTGACTGTGCTGGCTCTCTCTGGCTGCGGCGAGCCGGGGCTGCTCCCTAGATGTGTGTACAGGCTTCTCATTGAGGGGGGTTCTCTCGTTGCGGAGAGCAGGCTCCAGGGTGTGGGGTCAGTCACCCTGTGCGTGTGGGCTTTTCTCCGGCCAGGGATCAAGCCTGTGTCCCTTGCGTTAGCAGCCGGATTTTTAACTAGTGGACCACCAGGCACGTCCTGTTGCTTTTATTAGTTTTTAAAAATGTGTTTATTTGACTGTGCCAGGTCTGAGTTGCAGCATGTAGGGTCTAGTTCCCAGACAGCAATGAACCTGGGCACCAGGGAAGTCCGGGGGCCGATCTTTTGGACACAGTACGTCAGGGAAGACTCTGCATGAGGTTGTGAGGCTTGAACTGAAGGATTTCAATTTCAACTGAAGGACTGAAACCTGAAGGATTTGATGAGCCTGTCACGTGTGGAAGTAGGCAAGCCTGGTTCAGGCCTGGGAAACGGAAGAAGAGCAAGGACCAAAGGCCCAGGATAGGGAAGAGTACCTCCCCGTCCTCCACGCTGCCCTGTGAAAGTGGGGCGGGGAGAGCCGGGGCTGGGGAGGCAGCTCAGTACGCACTGTGCGGTCGGGGTGAGGTGTGCAGGTTTCCCTTGGAGTGAAACAAGAGAGGAAGAGGAATGTGGCGATGCACTCCTTTCTAGTCGTCTTCTAAGGTCTGAGCGCGGAAGGAGAAGGCAGCCTAAGCCGCATCTGGAGGGAGAGCTGCATGCGGGCTGGGGCTTGATGCCCTTCCTCCGTCGCTGGTCCCTGAAGGTCAGCCTGAGTCTGCTGATGAAGGAGGCACAGGGGCAGGAGGTGTTTGCGTGGGTGGACACATGGACAAGTGACTCACGGACATACCTCCCAGGTGGACAGAAGCCTGTTATCTTTTATTCTTTGAGTTATTTGGAAAACACAGACACAAGAGTCCAAGAATAATATACCAGCCATCCAGAATTTATAGCACTTAATATTTTCGCGTATTTGCTTCCAGCCTTTGTAAAATTGACTTCTCTGAGACCTGGGTTTGATCCCTGGGTTGGAAAGATCCTCTGGAGAAGGAACTGGCTACCCACTCCAGTATTCTTGCCTGGAGAACTTCGTGGACAGGAGTCTGGTGGGCTGTATTGTCCATGGGGTCACAAAGTGTCAGACATGACTGAGCACCTAACACTCAGACTTTGTAAAATTAGCACGTGCATGTGTGTGTGTTCTTTTCAATTCTATCCTCAGTTGCTTTCCCAGCTCTAGAGGCAGCCCACGTTGAGTTGGCCAGATGGGCTTTTAGCAGATCTTCTGTTTCTGGTTTGCATCTGGGGATAAGGAAGGCAGAGAGGAGAGCTGGCATTTCCCAAGGCTGGTGGCAGGTGTGGGGAGCCAGCTCTCCCCTGGCTGGTGTCAGGCGGTGTCTGTGCACGGACCTCGCCCTGGAGCGTCAGGCCTCCTCAAGCCTCCCACAGCGCTGGGCCCCAGGCCCACGTGGACAGAGCCTGTGGCAGCCCCACCCTGAAAGACCCTCCTGTGTCTCTCACTGGCATCCCTTTAGCATGATGTGTCTTGGATCAGCTTGTCTTGGCTCTTGACATCGTCAGGATGTGGGACAACTTTTCCAGATAACCAAAACGTATCCCTTTTTTATTTGAAACACTTTTGGTGGAAATTATCCTCAGATGTCTCGCAGATTTAGACTTTCTGAGTGTCTTAGATTAAATCCATTCATCTTCAGTGTGGATTGACCAGGGACATTCCTTTGCGCATCAGTGGCTGTATCCGCTGATGCTCCGGGAGCCGCGCCCAGCTTCCTCCAGCACGTGACCTGAGGCTGCTTTGCTGAAGCTCTGCTCCCAGCGTCTGCTGACCCCAGCCCTCTCTCTCCATCAGCCAGCGGCTCTTCCCTCTCACTGTTGTCTGCAGACTTGCCTCTGACTCTCTCAGTTCCACTTCTCACTCCTTACCTAGGAGTCTCCCTCTGCTTTGGCCTGGGAAACAGATAATAAAATGAAGGACATGCTGGGAAGAGTCACAGAAGGCTGCAGGTGGGTGCTGTCCACTGAAGGTTCTCTAAGTGAGGATGTCTGTTGGACTGGCTGGCAGACATGGCTGGACACGTGGTCTCTTCCAGATGACTGGTGCTAAGAGGAGAACCGTCGTCTGAGCCCCAGTGGCTGCATTTCTCCTTTCCTCACTCACTCCTCCTTCCTTGAGATTCTTCCCACCTTCCCTGAATGAGAGTTTGGGGCGCAGGGCCTCTTAGAAGCTGCTGTGGTTGCTGCCCTCAAGTTATAATTCAGTGTTAGAGAAATCTGACTGTAAAACTGTTGAGGAAAGTCATTACTGGGTCTGTAAAGCTTCTTTTTTCTAGAACCAGCTGTTCAGTTTTAAAGGCAGGGGGAACATTGAGAGGATCTCATTCTAGCACCTAGTTTTACAGCTGAAGAAAGCAAAGCCCCAGATGAAGACTGACGGGGTTCACCAAGTCCGTAGTTGCTGACTGATCAGCACTTCCATCTCGGAGCTGTCTGGCCTCCGTGGTCAGAGCTGCCTGCTGTTCGCTGTCGTGACCTGAGCAGACAGGCTGGTGAGGGCCATGGGAGCAGTGAAAAGTAGGTGCTATCTCTTCTATGCCTTGTTTCCTGAGCTTGGCAGGATATCACCTCATGTAGACTAGACTTTTTACTGGTTAGGAAAAGTGATTGAGAACTTATTCACTGTATGGGCAAAGGTTTATCCAGAAAGATATTCAGTTCAGTTCAGTTGCTCTGTCGTGTCCGACTCTTTGCGATCCCATGAATCGCAGCACACCAGGCCTCCCTGTCCATCACCAACTCCCGGAGTTTACTCAAACTCATGCCCATCGAGTTGGTGATGCCATCCAGCCATCTCATCCTCTGTCGTCCCCTTCTCCTCCTGCCCCCAATCCCTCCCAGCATCAGGGTCTTTTCCAGTGAGTCAACTCTTCGCATGAGGTGACCACAATATTGGAGTTTCAGCTTCAGCATCAGTCCTTCCAGTGAACACCCAGGACTGATCTTCTTTAGGATGGACTGGTTGGATCTCCTTGCAGCCCAAGAGACTTTCAAGAGTCTTCTCCATCACCACAGTTCAAAAGCATCAATTCTTCGGTGCTCAGCTTTCTTCACAGTCCAACTCTCACTCACATCCATACATGACCACTGGAAAAACCATAGCCTGTTCATTGCAGCATTATTTACAGTTGTGAAAAGTTGGAGACAGCTGGTCCACCATTGGGCTGATGAATAAATTTTGAAATAGCTGTGAAGTTGAATATTACACTGTCATTAAAGCTGCATATATAGAGTTATTAATAATAAAGGTGTGACAAAGTCACTGGTTATCTTTGAGTGCACTGTTTGTTATTAAGTCAAGCAGGCACAATTAGGAAGTAAGGAAAATAGTATTGAAATTATGTACCATATAACTATATAAAAACTTTAAAGAGAGGAAAGACTGGCAAAGGAATATACACAATGAGAGGTTTTTTGGTGAAAGGTTTTTTTTAAAAATTAATTTTTCCTGTACTTTACAGTTTCTAGAATGCCTGTCCACTATTGTTATAAGCTAAGAAGTATTCTTTGATGATGCAGTGTGGGGAGGGGAGTGCAGAAGCAGCTCTGGACAGGGAGACAAGCTGAGAAACCGCATTCAAACCTCCACAGGAGGACGGCCCATACCAGCAGCCCTGCCGAGTGTGGTGCCCCCAGACAGACACGCAGGCCAGACTTCCCCTGCAATTGTTCACTCACTCACTCACTCGTGTCTGCCTCTGTGACCCCGTGGACTGCAGCTTCCCTGTCCCTCACCCAGAGTTTGCTCAGACTCATGTCTGTTTTCTTACCGTGTCACTCCTGAATGTAAATGTCTGGTTCTTAACCAGAGAAACAGGGATTTGCTCCAGCACTGGAGGGAAGAAAGGAGAAACTGGCCGCATTGGATTGATTTATACACAGACAGCCCCACACAGTGTTTTCTTTCTTGTTACATTTAAAATGTTTTCAGGAGTAACTTTTAATACAGGCATCTCCTGGTGTGTTTAGAACCCAGTTGTCGTGTAAGCTCTGAGTCTGCTGTCTGTGCGCAGTGACCGAGGTCCTTGTTGGTGGTGCTCCTGTGAGCCTGTGCGTGAGGCCCAGCCGCACCACCATGGCCCTTGCGGGTTTTGATGATCAGCTTCTTAAACGGAGCCTGGGAGGGAAAGAGGACAGGCGGATGGCACACAGAGGCGGGGAGGAGAGGAGCGCCGCCTGTGTGCCCCGCGTCTTGCCGGCCCACTGCCCCAGTGCTCTCTGAACACCGTGGGGAAATGTTTGCCTGCGTGCTGCTCTGTGGTAGACGGTAGGCGGGGAGTGCCAAATTCTAGCAGATGCAATCTTACTGAATCTTTACTGTGGTCTTCTGAGATAAGAATCATCACCCCCTTGTTTCAGATAAGGTAACCGAGACTCAGCTAGCACTTGGTAGAGTTGGAGTACCTAGCCAGGTCTGCAGAGCTGCAAGCTCAGGTGCCTCCTACAAGGAGGGCAGCTTACACTCCAGGGAAGTCAGGAGAGAGCCCCTGGCCGAGGACCGTGGCGGGCGTCACTGGGGCGGTAGGGGAGCCACAGGGTTCGCTGTGCCCCCAGCACACTGGCCGCGCTGCCTTTGTGGTCTGCCTGGGAAGGCCGACGTGGAGCTGGGCTCCATCCAACAGGTTCCAACAGAAGTGCAAACCCTGATCTTTTCCTCCTGCCAGTTTTATGGAAATTTCTACACGGCACGAGGCTCAGGCCCGCTCTCCCAGGTAGCAGGTGGGTGGGTGGGCACAGACGTGGAGAGGACACAACTGCTGCTTCAGCAGCTTTATTAGAGTTGAATTTCCTCCTCTTTCTGCCAAATCAGAGAATGAACTGCAAATCACTGTCTCCTCTGAGGCGGCGGTAGCTGAGCCTGCGCCTGAGGTCATCCGCACGAGCCCTGATGCCGGGTCCTCCTGGCCCTCACCGCCCCCCACCCTCCAACCCCCTTTGCTTCTGCGGTGAGGCTCATCGACCCCTGGGCAGTTCTCACCGTGTCTCCTACCGCTGCTCCTGCGTGGGCTCTGGCACCGCATCCTGAAGCTGGTGGGGGCCTCCTCCTGGTCCAGAGATGCCGCCGGGGATCTCCTGTGTCTGTCCTGCCCTGAGGCCTCCACATCTGCTCTCAGGCTGCCTGGGGTGGGGGTAGTACCGGGAGCTGGTCCTCATGTGATCTGACGCTTTACCTCTCTGGGTTCAGTTGCCACATTGAGGAAAATCATACACACCGAACAGGGTGGGGGTGGGGTTGGTGGGAGGAGGTGATGGGTGAGGAGGAGTCTTGACTCCTCCTTCCCTCTGTCCCCACTTCCTCCTCCTCCACTCAGCCTGAGCATCCTTGCTCCAAAAACCTGTCTCATTGATAAAAAGCTTTGGATTGGTGGACTGGACTCTTCCGTAGCTGTGGAATTTTGGCTGAGTTACTTGCCTCTTTTGAGCCTGTTTCTTCATCTGCAAGGATAAACATAGAACCACCCGCCATACTATTTTCTGTGTGTGTTTTTTTTTATAAACTGTAAAGCACCACGTGAAGGAGGAGCATTTATTATGCATCCTGTGTCCATCTGGCCTGAGAGAACTTGAGGTGAATGGTGCTGAAGATTCAGTAGCCTTATGAAAAGGCACTTCATGCTAATACCTCATGAAGCAGACGGACTCTGTGAGTTCTAGTGGTATGCTCACCTTCATCCATTTGTCCAGTGCCCTTATTCTCAATGTTTCAACTGTAAGTTCCTGTAGCACACCCATGCTCTCTCCTTCTGCTCTTTAAAAGCTCTTGATTTGTATTCGGCTTATCAGTGAATGACCCTTCGTCCCTCGGGCACTGAGGGGTGCCTGTGTCCACGCTCGGCGGCTGCACTTGCATGCTGTGTGCCCATGGCCAGAGCCACGGCCTCTGACACCATCGGCTGGCCTTGCCCCTGCCACGGTGAGCGGACCAGGGCCTCTCCACTGCCGCAGCAAGAAGGGGCCTGAGCTTAGCCCCTGGCAAATGGTCAGTGGGTCTTGATTGAATGGACCCAGCATGAATTGGGCACAGTGTGACTCTGCAGAATCCTGCCAGCCAGAACCACTGGGTCTTGCCACTTCCTGGATTAATCTGTCACCACGTTCGTCTGTTGGCGCCCTGGTCTTGCCCCTTCATTCACCTTTCTGGTGAAACAGAGTTGTTTTCTTACTGTTTTGAGTTGCTAGTGGTCCTTTAAAACTTAAAGTTTGCAAGACACTATTCTCATGATCTGGCGACATCTATTTAACCTTTGGTGTGTCATACTTCCCTACAAGAAGATGATAATACACTTGTTTTTCAGGGACACATAAGACTTTATCATAATCACAGAGGGGGGAAAAAACCCACTGAAGTCGTTTAGTACAAATTGTCACCTTCAGCAGTTCTCTCTGCACCGGCCCTGGTTCTTGCTGCCTCCTGGGGCAGCGTGTCAGGCGTGCTGAACTCTGAGAATGTCTGTTTATCCAACTGTCCACAGGCAGTAAGTGAGCTGAAATCTGCCTACCTGAAACCCACCCCTGGCGGTTTTAATTTTTGTCAACAGAATATGTCTGCCAGTCCTTCAACAATAATAACAATGTTACACATGATTAACTTAATAAAAGCAGCAACAGCAGTGGCTCTTTTGATCTGATTTGCTGCTCACCATCTGCCTGTGAGGAAGGTATTGTTACTATGTGAGCTCACAGATGAAGCTCAGAGAAGGCAGGAACCCCAGGTAGGACCCCACTCAGGAGCAAGGTGCTGACTCCCTCCATGCCTGGGTGCCAAGACTAGCGCCTGTCCTTCCCACCACAAATCTTTTCTTCTTCCTCCATGTTACGTACTTCATGCTATTGGGCATCCCACATAGAATGATGTTCTCAGTCCTGACACCCAGATATTCCTACTTTGTATCCTTTCTAGTTTGACAGAATCCTCTGAAAATTTGGTGCCCATCAGGAAGCTGTGTTTTGATAAATTTTAGTTTCGTTTGAAATATAGAATTGCTACATAGTAGAAATCCATGTTTAAGAGCAGTGATTTTATATTCTTGTCAGAGAATAGTACACAGATGTGACTGTGGGCTCAGAAGACAGAGTCTGTGAGTTCTGATAAGCCTAGAACAATGGTTGACAGATTTTTTTGGTAAAAAGCCAGACGCTAAATGTTATGGACTTGGTGGACCATATAGTCTCTGTGACATGAACGTAACTCTACCGACGCTGATGAAAACAGAGGTAATGTGTAAGCAAAGGAGCACGACTGCGTTCTAGTGAAGCTATTTACAGAAACGGGCGGCAGCTGGGTTTGGACCTGGGCTCAGTTTGCATTAACAGGAGTGTCCTTGATGGTGAGAAAAGGTTTACAAATGGATGTTAAGTAGGAAAGTCCTAGTTATTTTGCAGGAATTGTTAATAACGCTCCCTTTTAGTTTCAAAAGTGTCTCGGTCAAGAAATTAATATGTTGTCACCCTATGTGTTACATCATTTAAGGTTTTATTTTTAAAAACATATTATTTTGCTGCCTTCAGCCTTCGTCAAGGCATGCAGGATCTATGGCATGCCTTGGGCTCTGGGCTTCCCAAGCGGTGCAGTGGTAAAGAAGTTGCTGCAATGCAGGACATGGTGGGCTCCATCCCTGGGTCAGGAGGAAGCTCCCCTGGAGAAGGGAATGGCAACCCACTCCAGTGTTCTTACCTGGGAAATCCCATGGACGGAGGAGCCTGGCAGGCTGCAGTCCACAGGGTCTCAGAGTCAGACACGACTGAGCACAAACACGTAAACACAGATGTGGGATGCAGTTCCCCGATCAGGGATCAGGGCCCCCTGCATTGCGGACAGAGTCTTAGCCACCGGACCACCAGGGAAGTCCCACTTTGGGGTTATTCAATGAGACCACGATGAAGTAGGAACTGTTCTTTCTTCTGTTTTGTGACCATTCCTTAGATTTCCATGCTTTTCTAGTCCAAGAGGAGGGCCTGGTGTGGAGGGGCGCATTCGGAGGTAGGGGTGCAGAGACTTTCCAGGGGAGTGGTTACAGCTCAGCTTTGTGCAGAGCTTCCTCTGTGCAGGGTGTGATACAAAGGGCTTCACACAGACCATCTCCAGAATTATACACTAATCCCATGCGTGAAATATGAGGAAACTGAAGCACAGAGGGTTAGGAAATTTGCTCAGGGTTGCAGAGCTCGTGGTTGGATTTGGATTTGAACTGGACAATCTGACCTCAGATCTTCACGACCCAGATAATCACGATGGTGTGATCACTCAGCTAGAGCCAGACATCCTGGACTGCGAAGTCAAGTGGGCCTTAGGAAGCATCACTACGAACAAGGCTAATGGAGGTGATGGAATTCCAGTTGAGCTATTTTAAATCCTAAAAGATGATGCTATGAAAGTGCTACACTCAATATGCCAGCAAATTTGGAAAACTCAGCAGTGGCCACAGGACTGGAAAAGGTCAACTTTCATTCCAATTCCAAAGAAAGGCAATCTCAAAGAATGATCAAACTACCACACAATTGTACTCATCTCACACGCTAGTAAAGTAATGCTCAAAATTCTCCAAGCCAGGCTTCAACAGTATGTGAACCGTGAACTTCCAGATGTTCAAGCTGGTTTTAGAAAAGGCAGAGGAACCAGAAATCAAATTGCCATCATCCGTTGGATTATCAAAAAAGCAAGAGAGTTCCAGAAAAACATCTATTTCTGCTTTATTGACTACGCCAAAGCCTCCGGCTATGTGGATCATCACAAACTGTGGAAAATTCTTAAAGAGATGGGAACGCCAGACCACCTGACCTGCCTCCTGAGAAATCTGTATGGAAGCCAAGAAGCAACAGTTAGAACTGGACCTGGAACAACAGACGGGTTCCAAATCGGGAAAGGAGTACACCAAGACTGTATATTGTCACCCTGCTTATTTAACCTATATGCAGAGTTCATCATGAGAAACACTGGGCTGGATGAAGCACAGTGTGGAATCAAGATTCCTGGAAGAAATATCAATAACCTCAGATATGCAGATGATACCACCCTTATCGCAGAAAGCGAAGAAGAGCTAAAGAGCCTCTTGATGAAAGTGAAAGAGGAGAGTGAAAAAGTTGGCTTAAAGCTCAACATTCAGAAAACGAAGATCATGGCATCTGATCCCATCACTTCATGGCAAATAGATGGGGAAACAGTGGACACAGTGGCAGACTTTACTTTGGGCGGCTCCAAAATGACTGCTGGTGGTGACTGCAGCCATGAAATTAAAAGACGCTTGCTCCTTGGAAGGAAAGTTATGACCAACCTAGATAGCATATTAAAAAGCAGAGACATTACTTTGCCAACAAAGGTCCGTCTAGTCAAGGCTGTGGCTTTTCCATTGGTCATGGATGGATGTGAGAGTTGGACCATAAAGAAAGCTGAGCACCGAAGAATTGATACTTTTGAACCGTGGTGTTGGAGAAGACTCTTGAGAGCCCGTTGGACTGCAAGGAGATCCAACCAGTCCATCCTAAAGGAGATCAGTCCTGGGTGTTCATTGGAAGGACTGATGCTGAAGCTGAAACTCCAATACTTTGGCTACCTGATGCAAAGAGCTGACTCATTGGAAAAGACCCTAATGCTGGGAAAGAGTGAGGGCAGGAGGAGAAGGAGACGACAGAGAATGAGATGGTTGGATGGCATCACCGACTCAATGGGCATGAGTTTGAGTAAACTCTGGGAGTTGGTGATGGGCAGGGAGGCTCGGCATCCTACAGTCCATGGGGACACAGTTGGGCACGACTGAGTGACTGCACTGAACTGAACTGATTTAACCTCAGAACCCAAACTCCAAGGCTGATCAAGTGTAGTATAATTAAATAAACTAATACAGCCAAATGGAAGCAGGGCAAGAGTGGATGAGGTGGGACCCTGCTGTTTCTCTGGGTAGAGGAGCTGACCGACATCACCTCTGCCTTTCCATCTTAGGTATAAATATCAGAGGTCGACGAGTATTAGGTGGGACCTTTCAAGGGGAGTAAAGGAAGTACAGAATCCTTAGGCTTTCTGGTTGGAAGAAGCCTCAAGGGCACTCGGGGGATCTGAGGCTGCCTGATGGGCCCCGAGCATCCTTGGGCTTTAAGTGATGCAGGGCTTGGGGAGCCCTAAGGGGTGCTTTTTGCCTCAGAGCCGCCTCTGGCCTGCTGAAAGCTCTTGTCTGGTTGGGCCAAAGGGTGAGAGGGACGGGGGGTCCTAACCATGCTTCCTGCTGGTCCCCGTCCTCTGAACAGAGTGGAACGTCTGCATCCAGCAACAGCATCTGTCTGGGACACGTGTGACTTCTAGTGGGACAGGGGAGTGACAGTGGCTCCGCTCCCCCTGGATTCTGAGAGGCTAGGCTTCCATGTTTCTAGCTCAGTCACTTAGAGAACACCAAGTTGCATATAATTTTCAAGGGGAGTTGCCTTCTTTCAATAAACCAGAGCCAAAAGGAAATCTTTAAAACTAATTCCCATCAACTTGTATTATTCTGGGTGGTATTTTTTGGTACAGTTTCCAAAGCAGTGACCCTAACCACAGTAAGGACAGTCCTTTGGAGGTTTTGCAACCTACCCAGTCAGAGAAGAGCACAAAAGAGGGTGCCTGAGGTTGGATTAGACGCCTCCTCCGGGGGTGGGAGGTGGGAAGAGAACCAGGGCTCCTGCCCCTGGCCCCGCCCTTCAGCATGTGTTCATCGGGGTGTAGTACACGCGGTGTGCTTTCCCACACATTCGGTGTTGCCCCAGGACAACCGTCTTAAGTTCATTTTGGCATCGGCACAAATGAGAGGATGTTTCCTGTTTGCCCGACTCTTGCCGCAACTTCTTTCTCTGTTCTGTTAAGCTCTTGGCTAAGTTCTTTCCTCTTGTTGTCCGCATTTTAACTGGTGTTAAGGCAGCAAGCACAAAAATCTGCAAACAGTTAGCTTTCATCTTTGAGCATTCTGGTCGGAGCATACCACAGTTAAATTTCACATAGTGCGGAAAGCTCCCCCTCTGTATAATGCATTAAACATTTAATAACTGTACAATAACCCTGGATAGTTTTAATGGGTCACACAGGAGCCTTAATGTGGTAAAAATGTACTTCTTCACTGTCAAGTTAACTTGTGGCAAATTGAGAGAAATTCTTCGAAGCAACTTTGAGGGGTTGGACGTTTGTAAGCCTAGAAACAAATAGCATATTCTGAAAGTGGTGTTTATGTAAAAAGAGATAATTGAAATAGAGTATTAACCCGGAGCTTGGTGCATTTCTTTGCAGTGCAATCCTTTTTAGGTTGGAGAGCCGTGTCCCTCCATGATGACGCAGAGACGTTGTGAGTAGGGCCTGTGGCCAGACCAGCAATGGAACACAGGTCCCTCTGGCCCCGAGATCATGCTCTTTGACTCAGAATGTGGAGTGTTTGAATTTGGCCCCTCTTGATGTAAAATCCTGCACTTTTGGAAAAAACAATCAAAGGCCAATGTGTATTATTAATTAATTGAATTCATATTTATTTTTAAGTAGAAGCATTTCTTAAGAAATTGTTCTCTGGTGAGACAGGTGTGCATTTGTATCAATGCGGTTATTTCCAAAAGCTCAGAAAGGACTGATAGAAACAAGGACCAAGTCCAGTATTGTAATTGCCGGTTTTCCTTTGTTTTGGCATGTTTAAAATAGTCTTGACTCTTACTCCAAAGGAAATCCAGTCAAAACACTTACAGTTATAATGTGCATAAATTAAGGATTGAGGAAACTGATATTTCTCAAGTATTTGGGAAGGAAATGATGTCTTCTGAATTAGCTTCTTGACATAAGCCTGGCTCATTTCACTTGCCCGAGTACTGTATCTGAATGATAAATATATTTTTTTATTTGAAACGTTTGTTGTTGTCGAGATTGGCGTATATTCCTATCATTTTAGGTCTGTTTACATGGTAGGTATCAGAATATCAAGTAATTCGTTCTTTAAAGCCAAGATTCTTTTAAGAGCAATAATGTCTTTGCCCCTGACTTTGTTGTGTAGTTGCTTGCAATCTCTCACTTGCTCCTTGAGGCTATTTTCATCTACGCCATGGTACCTGGCCTACTGCCTTCTTGTCCATGGTTAGTACACACACATACATGCACACTCACGCAATCTAGATTCTGGCAAGCCCTTACTCTGTGAGGTGAGACTTTGATTTTCCATTCAGAGAAAATGACAGTCACAATCTACAGACTGTGGTAGACTGTGACTCTGACTGCGGTGGTTACTGAGTCACACTGAGCGATGGTCCTGGGGGCTGTTTCAGGAGGAAGTTCCCCACGTTCGCAGCTCTCAGGGATGAACACTGTGCTTCCCAGACGTGTGTTTGTTTGCATTCCAATCCTCGGATGTTCTACAATAAGTCAGATTCTTGCTTAATGGCCCTTCACCGTCAAGATGGGTCTGAGAAGGAGACGCTGCCAACCTCACCCCACTGAAGGCAACTGTGAGGCGAACATCAAGTAATAAGAGGGCTGCCGTGTTCTTAGGCAGGAATCTGCTGGCATTAGCAAAGAGAACCCCAGCATGGCTCAGGTTGTCTCCATTGACTTCTAATCGTCTTTCCCTTTAACAGAGTGAAAAATGTCTGGCAGTTACAGCTTTGTTCTAAAGTGGCCCATAATTTTGTCTATGTTTTACATCCCAGTGGATTCCCAAGACCAAATATGGTATCGCTTCTCAGAGAGGTCTCCTTTTCTTTCCCTTCAATCTATACAATATTTAATAGATTTATTTTGAGGTCATGATTATCTTTTAGGTCAGCCTGCAACTTAAAACCTGGTAGACTGATGTGGTGAGCACAATAGTAGCTTAGAGGGACCGTGGGAGGAACTGTGCACGTCTGTTCTGATCACTTTAAATTAAAAGCCATCACGGTTGAGAAAGCATTTGTAAGAACACATGAAATTGTTTAAACCAGTCTTTTTTCTTAACTCCATGCCATCATTTCTTACTGGTTCCATGTTTCCATGTATACCACATACAGAAAGACTGTGCTTCTGTTATATCCACCCTCACATGGTTGATGCCATGCTGGGTATTGTTGCACTACTGAAGATCACGGGTTTTGCCATGGCCCTGAGCCCGGCTTGACGAGGGGCAAATCAGTGAGAAGAGAGGGGAGTAGGGACTGGATTTGAGGCAAAAACAGACATAGGCTGGCGCTCCCTATGAGGTATGGATAAACAGAGTGCTCTAACAGAAATGAGGTCAGTGAGCATCTTCCCACATGTGGGATATGTACGATGCTGACGCTTATCAAAAGAAATGGACACAGAATGTGCACTGTTAGGGTGGTGTGCGTCTCTTACTGGCTAGAAGTTCAGTTTTCTGGAGATGTAACAGCCAGCGTGAGACGCCCAGCTCTGTCCTTTCAGCTCCGGGACTGTGGGCTGTGGACTCACGACTTGGTGACTAATTTCTCATAAGTAAACCGGGGAGTGGTCGTGGGTCCCCCCTTCATCAGGTCAGTTTGAGGAGTGAGTGGAGAGCACTTCCTGTGCTAGGGTGGGGCCTGGTGCTTGGCAGCCCCCTCCCCCCACTGCTGTGTGTGCTGACGTGGGACCGCCGTCCCTGGTAGGCGGGGCGGGGACCATGCTGGACCCATTCACGAGGGCGCTGGCAGCAGCGTGTCAGCTCCCGTCCCTGCGATCCTGAGCAAGGCTGTTTCCTTCTCCAGGCCTCAGTCCATGGACAGGTCTGTCAAATAGGAGCTTTGCTCCCCAAGATCCTTCCAGAATGAAAAAAAATTTTTTTAATTGAGAATAAATAGTACTTTAATATTTTAGAGTTCTGTTCAGAAAAACGAAGAGTTCTGCTAGGAAGTCACTCTCGAACTTTGGGAAAATGTTGATTAAATCGACATTGTTGCTTTCCTGTTGGAAATTGAGTCTTGTCACTCTGACAGATGGCTGCTCTCCGACCAGCATGTTAGCCTTTTCTAAGGAAGGCAGAGGACGTCTGCCTAGCACCAGTGATTAATGCTGTCCACAGTAAGGTGGTAATGAGTTCGGTATTTTTTTTCCTGTTTGTGTTCTGAAAGTAATATTTCTATAAATTCACTGTAATAAAACTATTGCATTAGATACATTTTTAAAAAATTTATTTGGCTTTGCCGGGTCTTTGTTGTGGCATGCAGAATCTTTAGTTGAGGGATGCAAACTCTTTAATTGCTGAATATGGGATCTAGTTCCCTGACCAGGGATCAAAAAAAAAAAAAAAAAATGCAGGCCCCCTGTATTGGGAATGCAGAGGCTTAGTCATTGGACCACTAGGGGAGTCCCTAGATACATTTTTAAAAAGTCCACTTTATTGATTTACATGCAATAAAATGTACCCATTTATGTGTAGAGTTGAGTGAGTTTTGACCAGTGTTTGTACACCTGTGTAATAACCACTGCCTCGCTGCTGTTTGGTCACTAAGTCATGTCCAACTCTTAGTCACCCCATGGACTGTAGCCTGCTGGGCTCCTCTGTCCGTGGGATTCTCCAAGCAAGAATACTGGAGTGGGTTGTCACTTCCTTTTCCAGGGGAGCTTCCCAACCCAGGGATAGTACCTCGGTCTTTTGGTTGGCATTCAGATTCTTTATCACTGAGCCACCTGGGAAATCCAACCACTGCCTTAGAGATGTTTAAAAACAACTTTATTGAGATACAACTCACATACCATAAAATTCCCTCATGAAAACGATATTTAAATCCAGTGACTTTTAGTATATTCACAGGGTTGTGCAACCTTATCACATAGTAAGTTTAGAGCATTGTCTTCACCCTGAAAAGAAACCCCAGGCACATTAGCAGTCACTCCCCATTCCTCCTTCATCCCACCCCCCCACTCCTAGCCCTAGGCAGCCATCATTCTACTTTCTATCTTTATAGATTTGTCTATTTTGGACAATTCGTATAAGTAGAACTATACATACCATGTGCAGTGTTTTGTGACTGGCTTTTTTCACTTTGCAAATTGTTTTCAGGGTTCATCCGTATTGTGGCATATATCAGCACTTCATTCCTTTTCATGATTGAATAATATTCCATTGTATAGATATCTATCTATATCTACTATCTTCTGTTTATCAGTTAATGAACATATTGGTTGTTTCCACTTTGGGGGTATTATGGATAATGCTGTTATAAACATTTGTGTAAAAGTTTTTGTGTACACTTGCTAGGAGTGGAATTGCTAAATTGTGTGGTAAGTGTATGTTTAACTTTTTGAGAAGCTATTTTCCGAAGTGGTTCTATCATTTTACATTCTCACTAGCAATGTAGGAGGGATCCAACTTCCCCCACAATCCCCACTGACACTGTCGTCTGTCTTCATGATTAGAGCTATCCTAGTGGGGTGTGAAGTGGCTTCTCATTGTGATTTCAATTTGCATTTTCTTGATGGCTAAATATTTTGAGCATCTTTTCACATGCTTGCTGGCCATTTGTTTATCTTTCATTACTGAAATGTCTATTGAGATTCTGTGCATTTTTAAATTTGGTCATTGTCTTTTTCTATTGTTGTAAGAATTCTGTGTATATTCTGATAAGATACAAGATTTGCAAATATTATCTCCCATTTTGTGAATTGCCTCTGCTTTCTTGATGGTGTACTTTGAAGCTCAAATGTTTTAACTTTGGTTAAGACTACCTTATTTTTTCTTTTGTCACTGTGTTTTTGGTATCATAGCCAAGAAATCTTTGCCTAACCAAGGTCATAGAGGTTTACATCTATGTTTTCTTCGAAGAGTTTCAGAGTTTCACATTTGGGTCTGTAATCCATTTTGAGTTAATTTCTGTATATGGTTTGATGAACAGATCCAACTTCATTCTTTTGCATGTGGTATCCAGTTGTCTCAGCAGCATCTGTGTTACATGTGTGAACATGTATTTTTTTTTTTTTTTTGCTTTCCTTTTTTAGTTCTTTCCCCATCTAAGTTGTCTTGGCATCACATTATAGACTTTGAAAGAAAAGCAGTAGTTTCCCTATTCAACCCTCTCCCTCCTCAGAAGTGATCACTCTAAACCTGCTTAGCTGTGTTTTTCCTGATTTTCACCTCTGTATTTCTAAATACCATGCTTATGTAGCAATTTCTTGAGTATTATGATGAAACTCTCAATATATTTGAATTTGAACCATTTTAATGTACATCCATATTGTGTTTCATTATTACAACAATATTTTGTGTTGTTATGACGTTGTTTACTGCTGAGCTGAGTAGTAGTATATGCTGAGCACATGTCTTTGTCTTCCTTGATCACTTTTGCTTTCCTTTGCATGCGCGCCCCCTTCCTCCCCCGCCCCATCTTGTTTCTGTTGCTTGCTGTCTTCTACAGCCTGGCCGGTCTGGCCCCGCCCCCACCCCCACGCACAGCAGGTCTTTAAAGTTCCTGCCAGCGCAGGTCCGCACATGACCAGACCCCACAGGTAGTCTTTCTATGCCATTTGTCCCCTTTGTCTTTCCGTGTTCTTTGCTCTGGGGTGTTATCCTTCCAGCGGCTGTCTCGCTTTGCTCATTCCAGGCTGGGTGCTCTGTGGGTTGCTGTCTTCCAGAGGCGCCTGCTGCTCTTCTTTTCACTTCTCCTCTCTACTCTGCCTGAGGTCTCCGCTTCCTGGATTAGCCAGAGATCCTTACATACAGCCGAAGAACCTGATGCCCAGATTAATGAAGCTCCTTATTAATATCCTTGATTTTTGATTTTTTTTAATATTCATTGATATCTATTAAGATATTAACTATTAATAGATATTAATATCTATTGGGATATTGTACCCTGTCCTTCTCATAGCTACCAAAAATGATTTGAAAGCAGTTAAGAATCCTGAGTCAAGAATACCTTCCTTCCCTAGAACGAAAGTCTTGACCATCAGAACCACAATTGTAGGAACCAGGAAGTTCTCTGGAGTCCGCAAGTGGTTCTGTGTCCCCAGTCATGGCTCCCAAAGTCAGACACTTTCCTCCCCATAGGCCTGTCTTCACTGAATCTGTGTCTCTTGCATACAGTCCTGGGTTGCTTGACTTCTGGGGCACACCAGAGAAGAAGGTGGAAACGTTTTTAGTTGGCAGAGGGAATGCTAGAAACAGGCACCCAGTGAACTGGAAGAAATGCCAGGTAGCCAGGGAACAGAAGGCAGAATGATTGTTAAAATCAGCTTATAGTTGATAGACCTGAACTACACGTCATTTAGCACCTAGTTTAATGTCGCCACAGAAAGTTCTGTACGAGTTAGGCTCACAGAGGCGTCGCTTCCTTGCGGCCCGTCTGGTGGCTGCCCGCCTCCTCTCCCCCTGCCCCCTCCAGCTGTCTGTCACAGACGCTCCGTGTGAGGCGCTGTGCCACGCGTTCTTCATAGACCCCAACTGTTTGAAGGAGTAAGTTTTAATTTTATGGGAAGTAATTTTATGTAGAACAACCCTTTTGTCACAGTTACAAATAAAAGAAATGTTACCTTGAATCCTCATGAGAAGAGAGCACCTGGAGGCCTGCCTTAACCCCCTTTCTCTGCTTCTGAAAGAACAGCCTGGGACTTCCCTAGTGGTCCAGTGGTTAAGAATCTGCTTCCCAAGGCAGGGGATCCGGACACTAAGGTGCCACATGCCGCGGGGCAGCTAGGCCTGTGTGCCACCAGCTACTGAAGCCCATGCACCCGAGAGCCTGTGCTCTGCAACAGAGAGCCGCACTGAAGACCCAGCGCAGTCAAACATCAATTAATTTAGAAAATATTTTTTAAAAGAAGTGTGATTGATTTTTGTAAAAATTAAAAGAATGAAAGCACAGCCTAATGACTGTCCTTATAAATGGCATTTCTATCACTGAAACTATTTGTTTAATAAGTTAAAAAAGTGTGTATGTTCATATATATGTATATTTCAGTGGTAATTTTAAAAATCTTCTGATCTCTCTCTTCCTCCCGTCTCCTTTTCTCCTTGTGTCTTATTGTTGTAACATCATCTTATTTAACCAGGAAATCTATTATTAGAACATGTCAAGATTCTAGAAAGCCCAGCTTTGCACAACATGTTGAAATAAAAACATACTGAATGTGTTCTTTGGGGTGCTATCTTTAAATCTGGCCACTTCTTAGAACAAAAAATCTGGAAGTGGTTTTAGCCAGTATCAGACCTGGCCCCTTCAGATTGTCCAAAGGAGGAGATTGAGGTTAAGATTTTTCTAGCGAACGCAGGACGGAAGTGGAACCAGAGCATCTCTGGCTGGGCCGCCTCTCACTTTGACATCAGGAAGGAGCAGCCTCCGGTTCTGGTGCCTGATCAAGTCCCTGCACCATCAGTGGAACGAATCAGCGCTTGCTTTCGGCGTGTTCTCCAAGCCAGAGCAGCCACTGTGGCAAGTGACAGAGGCAGAGTGAGCGGCAGGCTGGGGGCCGGCGGCTCAGAGAAGGCGGGTAGGCGTCCGATTGAGCGTGTGGTGATGCGCAAGCCTTAGAAATGATTACTAGTCAGAAAAAAACGGGAAAATACTGTTTTGATCTTTCACTGTCGACAGAAAATGCAGGTTGTGTTACAGTTAACGGGAAGAGATTATTTATTTCTCCCTAGTGTTGCCTTTTTCTTGGGATCTTAGATCTTTTTGTAAAAACTTAATTAAAGCCCCTCTTCCACCCCAAGCTCAGTGATCCAAACTGATGTTTTTCGTTCCTCTCCTTTATGCCCCACCCAGGAGAGCGGAGGTGCCTTGTGGTGGGAGCGCGTACCCTCTTTGCCCCTTGCCCCAGGCAGCTCCACAGGGAGCAAAGGGGAATGTGATGGGGGAGGCACCAGGCTCCGCCTCCGGAGCCTGTGGGAGGAACTAAAACCTGGGTTTTGCCAGTCTGTTGGTCCTCACCTGTTGCCTCCCCACAGTAACACATCCTCCCTCACCCGCCCGCTGGGTGTTCCAGAGAAGGCGGGTCATTTCCTGGGTGCTGTCAGCCCAGGCAGCTGTTTCGGCCTTCCCCACAGAGCACCCTGCTCGTTCCTGTCCGCAGCCGCTGGTGCCGTTAACCCGCGCGCGCCCCCCTGACCCGGGTGCGCAGTGAAGGCGGGCGTCTCTCCCTCCTGGTGCAGCCCGTCACTGGGGAGCAGGCCACGCTGCAGGGTTGCTGGGGCCTTTCTGAGCACAGCTTGGTAGGGTGGCAGGGCATCACCATCCGAGTGAGCACAGAACCTGCCCCCCTTCGTTTTCTGGCTGCGCTGGGTCTTTGCTGGTCTGCTGAGTCTTCCTCTGGCTGTGAGTTGTAGGGCGCAGGCTTCTCTTGTTGCAGAGCGCAGACTTCGGGGTGTGCGGGCTTCAGTGACGGCAGCACGTGCCTCAGGAGTTGTGGCTCCTGGACTCCCGGGAAGTCAGGGACAACGACTGCTTATTCCCTCATCCTCCCAGCGCCTGGCAGAATGCCTGGCACCGAGGACCCAGCGCTGCCTGAGTGAAGTGTATTGCAGAAGATGCCGCATGGGGGCTGGAGGACGTATTTTGTGAGAAGCTCATTTGAAGCTTTAAAATCATGAGCAGATTAAGTAGGTGAGGAATGAGCAGGAGGTGGGGGTGATGTTGGGCAGTTTGCCTCTGTTCCGGCCTGACGCAGGCCCAGGAGGGCCAGCGGGCAGATCTCAGACAGAGCCCGCCCGGCAGACTGGGCCCGCGGGCCCACAGCCCACAACCGGTCCCGGGGTTGGGAGGCAGGGCCCCTCGAGGGCAGAGAGCTGCAGACTTCACGGGGGAGTAAAGTGGACAGGCCGTGGGACCTTCTGCAGTGTCACCTTGGCTCTTCCCGGACTCTGGTGCAGCCTCAGCGGTTTCTGAGTTTACATATTACATGTTAACATGCGTGGCTGTGGTGGGAGACACTCCGGACCACATGCCTTGCCCGAGTTCCACATTGCTGAGCAATATGAAATGATCATTCTGTCCTTTAGGGCCAGGCCTGCGGATGAAGTCAGGAGCACACAGGGCTCCCAGGGGCCGCTCAGTGGTGACGAGTCGATGGTCATAGGGGAGAGATTTAACTGGGAATGCACCTCACTGTACACATACAAATATCTTTGACGTCTAAAATAATAAATAAATTTTCAAATTGCTTTCAAGTTTTCCTTTGACCCATGAGGGTACCGGACAGTAGTGGAGCTATGGAAGTATTAGGCCTGTACATATGTACATCGAGAAGACAACAAAACACAGTGTTAAGGAGAAGTGGGGTCCAGTTACTCGCTATTTGATCTTATCTTTTCAAAGCCTTAGTTTACAGCTCTCAAAAATGGGGATTGGGATTTGTGCTTATCTGTATTGTAGGATTTTCTGTTGATGGGTGGGGCTGTGTTCCCTCCCTGTTATTTAGCTGAGGAAATCAGTCCTGAATATTCATTGGAAGGACTGATGCCGAAGCTGAAACTCCAATACTTTGGCCACCTGATGTGAAGAACTGACTCATTGGAAAAGGCCCTGATGCTGGGAAAGATTGAAGGCGGGAGGAGAAGGGGATGACAGAGGATGAGATGGTTGGATGGCATCACTGACTCAATGGACATAAGTTTGGGTAAATTCAGGGAGCTGGTGATGGACAGGGAGGCCTGGCGTGCTGCGGTCCATGGGGTTGCAAAGAGTTGGACACGACTGAGTGACTGCACTGACCTGATGACATCAAGTGCATCAAGCCTAAATTTCAGTGAAGCCTCTCCATCAGACATCGGAAGCTCAGTGTGTCCAGAAATCTCATCTCCTACCCTGTTGCACTTGCTTGTTTCTTGGACACTTTTCCCTTCCTCTCTCTTTCTTTTTGCTGCTGTATCTTGGTTCAGGCCATTGTCTTCTGTTGCTAGACTCTTGTAGCCACTTACCTAGTTTCATGCCTTTGGTTTCTCCCTTTGGCACTGATCCTGTCCTCCAGAGCCAGGGCGATCTTTTTTATTATTTATCTGTGTGTGTATGTTTCTTGTGTATAAGACACATATTTGTCATGTATGATACAAAGTCCATAGTACATCATCTAAAATAAAAAGAAAGCAAGAAAACAAGAGAGTCTTATCCACTCTACTTTGTTCTTTGTGTTTTTGTTTTGTCTTTTCTGGGGGGAGGGATGGGGAGGGCTGCACTGCATGGCACAGGGGGCTGTCAGTTCCCTGACCAGGGGTCTAACCTGGGCCCGTGGCACTGAGGCCGTGAAGTCCTAAAGACTGGACCGCCAGGGAACTCCCATCTCCCTGTTCTTTTGTTTCAGATGTGGTTTTCTTTACAGTTGATATCTGTATCATTTCCTGTGTTTATATACTTTCAAATATCAAATAGCAGTACTTCAGGATTTTAATGAAACAGTAGCAGACCCTGCTCCTGCACTTCTCCTTATCCCTAAATCTTGTGCCTCAAAAGATACTTCTTTTTGGCTGATTATATTGTATAATGTCTTGCTTTTCCAGACTTTGACGTTATCTCTTCACTTCTGTAGACGGGAATTATTACTGTTGCACCTCTTGCTTCTCACTTACCCACATGGAAGCTTCCGCTCTTGGTGTCCTCCATAGTTATATCACAGTGTTCAGTTAAGATTGTCTTTAATGTTTATATTATTATAACTCTACAAGTGTTTTCATTGCTGTGCCAGACTGTGTTCCATGAATATTTCCTTATTTTTGTTTTGTTTTCCCTGAAGTTTAGAGTTGCTGCTTTGTTGTTGTTGTAGTTTTCTTTGTTTCTATCACTGTTTGTCTCCGCACTCATGCAAATGAGCTCGAAAGTCCTTCCAAAGAGTGTTTCCGCACAGTCCACCCCATCGGGTGATGCATCAGTGCACTGCTTTGTCTGGGCCTGCAGCTGTCACCCTGCTGCTTTCTCTGGACCGGTGGCTCTTAAGGCTCAACATGCAGGCATCACCCTCAATATATCTTCACCCCTCTCCTATGTTAGATCCTCTCTTTCTTATGTTACTCTTTCCACTTTCTTGATTTATTGTCTGTCTGGCGCGTCCCGTTTCTAAGAACTCCCTGAGAAAGGACTGTGGACTTAGGGGTAAGGGCTCAGGGATCCTGTGGCACATGTTTTGCTGCCTGCACTCCTGGAGCTGAGCGTCTTAAGGATCTCACTGTTTACAGAAGTCCTCTCCTCCCCTCCTTGCCAGCCTGCTGACTCCTCCTGTTTGTTCTCGCCTACATTAGAGGCAAGGGCATCATCTTTCCCACCACACCTTCCTGTGTGATTTGACATCACTGCATACTTTCACACCTTTGCATTTGTTGGTGCTGTTCCCTTAGTCTGGTGGACTCCTCCAATTTTCTACCTGGTAAAAAAGTCTAGTCGTCAAGCCAGATGTCTATTCAGGTAACAAAATTGTAGCTGAGAAGGAACATTCCTACTTTTGTTTAGCAAAGCATGAAATGACAGTTTTTCTAGCAGGAGTATGGCAGTTGTTAGGTTTCTTAACTGCCTTGATCTATTTTGGAAGAACTAGGGTGTAATTCACTAACAAATATAGTTAATACTATTTCCTCAAATAAGTTAATTTCAGTGTAGCAGACTTCAGAGATGTTGGTAAGCAAGCTACTAAATGCCGACTGTTGGTCAGAAGTATATCTTCAAGATTGTCATTCAGCGGTTGTTTCCATCAAGTTATTTTTGACCTTCTGAGATATTTTTAGTAGACCTCTGTTTGTTCTCTCTCAGAGATGAAAGCTGAAGTCTGAAATCAGGTCTGAAGTTGGTGGGGTCTTGCTCCCCCTGCAGGCTTTGGGGGGACTCCATCCTTGGCCTCCACCAGCGTCTGGTGTGGGTGGCTGGCTGCCTTGTCTTGTGGCCATGTCCTTCTGCTTTGTCTGCGTGTCATCTCACCTGGGTGTCCATGTTCACGTCTGTGTTTCTTTTATGATTGTACTAGGGCCCATTTGGATAAACCAGGGTGATATTGTCATCTCATAATCCTCAAAAACATCTGCAAAGACCCTTTTTCTAAACAAGGTAACATTCACATGTTCTGACGATTAGTCACCATGAGGGCTGCCATTCAACCCATGACAGCCTCTAAGGTGAGGGGCCCTTTGAGACATGTGGTATCTGCTGGTAATCAGGCATACATAGTTCTTTGGTCGTAGTGACCACGTCAGTCAATATGTTGCAGGTTCATTCAATCACTTAACAGATAAACCTACCGTGAACCAGGCCCTGTGCCAGGACCTGGCTTTATAAACACTAACATAGACAAAATTCTGCTCTTTGGAAGCCCCTAGTGTTGCAGGAGGGATCAGCTTTCCCCAAGCATCCTCATCTATTATTTGAATACATAATTTTATTTTGAATAACAGGAGAAATATGGAGTTAGAAATACAAAGAGAAACTCCAGCAAGTATTTTAGATATGTGGGGAAGGTACGGAGGGGACTAGTCAAAGGACTATTAATATTTAATGATTTACCAACCAGCAGTGTCTTGAACAGACTTTTAATGTGCGAAGTGGCTTGATGTTAGAAACCCAAACTCTTTGGTAAACCCAGACAATGCACTCTACAGAACCCTCTCAGTTTATTTCACATGAGACCCTTGACTTCCTGCCCTAAAAGTTTACTCCATTCTATTCCCAAAGAAGGTGTTTTCATAAGGTGCAAAGCAAGTGGAGGTTGGTCTTCAACCTTTGGGGATGCTTTATTGCTTTCTTTTGTTTTAGGGCTTTATTGCACTGAAAGCGATTTTTTTCCAATTATTCTTATAAGGTTCTCTTGAACTTAGGTAATAAGGAAGAATAACTTAAGATCCAAAATTATCACCTCTAGTAGATGTTCTAATCCAAAGTTTCTCCACAGTGCAGTGTGCTCTAGACAAGCTGTTATCATGAATAAAGCACCAAAGTTTGTCAGTGATTTCTTTCCTGGGGGAAACAAAGATTGACCACATTTGAGATTACCCTTTGATATAATTACTCCTTTTCATTTGCACTCCGCCCTGCATTTTCATTTGGGAAAGGAAAGGGTGCAGGGACAGCCGGTGCCTCTGTAATGGCACGTAACCCCCCGCCCGCCTCTCTGCACTTCCGGGACTGTGGGTCACAGTTGTCACCCTCTGTCGTGCATGTTCCAATAAAACGAGAAGGTGGACACACCTGGTTTTTCTTCCACACCTTCCCCAAGTAATTGATCATTGTGGGTGTTGTGTAGCCATTTATCAGGTAAGAATAGAATTGATTTTATGTTTACTTTTTGAAGCTAGAAAATAGTGTTGGGCTCTTAGATAATTTAGGAAATTTTCCAACTTTGTATTATTCTCCCAACTTTTCTAAAGTTTGAAATGATATCAAAACAAAACAGCATTAAAGCAACTTGTAAAATCCTTGCAAATATGACAAGAATTGGAACCTTCCTGGGAACATGGCGTTAGTTTCAAACATCATCATTGTTGAAATGTAATTAGTTTTCATGGTGAGGGTGAATCATTCAGTGGGATTTGTGCCTCCCGTTGTCACTCATCTTTGCACCCTTCCTTTTCCCTCTGCTTCATCTGATGCTCATGAGTAATAATGAAAGCACCAACTGACATTGACAAGTGGAACATAATTTTGCCAGGTCACCTGGGAGGGTTGAGAGGACTAAGCCTCATTGGCCAGTGCTCTATTTGTGGATTTTTTCCTTTCTCTCTTTTTGTTTAAACCCCTGGGAACTTGCATTATTATGCCAGACGAAGTCTTCAGAATAAGCCCTGGACTTGTCTCCCTGCGTCTCAGGACAAGCAAGGAGGGCCTTGACTCCTCAGCTTCGCTCTGAAGACCCAGAAGAGAGGCGCTTGAATCCAGGTGAAGACCCACCCTGACTGCAGTCCTGGCCAGTATTTGTCCCTCAGGTGCTGTCACCCTGACTTGGACATGTTTGCCTGCTCACGTTAGATGTTCTTGCAATTTGGGATTTTCCTTCCAGTCATAGATGTAAACATCTCGCCACCCTTAAACTATGTGTCCAAATGCAACCCAGCTCAAAGTTGAGGCTATTGAACGTGTCTAGAGTTTTCAATTATATCACATGCCTCATCAACATGGGAGCTATTTATTATTTCACTTTGTGCTATACATGGGAAATACCTGGTGACATATTCATCATTGCTTAGATGGATTTCTGAATCTCTTTGCTTTGAAGTAATAAGTTTAGTATGGTGTCTAACCAAAAGTAGATTCAGATTTTGCTCATAGCTTTAACTTTATTAAAGGTCCAGCTTGAGGAGGAGTAGGTTAATGTAATTTCTCTGTCATGCTAATAAGATATGTGTGATTTTTATGTTTAGATAGTATGTGTTTTGCTTTTTTGGCTTGTAGAAGAAGAGGATAAAATGAGTGCCTCGTTGGTGAAAAGTGATCCTGACCACTCACATTCCTTTTTTCTTTTTTAATCCTAAATTTGTTAAAATTCCATATCACTATGAAAGGAGGATCCGAAGTCTTTGAAAACCCAAAGACCCTTTCCCACAATTGCTGTCATGTAAAATGTTCTTTTCAATTCTAGTCCACAGGGATATAAAGTAACTTAAGCCAAAATTAGCAATGCTTTTGATGCCAGGACAATTTCATGAGTTCGGGAAGCTTTCTTGAGCCTGTGCCCTCAGAAAAGACTCATTTTGGCAGTTGTTTTAATTCTCCACTAATGGAACGTCCAAGACCACGTTGAAGTCCCAGAGCTTTCACCTAGGGCCGGGCCTCGGGAGTCCAGCGCAGGGCAGGTGTGGGGAGGTTCTGGTTCTCGCTGTCGGGGTATGGCGGCCTAGGCAGGGCTGAGCCCGTAGAGCGTGATGCTTCTTGGAAGTTTCAGGAATCCGTACTGGGGAACCAACTCTGAACAGCCTGCTACTCTGTCACTTAATATTTAAGTGAAGCTGCTTTGTAAGACACACACACAAAGTCCGTAAGTATTTCAGGGGGAATAAAGGCTGTTTTTAGAAACAGCAATCGCATAGAAAGACTTTCCTCTGTTGCCTGCCCCAGAGTAAGGCAGTGAGTACAGTCGTGGAGGTTCACCTTTGGAGATCTGAAGCCCGGTAGTACGCTGGTGTGCGCTTCCCTTTACCGTGTCTGTTTGCTTCTGGTATAAGTTTGTGTCTTTAGATGGTTCTGTGAATCGTGGAGCTTTTCCTTTGTGAGGTCTGTCTATACATTTGGAAAGTTTGGTGAGCATGGCACCCCTGGTGTTTTGTGGCTTTGAGCTTTTGATTCTTTGCTGAGGCTCCTGCCGTGACGTTAACCTTCGATGGAGGCAGGAGCATCAGAGGGGGGAAGAGAATGATTACCAGTGGTTTATAGCGTCCCAGAGCTTTAGGAGTTCGGGAAGAGTGCCATTTCCGTGAAGGAGTCTGAGAGCTCACATAGTGAGAAGCTCCCTGACCACATGTAAATTGAGAAATAAATTTCAAAAGCAGTTTTGATTAAAATGGGAATCTGAGCCTGCCGCTGAGAAGCAACCCTCTTGCTATAAATTATTTATGGCATGAGCACAAGGGTTTGGTATAGAGGCTGTAAGCCTTTTTTTTAAATCTCACTTCAGATACCAGTTTGATTATAAAAAGAAAGCAATTAATTTTGGTATAGAACAAATTTTTTAAAGGGAGGTTCTGTTCCTACAGTGACTCTAAAGTAGAAAGGGAACTATCACTGATGCTTTTCAAAAGAGCCAGTGTTGCACCTGGGTTCAACATAAAAGTATAAGTGGCAGGTCTCGATTAACACAGTTTATCATGTTAGATACTTGATGAGACATTCCTTAAAGTGGGCACATCAGTGGCCTCCGGAGCAAACATTTGTGGAGTCTTGAGCTTTAAACACATAGTTAGATTGATTTCTGGCTAACTAGGTTGTGGCGTGTCTGTCTCATGGAAAGACTGCTGGGCAGCAGGACAGCAGTGTGGGGGTGCCTAGTAGACGGGTGTCGGCAGCAGCCCAGCCTGTGGCATTGTCTCCCTTTCTGGGATCAGAACTCCCACCTCTGACTGCTGTGGGATCAGACCCTCACCCTCACCTCCTGCCTGCAGGGAAGTTCAGATAGTTAGGGGAAACTGGAATTTTAGACACAGATACAGACTGGTGAATGTTCGCAAAAATGGTGTGTTCTCTCTTTTCATTGCATAGGGTTTGAGAAAGATATGTATATACCTCAGATGTATCTATCTATATTTCAGATTGGCATTATGTTTATATGTCCTTTTGGTCTTATTTATGTTTGTCTGCTTGTTCTAACATAGACTGAAAGAAGTGGATTCAGTCTCCTGCAACTCTGGTGTTTCTCTTATTCCTAAACATTTTGTTTATTCATTGAATATTTACTGCTTGCCTCCCATGTAGCAGGAGTGGTCCTCGGCCTTGGGAACACAGTTTTGAGTGAGACTGACAAAGTCCCTGGTCTCACAGAGGTAACACTGTGCTGGGGGAAGACAGATGCTGCCCAAGGGAAAAAGCAAGGTGATTTCAGATGCCGATGAGAGTAATAACAAAGGGAGCGAAAGACAGGAGGTAGATGGAAAGGGACTCGAGGTGGCTCCAGTTGAAATACGCTGGTCAGAGAGCCTCTCCCGGGGTTGGGGAGGTAGTGTTCGTAGGACTCCAAGTAGAGAGAGAGGGGCGCTCCCCGGGGTCTGGTGGAAGCAAGCTACGGCAGAGGGAGCAGAGAGGCTGAGGCAGAAGTCAGTGGGGGCGTTTTGAAGAGCAGGTGCCAGGAAGTTTCTGTGTGTATCGGTCAGTGATGCTGGGTTCTCGGGAGACCGCTCATTTCCTTGTAGCTGTTGTCCTCTGTCACTGTGAGTGTCCTCCCCCAGCTCATTTCCTCCTCCCGCTGCGACTGATTGGTTGTATGTCAGTGGCGTTGTTGGCTTTGCCTCTGCTGGCGGGGCTGTGCCTGTACTGAGTCCTGGGCTCCTCTGAGGCACCCAGAAGTTTCTCCGGTTGACCACAGTGGTCTCCAAAGTTATGTGTGCACGTGCCCTGGTGGGACTCGGAGGGAAGCAGATGGTCCACCTTGCTTTGGGGAGAATATTAGAACTAGTATCTGAATTTAGCATGATAAAAGATTAATCAGAAGGCTGCGCCCAAGGAGCTTCTCTTTCTTGGACAGGTGATCCACAGGAGGACGGGGGCCTCTGTGGAGGGCGCACCTGTGGGGTCCTCACACCTGCTCTCTCTCTCTGGGCTGGACATAGTGTGGAACAGGCTTTGCGGGGTGTCAGGGTGATTGTTCCGTAAAGCACAGTCTGCAGTCCCCACCTCACCCCAGCTCCCTTAGTGGGATATTGTAGAACTACTGCCAGGGTCTTGAATAGAGTTTCACCCTCTAAGTGACACCCCCACCCCAAGGTAAGTTGGTGGTCCCCCGCTGAAGTTTGGACTTGGTGATAGGTTGCATGTGGCTGCTGAGAAAAGAGTAGTGTCAGGGTCTTGGAACTGAGCAGCTGTTGGTGCCTCTGGCTGAGCCAGAGTGGGGAGAAGCAGTTTGGGGAGGAGGTGTCGGTCTGGACAGGTGGGGATGTCATGGTATGAACTTGAGGCTTCATCCTTAGACTAGTGAATTTCCAAATGATGAGAAAATAACCTAACTCCACACATGTTGCTGGACTCATGCTCTAGCCCCCCACCCATCCACCACTCGCTGTTGCATAACTTTTTATTAACCAAAAGCAAATTCTTTGCTTCATAAAACGTAAACAATAAATAAGCCTGCACAGCAGAGTGAATGGTTTGTCAGAGAGATGAGGTCAGAGAGTGCTCTGTTCAGAAAAGATCAAAGACGCTGAGCTGGAGAAGCACCGTTTGGCAAGATGAACTTGGAAACATAGGGAGCTGAGTCTGGCAAAGGGGTCTGAGAAGTCAAGGACCCAAGTGAGCTGGCGATCTGCCTGCCGGTACAGAAGATGCTGCAGACATGCGTTCGATCCCTGGGTCGGGAAGAGCCCCTGGAGGAGGAAATGGCAACCCACTCCAGCATTCTTGCCCGGAGAATCCCAGGAGAGGAGCCTGGCGGGCTACAGTCCATGGGGTCTCAGGCTCAGACACGATGACTGAGCAACTGAGCGCACACGCACAAACCCGCACAGGCACACACACGGTCGCTGTAATTTGCAGCCTTCTAATTTACTGTTTACATAATATTCTTCTCCACTCAGAGATCTTTAAAGCAACATCTTGTTTTTGGAATGTGAAGAGTTTTATGGCTAGCAGGACCAGGGAGAGATGGTAACTTTAAAATGTGTTGGTTGGGTTGCAGTGAGCTGTACTTCTGCATCATTCATTGGAAATATTGGAAAGGTAGTATTTCAGCTGCCTGTTAATTCATCCCAGGAAAGGTAAGGAAGGCAGCAAGCCTGGGTCTTTGCAGGAGTGCGCCTTAGGAGCCTGCGCTTGTGTTTCCTGAGGTCTGAGTGCTTTGCAGGCTGTTAACCGCGGCTGCAGGTGAGGCCTGGCCTCCGCTGCCTGCCAGCCAGGCCGCCGTTGCCCTCTTCTGGTAAGGGGCTCACGCTGCAAACGTCCTGAGTTACAGGGAAGGAAAACGCCAGCTCATTTTTCACTTTTGGTCAGCTGAACTTTGCCAGCTGGCAGAAATTCCTATAGTGAAGTGAATGTTTGATTTAAGATGTTATAACATATACTCAGACCGTGGAACCATGTGATGGTCTAACCTTACTTACAGTTTTGGTTCTTGGGGGCTACCTTCAATATCCATATCGTTTTCCACAGTCAGGCCACTTACTCTTTGGTGAAAAAGATTTCCTTCAGCCTTTTCTCTGCCTAGCAAACCCTGTCTGACTGCTTCATTAGCTCACACATGTGTGAATTTGCATCCCTGATAATGGCAGCAAATGCGGGAATATGGTTTTAATAAAATTTTCGTATCTAATATCTCTGAAGCATCAGGGCCCAGAACACTATAGGCCTGGGATAAACAATTCATATCCAATAGGAGCATTTTAGCCTTGCTTGGTGACATATTTACACAGTTTTTAATTTAGAGATGAGTTTATGTTACATGGGAAAACTTAAGAATATATTAAAATAACTAACTGTTGGAAAGGGGCAGTGAGGATATGGGGTTACCATATATGGTGGCTGATGCTGTAGCCAAAAGCCAGTTCCTATTCTGCTGGTGCTTGTTCTTTTCTGAAGCATCTCTGACTGGCAGCCTGTCTTTCCCTCCCCACCTGGGAAGAAGGTAAGCCCTCGAGAGTGAACTGTGTGGGCTTTGCTGTTTCGAGGACCATTGTCGTGAGTACCTGGAGTGGAAATACTATTTTGTGAGGCATTTAAGCACTTCCTTCGTCCAACACCATTTAATAGATTTTTAAATGACCCATTAAGTAGCTCTTTGGCACTTAAAACCTTGAGAGTGTCCCCAGTCCAAGTTAGCTAGCCTACTTGTTTTGGTTACTAAGAATCTAAACACATAATGTTGATCTTTTTAAGCTGGATCAGTTTGATGTTTGCATTTCGTTGATCAGTATAATTTTTCTAGGAAGTTAATAGTGACAAGACATACATCGAATAGTCATGATCTCAGTATGATATTAATGATGCATGAGACGACTCTTCAGGGTTACCCCATCCACCCTGTGCTGAGGCCCTCTGCAGACTGCCCTGAATAAAAATGGCCAGACAACTGTCTCTCCCAAGGATGGGCAGTTATCATTTAGATTTTTACAAAAGTAGTGATACAGTTGATTTCTAAAAATGTTATCTATTCAGAATTCCTGCATCTATTTTTTCATTCATTCATTCCTTGGTTTAGGCCTTTCTCAAGGTTAGTAGTGACACACGAATCCTTTATAGAGTGGAGGTAATCTGTCAGTTGGCCTTGTGATGAATCATAGGACAGAATTGTTTATTGGCAAATTAAATCTTCAGACTCGTGGGAAAAACCCTCATTGATAACATCCGTCAGGATCATGGCGGAGAGGACCCTTTCCGTGTTTTCTGGGCAGTAGGGAAGGAGGAGCAGCAGCCCCTGCTCTCCCCTCCGGCTGGGCATTCGGTGGGGCATTGTCTGCCCTGGACTCTCTGCCCTTCCTGTCTTCTGCCCCCGCTGGGCTGGCCCTGGATCCCACCCGTACCTGAGCAGCCAGCTGACTTCACATGGGAGTTTCTGGGGCAGGACTTCTCTCCTCAGGCACCAGTGACAGCATGAACCAGCTGATCCTTTGTTGTGGGCCGTCCTGTGTTTTATGGGACATGGAGCAGCTTTTCTGGACTCCACCCTCTGGCTGCCACTTGTGACGACCCTAAATGCTTCCAGACATCGCACACTGGGGAGTGCAGGGGGCGGCGGGGGTGATTTTTGCCTCAGAACCGCAGTTGTAGGCTACGAATGGCAAATTCATTTTCTTTACCCTCATTACTTGGAGGTAAATTGCACTGTCACACTTTCTCAGTAGGTGCTGGTATATGGCACGTGATGTATTTTAGCCTGAAGATAAATTAATTTGAGGAGTTCAGGGTGAGGAATAGATTTTCTGTTAAAGGCTAATGCTCAAGGGAGAGTTAATCAGGGGGTGCATACCAAAAATAATTCAATTTAACTTCTTTTTTCTCACCAAGAAAAATACTTAGTTCCCTAGTTTGTTTAAATTAGGAACAGCCATCGTAAAACTTTATTTCATAGGAACAGCTAACTGTTAACTTCCTCCTTGCCGTGTTTGAGGCAGAGATGAGGAGGGGAGAGTCGAAGCAGGCAAATGATGTGTAGAGATAAGGAAGAGTAAATTCTAAAATGGAAAGAAGGGACAGGAATTTGAGGAGAACAGAAAGAAGATTGGAGGAAGAAAGATGTGACATGATAGTGAATGTTTTAAAAATGGTTCCTTCTGCTCATCTGCCTGTGGGGTTCTCTTTTCAAAATTTATTATCTGTTACCTGGGCTTCCTTGGTGGCTCAGACGGTAAAGCGTCTGCGCCTACAACGCGGGAGACCCAGGATCGGTCCCTGGGTCGGGAAGAGCCCCTGGAGAAGGAAATGGCAACCCACTCCAGTCCTCTTGCCTGGAAAATTCCATGGACCAAGGAGCCTGGTAGGCTACAGTCCATGGGGTCGCAAAGAGTCAGACACGACTGAGCGACTTCACTTCACTCTGTTTTCAGATGATTAGTAGATTTATCAGTGTTCATAAATCTTCAGTTGCTCTCATTAGTAAATCTTCAGAGAATTCTTGAAAAGACTGGGAGGAAGGGAAGAGAGGGAGTGTGTGCAGGGGATGGGGGTTTGCTGGTACAAAGGATCATTATATTTTGGCTTGTAGGGGAAAAAAATGACCAGTGAAATATCACCTGCAAGGGTAGGTGGAATCAAGCAGATACCAGGATCTGCTTCCCTGTCTCTAGTTTGTAAGGGCATATGTAGTCTTCAGATTGAAATCATTTGAAGATGATCTTTTCCACAGTGGTTCTCAACCCAGCCAGCAGGCCACAATCAGCTAGGGAGGTTTTAAAATAATACTGATGTCCAGGCCCAATTCTGCTGTCTCCCGGTCTGATTACTTTGGTCTGGGGCGGGATTTGGACACAGGCTTTCAGTATTCCCCAAGGTATCCTGATGAGCTGTCAGGGGTGCACAACCCTCTTCTTAAGCCGATGGGCCTCAAATTGTGGTCTCCAGCAGGAGCATCACCTGGCACTGTTAGAAATGCATGTTCTCTGCCCCAGCTGAGAAATAAGAAACCCTGGGTGCAAGCCTTGGCAATCCGTGTCTGTAACCTGCTCTCCTGATGAATCTGATAAATGGTCAAGTTTGAGAAACACTAGTTCAGGCAGTGTGTAGTGGTGCTTGGAAGACGTTGAATCTCAAGTCAAGGAAACGGAGTAGCAGCGCGAAGAAATATTACCTGCAGCCGATGAGACTGTCTTCAGAGTTCAGTCGCCTCAGGAGACTCCTTACTTATGCAAGGAGAGCACCTGGGAGCTGTAACTTTCCACCGAGAGCCTTCATGAGGCTTAATTGCTAACGTGTAGGTAGCAGCTGATACCAAGTTGTCTCTCCCACTGGTTTCTGTGAAGCTTTCAGCCTTGCTCTCAATATTCTTAATTAATGATCTTCAGCTTCTGAAGCCATTTCATCAGTGGTCTCCTGTCCCAGCACGTTTCCCTTTGAGCTGTCCTTGAAGGCGGTGTTATTCCCAGCAGTCAATTAGAAAAGGAAAGTGGAAGCGGCTCCACGCAAGTCCTGTGACCAATTAACTGCCTCCCTTCTCTCCCCTTTGCCGTTCTGTAAAGAGGGCTTGGGGAAGACAGCCTCCGACTCCCCCAGCAGGCCCGCCCATGTTCGTCTAACGTCCTCCTGTCATCCCATTTGCTATTTCAATTTCCTGCCTTAGCCATGAACTGGTTGAAAATTGCCTTTGAACTCGTGCGCATTTTGTAGAAACCTGATTAAGCAGTGATGGAAGTCGTTAAGAGGCCTGAGATGCAGCGCAGGGCTGGAGCGAAATTCAAGCATCGAATTTTAAGGTTCGCTCTCAGGGAAAGCCAAGGGATTAGGAGCGATTACAGTGGCTGCAATAATAATTGTAAGGATTCTCCTTGAATTTTGTTTTCTAACTTGATAAGGCATGGTCACAGTGAAAGGGGTGAAAGGTGAAGGGAAACTTAAACTGCTTACTCCTCTAATTGTCAGTAACAGCTTTTATGGCTTCGCTTTCTCTTAACAAGGAAAACACCTTGAACTAAAACAGTTCTGTTGGATCAGCACCGACTGTGGTAAAGTTCAGAGAAATTTCCCAGGTTAGTCCCTATCATTCCCTCACATGCCATCCTGAGGCGCCTTCTGGAATTCCCTGCAGGATGGGAATCCCCTTGTATCGCCAGGCACTTCCTATTACAGGGTTCCCGATGTTGTTTTCTCTTTTGGTTTCAGTCTCTCATTCAAATGACAGGACCAGGGTTTCTGAGCCAGGAGTCACTTTAGGGAAGTATCTGTGCTGTTCGGGAGAGTAACCACCAAGTAGAGTAGCCATAAGTTCATTAATGAATTAAGTGCTAGTGAACTTATAAGCTAATAAACTTAAATTAAAAACGAGAATTAAACTCCGAAGGTATATAAGCCTCAGTGCACACATGTGGCTTGTGGCCAAGGTGTTGGACAGACACAGAACATTTCTGTCATCACAGGAAGTTATCAGATGGCGCTTTGTTGATTTTGTCACCCCCATTAATTGGAACACTGGGACTGCAAATGATATCATTATTTGTTAACTATTCCCAATTTTGGCTGGATGGCATCACTGACTCGACGGACCTGAGTTTGAGCAAGCTCTGGGAGTTGGTGAGACAGGGAAGCCTGGCGTGCTGCAGTCCATGGGGTAGCAAAGAGCCCAACACAGCTGAGCAGCTGAACTGAACTGATTCCCAATTTATTAGTTAGCTACTCTTTTTAACTGCTACTCTGTTTTTTTTTCTCTGTGAACCTAATCCTAAGGATATCTCTGTGAGACCTATCCCCTTTTATAGACAAGAGGGTGAGGTTCAGAGAGCCTGAGAAACTTGCGCCAGGCTTTGTGGCCAGTAAAAGCTACAGCCAGTGGTGGGACACACGCCTGCTTGAATCTAAAAGCCCATGCTTTGTATGTGAAACTGTTTCCCAAGGTAGCTTCTCAGATTCTTGAGATTGGTAAGCCTACATCCTTAGGAGTACACGAAGAAAAACAAAGCAGAACAGTGACCAGTGTCGCACTGGATGGTTGCAGTGGCCAGTCAATCAAACGCAGCAGATCAGCAGCATACCTTTCCCTGTGTCGTCTTCCTGACCGCTCCCAACTAGACCAGTGCCCTGTAACAGCAAGGTGCTGTTGATACACGTGTCTATTTTCATGTGTTTTATGTCAACACAGTGTAGTCTCCCGGCTTAGCTGCTGAGCATACTCCTCCCGTGGCAGGTCGTTTCCTGGTTGGAAAGCCTGCCGGCCAGAAAGTCTTCCTTAAGTGAAGCTGATACCTGTCTCCTTGGGATTCCTCTGCTCTTACCTGGTTTGGTATCCCTAAGGCCCTAAAGCACTGAAAAGGATCATTCTTCCACCTTTTAAAGTCCTGGTAATATTACTTTATCCTGATTGTTTTCTTTTTTTAGGTTAATCAGTCATTCCACTTAGTTCAACTGATCCTCATAACGTGATTTTCAGTGTTGCTCTTATCCTGGTCTCTCTTGTGGTTTGTCTCTATTTGAACGTTGATGCTAACTGAGCGTTAAATGTGTAAAGTACAGCCGTTGTAGTGCTTATTGTGGCCATGCTGTGAAGGCAAACTGAAAGGACGTTTCCATCATCAACCACAGCATTGTGCTGTCCACTCACAGAGCTTCCCCTAGATTAAGATGACCTCTGTGCTCGGGCTGTTAGTTTTTTGAATCAAATGTTGACCTCTGTTCTGTGCTTAGTCGCTCAGTGGTGTCCGACTGTCCGACCCCATGGACTGTAGCCCACCGGCTCCTCTGTGGATTCTCCAGGCAAGAATACTGGAGGGGGTTGCCATGCCCTCCTCCAGGGGATCTTCCCAACCCAGGGATCAAACCCAGGTTACCTGCACTGCAGGCGGGTTCTTTACCGTCTGAGCCACCTACATTTTTTCTTGTTAAATCCCACCTACTTACATTGAAGGCTTCCCACGTGGTACTAGTGGTAAAGAACACACCGGAGACTTAAGAGACTGCAGGTTTGATCCCTGAGTTGGGAAGGTCCCCTGGAGAAGGGCATGGCTACCCCTCCAGTATGGATGGTGGGAAAACCCCATGGATAGGGGAGGCTGGTTGACCTCACCTTTCTGAGTCACAGAGATCCAGGTTTTCTGTTTGTCTCTTGTTTTTGCACCAGATTCCGTTTTTGCTGTGCAGCCTCATCCGCTGACGTTGTGGCATCTTCACCATGTCTTCATGGGGATGTGGACCAAGACCAGGGTCAAGGAAAAAGCTCTTCACCACCTCCCTCCATTTTTGTGGTTTAGCCATTAATGACTCCTGTGGTTACCGTAATTGAACTACTTATGAATCCATCTAAGTGTCATTTCATCCAGGATGAAATTTTTCTGTTTTTTTTTACCAAGATTCACTTGTTCATTCACAGATTCATTCAGTTAATATTTGCTGGGACCAGGCAGGCCCTCTTGCAGGTAGAATTGTTCAGGTTTGTTAACAGATGAGTTGCACAATAAGAGAGATATAGAGGCATCAGGGATGACTCAAAGTTTTGACCTGAATGACTAGCAGAGTGGAGTTGTCATTTCTCAAGTCAGATCAGGTAAACCTGGTGGCAGCAAATTTGATGGTAACATGTTAGTGATTTAGTTTTGAACTTGTGACGTTGTAAATTTCTATTTGGAGATGGAGACCATTTGACTGGATGTGTGCATCTTCAGCTGGGGAAGGCTCTGGGTTGGAACAGAAACATTGGACGTGATTGATATGTGAAGCCATGAGACTAATGGGAGTGTAGGTGGAGACAAAGAGGTCAAAGGACTGAGCTCTGTTTAGATGTTGGGGCAGTGGGGACAAGCGTGTGAAGGAGGCTGAGGAGCGACCAGTGAGAAGGGAGAACTAGGAAAAGCGTGGTGGCCTGGAAGTGAGGGTTTCAAGGGTCAAGTGAACGAACCACTTTGTTACCATGGCAGTGATGGCTTCCCTGGTACCTCGGTGGTAAAGAGTCTGCCTGCTAGTGCAGGAGACAGGGCTTCGATCCCTGATCCAGGAAGATCCCACGTGCCACAGTGCAACTAAACCCGTATGCCACAACTTTTGAGTCCGTGCTCTAGAGCCTGGGAGATGCAACTACTGAAGCCCCTGTACCCTAGAGCCCATGTTCAGCAACAAGAAAAGTCACTGCAGTGAGAAGCCTGCACACCACACTAGAGAAAGCCTGAGCAGCAGCGAAGACCCGGCACAGCCAAAAATAAATAAATAAAATCATTTTTAAAAAAGATGGCACTGAGAGTCACTCACTGTGAGGGCTGAGAACTGTTTACTGGATTGGCTGTGTGAAACGTCATAGGTAACCTTGACAAAAGCTGCTTTGGTTCTGTGGTTCAGACAAAACGATGTTACAGGAAACTGCCTGATTCCTGGCTGAGGTTCGTGTCTTGTCAATCAGATTTCACCAGTTGTCACAGTCTAGGCATCTTGGCAGAGGATACTGAGGTTAGTTTTCATAACTTGGTTTCTTCTGCATCCCCTCTAATAGTCTCTTAGGGTTTAGGTTTACTGTCACAAAGCCTGCCTTCCTTCCCCTTCTGCGAAGCGCAGTGTCAGCTGCCCCTCTCCAGGGTCTCGTGGCGACTACAGCGCGTCTCATTACCTCAGGGGCCAAGCCGTGTGCAGTGCTCATCCTCTTTGTGCTCCAAGGTAGGTTTCCCTGAACCCAGTGGTCTGGACTCATTTAAAGGACTTAACTGCAGTGTGTGACCGCCCTGTCTGTTTTGGGCTTGCAGCTTCCTTCCTTTCCATTTCTGGGCTTTACTTTCTATTTCTTCCTAAGACCCTACCTTGATCCATCTGGTAGATTTCCTTTTCCCTTTGGATTTCTGTCAGCATCATCCTCATCCAGAGGGCAGTTTTTAAGATGCTCAAGGAAGCATTATTGTATCTGTGGTTCTCAACCCTGGCTGCACATCACATTTATCTTTGAAGGGTTTCTGTTTTTTCTTTTTAAGGAAAATTATAATTTTAGTTTCTTAGAATTCTAAAAGAATTATCTTCTTATCATCATGGTAAAATTGTGGTGTACTTTCCTCATGGGTTTTAGAATTATATTCTGATGAGCTGTCGCCATCTGTTGTATTACATTGTGAAACCTAATCAGATTTTTTTCCCCTTCTTTTTTAATGTAACCTCCAGAAAATTTCCTGTATTGTATAAAGCATGCCAGAGTAGTCCTCAATGAGGTATAGTAGCCTACAGCAGAAGTTCTTAGACTTGAACCTGCACCAGAATCATCTGGAGGGCTTGTTAAAACACAGGATACTGGACTCCACACCTGTAACTTTTGATGGAGCAGGTCTGAATTTGCATGTCAGCCAAGCCCCGGAGAATACTGATGCCACTGATGCTGTGAGTGCTAGATCTGCAGACTCTAGTGGACGAATATCCTTAAGGCTGTATGCACAGAGAGCTTTCCTGAACCGGCAGAACCAGGGTGGCTGGGCGCAGAGAGGGCTGGCACTTGACGGGGTTGGGCCTCTGAGACGTTAGTGGCCCTGGGCCCCACAGCAGTGGAGACTCCTCGTGTGCTGGAGGCCTTGGGTCCTCCCTCTGAGCTGAGGCTTTGGATCCCCGTGTGCTTGGATCCCCTCTGACTTCCTGTAATGGTTACAGCAGCCTTGTCTTGGGCCTAGCAAAGTCGGCTTGGAAAACCCTTACCCTTACCCAAGTTAAAAGAGTAAAAGGAGTCTCTTTTATCACTGGAGCCTACACAAAATAGTACTCCAGAGACAATTAGACGACAGCTGGATTGAGCAGATTCCAGAGGAAAAGTACTAATGTGAAGGACTCCTTAAGATACTTTACATTAACCAAATAAACAGAATTCCTCTAATTTATCCAGAACTGCCTGAGTGCTCATCAGAGATGCTCTGGTTCCCCCACCCCAAGAGGTAGGAAACCTGTGCCACCATCTTGGATCTCCCTTCCTCTTTCAAGAAACCTCCCTCTAGGACTGACCACCCTGTAGAATAGTCCACACATTCTAAGCATTGATCACTAGGGGAATATTTACAGGATTTTTGTTTGATTCATTTATATTCTGGGATAAATTTCTGTAACTGATAGGCTGCACTGCTTTCCATTCATTCTTGACATTGAAGAATGTCATAATTCCTTGGGAATATAGAAGAAAAGTTTTTAACATGTTAATTTTTAAGGCTTACATTGAAATTCACATTCCAAAGCTTCTCTTTTTAAATTTATTTATTTTTTAATTGAAGGATAATTGCTTTACAGAATTTTGTTGTTTTCTGTCAAACCTCCACATGACCCAGAGCTTCTTGATGACACAGACTGGGTAAAGCTATAAGCAGAATTTGAGGGACCAGCACCCCTGGTGTTCACTTTTCATTTTCAGGTTACGAGGTGGTTGGCCATAAGTAGTCCTGACCAGCTAAAATGCTGCTGAACTGAATGTTGCTTGTTTTTCTAGCCACTTAAGACCCTCTCAAGGCATTTTCCCTATAGACAAGTACAGAATAATTTCTGTCACTGTATCTTTTCATTTCATGCTCTCCATTGCAGAAATATGTGAGAAGAGGGTTCGGTGTGACCTGGTGTGATTACGAGCCATCTGTCCTTCTTCTGAGAAGCAGCGTGTGGTCAGAGTAAAGGAATTGTGAGGCGTTTATTAGCTTTTAATAGGACTAGGTGGAAACCTGTGCCCAGTCTGTTTGTAAATCTTATGGAACTGACAGTTAAGACTTCATTTAAAGTGCTCTGGAATTGGAAGCAGATTCTACCTTTGGAGAGAAACAAAACAAAGTGACCTGTATTTCTCTCTTGAGCCCTTCGGATGGCTAGCGCTGTGCTCAGGCCTCGTGCCTGGACCTTCTCCTTTGGTCCTCAGAACGGCCTGTACAGCATCCTCCATCAGGGTCCCCTTGTGTCCTGAGGGCCTTACCCCGGGGCCTGTGGGCTGCGGTGCAGGCAGGGGCTGTGCCAGGCCCATGGTGCCCCCAGCACCCTGGTGCTTGCTGCTCACAGGCTCTGCACAACGCAGGCTGGTCTCCTGGGAGTGGTGGCCTGGGGGTTACACTAAAAAGGAGAGGTTTTGAAAAATCATTGCGGTTAGTGTTTAAAGAAATGAAGTCAGTTCTTACCTTTCCAAGGGGGTGACTGAGGGTGTGTTTCTAGCTGCCCTCTTCATACAGCGATGGATTGTAGAGGCTGTGATTCGGCCTCAAATGCTCCTTAAAGGTTCCAGAGCATCTGTGAGACTTAAGCCAGCCTTCATCACACCACTCTGTTGTCTGCTTTCTTCTGAGCAGCGCTTTGCCTCCCTTCTCAGATCTTGTCCTTGGAGACTGGAAGCACTGTGTGAGCACTTTAGGTAAAACCCCCCAAGCCCTTTCTCTGCAGGAGACCAGAGACAACCTACCGAAGGACCGCAGCCCTGACTGTTTTCTCCTCCTTTTTGAAGCAGTCATTGCAGCCGTTAGCTCTGCCCTTCTGCCATCTTCTTTTCTCACTCCTGTGTGATTTGCTCCCTGCCCATGTACAGCCTTTCCCAACCATGGCATTAAATCTGTTATCCCTGACCTATAGTCAGACGCCCTGCAGCAGAAACCAAACAAGACAGACACTCTCGCTCCCCTCCTGATTCCTTTCCACGTCAGACAAGTGACACCCTGCTCTGCATCCCTCTCCGCCAGGAAAAACTTGACGTCAAGGGACCAGCCATCCACTCGCATCCAAGGAAGGCCTGTGTAGGTTCCCTCTAACGGGTCTGAATCCATGTAGCCTACCCGGGGTTTGATCAGAAGGTGGGGCCCTGATCTTCTGGTGTGGACTGGTGGGCATGTCTACCTGTTTTCTGAGGTGACAGCATTCTCTGCACGTAGGAGGCACTAAACTTGATGCTGTTCTCAGGACGGGATATAGGTGGGAGGGTGGTAATTCCTTCTAGCGAGAGAACAAGGCAGATACTTAAGTGCTTTTCATCACTGATGTAGTTTTTAAATTTATTGAGCAAACACTCTTCTCTGCCATCTGGGTGCTAGACTTGGTACTAGGCATTGACAACCCAATGGTAATGGGAGGATGCTCCTCCCCACAGTCAGCCCCAGGAACTGGGAGGCAGGTGGTCCCACGTGGATGGCTTGTGACAGGTCCCATGACAGAAGCACAAACAAAATACCGTGGTGGCAGAGAACAGGCCATTCTCGCCTAAATCTGGCCAGACAGCGCTCTGGGGGCAAGAGCTCGTTGGTTGCTGCTCTTTTTGTCTCAGCTGACTCCACTGAGCTTCTCCGTGTCCTGTGGGTTATACCGTGATGTCTAGCCACGAGACTGGTTGCCAAGACGAAGTGGAGCCCACGCACTCCTGTCGTCTGTCCCAGAGCGGCGGGGGGCTTGCCTGCTGTGCTTGGGGGGCCCATCGTGGACCAGTGGAGACCGCGCCCGGTGCCAGACCTAGGGTGGCTCTCTGGGAAGCCTCTGCAGGACAGCAGGCACGGTGTGGGCCAGCGGAGTCCAGGCAGAGGGGTGTAAACCCAAGTACCAGCAGGAGGCGGGGCCTGAGAGTACACCTTGAAGGGGACCCAGTCATGTCGTTTTATAAAGGGGGAACTGACACCCAGAGAGAAGGGAGCTGGGGCAGCCCTCCCAAACCAGGGCGTGGTCAGAGGAGCTGGCGGTCTTGGAAGCCTGGTGCTGGCCATCCTCCTGTTTGTCAGCAGAGGCCCGCCTCCAGGCCGTCTCTCTGTTCTGGGCCCCTGACTTCACACTGTCTAATTCTGTGCCTAAGATTATAGAATGTTCCTCCCGCCTGGCCTGACAAGTACCTCCCGGCTGGCAAGGCCCCACACCAAACAAAACCCAGCCCTGATCACCAGGGATCTTTGGAAAGAGAGAGAGAGCTCTTAGGCTGCTCGGTGTCTCCAGAAGCCTGAGTGGGAATGTTTGTGCCTCTCCCGGGCGGCAGAGTTAATGCCGTGCTGCACTGAGGGGCTTGGCGCAGGACCTGGCGTGCCGCAGGTGCTCGGTGAATTGTGACTGCTGAGGTCGCGGCTTGTTTCCCCTTGGGAAGTGTCTGCACGGAGATGCAGGGGCTCGTTTCCGGGAGACTGTTCCCTCTCCCGCCCCCTAACCTGCCTAGCTGCGTACCGCCAGTATACGCCATCCTGAGGGGTGCTGGTTTCTTTTCTCAAACATAAACTCCAAGCTTGGGTTTCGAGAGTGAGTGTTTTAATAAGGAACAGGCCCAGGGGGTTAAGTGGCCAAAATACTGGCCTTGGCTTTTCTTCACCGTGAGCTCTCTGGCGGGGCTGTCAGCATCCTGCCTGCCACCCCACCCATTTTGGGCCCAGGGTGTCACGGTGCCTTCTCCCTGCCCTGCCAGCTCCAGGCCCTCCGTGGCGGGGCCATGGTCTCCAAGCTGCCCTCTCGCTCCCACAGGATGTCTGCTCCCCAGGGGCAGCTTTAGGAGCTGAACTCCGGGCCTGCCTTCAGCCCAGGGGAAGGAGCTGTGTGGTCCCATTCAGAGCCTTCGGGTCCCCCGCCAAGCGCTGCCTGGCTGGGAGTTACAGATCAGCTCGGCACTCATCTGGAGGAAAAGGGGGCCAGTGTAGTGGAGGAGGTCCAGGCCAGGTGGCCCTAAAGGGGCCCCCTCAAGGGGTCAGGAAGTGAGTCCCAAGTGGCCTTCACCAGGGGAGGACTCCTTCAAAGCGGCGCACACAGGTGGACTCCAGAATCTGACGCCTCTGTACCTGACTCCTGGGGCTGTCACTGCCCGCCTGCGTGATCATAGACTTCACCTTTGCCTTCCCTGACTCCACTTCCTCACCTCGAAAACTGTGAGCGACAGTCCTGGTCCCTCACTGCTCAGTGGCGAGCTTTACACTGAATACTGTGAATTAAAGAGAGAGTTTTAAACTCTGCTTTTTCTTGAGAAATCATGGGACTTTTAAATTTTGTACTCTATGTGATTTGTCTTGATATGAATGTATGTGATAGTTTTGTTGAAGTCTTGTAGTAAAGTTGATGCTCTGGGAAGACAATTGCCATGTGTTTTTATGAAGACCTTTAGGAGAAACATCTTTCTGGATTGCGTATCAGGATGGATTGGCTTATCCTCAGCACCAGTTTGTTCTCGTCTTACGGCTTCTGATGGGCCTCATTTCTCACATTGGTAACTGACGCAAAGAGAGCAGAGTGCTACAGAGACTTAGGACATGGTGGAGCTTTTGTTCAGACCCATCAGACCTGTCGCTGGCTTCATTTTATGTCTTGACTCTTATTTTCCTTATTTATTTCCCATTTAAATCTTTGCCTTGTTAAGCCAAGCTGCTTTAAATCCTTCATTCCGGGTGGGTGTATGGTGTCAGTGACAGAGCTTATGTAGGAGTTGCCTGCGGGCAGCCCCAGGGGCACAGACTGCCCACACTGCCCACCCTTGCCCTCCCCCACCCCCGTACCCAGCTTCAGCTCTTGACTGTCTTCTGAGTGTTCTCACACCCAGCCCTCCTTTCCCAAGGCTGCCTTCTGCTGGCTTTCATCAGGGTTTTATATATCTATTATAAACTGTTTGGGTTTATTGTTTTCCTTTTTTATAAATTTTGAACCTTTAATTGGAGAATAATTGTGTTACAGTACTGTGTTAATCTCTGCTAGATAGCAACATGAATCAGCCATAGGCACACACATCCCCTCCTCTTGAGCCACCACCACCTCCCACCTCCCACTCATTAGGGTTTTGTGGTGGCTTTGAACCTGGCAGCCTGGCCCTGGGCATTTCTGCCTCCAGCCTTCAGTCTCCTTGCCCCTCAGGGCACGTCTGCGGCTCCTCCATGTGCTGAGCCCCCCTGCTGTGTGGCCTCAACTGCTGACCTGCCCTCTGTTCACATAATGAGACTCGGGTGTCCCCAGAGCACCCCAGGCTCTCTAGGGCTCTTTCTCCACCACTCGGCTGTGATGCCTCCCCTCCGCCCTGGCCTCCCTCGGGCAGAGTTGAGAGCTCCTCTGGTCCAGGGGTGTGCACTGTGGTCATACCTCCTGCAGGGCTTATGCCCCAGGTGGTGATGAATAACTGAATGAACAAATGAGAGCATGTGGGGAACCTTCCATGCATCTCAGAGTTCTGAACCTGTGTCTGAGATACCAGCATGAATGAGAAATGTTAGCATCCTCACTTTTATTTTACACTTCATTGTAGAATTAGAGGACAAGATTTCCCTGATTCCAGAGGAGGAAGCCTTGGTACTCGTTAAGTCTCAGCTCTGGAATTCTTAGGCAAGAGATAGGAAAAATCACCAACATACTTGGTTGGCAGTGAGTTTGGGTGAGGTAATCTGAGGATCCTTGAATTCCCTTTCGCCAAAAGATGGAAAATGAGTGGTTGTCACTGGCACCCCACTGACAACCACTATGGTGATGACATAGTTGTCACCACTCCAGAATAAGGAGGGAGAAAGTGATTCTCTGACACATCAATGTCCGGGGCTATCTGAATGACCCTGGCCGTGCAGTGGGGAGTCCCCAGTTTGCAGATGAGGCTGTGCTTCGCCCTAAACTCAGAGCTCAGGTGCCCTTCTCCCTCCCTCCCTTTCTTCTTCCCTGCCTCTGCATAGTAAGCATTCACTCTGAGCCAGCACTGTGCTGATCCCAGGGGTTGCAGAGGGACAGAGGTGTGGTTGCTGTCTCCACCCAGGAACTGCCAATCTGGTAGGGGAGGCCCGTTCGTGGAGTAGCCACTTGATGCAGAAATAAGCACAGGAAACATCACTGATCCAGAGGAGGAAGCAGTGAACCCTTCAGAAAAGTTCCAAAGGAGCGGCCACACTCCTTCAGGGACGCGCTGGGGCCCACTGAGCATGGGAGCAGCGCACTGCTTTGGAAGCAAAGAGCGCGTGCCCGGGAACGGCGGGAGACGGTGAGGATGGGGCCTCTGTCTGCACAGCGGGCGTGACTCTGCTGGAGGCTGAGGCTCTGAGACGTGGTCCTGATGCTCCAAGTAGGAGATGACGTGAGTGAGGATCTAGGGGGGAGAGGAGGAGGGAGGGGACTGTTTAACTCTTGAGGATGCAGAACTGGCCAGGCGTGGTGACCGGTGGTGCAGGCTGAGAGGAAGGGAGGAGGGAGGGGTGGCTCCCAGGATTTTGGCTGAAACCTCTGGGCGGAGGAGAGAGGAAGCTGGACTGGGCCTGGGCTGGGTGACTCCCAGCCCAAGCCGGGGTGCAGTGCTTTCTCTCTCTGCAGCCACTGGGCTGAGAGAGAGAGCGTGGCCTGTGTGGAGGGAGCAGCTCTGGCCTGAGAGCCACTGGTGCCCCGCGCAGAAGAGCTGGCGAGCCCTTCTGCAGAGAGGAGAAGGGCTCTAAGCGAGGAGGGGGAGGGCTGGAGGCCTCGCTGCTGGCAGCCATCAGAACGGGTTTTCCTCCTTTTTTTCCCTTTTCACTGCTGTTTACTCAAGGGAGAAAAGAAGCAAAGCTTTGAGAGCAGGGACTTCAGAAAGGCAGAATACCTGAGTTTAGTGTGGGGATTGCAGAGAGTTCTCACTGGAGAGCTCAGAAGGCTGGCTGCACTCCTCTGCGGGAGCAGGGAGGCAGGGTCTGGCAGAAAGCTCAGGAAGGTTTGAGTACCAGACTGAGAGTCAGTGATTTTTTTTTTTTTTTTAAGACATTCCGGTCAGGCTGCTTATAAACAAACAGACTAGCTTACTTTTTATTTTTATTTTATATTGAAGTGTAGTTAGCACTCCAACATTAACAATGTTTTGTTAGTTTCAGGCGTACAACAAAGTGATCCAGTTATACACATATGTATCTATTCTTTTTCAAATGCTTTTCCCATTTTGATTATTGCAGGATATTGAGCGGAGTTCCCCGTGCTCTGCAGTAGGTCCTTGTTGGTTATCTGTTTTAAATACAGCAGTGTGTATGTCTGTATAGCAGTCTATATGTAGACATAGCTTATTTGTGATCAGAGCTACAAATGATGAAATGAAAAGTGAAAGTGAAAGTCGCTCCGTCATGTCCAACTGTTTGCGACCCCATGGACTGTATAGTCCTTGAAATTCTCCAGGCCAGAACACTGGAGTGGGTAGCCTTTTCTTTCTCTAGGGGATCTTCCCAACCCAGGGGTTGAACTGGGGTCTCCTGCGTTGCTATCTGGGCTATCAGGGAAGCCTGCAGAAATGATGAAAAAATCCCAAATTGGACCTTAATATTCAGTTCTTTTTAGAAAGATACTACACAGTATCAGTTCAGGTTGTTGAAACACCACTATTTTTTTAAAAGTTTTATTTTGTATTGTGGTATACTCAATTAAGAATGTTGTGATAGTTTCAGCTAAGCAGCAGAGAGACTCAGCCAGACATATACATATCTGCACTCTCCCCCAAACTCCTCTCCATCCAGGCTGCCACGTAACATCGAGCAGAGTTCCATGTGCTGTACAGTCGGTCCTCGTTGGTTAACCATTCTAAGCGTCACAGTGTGCACATGTCCGTCCCAAACTCCCTGACTGTCCCCCACCCCCATCCTCCCTGCCCCACCCTGGCAAGCTTAATTTCCTTCTCTCAGGCTGTGTGTGTCTGCTTTGTGAGCCCACCTGTATCATTTCTTTTTAGACTCCACATATAAGGGATGTCAAACCATATTTCTCCTGTGACTCACCTCACTCAGTATGGCAGTCTCTAGGTCCATCTCTGTCGCTGCAAATGGCATTATGTCATTCTTCTTAATGGCTGTGAAATATTTCATTGTGTATAAAGACATCACTATTTTTTTTTTTAATTTGGAAAATCATCCTTGCTAATGACAAAGGGATAGCAGAGAACTTAGTTTGACAGAGCAGTTTCGTGGAACACCCACAGGAGACCTGGTAGAATTGTGTGTGAGGCACGTCTCCCCTCTCTGGATGGGCTCTTGTTCTGGGATCTCTGGAGCCCTGACAGCCCAGGAGAGAATTCAGAAGGCACTGAACTTCCATGGGAGAAAAGTCACATCCTTGTTTTGACCAAGTTCTAATAAATTTTGTGTTTATTATGAATGACGTTTTCAGAAGACAACTTTATTAGCGGTGTTGTTACCATTAGCAATCACAGCTCTTTCCATATTGTATTATAATTGTGGCAGATACTTGAAAACATCACGTGTGTTCATCACTGCTTTGCGTTTATAGATTGTTATTGTTCAGTTGCTCAGTTATGTCTGACTCTTTGCAACCCCATGGACTGCAGCACGCCAGGCCTCCCTGTCCTTCACCCGCTCCCAGTTTACTCAAACCCATGTCCATCGAGTCGGTGGTGCCATCCAGCCATCTCATCCTCTGTTGTCCCCTTCTCCTCCTGCCCTTAGTCTTTCTCAGAGTCAGGGTCTTTTTCCAATGAGTCGGCTCTCTGTGTCAGGTGACCAAAGTATAGTAATGGCCAGTGCTTTATTGAGCAAGTATATCCACTGCTGTACCACAGATTTTAACAACACGGTCACTGTACTTCAGAGTAATGGGTTTCTGCTTAGTCACAGCATTGTGTCCCCATGCGTTAACCACTGTTATGCGCAGGTTTCATCAGCTTCACCGCCGACCCAGCAGGTCTGTGTCGCTGGAAGGCTAACAACCCCCGGCTAAGGTCCTGTGGCTGCGGCATGCTACCTCCACCTGGTGGCAGCATGTTCCTTAACGGTTAGACTGATAACATAGAAGAAACCTTTAAAGTAGCATATTTGGATATGGTTTTCAAACCTTTTTGGCCACAGCCCACAGTAAAAATTAGGCTTTATATCCTAACTCAGTACACTCATACTTAAGTTTCACAAAACAAGACTTAACTTTACCATGTGACACATTGATAGCTTTTATCCCATTTCTCTTTCCTTAAAATGCTGATTGCAACTCATTAAACTGTAATTATGTGGGTAACACTGTGCTGTTTGACATCGTAGGAGACCATCTTTTATCATACTTCACGATTTATTACCCAGACCAGAGTTCACTTATTCCCAAACATTTTCAGGGACAGAATATTTACATTTAAAGTAACCGTCAACAAATATGAGTGTATCTTTACACAGTATTTTAAAAATTGTTTATTATTGATATGTGTAGTGAAATGAACTGATTTTACTTGTATCACAAGACAGAACAATTCCATCACCACCACACAAGTCAGTCTCTCCCTAGGCAAGCACTGTGCTGATTATTTTGACCATGGATTTAATCTTGTTTTTCTAGAACTTTATATAAATGGAACCATACAGTTTTCATTTTAGCCTCACTTTGCTTAGTGCAGTGTTACTGAGATCATTCCATGTAGAGCAGGTCAGTGGTTTGAAATATACCACAGTTTGTTTTAAAATATTCTCCTGGTGAGAGACCTCTGGGTTGTCTTCCATTTTGACTCTCGAAATTAAAACTTTCATGCGCATTTGTATATATGCCTCGGTGTGCACATGTTTGGTCTCCTGCAGTTAAATACCTGAGGTAAATTGCTGGCTCAGATGATAAATAAATGTGTTTAACTATAGGAGCAGACAAACATCTGCCAAGGTGGTTGATCCATTCTCCGCTTCCACCAGCAGTGTGTGAGTGTGGGTTGCTCCCGTCCTTACCTTACGTGTGATGTGCGTCAGTCTTTATCACTCTGTCTCTGTGTTGGGTGTGTAGTTGTGTCACTTAGTAGTGAGTGTTAATTTGCATTTACTTGATGAATGATAATGTTGAACACTTTTCCACATGCTTATTCACCAGTTGTTCATCTTTTTCATGGAGTGTCTGTTCAAACTTGAGATGTTTTTTTAACATCAATTTGTAGGAGTAGTTTTTACATGTTTTGGGCACCAGTCCTTTATCTCATTGATATGCATTTATGAATATTTTCTCCCAGTCTGTGGCATACATATCTATTTTATTAATGGTGTCATTTGATGAGCCAAAGGTTTTTAATTTTGATCAAGTCCAAGGTAGTGATTTTTTCTTTTATATTTAATGCTTTCTGGGTCTTGTCTAAGAAATCTTTTCCTACCCCAAGGTTGGGAAGATAGGTTTGTTTGTTTGTTTGTTTGTTTTAATATTTAGGTCTGTGATTCATCTCAAATTAGTTTCTATTTATGGTGTGAGGTAGGTATCTACTCTCATTGTTGTTTTTTTTTCCCATATTATGTCTCATATTCTCACTATTTGCCGAAAATATTTTTTTCACCTTTGAATTATAACACAGAATTAAAAAAAAAACAAACCTGCTTTGCCAAAGGGCTACAAAATTGAATTCTCCTGCTGGCCATAAACCAACCAACAATACTTTTCTAAGTTAGTTTAGTTCATCCATTTATCTTGAGATTCTCAAGTTACTTTATTCACATAGTGTGAGGTTTTATGAAGCTATATCTTTTTACAGGATCTGTAGCCATGCCAGAGAGCTTCTGGCTCTGTGGCTTTTTAAATTAGATTGAAATTAGGTAAAATTAAAAATTCAGCTTCTCAGTCTCAAAAGCCACATTTCAAATGCTCAGTAACACATGAGGCTATTTTCTTCCCTATTTACCAGTGCAGATAGAGATGTTTTCATTTCTTCCATAGTACTAGATAGCACTAGCCTATAGAAAAAGAAAGACTGGTTTTATGCAGATTTGAGGCATAATTTAGTGAAACTTATTCAGTTTTGGTACTGTCATTCAGCATCTACCTTGCTTATTTTCATCCGTCTGTGCTTCTGTTTCTACTCCAAGATGTACGGTCCTGACCAGTCCTTTTGTTGGCCTGATGATGCAGTTGCTTCTGTCTGCTGTCTCCCACCTGGAAAAAAGAATCTCCCTGTGTGTATCTGCCGGACTCCTTTTCTGCAGCCTACCTGGCGCTGACCTTTTTAACTGTTCTCAGTGTTACTGCTGAATTTCTGGGCATCCTCCGTCAAGCTATAGTGCAGAGATAGGTATTTTCTCTTTCCTGTCCTAATTAAAATTAAATTTCTCCCTGGCATTTCTATAATAAATATTAAAATTGCAAAAAGCAGCAAGTTATGAGTTCTGTCATACCTCATATTAACGTCTCTGTCCAGCAGTGAACTTAGCTGCCATTTCATCGTGAGCAACCACACAGGAATTTGTGAGCTTTTCTCATTGTGCACTGGGTGTGAGCTAAGCCTTTCATTAATGTCTTTCAGTGTGGGAACTTCGCTGTCCTGGTGGATCTTCACGTATTGCCGCAAGGTTCAAGCCGAGATACTAGCTGGTTTTCTGAACAGAAAAAAGAGGTACCAGGAAACTTTTCATTATTTTTTTAAATTGAAATGTCGTTGATTTACCATGTTTCAGGTGTACAACAAGTGATTCAGTTCTACACACACACACGTATATTCTTTTCAGATTCTTTTCCATTATAGATTATTACTTGATATTGAATATAGTTAGTTCGCTGTGCTATACAGTAGGTCCTTAAAACTTTCAACTATTTTAAATGCAAGGAGCTGCTCTTAAAAGGAACATTAGCTTTTTTTCCAGCTCTCATTCCCATTAATGGACAGTAAATCTTGAGTGCTATTTAATCCTTGAAGAAGAATTGTCTTTCCCACGACAGACATATGCCTGCTTTTTCTGTTGTTGTTCCTTCAGAAACTGAGACATCCATCTATTTCATATATTTCAATTGCCATTCTAGTATTTAAACCAGAAGTTCTCCACCTCTTTGTTTGAAGGGAAAGGTTCTTTGTATTAAAAAAAAAAAAAAGATGACGACAAAGAAGTTAAAGTGACTTTTCCAAGTAAGCAGGGATTGTAATCCTCACTGGTCGTAAGGACTGGCCCAGCCCCTGGAGCAGGAGTGGGGCTGACACAGGCTGGTTTCTCTCACCTGTCTGGAATCTTCTGTACCCCATGCTCCTTTGGCAGAAGTATCGGGATGGCTGGCAACAGCCCTCTTACAGCGGCCAGTCACTAAGCAGGTGGTCGGTCAGTAAAGCACATGGTTGGATGACAGGATTGTGGTGTTGGACCCCAGCCACCTCCTCTGTGGATGAAGGCTCCTCCCAGACCCTGGCTGGCTGAGTCACTCTCAGCTCTCAGTTTCTGAGGTCCCACCAGGCGCTGCTGTGGCAAAGGCAAGAAGGTGCCCCAGCCCTCATCACATGCTTGGCTTCCTTCTCCAGACCCCTCCTTATGAGCGAGCCGGATAGTGAGCCTGTGGCTTTTACATAACTTTCCAAATGTAACAGCCCTCGGTATCGTCCGTGATATTTGTTGGTCCCAATAGCTTTTTAGAGCTAGAAATAAATTTTATTACAAGGTGATATATGGAGAAAAATCTAGTGATGGTGGTACTTTTTAGTACCACTTTTTTACCCCTTTACTGTGATAACTGTTTTCAGTCAACTTTTGGAGATAACTAGAAATCTCCCAAAAGAAAATTTATAAGTAATATATTTTCAGTCAAAGGATAATATTATTAGGACTTTGTTGTCCTAATTTTGCTAAGGATACCCAGTGACCTGAAACTGGGAGCAGAAAGGCACAGAGTTCTGTGTGATGGGATTTATCATGCTAGTGGCATGAGGTGTTGACATTATCATTCCGGTAAATAGCCCAGGACCATGCTCTGCAGGACTTCATGTTTGATAGGCCATTGCCTGCTCCTCCAGTCCACCTTCATGTCATTCCAACCTTTGGCTTCTCAACATATGTCCCCATGATTCAAAACAGTTAATTCATCCCCCAAGAGTGACCAATATGCACCCGTGGGGACCTCACCCAAGAAGTTTAACTTACATTAGCAGCATCCTAGAATCCACCATTCCAGGCCCAGATTTTCCTCCATTCTCTCCCAACTCTGCCGCCTCAGCTTTAGACCTTTTGTGTTGATATGCTGTCAGTGTTGCCAAGAGTCAGTTGGTTTGGAAGGCTTTACAATAAATCTGTGAGTACGTGACTCACTTCCCAGCCAAAGCGTGAGCCCAGACTTTTCCAGGGTGCCACACGCAGCTGTACTGCCCTGCCTGCGCCGCTGTCGGGGCCGCAGGGCGTGCCTTAGCGAAGGGACTCTGCGCGCGCTGGGGCTGCAGGGCTCCGCGGTGGGCCGTGAGCGGGCTCTCCGCGCAAAGCCAAGGAGACGCTCTGTGGCCTCTACCTCACGCTGCCTCTTCAAAGTATGCTCGCTGACGTTAACATGGATCTGGGGTAATGTGTGTGTGTTTAAGAAAAGAGAAAAGCTAGTTGAGGATGTGACTTGACCTATGTTCAGTGTCCCAGGACTTTTATCTTTTTTAAATCATCAGATCATCTCAAGATTGGGGTTTCATGAGCAATCAGTGTGATTGCATTTTAACAGTCACTTTGAGTAGTGAAAGTCTTAAGAATATCCTGTTCCTTTTCAGAAAAAGGACCTCATCACATGTGTTAAGCATGTGTTTATTCTAAGTCCGGCCTGAGTATTCCTTGTACCCAAACAGTTGAACTCGGACTGCTCCCCTTGTAAACCTGGGAGGCACACGTGAACCCCTGGTAGCCTGGAGATGTCGGGTACAGCTCTCTCTTGCTCGTTGATTGGTCTTCCTGCTGCCCCTTGTGTTTAGGTGGGAATTTGTCTTTCCTTGTCTTGCCCTGGTTCTGAAGAGAGCAGTGCTTCGCCAAGTGTGCTGTGATCAGTGACTAGGGGACCTTGATACAGCACACACAATCCACCTTCCATTTGTCAAACCTGACTCATGGAAGGAAAACCCCGTAACTACAGGGAGAGAGTTTGTGTATATGGGCCTTGGCTTTATTTTTGTCCTCCTATTTTTAGTTCTGGCCTTATAGGGCATTTATGGCCAAATTTTAACAATCCTTGTTTCCATGTATGTCTTTCACATATTTTCTAGCTCAGTCATCATTGAACCCTGCATATGAAGCAAAATTCTTTAATTGTTAAAACAACAGTATGAGCAAGGCTGCCTTTCTGTTGCACGAACAATGCCAAAACCTTCAACTGTAAATGAATACCTCTGTATTCCACAAGGCACTGCATCTTTGGGATGCAAAATGAGATCAGGAAGGAGGAGACCAGAGTTTGTATTTTACTGAGAAACTCATGTTTGTAAATTAAGTCAAGTGTTTTCTATACTGTTTGAGGAGTATGTGTATTTGCAACAAAAGAAAAGCTTGGCTCTCGTTGCCCTTCAACGCAGCTTACAGCTCTGTCCTCATTTTAATTTATGAAGATTCTAAGAGATCAACCTGAGATGGCATTGCGAGAAACCAGTGAAACAGGTTTGAGGTGACCTGGAAACTCTGAACCTTCTGCAGAGTCCTTGGGAACTGAACCAGAATTATCCATCCTTACACACCAGTTCTCAATCTGGGTTAAGAAATTTAGATTTGGGAGCAATTTTATTTTCCCTTTCCCCACATCAGATTACATTTTTCTGATATTATAGCTAACGTGAGCAGTGTCATCCCATTGTACAGTTAGGCTTTAAGTTTTATTTTTCTTTTTTATAAGTAACACTGATGTGTTAAAAACAGTACAAATTTGGGATGTTGACATTCAATTAAAACCATGTTTTTCTGTTGCCTAATAAATATTAATTTACTTTTGAGCAATATAAGAAGTTAAATTATTTTTTACTGTGAATAGGTGAATAGAGAGCAGTTTTCACAGAAGCTTATACAATATCATCAACAAGCCTATGGAAGAAAATCAGACTCTTGATTTCCAGTTCTCTGTTCAACTTACCATCAGTGCTGTTGCTTTTCAGTAGATTTGTAAACCCCAGAAACTAATGAATTATGGTGGTTAGATACTAAAGTTTCTTTGAACCAAGTTTTAAAAGTAGGAAATTTTTGTGTAAAAATCAGTCTCTAGTTCCTCTTAAACCAGAAAATCTGGTGACACTGTGCCGTGTGTCCCAGCGTGAAACCTCAGGGTGCTGCCCCTTCTGGCTGGCTGGCGGTCCCTCTGACTGTGCCCTGACTCTTTGACTCCTCCCAGTCTGCAGTCCCTGGCAAGTGGGCCCGACTCGGGCTCCCACTTGTAGCCAGAGCTGGCTCTGCTCTGTCTTCTACTTGTCATAATCCCACTGGTTGAAATTTACATGAAAACAGCTTTTCCCTCTCTGATTTTGTCACCTCCTTGCCCTGATTTTTACATTGGTGTTTTTATCTTCCTTTTAGAAATATGAAACTGAGGCAGAGAGAAGTGAAGAGAGGCAAAATATATTTCTTAGATCACAGAGTAAGCCAGCATCATGGTTTCAAGCAAAGCTTAGTGGCAAATTTAAATCTGCAGCATTACCCATGAACACATGTAAATGCCTTTGTTCATAGCTAAATTAAAAAGCAAACAAAATGAAATGTTCGATTTTGGCTTTTTCATATGCATGATACTGAATTTTTGCACTGCATTAAATTAGAAAATTATATGTAATTTTTTTATTTACTTTAGGAAGTCTGTTTACTGTTAAAAGAAACCATTGATTCAAGAGTGAAGGAGTACTTACAAGTTCGTAAACAGCACAGGCCATCAGATACAGAATTCACAAGATCCAATCCCTTGTCCTTAAAAGGTAGGCATGAACTACTTTGATTTCGGATAAAATTTCTGCTTTGTAGAGATAGCAATTATGTTTGACTCTGACTGTCAGGGTTGTGTTTTTGTGTAGTGATACATTTTAAAAATATAGCCTAATGAAGATGCTTTGTTTGGGTAAAGAAAATTAACCAAAAAGCCCTAAAGGGCTTTTAATGGTAGGCAAAATATATAAAAATAGAAAACACAACATTCCTAAGGAAACTATAAATTCTTTAAAGGATTTTTTTTTTTGACAAGTAATACTTGATTTGGGACTTTATGCTTTTCTAAATGCTTTCATATATGTCACTATCTCAGAGGTTCTCAGCTGGGGGTGGTTCTGCCCCAGGGGACATTTGATAATGTCTGTGACAGTCTGGATTGCCATAACTGGGGTGGAAGCCAAGGTCGAGAGCTATTGGCCCCTGGTGGGTAGGGGCCAGGAATGCCACTAAATATCCTACAGTGCACAGGGCAGCACCCCCCCCAACCAGGCAGTGTCCCCCAAATGCCAAGTGCACTGAAGCTGGAATATCCCAACCCCCTACCCTAATACCCTGTTACCCTGAGAATGGTAACATCTTTGAGTTATGGGTGAAGAAGCAGAGGATTGTGAGGTTAGGGGGTTGCCTGAATAAAATGTCATCTTCTTGAGGACCAAGATCATCTCCTGTATCTGGCATCTTCCCTTCCCCTCTCCTCACCCCCGACACTTAGGCCATGCCTGATGCAGAGATTTGGGGATATGTTCAATGAAGGGCTTCCCTGGTGACTCAGACGGTAAAGCGTCTGCCTGCAGTGCGGGAGACCTGGGTTCGATCCCTGGGTCAGGAAGATGTCCTGGAGGAGGAAATGGCAACCCACTCCAGTACTCTTGCCTGGAAAATCCCATGGACGGAGGAGCCTGGTGGGCTGCAGTCCATGGGGTCGCAAAGAGTCAGACACAACTGAGCGACTTCACTTTGACCTTTTCACTTTCAATGGAGGAGGACTTGGGTGACAAGTGGCAGAGCCTGACCCCTCAGCCCAGTGTTCTCTCCACTCTGTCATTGCTGTGTTTTTTAAACTTTTCAAGTTAGAGTTTCATGGCACTCTGTTGCACAAATACAGTCAACCCGTGTTAATCCTCAGAGGTCAGTATTGCACTGCCGTGAACTAGATTATGCTAATGCAATAGTTCTTTAGGGAAAGGACGGTTAATGTCCTCCCCTTTAAAGGCAGGCTCAGTCTGCACTGTGTACTTGGGTACAGCTGGTAAGGAGGCGGATAGAGTTTACTCAACACAGAGCCTCAAACAAATAGAATTTTCAGTCCAAACACTATTGTATTAGATGACGCTTTGTGGCATTTTGCTTAGGAACAGTTGAAGTCTTGGGAAAAGCTGCAGCAGACGTGGTGAGTGGCCCTTTGTAGCTGAGACAGAAGGAAAAGGATCAGGGAGAATTCTGAGAGCCCAGTTCCACTGTGGTCATGGCTTGGCCAGCACCGGTTCTCAGGTGGCCTCTGCCCTGCTCGCCTCTCCTCCTCAGGGAAGCGCTAACTGCTCACTCTCCCAGCCTCTCCCCCAGACGGGGAAGTCACAGTGTTCTGACCTCAAAATGAAACCCAAAGCCTTTCTTGGGCTCGTGGGGGCAAGATGTTTGCTTTAAACCAGAAAGGTGATCTTACTCTACTCACAATTTTGTAACCTGTTTTTTCCCGCCTAACGTGATGTAAAAATCCTTGATTCACTTTTGGCTGTGCCAAGTCCCGGGTGTTGTGTGGGCTTTCCCCTAGTGGCCGCTGGGCTCCCCTCTGGAGCACTGCGCAGGCCTCACTGCGGAGCCTCTCCCGCTGCAGAGCCTGGGCTTCTGGCACGCGGGCTCAGTAGCTGCGGGCCCCATGCCCCAGCACACACACAGGCTCGGTAGGCGTGGCTACTGGGCATGCTTGCTCTGAGACACGTGGGATCCTCCTGGAACAGGGGTTGGACCCGTGTCTCTTGCGTTGGCGGGTGGATGCTTTAGCACTGAGCCACCAGGGAAGCCCCTAAAGAAGTCTTTTAAAACATATGTGTCACCATTTTTTAAAACTTAATAGACAAGAAATGGTGTCACATTCTTGTTGCATTTCTTTAATAATTAGTGATACTGACCATCTTTACATGTATTTATTAACTATTTGTGTATCTTTGGAGAACTGTCTGTTGGCGCATTTTTTAATTAGGTTGTTGTAAGAGTTCTTTATATTTTGTGCATATTAATCTCTTATCAGATATGATTTGCAAATATTTTCTCCCATTCTGAGAGAAATGGAGAAAGCAAAGCCTTTTCACCATTTTAAGCATTTTTAATTTTAATGTAACCAGTTGATGTCACATCCATGAAATCATTGCTAGATTCAATGTCATGGAGATTTCCCCTGTTTTTTTCTTCTAAAAGTTTTATAGACTGCTCTTAAATTAGGCCTTTGATTCATTTTGAGTTAATCATTTATATGGTTTAAGTTCAGGATCTGACTTTGTTCTTTAACTATGCAGCTTTCCCAGTGCCATTTGTTGAAAAACCTGTCCTTCGTCCCACTGGGTGGCCTTTGCATCATTATTGAAAATCATTTGACCACAGTTAAAAGACTTTATTTCTGGGCTCTCTCTTCTGTTCCATTGGTCTATATGTCTGTCTTTATGCCAGTACCACACTGCTTTGATTACCATAGCTTTGTAGTAAGTTTTGAAATTAAAAAATACGACTCTTCCAACTTTGTTACCATTTTTCAAGGTTTGTTTCGGCCACTTGAGGTCCACATCACTATTTTTAATGACTAAATAGAAGTCCATCAAGTGTCCACAGTCTAATTTGTCATTGGGACTTTTAGGTTGAATCTAGTACTTTTGCTGTTGTAAACAGTGGTACAGTGGACATCCTGATCGTCTAGATATTTGCACACTTCAATTTCTTTGTAATATTTGTCTGTTTATTTATTTGACTGTGTCAGGTCTCAGCTGCAGCATGAAACGTCTTCGTTGCATCATGTGCAGTTTTTCCTGGTGGTGCACAGACTCTTCAGTTGTGCTGTGTGAGCTCAGTAGTTGGACTTAGTTGCTCCTTGGCATGTGGGATCTTAGTTCCCCAACCAGGGCTAGAGCCCATGTCCCCTGCAGATTCTTAACTACTGCACCACCAGGGAAATCCTAATATTTCTGTTTCATGTTCATACTTGTATTGGTTTGTAAGAGCTCATTAATTAAGGATGTTCATACTTTGTGTGATATATATATTGCAAGTAATTTGCCTCTGGCTTAGTTTATTTAGCATACAACTACAAACACGAAACCTCTTTTTGCCTTCTGGAGCCTCTGAAGTGCACTTGTGGGATGAATGCCAGGCTTCCCTGTCGGGGATTAGTCCTGTGGTTGATGGCTGGAGGGAGGCAGGGGCTGCTGATGCAACAGTGTGCTGCTCACTCTTGGGTGGAAAGGCTGTGTGAAGTATCCCCCTTGGAAAGTCACCTCAACGTGACAGCCCGTCTTCCTTCTTTCTGCGTCTGGGGACAGATGGCCTCCGAGCACGCCTTCGGTAGCCCCCACCTTAGCCGGCCCGCTCTCTGCTGCCTCCGGCCAGTCCTCGGCCCGCCCCGCTGGACACTGGGCGCCGGCAGCAGCCCCCTCGCTGGTGCCCCTGCGTCTGCGCCGGCTGACGCGCCCCCTGCGGTCAGCACTCGAGTTAGGGTGAGGCCTTCACGTCACAGCCTCATCTTGCGTACAGAGCCCTTCAGGATTTCCCCCGGCTCCAGGGTGAAGGCCGGTACTCTGAGGTGACCGCCTCTCCAGCCTCATCTCGTGCCGCCCGTTCCTTCTTTCGTGCTGCAGCACAGCACCCTCCATCCCTCTCTGGCACTCCTCCGGGCGCCTGTGCCCGAGCTGGCGCCGGCCCTCCCCGCCCCTCTGCCTCCTTCCGCTCTCCTCCCGTGGGGAAGCGCATCCTTGTCCGCAGTCCCCAGGTGCCAGGCCCGCGAGCACCCTGTGCTTTGGTTCACACCATTTGATCCATGCCATGTCTGCACACGGGTCAGTCGCCTGAAAACAGGTTCTGCCTTTTATGATCCATAGCACATTTTCTGGTTGTTAAGAACTGTTTGTCCAGGTGACATGCATGGATATAGCTGTCCTCTTCCCAGGAAGGCCAAGCCTGCCGTAACTCACCTCTCCTGCCCTGTCTTCTCCTGAGGCTCCCTTTTCTATTTCCTGCAAACCTCTGTGCCTTTACATTTTCAGGTTTCTCTTTTGTCCAGAAAGCTCCTGTTACGCAGCTTTTAAGACCTGACTCAAATACTCCTCCAGAGTCTCCCTCAGTTTCCTGTCCTCGTTACTCACAGCACTTTAGAACGTTGGCCACTGTATTATGACTGTGATGTAATCATTTACCTGTGATTTCATTTCTCCCTCTCTTTGGTGGTAAAGATTGAGGGGTTGTCACCCCACGGCTTCTTTTTTTTTTTTCCTTCAGATTTCCATGCTGCTTAACTCGAGAGCAGAAACAGATAACTCTGCTTCACCTCATTGTAAACTGTTCATTTCTAAAAGGTCAGAGTGCTGTCCACCCATCTCCCCAAGGCTGCCTTCCACAGGGGCCAAGTCTCATCATCTCCTGGGCCAGGTTCTCCTGCCAGGACGAAGTGGGCACACACGGTGATGCACCCATCCAGGCTGCTTATCATCAGCATTGCTCAGCTGCTCCCGAGTCTTACCTTAAATACCTCTATTCAGAAGCGCGTTCAAAGCCCCGAGCCGAAAGGGGAGCCTTGCCTGTTCCCTCCTCAGTGTTCCACCCTGTGTCACGTGTGCCCTGAAAACAGAGTTGCTCTTACTGTCTTGGTGGCTTGGGTGAAAGTTGTGTGGTGTTTGCTTTTGTGTAAATTGGCTGTCTTCTCTCATGCGCATGAGTTTGTTGCCTTTCTTATTTCCAGGTCTGAGTAATGATATTGTGTTTCATTGTGTTTCATCCTGGGGTAGACACTTAACACGAGATGCTGGGTGAATTGAAGTCAGCAGGCTGCTAACTTTGCTGATTGCTCTAAAAAAATTAATATGTTTCATGCTCTGAGTTTCATGCTCTAAGTTAGCCTTATTAAAAACTAGCATAAATGACTTTGAGGCCATTTCCTTAATCATAAAATACTGAGGAATACAGAGACTACTGACAAAAACTCGTCAGTAAACAGCATAGCATAGACATTTGCCAACAGCGTCATCCTTCTTAAGTCACCTGGAATAACTTCAATTGACTTAGTAAAATTAACGTTGGAAGAAAGTTTTTCTTAAGACTTAACTGTCAATTTCTGTCAACTCCACCTCATTAATATTTTTCCTCTCAACCTTGCCAATATTGGGTGTTACCCGTATTTTTTTATTTTTGCCAGTCTGACTGGCCAAAAATAAAAGAAAAAAAAAGTGCCTTGCACTTTGGTTTTTATCTTTCTGTTTTTATGTGTTTGTTGGCTGAGTTGTGTGTTCGCAGCCAATGCTCACCTTTATACTGGGTCATTCACCTTTTTCAAGTTTTTCACTTTTTCTCAGTGTCACTTCCTGGTGAAGGCCTTACTTAATCAGCTCTTGAATCACTACCACAACCTCCTGATTTCCCTTTCAGTTCATCCACATCTCGCTTCCAAACTGCTTCTAAAATGACGTTTTGAAAACAAAAATGTGATCATCTTCAGCTTAAAGATTTTGCGGTCAGGAGCCTTAGTTGCCTAATGAAAAGTGAAAGTGAAGTCACTCAGTCACGTCTGAATCTTTGTGACCCTGTGGACTGTGGCCTTCCAGGCTCTTCTGTCCTTGAGATTTTTCAGGCAAGAGTACTGGAGTGTGTTGCCATTTTCTTTTCCAGGGATCTTCCCAACCCACGGATCGAACCCGGGTCTCCTACATTGCAGGCAGATGCTTTACCTTCTGAGCCACCAGGAATAGGCTTTGTTTAATTTCATTTCTCCTTGAGACTAGCTGGCATCAGTCTGGCTCTTCAGTGGAGAAGCTGTTGATTAAAGATACTATAGATAGTTCAGAGGATCTACCTGTGGGAAAGCCAGGCAGCCTCAGCCTCAGGATAAGGGGTGGAACTTCCCTGGTGGTGTCAGTGGTTAAGAATCCGCCTTTCAATGCAGGGCCACAGGTTCAATCTCCTGTCGAGTAACTAAGATCCCACATCCCACAGGGCAACTAAAGCCCTCGAGCCACAACTAGAGAGAATCCTGCAGGCCGCAGTGAGAGACCCCGAGTGCTGCAACTAAGACCCAACCAACACAGCCAAATTTAAAAAAATAAAGGATCTTATGTTTTAAACAAGATGGGGGACGATGGCTTTGGTCCATGAGCCCTTTCAGTTGCCGTCTGCAAAGCTCAGGACTGAGCCTGCAGGAGCATGGTAGCCTGGCCCGTGGCCGCGCACTGTTCTCCTCTGAGCTCACCACATATCCCACGGCCGCATCCTGGTTACCATGAGCCAGGGAGCATGAAATGCTTCACTGCTTTCACCTTGAAAAAGTGAAAAGTTTTCAAGTTTGGTAACTTGAAAAGTTACCAAAGTACAGGGGAGATGGCCAGAAGTTTTGGGAGGGTGGAAACGAGTTAGCGATGTCCACTGAAGGTTTCCTGTTGGCTTCCTTCTTCCATAAACTTCCGAACAGTGATGAGCTTGTGCAAGAAGACAGCTCTCCCAACTACAGGTGAAATATGCTCAGGACCTTCTCCAAGAAAGAGAAGCCAAGTCTCACATCCGAGCTCCACGCCCGAGATTTCTGTGTGATGTTTATTCCTCTTTCCCATCATTCAGAACCCATATTGTTTTATTTATTGGTTAAATGATGAAGCTAACTATTGCCAACATACTTTGAATAAAAAGCCAAAAAACGTACTTAATATGTAAATATATATGTGTTGCAGCAAGGATGACAGTTTAGGAAGATGATACCATTCTAACTTCTGTGGTCAGTTACATGAAATAAATAGTTGGTGTTTACATCTTCCTTCTTGTAGTTTTATTTTATATTCCCTTTGTCTTTAGCCAGTAATTCAGCTGATCAGGATTCTTTACTTGGCAAGGTGACTGACAGCTTCCTTCCTAAGGGGTTTGAGCCCTCAGTGGTCCTGCCTTTCTGAGGCTGCCATTTGTTGTTTTTCAGTCGCTCAGTCGTGTCTGATTCTTTGCAACCCCATGTGCTGCAGCACACCCCCTGTCCATCACCAACTCCCAAAGCTTGCTCAAACTCATGTCCACTGAGTCGGTGATCCATCCAACCATCTCATCCTGTCATCCCTTCTCCTCCTGCTTTCAATCTTTCCCAGCATCAGGGTCTGTTCTAATGAGGCAGCTCTTCGCATCAGGTGGCCAAAGTATTGGATCTTCAGCATCAGTCCTTCCAATTAATATTCGGAACTGATTTCCTTTAGGATTGATTAGTTTGATTTCCTTGCAGTTCAAGGGACTCTCGAGTCTTCTCCAACACCACAGTTGGAGCATCAATTCTTTGGCCCTCAGCCTTCTTTATGGTCCAACTCTCACATCCATACATGACTACCGGAAAAACCATACCTTTGACTCGATGGACCTTTGTTGGCAAAATATTGTCTCTGCTTTTTAATATGCTGTCTAGGTTGGTCATAGCTTTTCTTCAAGGAGCAAGCGTCTTTTAATTTCATGGCTGCCGTCACCATTTGCAGTGATTTTGGAGCCCAAGAAAACAAAGTCTGTCACTGTTTCCATTGTTTCCCCATCTATTTGCCATGAAGTGATGGGACCGAATGCCATGATCTTAGTTTTTTGAATGTTGAGCTTTAAGCGAACTTTTTCACTCTCCTCTTTCACTTTCATCAAGAGGCTCTTTAGTTCCTCTTCACTTCCTGTCCTAAGGGTGGTGTCATCTGCATATCTGAGGTTATTGATGTTTCTCCCTGCAGTCTTGATTCTAGCTTGTGCTTCATCCAACCTAGCATTTCATATGATGTACTCTGCATGTAAGTTAAATAACCAAATAACCAAAGTGACAATATACAGTCTTGACACACTCCTTTCCCAATTTGGAAGCAGTCTGTTGTTCCATTTCTAGTTTTAACTGTTGCTTCTTGAACTGCATAGAGATATCTCAGGAGGCAGGTAAAGTGGTCTGGAATTCCTATCTCTTGAAGAATTTTCCACAGTTTGTTGTGATCCACACAGTCAAAGGCTTTAGCGTAGTCAATGAATTAGAAGAAGATGTTTAGTTTTTGTTAACTTTTAGCACTGGATGCACTCTGCTTGGTCAAGCCCATTATATTCCTTGTATGCTACTTGTATACCTTGTTGCTCCTCTTGTATACCATGGGCTAACATTTCAACCCCACTTTGGTCTCTTTGTCTAATGGCATAAGGAACCTGAAATAATTGCATGGCACTTTGAGCTTTCAGCCTGATCTTTCATATCATCTTCTCTATACTAGTGTTTCCTTGAGTACTAAAGCAGCAGAGTCATGGGGATGGAAAGGCAACGTTTTGCGGAGGTGGTCACTTCCCACTTCCACTCCTTGGTTCTGGGAACTGTGTGTTCTAGCCAGGGAAACATGGTGTTCTGCTGCTCAGAGCACATCATGCATCTTTTAGAACTTTCCCCTAGTTCCACAAGCTTTCCTGCCTGCAGTTTGTATCACAAGTGAATTTTCGCTAGACCTTTCTGCCATCATATAAGGCCAGCTCCGTTTGAGCCTGGCTTACTTGCTTGGTAGGACCACTGAACTTTGTGAACCCAGTGCATTATTTTATAAAATGAGTTTGTTGGTCAGAAGCACTGTACTGGTGATGGGGAGTGATGCCTTCAGGAACCCCACCCACGTGGCAGAAACATGGCAGACTTGGGAGTGTACATCCATATCCTGGATAAGGGTCCATTCCAATGAAGATAAACTATTGCCACCTCTGTGATGGAAGAGGTCTAATGTAATTTACCCTGCATGGCTGGCCATCTCCTGCCATGTGGAGTTGGTGGGCAGTCTCAGATTAATTGCATTTGGCAGGGCTCAGCCTCAGCACAGTTAAGTCCTTGTTGTTGAACCCAAGTGTAGTATTCATCCTTGCCACTGTGGCCACCTCCCTTATGAATCCTGGAGCAGCCCTTTCGGCACCTGTGAAAAGAGGCTGGCCAGCGCCCTTGGGGCAGGTCATCTGGTCCAGCTTACTATGAGATCCTCTTACTGGGGCCTTTCAGAGAATGTTCACATCAGATCCAGATATTCTCACTCGCTGTCTTAACTTTCCCCCAGATGTCCCTGTACCAGCCTTTCTGTCCATTGCAGAGTAAATCTTTTCCAATCTTAAACTCAGCAGCTGAGAAGACATTTTCACAGAGCTGCCGGGCCCTTTGTGAGATGACCTGAAGCCAGTTTCTGTTATCCCCCTCTGATGGGTTCCAGTGGCAATCAGAAACCCCAAGAATTAGCACTGTCTCAGAGCCAGTGTCTAGTCATCCTCAAAAGCTCTGATATTTCCCTTTTTCACTGTTGTTTGTGTTTAGTCGCTCAGTCATGTCCGAACGGACTCTTTGTGACCTCCTGGACCATAGCCTGCCAGGCTTCTCTGTCCATGGGATTTCCCAGAGAAGAATACTGGAGTGTGTTGCCATTTCCTTCTCCAGGGGATCTTCCTGACCCAGAGACCGAACCTGTGTCTCCTGCTTTGGCAGGTAGATTCTTTACCACGAGCCACCCGGGAAAGTTTTCTCACTGTGCAAATACCCTGGTAAACGGTTGCAGACCCCGAGGGGAACATTATAGAATGGGCTTGCAATGCTTTTGAGGATTCCTTATCAGCTTGGCACTGCATCCTGATTTACAGGCCTCAGAACATCACGCCGTCTCCCCTCCGGCCTTGGCGCGTGCTGTCTCCTCCCCTGAAACCCTTCTCCTCATCCACCCCGGGCCCGCTCTGCGTCACCCCGCAAGCTTGTTCTCCCATGTCGTGTCCCTCTAGGAGCCTTGTCTGACTCCGTGCGTCTTCTCTCTCAGGGAGCTTCTCGCGCTCTTTCGGCAGCCTGGCCAGTGGCATGCTTGTCACTCCCTTCTCCTGGGGGCGGGGGTCCTGCCGACAGTCCCTCAGCAGGAGCACACGTGGTGGAGGTAGTGAAGGAATGAGCAGAGGCTGCGCCCAGCAGTGTGTGTTGGCCCGGGCTTCCTGCTCTGCTTCCGTCATGGCATCGGTCGCCCCTTCATCGGAAGGCAGGTGAAAGCAGCCTGGGGGTTACAAACTGTTAGTGTTCCTCAGTTGGTCCTAAGAAAGTCAAAACCACATCCTATGCCATCCTAAGAGGAGCTGCAGTATTTCCTGTCCTTTCTGAGGCTAGCTGCCCTCCGGCCCCGCCTATCCCAGGTGACTTCCAGCATCACCACTCGTACCAGTTACTGTTGCTGAGAGTCAACCTGTTGGGCGCCAGCGCTGTACTGGGACTTCCGTGTACCCACGCTGAATCCTCAGGGCTCCCCTTTCTAGCAGCATCCGTACCCTTGGTTCTGAGAATGAGAACCAGACTCAGAATTCAAGCAGCTTGCCCAAGCTCTGATAACTGAAAAGTGTCAGCAGCAGCATGAAAACATGGCTGTCAGAGTACCAGCTTCTGTTCACTACTTTAGCGTCTCTGTTGGGGTGGCGGGATTGTGTGTGTCTGTTTTCTCTTTTAATACATTTTCCCTCTAGTCATGAAAACAAAGCTGTGTTGAACCATGTGGAAGCCAGGAATAGCATTCTACTTGAGCTACTATGTAGGAATCTTTGTTTTAGGTTTTTTCCCCCTCCTCTCTCTTAACAAGGTAGAAGAGGAAAAAGCAACTCCAAAAGAGGGCTCATCTTCCAGCTCCAAGCACTTACCTCAATGCATTGTCTAACTGTTCAGTACACTTTTGTGTTTGTAGAGCAATTTTTTTTTTAACTGCCATTGTTACATTCCGTGTAACCTTTTTCTTGAGTTAACATCTAAGAAACCCAGTCCTTTGGAAAATGCCATAAAATAAATTAAATTTTCCTGGGCACTGTGGTTTCTGTCTGCCTTGGCTTTCGATTTGGCTTTTCTTCTAAGCTGAATGCGCCTCTAAAAATTTTAGCTTGAATCTCCAGCCAAAGCGTGTAGCTTGCTCTCCTGTGGCATCCGAGGCATCTTCCTCGAATGTTCAGGGCTGGGTGGCCAGACCCCCGGGGGGGGTGCTTGGAGGAGGGCACTTTACCACCATGTTAGGAAATCAGCGGGTGTTCGGACAACAGGAGGAGCACAAGAAAAAGACAAGAATTGCCAAAACAAGCAAGTTCTTCCTATTCTTCCCTCCATCTGAGAAACGCTCCCCTCCTTTCCCCAACGACCGAGGCGTGGTCCCCGCCAAAGAAAGCTTTCTCCCTGCTCCCCCGACACAGACTTCATTGTGAGCCATGCTCCCCCATGTCCCCGGGAGCATACATTCATCTTTGTGCTGTTCCTTTGGGTTTGTATTTATTTTCCCAGCCCACTGAAAAGCAGCACCTTTCCCTATTGAAAAGAAATTCTGGAAGCAAAACCCTTTTCCCTTTGAGCCCAGCCCTTCCTCCATATAAACCATCAGTTTTTAGTGTTAGTAGCTCAGTTATGTTCTCCTCTTTGGGACCCTGTGGACTGTAGCCCTCGAGGCTCCTCTGTCCATGGGATTCTCCAGGCAAAACACTGGAGTGGACTGCCATTCTGTCTCCAGGGGGTCTTTCCAGCCCAGGGATTGAACCTGGATCTCCTACACTGCAGGCAGATTATTTACCATCTGAGCTACCAGGGAAGGCCTTCAGAGAGGATAGTGAAAGCTTGCTCTCTGAGACACCATCCTTATCCACTCACGTTACGATCCTTTCCTTACACATGAGGGACAATGAAAATCACTGTCTCTCTGATAGCTCTTAGCCCTGATGAAGCACAGACCATGGGCAGAGAGCACCACCTTAGGCATCACCTTGGCCTGTGTTAACGTCCGCTCCTGCCCTCGTCGGCAACGGGCCTGGAGCTGTGGGCAGCTGTCAGTGCTGCTCTGGAATGGGGCCTCTGACTTGGAAGGGAAGGAAACGGGTGCCCATGTGGTTTCTACAACAGTAAAACAGCACAACAGATTTTCAAAGGTCTGTCATTCTGCTAAATATCCTTAATATTGAGACATTGGTGGTTTTTCCTGTTCACGACGTTTACAATAGACACGGGTTTCCCTATATGTGTCCTGGGGCACCGTGGCTGCATGTGTTTTCTCTTTACACGTGTGTTTAAATAGCTCTGGTTATTGTTTACATTTCTTCCCATAATGTACTCCATCAAAACATTTGCTCAGCTTTCATCCACACGTGAGAAGCTCACCAGGGCAATAATGGAAGCCAGTGCCCGTGAGGCCTCTGGGGAGTGTGCCACAATTCCAGCAGAGATGACTTTTTCCTGGAATTGGAAATTTGTAAAACTTGGTTTTACACTTTTTACCAAAAGTGTGCTAAAGCCGCCCTGACAGCACGAGAGGCTCTGCGTCCTCAAAAGCTGGGGAGACTGGGCCAACCGTTTTTGCAATAAATGGAAAGAAAGGCAAAATCTGTGAACTTTTACGCATTATGTTTCCACCTATAGTTACCTGTTGTGGACATTGCTTAAGTTGCAGTAACTTTTTTTTTTTAATTTTATAAGAAATTAAAACACACAGAAAGACTAACATGCTAAGCTTCCAAAAAGCTTAGGATTCTTTTCACCACATCAAGAGTTGTTGAGTGCCAATTTGAACTTCCTAGAAGACCTTTCCATTGTTATATAAACTTGGTTAAATGGACCCTGCTGGCTGGTGCGTCAGCTGCATCCCCCGTGCACGCTGGCCTTCTTTCAGAAGCGCCTGCCAGCACACAGGAGATACAATGATTTCTCCCTCATACAGTAAAGTCTGAGTGGCCATTAGAAGATGTGCTCAGTCACTCAGTTGTGTCTGACTCTCTGTGACCCTGGGGACTGAAGCCCATCAGGCTCCTCTGTCCATGGGGTTCTCCAGGCAAGAATACTGGAGTGGGTTGCCATTACCTCCATGGGATCTTCCCAACCCAGGGACTAAACCCATGTCTCCTGTGCCTCCTGCCTTTGCAGGCAGATTCTTTACCACTGAGCCCCCTGAGTTGCCAGTCAGTCAGTTCAGTCGCTCAGTCATGTCCGACTCTTTGCAACCCCATGAAACGCAGCATGCCAAGCCTCCCTGTCCATCACCAACTCCCAGAGTTTACTCAAACTCATGCCCATTGAGTCGGTGATGCCATCCAGCCATCTCATCCTCTGTCGTCCCCTTCTCCTCCTACCCCCAATCCCTCCCAGCATCAGGGTCTTTTCCAATGAGTCAACTCTTCGCATCAAGTGGCCAAAGTATTGGAGTTTCAGTTGTAGCATCAGTCCTTCTAATGAACACCCAGGACTGATCTCCTTTAGGATAGACTGGTTGGATCTCCCTGCAGTCCAAGGGACTCTCAAGAGTCTTCTCCAACACCATAGCTCAAAAGCATCAATTCTTCGGCGCTCAGCTTTCTTCACAGTCCAACTCTTGCATCCATACATCACTAACCATGATCACAGAAAACTAGCCAACCTGATCACACGGACCACAGTCTTGTCTAACACAATGAAACTAAGCCATGCCGTTTGAGGCCACCCAAGACGGACAGGTCATGGTGGAGAGGTCTGATTGCATGTGGTCCACTGGAGAAGGGAGTGGCAAACCACTTCAGTATTCTTGCCTCGAGAACCCCATGAACAGTATGAGTTGCCATTGCTGAGGTTCAGATTACTATGCCGATTCCACTGGGGCTTTTCTGGTGATGCAGTCCCTGGCTCAGTGGTAAATAATCTGCCTGCTAAGGCAGGAGACTCAGGTTCAAGCCCTGGGTTGGGAAGATCCCCTGGAGAAGGGAATGGCAACCCACTCCAGTATTCTTGCCTGGAAATCCCATGAACAGAGGAGCCTGGCGGGGCACAGTGCATGGGGTTACAAAAGAGTCCGAAGTGACTTAGCAACTTAACAGCAACAGCAAACCCCATTTTTACTTTTGATTTTGCTTGAGCTGGTTCACTTTCTGCTTCCAAATTTCTTCATATTCAGAAACTGGGAAGTTCAAACAGCTTTACCAAATCCCCTGGGACTCTTGGATTCTAGAAAGAACTTTGTCATCAGATGGTGGTTGAAGACTTTTTTTTTAAGGAGTTGTTCTCAATTGTCTGAGAGCCCAGACCGTTTATCAGCTTTATGAAGACTGACCATGTTTTACTAGAGCTTCCGAAGATGAGTCCTCCTTGGTGGCAGGTGGGACTGGCTGGCTCCCTGCCCTGTTGGGAGAGAGTCATCTGCCACTGATGAGAGGAGTGAGATTGCACCATTCTGTGAGTGAGCTGTCTGTTTTGCCACAGTATTTCTAATGGTGACAGCTGGATGGGGGCCTAAAGTTCTCATGGTTTACCCAGAGAAAACTACGGTTTTCCCTAGCATGTTGGGAATATGGCCCTTGGGACACTTGCCTTGTATTATTCAGATGACTTGGCTGTCACAGTGTGTGTGTGTGTGTGTGTGTGTGTGTGTGTGTTGGGGTGACAGTTGGGGTCAGAGGAGATAGTGAGACCCCCACACACACACTGAAAAAGCTGAATTTTCCTTTGGCAAATCCCAGATAAAATCTTAAAGAGTGAGAGCCTCTCCTGTGTTTGACAGATACTAATGAGGAAAGTTCTCCTCCCATACCCCCCACCCCTCTCCACCCCCCCAGTCCTCAGAAGGCAGTGGCCGTTTCTCACAGAGGTTGCATATAATTTTTTAATGTGTGGGATGACAAGGTATAGTGGAAACTGTTTACCTTGGCATGTACTGTGCATTTCTTGGGAGTTTTATGTCCGTTGCCCTGTAGCAATAGCCTTCCTATGTCTGGGAAGCACTTATGGCATTTACCAGCTTGTCTGTTCCCTTCAAATTCTTTTCCTTTGGCCAGGCCTTCTGATCACAATGCCAAGATTTTACAATTTGTCGCAATTAAGTTTCACATCACTAATATTAATAGCCATTGGGAAGCTCCAGAGAGAAAATAGATAGTAGTTATCTAACTGACTAAATGTCTGTAAGAATTCTTTGACTTTTGAGGGCAAAGGGGGCGCGTGAAGAGGCTCTGTCTAGTGGAGGGGAGCATGCGGAGGTTTCATGCTTTGGGACTGGGAGCTGATAATTCGTTATCTTGGGAATTTGGGGGACGGTAACCCAAGTGATGATTAAAAATTGGAGCGCTTTTGTTCTCAAATTCCCTTACACGACACCCTTTTATTCAGAATAAAATGGAGAATCTAAAATGATGGTTGTTGCAGTTAACTGTTTTCAGCTTACTACTGCAGTTGTTTGAAATGAAGACAATTTTATACTCACTGAAATGTATAATATTTATAAGATATATAAACTGGGCAGGGTGTACCTGCTCCCTTTGGTACAGTAGACATTTATATCACCTCTAAATGAATCCATCGCAGGTTTCTGAGGGAGGTGGATGTTCGTGAAGCATTGCAAACCCCTGGGCTATTATTTCCAGGGAGTTGAGGAGAGGCACATTTAATACCTGCTCAGCCATACTTAATTGTGGAGCTGGTTTATTTTTGTTGTTGCAGTGCAGTGCTGTTATTACTTAGAGCCTAAACTCCAATCAGCTTCAAATGGATCTCAGCTATTTGATCATAAACTATTTCACTAATGGGAAACTTGGCTTAACCTATTGTGTGGAATGTCTTGAGAAAGTCATCCATGTCTGCATTAAGCAAAACCCAGACTAGCTCCACACGACCTCATACGTAAAAAATGAATCCCTGGGAAGAGATGCTAGCTTTAACTTTGAGGCCAAGTTCTGGGGTCATAGTTCTGGGGTCATGTGTATATGCTCATAATTGTGTATGTTTTTGTGCTTACATGTGTCTTTAATGCATAATATAGATATGTATAAACCCACAGATATAAGCTGCTGCTAGAGAAAATAAAAAGTTACAAGGCCTGAAAAGAGACACCAAAAATATGATTTCCGTCCAAATATTTGCAGGAATTTTACTTAATTGCAACCAGAAGTCTGACCTGGAAGTGTAGTGTTTTGACCTCCTAGCTGTCTGGTTTCCTATTTGCAGTGTTTCGCTCTCCCCCAGCTGTGAGAAAATGTATTTTACACAGCTTTAACCCTGTGTATTCTTAGAAACACTGAAATAGGAGTTATTCCCCTGGGGGAAGAGAAATTCTCATTATTTACAAGAATGACTCATAAAGGTTTCTTTTAAATAGAAAACATTTTTGAAACACTTAGCAAATCTTTCTCTGTAAGATATGTTTGAAAATAAAACAGCTTCTGGATTTCCTTTCAAGGTAATGTGAACTTCTGGGAGACTATAAGATTGTGCGTTATGTCAGTTAATCCTCATTTTAGTAAAATGCTATTTAATAACAAAAGTGTACACTTTAGAAATAGTCCTATCGTGAAGGGGCTTTTTTCCAGTTCTAGCTTATTAAATCTCTTTTTCCTAGCCTTTTAGAAAAGTAAAAATTGGGCTGAATAAACTCTGGGAGGCTGTAGTATTGATTGATATTCTAATGGGCCAAAAGACACCGTTGCCATGTAGTTAGGGTAACTTAGGTCTAGGAGGCCTACTGTTGAAAAACTGTAGAATTGACACATCTGATGCTCATAGAGGCATTTGCTGAATATAGCAAGATGTTGGAGAATATTGTTTCTGTGTAGCCTTATAGAGTTTGCCTCAGACATTTCCAGAGGAGAAGCATCATCCTTCCTATTTGATTCATGGATTTGAGTGAGAAACACTGACAGTTCCCATCCATTTAGCTCAAGAACATTTCATCCCATGCTTCTTTCTTTTTTTTTTTTTTAAATAATAGCTTTCTTGAGATATAATTCACATACCAGGTGATTCACTCATTGGACATAAACGATCCAGTGGTTTTTGTATATTCACAAAGCTGTGCAACCATAACCAGAAAACATTTGAGAACATTTTCATCACCCAGTGAAGCCATTACCCCCCATTTCACCCAATACCCGTCTTACCTCCAGCCTTAGGGAACCGCCAGTTGTTCTATCACTTTGCCTAGTCTGGACCTTTCATATAAGCTGACTCATACAATATGTTGTTTTTGTTAACTGGCTTTTTTTTTTTTTTTAATTAATTGGAGGCTAATTACTTCACAACATTTCAGTGGGTTTTGTCATACATTGACATGAATCAGCCATGGAGTTAACTGGCTTTTTAAATTTAGCATAATGTTTTCCAGATTCATCCATGTTGCAGTATTTATCAGTAGTATTTCATTTCTTTTTACTGTCAAAATAGTCTATTGTATGGTATATCACATTCATTTATTTGTTCATTGGTTGATGGACATCTCAGTTGTTTCAACTATTTGACTATCAGGACTTATGCTGGTATGAACATTTATATAGGTTTTTGAGTGGATATTTATTTTAAATTCTTATGAGTATATACCTAAGAATGGAGTTTCTGGGTAATTTTATGTTGCTGTATTTAGTGTACTGAACTTTCAGCCTGTTTTTCAAAGTGGCTGTACCATTTTATATTCCCACCAGAAGTGTAAGAGGGTTCCATTCTCTCCACATCCTGTCTGCACTTGTTATTGTCTGTCATTCTGATTATAGCCATCCTAGTGAATGTGAATAGAAAAGGAAATGGCAACCCACTCCAGTGTTCTTGCCTGGGAAATCCTGTGGACAGAGGAGCCTGGAGGGCTACAGTCCACGGTGTCCCAAAAGGTTGGACATGACTGAGCAACTAAACACCACCAAGCAGATGTGAAGTGGTGTCTTGTGGTTTTGATATCCATTTTCCTGATGGTTAATGATGTTTTCCATCGGTTCAGATACTTGTTGGCCATGTGTATATTTCCTTTGATGAGCTATCTGCTCAAATTCTTTGCTATTTTTTAAAACGAGTTGCCTGTATATTAGTGAGGTTTTATAAGAGTTCATTACATATTTGAAATACAAGACCTTTTTCAGATACATGATTTGCAAAATTTTTCTTGTCTATGGATTGTCCATTCACTTTGTTGATGGTGTCCTTTGAAACACTTAAAATTTTAAATTTTGATGATGTCCAATTTATCTGTTTTTTTCTTTTCATTGCTTGTCACTTTGATATCATATCTAAGAAACAATTAAATGAAGTCCGTGAACATTTACAAGTATCTATTTTTTAAGACTTTACAGTTTTGCCTCTTACATTTAGCTGATTAATCCATTTTGAATTAATTTTGTATACAATGTGATGTATGGGTTCAACTTCATTTTTTTTACATGTGTATATCTAGTTGTCCCCGTACCATTTATTGAAAATTTATCTTCATTTAATTGTCTTGGCAGCCTTGTTGAAAATCAGTTGACAGTAAATAAGAGGGTTCATTTCTGGACTCTCAACTCTATTTCAATTCATTTGTCTTTATGCCAATGTTGCACTATTTTAATTACGGTAGCTTTGTAGTAAATTTTAAATTATCCTCCCATTCTTTTAAAGAACTGTTTTCTTGTCTTCCTAGCAAGGTTAGAGCTAACATTTACTGGTCAGGATCAAGACTCTGTTTTAACCTAGTCAGTATAAACACCATTTTAAATTATTATAAGAAGTTGTTTTGACAATCATTACAAAACAGTCGTTTTAACAATCATTGTGATTTAATTGTTTTAACAATCATTATAAAGCAGTTGTTTTAACAATCGTTATAAAACCTGACTTTTAATGAATTAACTAAGTACTATTGATTCTGCCAGGGTTTTAGATTAAACTCTTTCACAAATGTATCAACTCCAACAAATGGTTACTTCATTTTAACCAAATCACTGAAGAGAAAAGTGATTCTTGTTACAGTCAAGGTCTTCCCATTAATGGGAAAGACTCAGGGTTATCAGTATCTGTAAGGTATGACTGGGACACACATGAGTCTCAGTCCCTCTCATTAAAATCCTTTACTTTAGGTTGTAAAGTTGACTGGGACTTAAAGTCTGGTCTCCTTTGCTTATCTGTCCAGCCTCATCCTTCATCCCTTTCCTTCTGTGCATTTTGAACCCTACCCTCCAGCATCCCCAGGAGCCACCAGGAGTGGCCTGTGGTTTTACACAGACGTGGGTGCCATGCCCCCACCCATCCTCAGTCCTCCTAGCGGGATCCACCTGACGCTTGCACACTCTGCCTGGATGTCCCTGGGGGAGGTTCCTTGGGATCTCCCTCCTCCCAGATGACTGTTCTCCCCCTTGTTTGACTACACGCACCCTTTCTTGGCACACGAGTTCCGCACGTCTGTTGTTGCCCTTCATCATCCTCCTGCTCCTCTGTCGCCTCTCTGGGGTAGACGCACAGGCAGCAGGGCTGGGATGCCTCAGTTTGTGTATTCCTGTTAGAGGAACAGCTTCTGACAAGACAACATATATACACACACACACACATTTCCTTTCATGCTGGTCCCTGTAACTCCTCTTCTGCGATCATTTTCAGCAGAGTGCCTTGAGAATACGGAAAACTCCAGTGTGCTGCCAGCCTGCCACCTGCATGACAGCTCATCAGTATGATGTGTACTGTCATGTGCAGCTTCTGTTACATGACTAGCAGAATTTCTGGGCAAAGATGCACATCCCAAGCCTGTTTAACCCTGATGGCCTTACTGCCATTTCCAAGGAATCTCTGATTTTTACTGAGTTCAGTAAAGCTTTTCTTGGTTGGTTTGTTAGAAAAACTATATTTTGAGAAGGGAGCTGAGGAAAAGTTGACCCCTGCTCCAGTGCCTTGAGAAGGGATTTTAATGGCGGGAATGAGCAAAGTGGAAGGGCAGACACGGGTGGATGGGAAAGAAGTGGGCCTCAGAGCTTGGGACCTCAGGGCAAGTCCAGGGCCCGCGGCTGGGGGTGATGCAGCAAGTGTGGGCAGGGCTGGCATTTCGGGGGACTCTGAGAAGTACTAGAGCTTCTTGTAGAACCTGGGCATGATAGGCTCGGCAGGAGGCAAGTGCCCCTGAGAAAGGGTGAAGGCAAATGCAGTAACCCAGCAAGTATCGCAAGGCCACGGAGGAGCATGGGAGGGACCGGGCAGGGCTCGAGGCTGGAGGAAGCGCGCGAGCTCCTGCCCTTGCATGGGTGGCCTCAGCTTTGAGGCTCACAGAGCCCCAGGTCTCCCCGTGGGCCACTCCAGAGTCCTGCAGAGGGCCAACTGTCTTCAGATACCAAGTGGAGAGGCCCGTATCATGTGGCCCTTCTCATAAAAGCAGTTAAAGGAAGAGAGAAAGTTGCTTTGAAAAGAGCAGGGACCTGTGTCTCAGATCTCAGTCAAGTGAGTTTAAGCGTGATCTTGAAAACATGAGTGGAGAGAGAAAGAACAGGGGAAGCAAAGTGGTTCTGTGGGAGGCACCGCCAGGAAGCTGGGAGGTTTGGGATAATGAAACGTTCTGGGAGGCTTTGTGGAGCCTCAGGGGATGGTGAGTTCTCAGCATTCAGCAAAAGAAAAATACACAAGTCAAGTGGGAATGGGGTTTTGATGGAATGATGGAGCAGTGCCTCCTCCCAGGGCTGGGCGGCAGCACGGGGTACGGCCAGGGGACAGCTTAGCTCTTGCCGAGGTGCGTCAGACCCTCTCCACGGGCCTGAGAGGGTCTGCTCGCTGCAGTCCTACTCTTGCCCTCTCCATCCCTCTCTTTCCTGGACGCCTCCCTTTCTCCCAGTCTTAGCAATGGATTTAAACCTGTTTTTCCTTTTACGTGGAGTCTGCGTTTTTAGTGGGAAGATCTCCTTGAGCTCAGCCTGTCAGATTCCTCAGATTCAGTTTTTAGCAGTATGCTCATTTTACTGCAAGGATGTATTTTTTAAAGAATCCTGGACTTTTAAATTCCAAACTTAATTTTGGTGGTGTGGCTTGAGTCTGCAAAATATATACATCTGTATCTATACTTATCCATATACTTATATCTGTAATCAAGTTATATTTTCAGCTTGGGCTGCTAATAGTTAAAGAATCTCAGAGTGAGGTTACGATTCCTGTTCTAAGTACAGCAGTGTGTTTACTGAGGCTTCACAAAGATAGAGCTTTACAGTCACCTGTTGGGCTATTTCTGCTTTGGTTGCCTTTTAATCTCCTTAGAAAAGATGATTCTAAAGACTACTGCTGAATTTCACAACATATAAAGAATACTTTTGCATTCTTTATAAAATATTATTTCCAAAATGAGCAAATTACCTCAGAAAGCAAGCTTTAATCAAGATTTATGTTCTGTGACTTTGAAAGAAGGCTATTAACACAAAATATTTAAAACAAAAATATGCATCTTTTTTAAGTTTCTTGAATAGTTTCATCCAGTGATGGTGTTTCTTTTTAAAAAATTAAGCTTCTTCAAAAGAATCCTCATTCTCATTTTGTAACTTAGAAATTTCAAATACATACAACAATAAAACCATGCAATGGACCCCCACTTCCATCGTCCAGCATCACATCTTTAACATATGGCCAGTGTTATTTCATTTGTGCTTTTTCCTGTCCCTCCCCCCAATTATTTTAAAGTAAATGCTAGACAACATATTATTTTACACAAAAATGATTCAATATACTTAGCTCTAAAAGATGAGGGGTTTTTTGGTTGTTGTTTTTTAAATGATCAGAGTGCCACCCAGGAAAAGAAATATATTAATGTCATCAGATATATAGTCTGTTTTCAGAGTTCTCTGAATATCGCTTCAATTCTTTTATAATTGGTTTGTTCAAATCAGGGTCCAAACAAAGTTAATCTACACATTGATTGCATTCCGCTGATTCTCTTTACCTAAGATAAATATCTCTTTGAACCATGAGAACACTCCTCCCAGCTTTTCTTCCATGCTATTTACTTGTTGAAGAAACTGGGTCAAGTGTCCTCTGGAATTTCCCACATTTGGGGTTTGGCTGCATCTACAGGGTGGTGTTCACATGCCCTCCCAGCCCTGTGTTTCCCGTAGCCTGGCAGTGAGCGCTTTGATGAAGTCAGGTCCCCTGTGATTGTCCCTCGTGCAGGAGTCCTTTGTGGTAGTTGGGCTTACTTACCACAGCCTCTCATTGGGCAGCACGTGATGCTTGTATCTCTTTTACTCTAATATTAACCATGTATATGTGGCGATAATGGAGTTTCTGTTTTATGATCTTTTTATCAGTCAGTATTTTCCATTGGTTCTTTTGATATTTCTACTATAGTACGTCAAGGCTGTATATTGTCACCCTGCTTATTTAACGTATATGCAGAGTACATCATGAGAAACGCTGGGCTGGGAGAAGCACAAACTGGAATCAAGATTGCCAGGAGAAATATCAATAACCTCAGATATGCAGATGACACCACCCTTATGGCAGAAAGCGAAGAAGATCTAAAGAGCCTCTTGATGAAAGTGAAAGAGGAGAGTGAAAAAGTTGGCTTAAAGCTCAACATTCAGAAAACTAATATCATGGCATCTGGTCCCATTACTTCATGGCAAATAGATGGGGAAACAGTGGATGACTTTATTTTTCTGGGTTCCAAAATCACTGCAGATGGTGATTGCAGCCTTGAAATTAAAAGACGCTTGCTCCTTGGAAGGAAAGTTATGACCAACCAAGACAGCATATTGAAAAGCAGAGACATTACTTTGTCAACAAAGGTCCGTCTAGTCAAGGCTATGGTTTTTCCAGTGGTCATGCATGGATGTGAGAGTTGGACTATAAAGAAAGCTGAGCGCTGAAGAATTGATGCTTTTGAACCGTGGTGTTGGAGAAGATTCTTGAGAGTCCCTAGGACTGCAAGGAGATCCAACCAGTCCATCCTAAAGGAGATCATTCCTGGGTGTTCACTGGAAGGACTGATGTTGAAGCTGAAACTCCAATACTTTGGTCACCTGATGCAAAGAGCTAACTCATTTGAAAAGACCCTGATGCTGGGAAAGATTGAGGGCAGGAGGAAAAGGAGATGACAGAGGATGAGATGGTTGGATGGCATCACTGACTCAATGGACATGGGTTTGGGTGAAGTTGGTGCTACAGTTCATGGGGTCGCAAAGAGTCAGACACGACTGAGTGACTGAACTGAACTGAACTGAACTATAGTAAATATAAGCAAAACAAAGTTTAAAAGACCGCATTGTGTACTCTTCTAAACTTTGCCTGTAGCATCCATAGTTGGTTCCTTTTTTAACCAGACCTATATGAGATCTGATTTAGTGTCTTAATTAAGATCATAAGTCATTGTATACCTATCACTTTAATTTTTACATATCAAAATGATGTACATTTTGTGTGAACTCTAAGGACTTATGGAAGATAAAAAAAGGAAAAGCCCGTGGTGAGATTTTTGTTTTTTTTTTCCATATGAAAAACTTGATCAACAGGCAGTTAAGAGAGAGAAAAGAAAACAAAGAAGGCATGAGAGGTGTTCTTTGAAATCTTCCAGAGGTACGATAATAATTGAGCATTGGCTTCTCATAAATTGTTTTGGTAGTTTGGGCATTGAGTACCTTAAAAATTAGCTTTCTCTCCATGCCTCTTCACTGTTGCTGTAGTATTCTTGCTAAAGGCCTATTTGTTTGTGTTTAAGGAACCAGGGTAGCTTCTCTTATATTCACTTACAGAACTTGCATTTTGTTTTTGTCTTCCGAGAACTTTGTAAAGTACTACCATTACCCTAGCAAGCCTCTTGCTACTAATTTCATTATAACACACCAGTAAATCAGCAAAATAAGATTTAGAGCAGTGACTTCCAAACCTAAACTGTGCATCAGAATCCCCTGGAGCTTTCTAAAAACAATCCAGTTCTCTGGCACCTCCCCAGCTCTACATAGATTATCAGATATGAGGGTTGCAGGAATCCTATGCATGTGTGAAAGACCCTAACTTTGGAGATTCAGATTCCCCAAGTGATTTAGATATGGGCAGGGAGCTCATGCTTGGGAGATGGAAAAACTCGAGACCCATAGATGGTTGCTTGAACTTCAGAGTGGTTTATTTAATAACTAGAAGAGACAGTAGGATTGATGATAAATGTTGGACATATTTGGTGTTTTCATCCATGGCTGGATGAGTGCATCAAAAATGGCAAAAAGACCTAGCGCCTTGTAAAGGAGATACAAATCCCAAATGACTGACAATCCTGAGAGGAATGCTCGTTGCAGACATAGGCTGAGTATTGGATAGAGAACAGAAAACAGACTACCTCCACCCGGAGGAGACAGCAGTGACCGCCTGTCTGAGGGCCAGAACCACAGGAAGGGCCTTGCAGACTGAGAGGCAGTGCCTGCTGAGAAAGCCGGCAGAGCCTGGGCAGCAAAACGGGGATGCGTGATGCGCTGCCTTCACTTCTGCGGTTCCCCCCGAGCTCCTCATCTTTGCAGAGTGCCTGGAATAGAGGCTTGTCTTTTTGTGCCCTTTATCACGCTCGTTCATTCTTCTGCTGTGGACTTACCTCAGCAGTGCTTTCAGCCACCTCTTGTTTGTCAGCGCCTAGTGTTCCGTTGTATTTCTGCCTTTGCTGACGCGTTGGTTCCTGAAACTCTTCCCTTAGCTTCTAAGACCTCTCTCCCCTGGCTACCCCTCTTCCTGTCCAGCCACGTCTGTGGGCGCCTCTGCCCCTTCCTCGTCCTCTTCACGTCTTGGTTGGCGTGCTCCACGGTGGATGTTTTTGCCCTTTAGCCAGAGTTGGCTCAGCATTTATCTCCGGTCTTCACTTCCCTCTGAAGTCCACGCCTCATTTCTGTGTGCTTCCCAGACAGGTGTGCTCACTGTCTAAAGCTTGGATCATGGTCTCACTGATCCCCACCACCACCAGCTCCCCGCCCCGTTCCCTCAGAGGCCTCCATTCGCCCTCTCAACGAAGCTGGGAGATGTGTCACTGGGACCCCTTCTGCCTTCACTGGTTGTTGACCACCAAACCTGTCTCTGCTTCTGTCCCTGAAGTGTCCCTTGAACGTGTCCCATGTCCCTTTCTCATTAGTCCTGTGGTGACCCATGATCCTCATCTTGCCCCACTGGGCTTGCAAGAACTTCTACCAGTTTCTGCCACTCTGTGCCATCACAGAAATGCAGCCCCATGTGCTACATATTCTGACTTTTCAAGCAAAACTGGAAGTCCATATTTTCATGTAAAGTTTCTGAATCCTTAAAATGCTTGTAACTAATTTAGAAACTTTGATAACACCATGTGCACCTTCATAGTCCACTAGTTTGTAACGTTTTACTTAAATATAAGGTAAAAATATCATAAGAAAATGACAATGTAAGTGATTTTGTTTTCTTTTGGCATGAGAAAAAGCTTTATATCAGAATTTCAAAACAAGACATGTATTTGACTAAATAAAATTGGAAAATACTTTGGCCAAATAAAAATACTATAAACAGCTAAAATATAAGTGATGCTATGGGAAGAAAAAATTTTCAGTTAAAGGTCAATGTAGTTCTTATAAAATTATGCTTATAAATCAGTGTGAAAGATAACTTCAGAAAAGCTCTCTTCCCTAATAGAAGTGAACAGAGGACGTGTAGACATACAAATGGATCTGAAATAAAGCTTATCCTTACTTGTAGTCAAAGAAATAGAGATTAAAAAGCCATGAGCAAAAAAAAAAGCCATGAGCACTGGTGAAGCCATGCACACCTGTTCTGTATTTGAAGGTCCAGTATTGGTGCAAGTGTGGGGAAATGGGCATGATGGTATACTCCTGGTAGGAATTTGAATTGAGCTTCCCTGGTGGCTTAGATAGTAAAGAATCCACCTGCCATACAGGAGACCTGGATTCGATCCCTGGGTCTGAAAGATCCCTGGAAAAGGAAATGGCAACCCACTGTAATATTCTTGCCTGGAGAATTCCATAGACAGAGCAGCATGGTGGGCTGCAGACCATGGGGTCACAAAGAGTCAGACACGACTGAGCAACTAGCACTTTCACACTTTTCTGGAATGGAATGTGGCAATTTCACATTGGTCAAAGTTTTAGCAGGATCCTGGAAATTAGGAAAAGAGAAAACAAATTTATCATTAAAAAAAAAAAATCAAAGTTCCAGGAAACAGTGAAAAAGACAGTAGGAGGCAAGAATTGAAGTGGAAAAGACTAACAGCTTTATAAAAGCAGTGAAGGATATGTTCATATGTTCTCTGGTTTAAGAAATCTCAGCAGATCCCAGCAGGATAAATTTTTCAAAAGATCCCAGATATATTGTAGTAAATTCCAAAACACCAAGCAGTTAAAGTGTTAGTCAGTCTTCCCTGGTGATCAGACGGTAAAGAGTCCACCTGCAATGCATGAGAGCCAGGTTTGATCCCTGAGTGGGGAAGACACCCTGGAGAAGGGAATGGCTACCCATTCCAATATATGACTTTAATTAAGTTCCAAAACACCAAAGACTTAAAAGAGATCTTAAAAGCTGCCAGAAGGGAAAGACACATCATCTTTAATTAACAGGAAAAAAGTGGAATCCAAAACACTGGCATGCCTTTTTTCCAAAGTTCTGAGAAAAAAATAATTGTCAACCTAGGATTCTATATTCTGTGAAGTTGTTCTTCAAGATTGAAGGTGAAATAAAGAAATTTTAAACATAGAGACAACTGGAAAAGCTTATTGCTCACAAAGATGTCATTAAAAGGATTTTCAAAGGCTCTTGTTTAGAAGCAGGGCATGATCCCAGAGAAGAGACCTGAGAAACAGTCAGATGCAAACAAAGAAAATGATAACTGTGCAGATGCTGCTAAGCAACAAAAGTGAGTAATTTATGGGATTTATAAAAATCAAGATAAAGCTAAGATCCTGGAAAGCATTGGCAGGTATGTAGTGGAAGAGGGGCATGGGAGATTAGTTAAAGTATCTGTAGGTCTTGACTTTTTTGGACGGTGGTAAAAAGGTAGACTAGCTTTAGACTTATTAGGTTAAATACTCATTTGAAAAAAAATAATGTGAACTCTGCAAGAATAGAAAAATGAAAAGTGAAAGTGAACGTTGCTCAGTCGTATCCAGCTCTTTGTGACCTTATGGACTATACACTCCATGGAATTCTCCAGACCAGAATACTGGAGTGGGTAGCCTTTCCCTTCTCCAGGGGATCTTCCCAACCCAGGGATCGAACCCAGGTCTCCTGCACTGCAGGCAGAGTCTTTACCAGCTGAGCCACAAGGGAAGGCCATGAATAGACAGGGATGATACAAATTTCAGAGTAGGAGGAGGAAAATGGAAAGAATGGAGGAAAAACATATAAGTCAACCCAAGATGGCAATAAAAGAGTCTTGAAAAGAAAACACAGAAAAAGTGAAACAAATAAAAGAATAGACACTAACCTATATTTATTGGTAACGATGATCAAATATTTTTGACTAGATTGTTAAAGATTTTATTCTTGTGCTATTTATAAGAGATACTCCTAAAACATAAGACTTCAGAAAAGTCAAAGGTAAGAGGAAGGAAAAGGGTACATTCGACCAATACCATTGAAAAGCAAGCTGGAGCAGGCATATTAGTGTTGAATCAAAAAATCTTTAAGGCACAGAACATTACTAACGTTAAAGAAGATCACTGACTATTGAGTAAAGACTCAATTCATTGAACATATAAAAGTTCTAAACCTAAAAATATCATGCTTAATGGACAGAGTTGAAAAAAATTTGATAAGTCTACCATCGTAAAAGGAGATCTTTAGCTCCCCATTCTCATTAATTAATTGATTACAAGGATGAGAAGCTAAAAAGGTGGAAGATTGGACCAAAACAAATAACAAATTTAAACCAGTGGACATATTTTGAACACTGAACCCAGTAACCAGAGAATGCTCATATTTATCAGATATGCAAAGAACATTTATGAAACTAGATTGCATTAAACTGTTAAGCAAGCCTCAAAAAATTTCAAAAAATATGATCATTGTAAGATCACATTCTCTGTGATAAAATTAGGTTAGAAATCAATAACAAAGAGGTACTTTTCGAAATTAAAAAGCACATTTGTACATAATATGTGGGTCAGAAATGAAGTCTGAATTGAAATCAGAAAACATTTGAAATGAATGATAATTAAAAGACTACTTTCCAGAAGTAGGGCATACCTAAGAGAAAGGCTGAAAATGAATGAGTTAAGCATTTAGCTTAAGAAGTTAGAGCAACTTAATAAACTCAAGAAAAATAGAGGAGACAAATGAAAGGCTATACAGAAATTATACAGAAAATGTATTAAATCAGGGGTGAAAAAAAGTGAGAATTGCTAGAAGTAGAAATACTAGTAATGAAAAAGATATAATTAAATGTCAGTAGAAATTAAGACTAATGAAAGACTATTAAGAACCACTTCATGCTAGTCAATTTGAAAACTTAGGTGAAAAGGGAAAAAAATCATAGAAAAAGATAAGCTGCAAAGTCAAGTTTAGAATAAATAGAGGACTTCCCTGGTGGTACAGTGGTTAAGAATCCGCCTGCCAATGCAGGGGACACAGGTTCGACCCCTGGTCCAGGAAGATTCCACAGGCTTCAGAACAGCTAAGCCCGTATGTCACAACTGCTGAGCCCACGCACTGCAACTACTGAAGCCCATGAACCTAGAGTCTGTGCTCCACAGCAAGAGGAGACCCCACAATTAGAAACCCCCACAGCAGCATAACCAAAAAAAGGAAAGACTCTGCACTCCCCATCAAGGGACACAGATCTGAGGCCCCAGAATGTCAGTCTCCCAGTCACGTCTGACTTAAACTGTAGCCTAGCCCACCAAGCGTCTCTGTCCATGGAATTTCCCAGGCAAAAATACTGGAGTGGGTAGGGGAATCTTCTCAATCCAGGGATTGAATCCCGGTCTCCCTCACTGCAGGCAGATTCTTCACTGTCTGAGCCACTAGGGAAACCCCTGATGCCCCAAAGTGGGGCCAAAAAAAAGAATAAATAGAAAACCTTAATAACCCCTGTTAAAGAATTTAGACCACTATTTCAGAAGTACCAGATCTGAACATTTTATCAGGGAATTCCCTCAAAATTTAAGAAATAGGTAATTCCAACTTTGTATAATAGAATAATAGCTAACATTTCCAACTCATTTTATGAGGTTAGTATAACTTGACACTAAAACCAGATAAGGACAATAAAAGAGAGGAAAATTACAAATCAGCTTCACTCAAACAATAAAAACAGAAATCCTAAACTAAATGTTAGCAACCCACATTTGATGATGTGGAAGAGGAATCATGACATGATGCCAAGTTGGTTCATAATTAGAAAGCCTATTAGTATTTACAACATTAATATGTTAAAGGGGAACAGTGCATATGGTAACTAGATTGAAAAAAAGTAGCTATCATTCATGATAAAATTTCTTGGAAAGATTAGGATCATGTCTACAAAAGTCTATAGCAAATATTGTTCTCAGTGGTAAAACATTAAAAGCGTTCCTTTTTGTAACTGAGAGGACCACAAAGGTGGTTATTGCAATATTCAACAATTACTGGAGGTTCCAGCCCAAACACTAAGACAGGGAAAATAATACAGGTGAAATATTGGAAATAAAGAACAAAATTTTGGGGGGTAAATGTATCCATAGAAAAGCCTAAAGGAAATATGCAGACTAATTATTACAATTAATAAGAAGATTTAATATGTTTTTCAGCTATAGGTCAGCATATAGAAATCAGTTTATTATAGCAGACAGTTGGAAAATGTAATTTTTAGGAGCTGATGTCTATAGCAGTAGTAATAAAAGAATAGGAAGTTCCTCATAATAAACTTAATAAAGTATGCAATAAATTTATGTAGAAAAATTTAAAACTTTATCAAAAGACATTTTAAAAGTCCTTAAAAGTAATTGGGAGACTTACCATGTTAAATGCATATGAAATCTCATTATCATAAAGATCTTATTTTCCCCAACTTAATCTATAGATTGAAGGTCTTTCTAACCACAGCTCCCAACAGAGTTTTTTTCATGAAGTTTGACAAACTAATACTAAAAGCTATATGACAGTATGAAGGGCCAAGAATAACTCCAAGTAATTTTATGAAGAGTGGAAACTGTGTTGAGGATCAGGAGAGGAACTTGCACTACTGAATATTGCAATTTATAAATGAAGCTGAGGTAATTAACACAGTTTTCGTTGACTCTTAGTCAATGGAGTAAAATAACTGAGAAAGACCAGTTTATATATGATAGAGCTGTCATTTCAGATCATTGGGGACCTTCTATTTGATTGTTCAATAGAGTATTCATTGGGGAAAGAGTAAAAGTGGATTCCTAACGGATACCATACACAAAGTCAATGTACTTAACATTGAGACTTGGTAAAAAACCAGATTATAAAGCAACGTTTCTAACCTGTCTCCATTTGTGTAAAAAGAGAATGTGTGTGTGATTATAGATCTTGAGAAAATATCTGGAGGATATTGAAGTTAAGGTGACAAGTGACTGTCTCTGGGTTGGGTGGTTGGCTTTTTGATGATTTAATCATCGCCTTTTTTTGTTTCTGTTTAGTTTTTTTTTTTTTTTAATAACTTAAGTGTATATTACTTTTAATTAGAATTTTTTTTCATTTTTAATTTTCCCTCTGTTTTGTATCTATTTTATTTTTAGTCTTCTTTGAGATTATCTTTTCAAATTCTTCTTGGCAATTTACAAACTGCCTCCTCCCTTCACGCACAGAAAAAACATTTTCATTGTGATTTTGATTGGAATTGTCTGGTTCATAATAGTCATGCAGTACATGTTTGTTAAATAAATAAAGGGACAATTCACATCTTAACACTGGTTAAGCCTTCCAACCAAGAACATGATATGTTACTCAAATCTTTTCAAGTCCTTTTTTTCCTAAATGTGAGCTTTTCTGTTTTTTAAAAATACAGATCTCACACCTTCATGCAATTATTGTTTTCTAAAATGGTATAGTCTTTTCGTTTTCCCCCCCATTGAGTCAGACCATTAACTGTGTAGCTTTACCATCAGGACTTAGAAGTGTCAGAAAGATGATTAAATGTAGATAAACACATCCTGTGTAGTGAGGTCAAGGACCTGGGTTTATTTAGCTTAGAGTAAATGACTACATTGAAACTGAATACCTGTCTCCAAGCACGTGATAGCGGCCAGCTTTCCTTCAACTCTGCTGAAGACAAGACACAGGAAAATGAGCTTCAACTAGAGTGTGAGTGACTCAGATTAAAGATTGCAAACTGACAGTGTGACGCCAAAGCTTGGGAACATTTCCTTTGGACTGCAGAGTATAATTTAAAATTTTGAATTCATTGCTAATTTGAAATTTGGGAGGTCTCACATGAAAATTTAGATTTCCAGCTTTTCTGGCAAGGCATAAAATCTAGTATTCTGTGCGGGAGTTCCCAGTGGCAGCTGATGGCTGGAATTCCAAAGCGACGGCCCCTCTTTAAACCAGGTGTGTGCTTTCTCCAGTTCTCCATGTCGGAACCCCGCCCTTCCTGTTACCTGTCTTGCCCCTTAAGCGTTTTAGTCTGCAACCTCAGCTCCAGTGATAAAGGAAGAACTGAGCTGCCCACACACAGGCATGGCATTTTTCATTTTCAGTGTTGTTTTTGAAATGTGGTTTAAATATGGTCTGAGTATGAAGCAAGAAGTGGACCAGGTGACTTCTCAAAGCTCTTTCCTGTCCTGTGAGTCTGTGATCCTGTTGGAATGGTACCATGGCTTAAGAATTCAATGCATGCGGTTGTCGGAGCTGCAGTGCGCCCATCGCAAGACACGGAGGCCACAGAGGGCATGCCTCGTCTATATTTCTTCGAGTCGGGCACGGGAAGTTGGACAGATTTTGCAGAGGACCTGTTTCAAGAGCCAAGAGTTCAAACAACTAGCTACTTCATTTATAAGATTTGTTAAAAGTCTGTTTCTTTTGTACATAGTTATATAAATGTGAGTGAAGGACTTTATCGGTAACTTTGAGTTTTATAAGTATCCAGTATCACATCACTCCATCATTACTGTGGGGAACCATTGTTTTGAATATCATTTCATCTGTGCTTGAATATTATGTAAGCACAGTTTTCATATTTAATGTTAAGGGTATATATAAACAAAAAAATAAGAAAGCAGTATGGGAAAATAATCTGAAATGATAATTTCTCAGTCTGTGGAAAATTCTTTTTTTTTTGAAAATTCTTAAAGAGATGGGAATACCAGACCACCTGGACCTGCCTCCTGAGAAATCTGTATGCAGGTCAAGAAGCAACAGTTAGAACTGGACATGGAACAACAGATGGGTTCCAAATCAGGAAAGGAGTACGTCAAAGCTCTTTATTGTCACCCTGCTTATTTAACTTATATGCAGAGTACATCATGAGAAACACTGGGCTGGAGGAAGCACAGGCTGGAATCAAGATTGCCGGGAGAAATATCAATAACCTCAGATATGCAGATGACACCACCCTTATGGCAGAAAGCAAAAAAGAACTAAAGAGCCTCTTGATGAAAGTGAAAGACAAGAATGAAAAAGTTGGCTTAAAACTCAACATTCAGAAAACTAAGATCATGGTATCTGGTCCCATCACTTCATGGCAAATAGATGGAGAAACAATGGAAACAGTGACAGACTTAACTTTTGGGGGCTCCAAAATCACTGCAGATGGTGAGTGCAGCCATGAAATTAAAAAGTTCTTGCTCCTTGGAAGAAAAGCTGTGACCAACCTGGACAGCATATTAAAAAGCAGAGACATTACTTTACCAACAAAGGTCCATCTAGTCAAAGCTATGGTTTTTCCAGTAGTCATGTATGGATGTGAGAGTTGGACTATAAAAAGAGCTGAGCACTGAAGAATTGATGCTTTTGAACTGTGGTGTTGGAGAAGAGTCTTGAGAGTCCCTTGGACTGCAAGGAGATCCAACCAGTCCATCCTAAAGGAAATCAGTTCTGAATATTCATTAGAAGGACTGATGTTGAAGCTGAAACTCCAATACTTTGGCCACCTGAGGGGAAGAACCGACTCATTTGGAAAACCCTGATGCTGGGAAAAATTAAAGGCAGGAGGAGAAGGGGACGACAGAGGATGAGATGGCTGGATGGCATCACCGACTCGATGGGCATGAGTTTGAGCAATCTTGGGGAGCTGGTGATGGACAGGGAAGCCTGGCGTGCTGCAGTCCATGGGGTCATGAAGAGTCGGACATGACTGAGCGACTGAACTGAATGGAACTGAACTGATGGATCTTGTAAATAATAATAGCATGTGGCCAGTGGTATTACGTACAGAGTCTGTCAGGTTATGAGTAGTGAGGCTACAGGTAGAAAATTTGTTTTGTTTTTTTACTGACTAAATTTGGCCACAAGTAATTATTTTGTTCACAGGTTTTTTTTTTTTTGTTTGTTTTTTTTCTTTAATGGCTCTAACCAGTTTGCCCATTTGTTTTGGCATCAAATAGACATAGCTTTATTGTGACTCAGAGTCCAGTACTGTCCTTATTTAAAGACATGAAATGTTATCTCAAGGGAAATTTTTTGGAGTCTCTAAATGTCTTGGGTAATAAGTGAAATTTTTAACCCAGGACCAAATATTCCATTTACCCACCCAAATTGTTTCCCAGTTGTGGTCTTAGACTAGGCTCCTGTGTGTATTCTTAAACTTATGACGGGACTCTTGTTTTTTGGTTCCCACAGAACAATTTCTTTCTACATCCACACCCACATCAGCAGTGATGAAGGTCACACTGAGACCCACAAAATGTTTCAGAGGGCTCCATAAAGTCTTTTCCCAAGGCCCCGTGTCATACTTAGTTTGTCCTTTAAGTTCTAACAGATGGTATCAAACTCATGACTTTTCTAGCCTTGACCATCTGATAAGGACAGGTATCACTTTCCAAATAGGCACAGTTCCAGAAGTCTTGACTTATGACATCATTTCTCCTGAACAAAATAGCTTTAAAACAGATGCAGTTTCCATCTTTTAAGTGTGTTCTATGTTCCTGGAGTAGTCCAGCACCAAGATATTGTCCGTACCTGATAGGTATCAGCCCCTTCCTTCCTGCTGTCTTATTAGATCATACTCAAGTCTTCAGCTGGTGAATGAGCCTTGACTCAGGACCTCAGCCTGGAAATGGTCACAAGTCTGAACCGGCTCACAGAAGGGAGCTGCTGCTCGTTCAGCCAGGAGGCATCTGACTGCCACCAGCTGCCCTTTCTTACAGCAAAGGTAGACCAATATGAGACCAGTCTCCCACCTGCTTAGGTAAGCTTACCTTTGCTGAAAGTTGAAGTATTTATAAATTTAAGGTTTGGTTTCTTTGAAATCAACTTTAGGACTAAATCTTCAAATCATCTCTGTTCTAGACTTCAAATTGTGATCACAGCTTTAGTTTAAGCTTACAATTTCCTGCAACAGCTAAAGAAACCATAAAATTAATAAGTGGCTGGCATTCTAAAATAGTGGATAAAAGGGAGAGAGAGAGATTATTCTAGGTGAAAGAGACAAAACCAGATGCAGTGCCTGACCTTTGGTTGGATTCTAATTCAGGAGGAGTATCAGTGATTTGGGGGACAGTTTGAGAATTTCAATGTGGACTATTTAAGCAATAATGTCATGTCAGTTACGATTATGGGATTTTGTGATGTAGGAGAATGTCATTGTCTAGGAGTCTTTATTACATATTGTGGAGTTATTCGTCATGATGTCTGTTCTGAAATGGTACATAGCAAGTGTGTATGTGAAATATGACCATTATTATATTATAATTATAATGATCAATTATCCTTTATAATTATCAGTATTAACTATTATTGAGTCTGGATGATGGGCTTTGGGTGTTCATGGCACTGTTTTTCCACTTTTCTGGGTGTTTGAAATTTTTCTTTTTTTTTTTTTTTTTTTTTTTTTTTTTTTTTTTTTTTTTGAGTGACATAGCATTATACTTCCAAGTGGGTTTTATTTTTTTTTTATTTTATTTTATTTTTTTTTTTAAATATTATTTTATTAGTTGGAGGCCAATCACTTTACAACATTTCAGTGGGTTTTGTCACACATTGACATGAATCAGCCATATAGTTACACGTATTCCCCATCCCGATCCCCCCTCCCACCTCCCTCCCCACCCGACTCCTCAGGGTCCTCCCAGTGCACCAGGCAAGAGCACCTGACTCATGCATCCCACCTGGGCTGGTGGTCCGTTTCACCATAGATAGTATACATGCTGTTCTTTCAAAACATCCCACCCTCACGTTCTCCCCCAGAGTTCAAAAGTCTGTTCTGTACTTCTGTGTCTCTTTTTCTGTTTTGCATATAGGGTTATCGCCACCATCTATCTAAATTCCGTATATATGTGTTAGTATACTGTAATGTTCTTTATCTTTCTGGCTTACTTCACTCTGTATAATGGGCTCCAGTTTCATCCATCTCATTAGAACTGATTCAAATGAATTCTTTTTAACGGCTGAGTAATATTCCATGGTGTATATGTACCACAGCTTCCTTATCCATTCATCTGTTGATGGGCATCTGGGTTGCTTCCATGTCCTGGCTATTATAAACAGTGCTGCGATGAACATTGGGGTGCACGTGTCTCTTTCAGATCTGGATTCCTCAGTGTGTATGCCTAGAAGTGGTATTGCTGGGTCATATGGCAGTTCTATTTCCAGTTTTTTAAGAAATCTCCACACTGTTCTCCATAGTGGCTGTACTAGTTTGCATTCCCACCAACAGTGTAAGAGGGTTCCCTTTTCTCCACACCCTCTCCAGCATTTATTGCTTGTAGACTCTTGGATAGCAGCCATCCTGACTGGCGTGTAATGGTACCTCATTGTGGTTTTGATTTGCATTTCTCTGATGATGAGTGATGTTGAGCATCTTTTCATGTGTCTGTTAGCCATCTGTATGTCTTCTTTGGAGAAATGTCTGTTTAGTTCTTTGGCCCATTTTTTGATTGGGTCGTTTGAAATTTTTCATGCTTGTGAAAATGAGGCAGTTGTCCCAGGCGGAGAAGTGCTGTGAGCCACAGTAGGTCTTGCTGAGGGCTTCCTGTGGTTTGAGAGAAGGCTTTGCTGGAGGGGATTCACCGAGTGGTGGTGGAGCATACTGTGAGTGGTGCTTTCCTGCCCAGGCCCCAGGCTAGCCGTCCGGGGGCTCAGCAGGTGAGCCCAAGGCGGTTTCCCAGGCTCCGGTGAATTGCTTTCCTAATCACAGTGGGAGAGGGCTTCCCACCACAAGCTGGACCGCAGCTTTCCCTTGGCAGTCTTGCGGAAGCTCAGGTCACATTGACCAGGAATCCCCTGGAAAACAAGTGAAGCTGGATGGCTTTACAGTAAAAACTCCATGTTGGAGATTTGCTCTTAGCATCTTGGGACAATGAAATGTTAATATAATGACCCAAATAAACGACCACTCCCTTCAAAAGTACTATTACTCATTGGAGCACAGTACTACTTAAGACTAATCTGCTGCCTGGATAAGTCAGGGTGGAACTTGTTCAACTCATATTTGATTTGTTTGTTTGTTTGTTTTTTTCTTTCTATTTCATAAAGTCTCTAAATTTATAATAAAGCTATTTGGGGCAGTTTATTTTAGACAGAATGCTAAATGAAATAGTAGCAGAACTCTGACCTTAAAGCAGAGACTAACCTTTCTTTACCTCACAAATATGACCCCATCTCCTTTTTTCTCTCGGATACTTGATGTTCTTTGGCGAAGAGTAGAAGAAAGTGCATGTGGTAACAGGTTGTCATCTAGAACGTCGCTGGGGGTTGGGAGGTTGTCTGTTGAAAGGTGGTGGGGAGTGCAGCAGCTCCTTATAAAGTATGGAGTTGGGAGATGCAGGGATAGGAGACTTTGGGGGCTGCTGGGGAGACTGTGGTCTCTGGCTGGGACTGGACGTCTCATACATTAAGCAGTGCAGTGTGTGTCTATCAGTCTTGTCAGTCTTGTCTGACTCTTTGTGACCCCATAGACTGAGGCCCGCCAGGCTTCTCTGTCCTTGGAGTTTTCCAGACGAGAACACTAAATTGGGTTGCTGTTCCCTTCTCCAGGATATCCTCCCAACCCAGGGATTGAACCTGGGTCTCCTGCATTGCAGGCAGATTCTTTACTGTCTGAGCTACGATGGTAACCCAATTATTTCTTGAAATAGACCTACCTGAAGACTACTGGTGGAAAGATGCTTCCACAATAAAGCAGTTCTCTCTCTAATCCCAGTCTCTATTTGTGGCTAAAGATAGATTTTTTCAGGCTAAGGAGGACCACAGTAGCTCTCAAGAAAATAGGCATCCTTAATTGTGATTTAAAAGTGCCTCTAGATTTTGGAATACCATTGCCATGTAGTTTTCAGATGAAAAGGTTATCACTTTATGGTTTCCATTTTGCTTCTTCCTCCCAGCCCCGACCCCAGTTCTGGGCTTTCAGAGCATCAGTATTGCAAGCCTGGAGCTGGTGCCCGAGAAGGGGAAGCAGAGGTCCCCTGGATTCTTTGCCAAGCTGCCATTCAGCTTTCGAGCATGGTGGAGCTTTGCTTGAGCCCCGGATTAGCACACAGTCTCAGAGGCCTGCTCAATTCTGTGAAATCCATGTCATTAAAGAGCAAAGATAATGCAGTCTTTATCACTGCCTGTTATCTGTGGATAAATGAAATACAGCTCCCTAAGTATGTCGGTTCAGTGTATTTCAACAGCTGTGAGTTTCTTTACTTACATATCAGAGTTAGGTTGCTGTAAGAACCAACACAAACAATTTTTGTGTTTTCTCTTTCTGCTTTCTCTTTAAACAGTAAGGTTTCCCATAGCCAGTATAATTTGGACTAAGCAAGTGCAAATCTCTTTACGTGGTAAACTTACCATTTCTCTTATAGGTGTGTTCAGCAGGGTTTTCCAGTAAAACCAGAGGAAGGCACCAGTTTAGGAAGGATTCCCTTTAAGATCCTGTTGTGGGAGCGGTGAGGGGAGTGGGACAGAGGAGGAAAGATTTCAGTAAACCCCACTCTCCTGGTAACATCAGTAGTAAAACAGTCAGAGTGTGACTTATGCTGCTCTATTTTCCTAGAGGGGAAGGTGGTGTATTGAGACAGCTGACCAAGCAGGATTTAGTTATCACTCAAGTGGTATCTCCAGATACCAGGCTTCCTGAACTCACACTGGAACTTTCCTAGGCAGCTTCAGATTCAGCCTCTTCCTACCAATAACACTCTATTCCTGGAGATTTTGTACAGGGAAAAGAGTTTTGAGAATTGGAGCATATTCTCTGACCCCTAATCACATGGAACTATAAGCGTTAAAGTGATCTGCAGCAGAGGCAGAGTGACTTTGATAACGCATTTTTGCTGTTGTTCAGTCCCTTGCAAAACTCACATAATAAATCATTACTTTGAAAATCACTTCTCTTTGTGTGTTTCTATGTCCCTGACTGTTAGGTCTCCTACCATCCCCCTCCCTCAACTGCAAGACAAATAAACAGATGTGGATGTCACTTCCACTCTCCTGGTGACCTAAGGGTTGAAGTATTTGTTTTAAAACACTCAGAATAATGCCAGTGGTGTGCATATTTCGTTTGACATTTTAAGCAGAAGAAAGCCACATGACCAAAATGCGATCCACTTCAAGTGTGTTAGGAAAAAACATATTTCATCTCCGTAAACCTGGAGATTATCCTGTCATAGATGTCACTGTTGTGGCGAAATCCCCATGGCTAAAGCAAGTGTGCTGTCACAGCTTGTGGAGACAGAACATCAGGTCTGTGGTCACTGACGTTCTGGATCTTTCTACGAGGATGACAGAAGGATACTTGAATATAGAACTGGAAACTTCTTTAATTGTATTCTTTATGTACAAATTATTTCAAAACAGTGATCGTATTGGTCTTTGGAGAGTCCAGTGGGCCTGGAGACCACCTCTTTAAACCCCTGGACCTTCCAGTTTTATGACTAAAGTCCTGTCTCTGAGGATAAGCGATTTGCTGAAGTTGTTTGGGAACCTGGGAACCCTCACCCTTCCTTGGTGGGCCTTTCGCTTTTGATTCTTCCACTAGGTTGCCTACTGTGTTAACCAGACATTTTTACTTGATCATTTCAGGAGGCTCATTTGACAGAGTACTTTATACTTGGAGCAGGGCTGGGAGGGAGGGAAGAAGGGAGGGATGGAGAAAGGAAGGAACCATGCTGGTACTTCCTGTGACTACGGAAGTTTTGTTGCTGCAGAATTTGATGATGGTAAGAGGAACGGTAATGTCTCCATCGTTACAGGTGGAGTGCACTTCTTCGGACCAGGTTTCTTTCACTTAACTTTACGTTTGTGAAATTTAGTCCTGATATGGCCTCTAACTGAAGTTCATTTACTTTTAGGGGCAGAGTAGGATTTGCACTGTGTGACTATTACCTCCCCCACACCCCACTTTGTTTTTAATGAAAAATTCTACTTTTGGTGGATATTTGCATCAGTTCTAGTTTGGGACTTTTGTGAAAGTGCTATTCATGCACCCTGGGTTTGTGCTTGAGTTCAGCTTTAAATGCTGAAAGCAGCTGTCAGTGCATGAGAATTCCTGTTAGCCCACATTCTTGCCAACAGTTGGTGTTCATGGCCTTTTCCGGTTTGGCCATTCTGGTAGTTGGAGAGTTTTTTCTGCCTTTTTTGGGGGAGAGGCAGGGGGACTTATGTCATATTTTGTTTCATCATATCCTATATAAAAGCTTTACTCTACTTGAATTAGAATAACTTATAGGCAAAACACAGTCCTCTTCAAATAGTTTAAATGCTTCATTATGTGAGGGGATAAGCAGTGAGTATCAGAAAGTGGCCAGTGGTACAACCACTCGGCCTGAATTAAGCATCCTGCCTGAGGGCCTGATTGTTAGGCCGTTTTCCAGATACAGTAACTGAGCTGCTTCAGTGAATGGGGGCTGCTCCAGGTGCCTTGGCCAGGCCTCCTAGGAGTTGCCCGGGCACTGTGGGGAAGAGGCCTCTGCAGATCCTCCTCCTGTCCTCACTAGGCGGTCACCGAGTGCTCAGCGGGTGGCAGGCACCGGGCTGGGCCTGTGGGGTTCCCCCCCAGACAGGTGTGTGATCTGATGCCGACCCCTCTTGCTTTACAGGTGCTTCCGTTTGGCTTTATTGCAGTGTCGTTGGTTTGCACTGTTGTGCTGGCTTCGGGGTACAGCGGCCGTTCAGTTATATGCATGTGTGCGCTTTCTTTTTCATGTTCTTCTCCATTACGGTTGATCAGAGGACGTTGAACGGAGTTCTCCGTGCTATACAGTAGGTCCTTGTTGATTACCTTTTTATATAGAGTAGTGTGTATATGTTAATCCCACGCTCCTAATGTATCCCCCGCTCACGTACCCCTTTGGTAACCATAGGTTTCTTTTCAAAATCTGTGAATCTGTTTCTAGTCACAAGTAAGTTCATTTGATCATGTTAAAAATTAGATTCCACACGAGTGACGTATGATACTCACTTTTCAGGTTATGGTTTTCACATCACAGCCTATTTCCTCAAAAGAAGAATACGTCTCCGCTGCCTCAGGGGCTCACCAAGGACAGGTAAGAAGCCGATTTCTTGGGTCATTCTGCACAATGAGTGTGTCCTTAGAGAAGGAATGAAAATTAAGGAATGTCGATTCCTAGCGGCCGCATAGCCTTCATGAAACTGAAGTACTAATTAAGAGTGTTTGCAAGCGCTTGTGATTATTTTTTTCCATCTGGCTCTGTTCACTGCCTGCCTCAGCCCAGGGAGCGGGGCCATGCTCCGCCTTCCTTTCCTGCTGCATCCCGGCACTTGAGCTCCCAGAGTCACTTCAGGCAGTTCAACTGCAAACCACTTCACCACTGTCTGTGCGCACTGAGGCCCCTGGAGTACAGAGCACGCGTGTATGTGAAAGAGTGTATTCCCGGCCCAGAGCCGCCAGGGCCTCTCCCTAGGTGTGTGATGGGGCCTCCTGCCCCCACGGCTCCCCAGGTCGAGATGTCCACTGAGGAGGTGAGGTCCAGTGTGTCCAGCCAACAACAGCAGAGTCAGATGCTAACAGCTGCTCTCCAAGTCCATCTGAGCTTTGGAAAGAAAATGTAGCTCAGCTTCCTTTGCTGATTTTAGTAAATAAGATATGAAACAGGGACATTAAAAATTAACTGTGCGGCAACTATACTCCAATAAAAATTTAGGAAAAAATAAAAGCAGTAGTACTTCCAAGTAAAATACAGTATTCTAAACAAAGCAACAACAACAAAAAGTTAACTGTATTAAGGTTTGGTCTTGGAATCTTTGCAATTACCTGCACTTTCTTAAGTTTAAGTGTCACTTGACTGTATTACTCTCATGGTGGGGTCTTCCACTCTGTTCAATCCTCTTAGTAAAATAAATCCGTTAACTTTGTATCTGTTAAAATACAGCCTAGCTACCCTTCATGGTAGGGACTGCCATTGCCTAAATTTTTACTTTATTTAAATGTTAATGCAAATCTCAATTACAACCTAAGCAGAGTGAAGGGCTTTCTGTTGATAAAATACTTGGCACCAAATTGTTTAAAATCTGCTATTCTAGCATTCTTATTTTTTGGAGGAATCATTTGATAGAACTGATAATTTTGAATTCTAGTTCTTTTAAAAAAAATATTTATTTAGCTGTGCTGGGCTTTAGTTGTGGCATGTGGGATCTAGTTTCCTGACCAGGGATTGAACCTGGGCCCCCTGCTTTGGGAGGGTTAGGGAAGTCTCTTGAATTCTGGTTCTGATTCACTGAGGAACTGCTGTGTTTCAAGATTGTCATGTTGGGAGAGGGAGTACAAATAATGAATTTTGTGGCACCATTTCCCCTTCCAGAAAGCAGGAAACAGACTGGTTATCACCTATTTCAATAAGACGTTCTAAGAATTAGTGAATAAATATTAACTGCTTTGTTAACTTTGTTTTTCTGCCTTTTCAATGTCCATCTATACTTACCTAGCTAGATAAAGCATCCATGTAGTGAAAGTGAAAGTCGCTCAGTCGTCTTCGACTCTTTGTGACCCCGTGGACTATACAGTCCATGGAATTCTCCAGGCCAGAATACTGGAGCGTGTAGCCTTTCCCTTCTCCAGGGGATCTTCTCAACCCAGGGATCGAACCCAGGTCTCCAGCATTGCAGGCGGATTCTTTGCCAGCTGAGCCACTAGGGAAGCCCAAAGCTTCCATGTGGGGTCAGAAGTTACACACACCCAAGCCCCCTGGGCTTCTGCCTGAGGACCAGAAGGAGAAGCTGAACAGCATGTCAGGCCCCGGCTGTAGAGGCTGAGCAGTGGCACATGTCGTGGTGGGCAGTGAAGCCCCAGGGCAGGGTTCTGAGCAGGGTCAGCAGAGCTGCTGTCGGAACTGCTAACCCATTTGCCCCGAGGAGAGTGAGTTGGAGGAGAGAAGGCAACCCCCGAGGAGACATCAGTGAGGAGAGAGTGGATCCCAGAACCTCATTTTGGTGTAACTTAGCCTCTCAAGTGGTTGAGGCACTGACTGTGCAGGAGTCCTGTGTCTGCATTACTGACACTTTCACGCCTGTTCTCTGTCACTGTCTCAGGGCCCTCCCGCTGCCATTTCTTGTGGGCAGTGTGCATTGTATGTAAAAGGCTTCACTTTCATGACTCAGAATAATAAAAATTGGTCACATCTAAAAGGAAGGCTTTCCCTTTTAGAAAAAATTAGCTTTATTTCCGTTGTAAATACGATACATGTGTATTATACAAATACTGAGGCAGTTGTTTAGTCGCTGAGTCATGTCTGACTCTTCTGCAACCCCATGGACTATAGTCTGCCAGGCTTCTCTGTCCATGGGGTTTCCCAGGCAAGAATACCAGAGTGGGTTGCCATTTCCTTCTCCAGCTCAGGCAGTACAACCAAGTTTTAAAAAAGGGGAAGAGAAGACCCTCCCACTCCCCATTCCCCACACCAGAATATTCACTGTTAACATGGGCTAAATGTCACTCCAGACATCACCCCAGAGGTTGATGGGGGCTGCGTGGATGAATGGAGAGATGGACAGACAGATGGAGAAGGAGGCACATTTACCATTCAATCATCCTTTCATTGAAGGTTGAGGAGTCTGGTTCTGTGATTCATTTAACCTTCCCCACCCGGAAGTCAGTGGTTTTGCTTTAAGAAATTGTAATCATAGGTCATTGCAACTGTGGTATAGTTGGACCACACTTACTATTGCACTTTTTAAAAAATTTATTTTATTGTTTTTGGCTGTGCTGGGTCTTTGCTGTGCGCAGTCTTTCTCTAGTTGTGGCGAGGGGGAGCTACTCTAGTTGCGGTGTACCAGACTTCTCATTGCAGTGGCTTCTTTTGTTGCAGAGCACCGGCTCAGAGCAGGCTTCAGGAGTTCAGACTTTTGGACTCTAGAACGCAGTTTCAGTAGTTGTAGTGCACACCACATGTGCAATCTTCCTGGACCAGGCATTGAACCCACATCTTCTGCATTGGCAGGCAGATTCTTAACCACTGGACCCCAGGGAAGTCCTTCTATTGCACATTTAACTGTTTCCTTAAGAGTGGTCTCCGACACTGCTGTTTTCATAGCCTGGTTCAGACTGGGAATTTGCCCTGCAGCCTAGGGAGCCTCTCCAAGGCCAGGTGACTGAAGAGTGGAGAGGGAAGCTAGCAAGAACACTGAGAAGGTGCGTTTTCAGATTTCCTCCCTCTGCCTGTGTATGTCTGAACACTCAGTAGTAAATGTTGATCCTGTCTCCCAAATGTGAGTCTGAACAGAAAACAGCAAACGGACGCAGGAGGAAAGCTGTGACGGCCCTGGGCGCCCGGGGCTTTCTTGGGATACCATGGTCCAGGGGCCCAGGTGGATCCATCTGCAGCCTCCTCCGCTGCCCCTGGAGCTTTGTGCTTGCCCTGTGCCGTTGATGGCAAAGCCTGGAAGGAGGGCAGGGGAGAAGACACGTGTCTTGATACATACATGCTTATTGTCGTAAGGCAGAATTCTTGGACCAACCATTTCTGTGTTCAGAGTCTTTTGATGCCTCGAGTGATGTGATTTCTTTCCTTTTGTGCAGAACTCCAAGTGTTTCCCGACAGGTTTGTGGTCTGCGTAAGTCAACTTGCATTCAGTCGTGACCTTTTGGCAAGTCAGAATGAAGAGTTGGTATGTATGAAAAATTCTCTTAAGCAAATCTGCTTAAATAAAAAGTTACTGTAATAAATAGAAGAACTGTTGAGCCCTCAGTGCATGTTTTAAGGGACCAAAAATGTCCTATCTACTTTGCGTGATAATATTGACTCATTGATATGCTCTTTTTTTTCCTGAAGACTTCTTGAGAATTTAGCGGGGTCAGTAGTATCTCTTCCATAGCAACATAAAATGAGAAAGCACATACTACAAAAACCGTGAAAATGTTTCTGATGGTATTTAATGAAATGTAAAGCATTCTTTAAATGAAGTGAGGCAAAATCCACATGTTTCCACTGGAAGCTTTCATTGGGGTCAGTGGCTTTTGAATTTTATTCCATGGTGAATCACTGACATTTTCATGAAAACCAGTACTTTTCCCCAGTGTGCTCTTTCTTAGCTGATAGGATTTGTTTTCTCTCTCTTTTCTGGTGCTCAATTTTGAGCTCCATCAGCCTTATTTCTGTTTCAGCAGAGCTCTTTATGCAGACAAACAGATTTTGAAAATTCACTCCTAATGTTATAGCTTCCAGCCTTGTCTTTCAAGCTTATCATATACATTTGAGAATCTCTGTGGGGTGTGTGTGTGCATGTGTGTCTTGCTGCAGTCACAGCCCAATCTGTCTGAGCTTACCTCTGTACCAATTTTTGTTTTTCATATTTTTGGACTTGGACTTGTGACTTGAAACTTTAACAAAAAGGAAAAAACGTCTAGCAGACCTTAAACCTGGACATGATATATGTCATGATTATTATGCTTCTAAAATAATTTGTGGGGATATTAGATTACCCCTTATGTTTGTTATCTTTTAATCCATTTGAAATTTGGCCCTCATGGTCCAAAACCAGCTTCTTATCTCATCTTAAATAAACATAAGAAAAGTGTTTTAGAGACTAGAAGGCTGAACAGAGACCCAAGAATAGTCTTCTGAGGATTCATATTTAAATTTAGATACCTTTGTCCAGAACAGGTGAGCCCTTCAGAAAAGCCAGTGAGACACTTACTCCATCTAGCAGCTCAACTCTTAAGTATACACATTAAGTGCAATAAATGAAGCACATCTGGTGACAGTGTTAAAAGTTTATTTCTGAAGCATTTCTAGGATGTTGAATATCTTAGTAAATTAACAAATACTAAAGTAATAGTACTGCTGGCAAACCACTGTAACGTAATATAGCTTAACTGATTCTCAGACCAATGAACATTGATTTGTGGTTCAAGAAGACAATTAATTGTACCACAAAGTATTACTGTTTTCAGATGGAATACAGGAAAAATTAGATCTTATATGACATGTAATATTAATACTTAATATTCTAAATTATTAAGGATGAGTTACAACATCTCCATGCAAATGAAATATCATCCTCCTTAGGGGCACTGGTATTTGTACAGATGTAAGCTTTCTATAGCTGCTGTCATATAAATCTTATAATCTGGAGGACTTCCTAAATGTGAAGAATTTCATTATGAAAAGTTGACTGGTCTGAGCCTTTTGCACGAGCCAGTTCTGTTTTCTTATCTTCAAAATGTTCTGATATCCAGGGATAACACTGGGAGTTCACCAAGTCAACTTATGAGAAAAGTGCCATTTCCATCTTGAGAATCTTTCACTGTTTTGCGTGCTTCCCTTTAGCTGTGGTCAGCCTTGAGCTGCCCTTGTCTCCACCTCTGGCCACCCTTCACATGCACACTTCCCTCGGTCAGCTAACACCGGGCACTGACGGGGCGGCTTCCATCCCTGGCACCTCCAAGCCCCGCTCTGTTTGGCCCACCCATCTCTGCAGCCCCTCCTCATGGGCCTGTCCCCCACTTCCTTGAATGCCTGCTCCAGGAATAATAACACACCCAGGTCAAGCAGGGGGCCCTGTCACCCACAAATGCCCTGTCCAGCCAAGACCCCAGTCCTTCCGTCCCAGGTGCCTCCGAGTCAATCCTCCCTGACGCTTGGCCTCTGCAGAGCCCTCCCATCTTGGCTATGTGAGGATCAGCGAGCACCCTTCCCTGCCAGGACGGCCTTCTGCCCTTCTGGCCCTCCTCTGACTAGCCCTTGAACTTCCTTATGTCCCTTAAAGCTTCGGATCATTTTATCTGTTCACACGGACACTCGCCCCAGGGCCGGAGCCATCTCATTTCTCTCGGTAGTTACTCTCCAGGAACGGGGAGGCCTGGGAGCGGTCTTCCTGAGCGGCGTGTTGGAGATGTCTTTGGTAAGAATGTCAGTCGTTTGTTCTGTAACTGTTGACTTCTCTCCCTCTTCCCCAGCCACAGAGAGGCGGGGAGAGTGGGCACCGGGCAGAGCCTGGCCGCCTTACTCGTCTGTGGCCCCAAGTAGAGGTTGCCTCTTCCTTCCCCTGTCCTCTCTTCCTTTCCAGTCTTTAGTGTTGAAGTGATGACTGGCTGGGAAACCTGGGAGCGTCTATTCAGAGCTGCTCCGCCTGGATGCAGGGCAGCCCAAGAGAGCTGCTGTGCCAGAAGAAGGGGCACCCAGGGAGCGCCCCCTCTTCAGGGGCAGCGCGAGTGCAGCCGCGCCACTGCCCGGCACTGGGGAGGTCTGTCCCCCGCCCTGCACGAGGGCCCCGTGCGGGGAGGCGCTCTGTGTTGCAACAGCTCTGTCCCAAGTGCCCACGTGCCAGGGATGTGGGAATCGTGCTGTGTACTTTGGGAAGAAGGGGCATGATTACGGGATGAGTCACTGTATTTTTCTTACTACATTTTCTCATAAGAAATCTTGAAGCCCTTATAGTCTCAGTTTTGGATCTATTGCTAGAAGTGGGTCCTTTTGCAGTTTTTACCTTTAGTTTCAGAGTTTTGTTTTCCCCTCCACCTTCTTTTCCTTAGAAATATGAAGAGCAGGAAGCTCAGCATGTCCCATTCCAGCAATGTTTTCTTGCATATTTACAAACCCCAGTCCCTGTGTCAAGACTGCTTTCTCTGATGTAAAGCCTGGGAACCTTTCAGAAAGTTAAAATTATTTCTCATTTTTATTATTCCTTTATTAAAGGAAATAACCAATAATAACTGAAGCTATAACTTTACTTTCCAAAGTAATAAGTTTATTGTGTAAATAATTGCGGAACCCATCTGGATCTGGGACATTTCAGTGTCAGCACAAAGCTGCTGTCTCACAGAGTGTTGGTTACAGCCACTCCTAGTCTCTGGAGGCTCTTCCCATCTGTTCTTACCATCACATTCTAACATAATTTGCTGAGTGCTGACGCTGTGCCAAGAACTCTGGCAGGCACTGGGGAAACAAAGAAAAAGAAAAAAGTCATTCTTGCCCTCAAGGAGCTTACAGCCTAGCAGATCAAGGGCTGTGAAGCTGTGAAGGTGGCGACCCAAAAATTTTAATTTAGATAGAGCTGCCTTTTTTTTTTAAAGGCGTATCCACCTTAATGGTTCATTTGTCCCCTCTCTACAATTCAGAAGTAAAGTTCAAAAGTCTTATTTTCTTTTAAATCTAAGCTGTAAAAACCTGTGATTCTTCGGGAAATTTAAAAATGGTATTTAGTACTAGTGCTGCAGAAAAGTGGACATGGAGGTAAGATGTTTGGGCTGTCTTCCTCACCTTCCTTTGAACTGTGGCCAACCTGTGAAAACATCTGTCAAGAGCCTTCAGAAAGCACTCGCCCTCCCCAGAGCGTCCTCAGTGGAAGGATTGCTGGCATGTCCGACAAGAGACAATATTTAAGCACTAAACCGAACATTTCTCTTTAAGTTAAACTATCGTTCGATCTTAAAAAACACTCCTTCTAGTTTACGAGTATAAAATTGAAGTGAAAATGAGTCTAAAGAAGCAATAAACTGCCCTTGCCTGGGTTATTTTTAGCCTGGCTGTCCTATTTCTCACTTGTGAGTAACTGAACCTCAGTGGGCCTTAGCCCTCCCCTCAGTCAAGGGGGAGAGTGTCAGAGTATATCAAAAGTCCTTTCTCACGCTCAGTTTCTGCTAGACAAAGCAGATGAAGATATAGCTAAATAAAAACCACAAAATAATTTTGCACAAAAGAGCACTTGACTTGCAGCTTTAAAAATTGGAGATTGAGAAAAATTCAGGGGAGAATTATATTTCAATCTCAGGAAAGATAAATAGAAATTATAAGGAAACATTTTAGTCCTGAATTTTTTGTTGTTGGTGTTCAATCGCTAAGTCACATCCAGCTCTTTGTGACCCCATAGACTGCAGCACACCAGGCTTCCCTGTCCTTCACTGTCTCCTGGAATTTGCTCAAACTCATGTCCATCGAGTCGGTGATGCCATCCAACCCTCTCATCCTCTGTTGTCCTCTGCTTCTGCCCTCAATCTTTCCCAGCATCAGGGTCTTTCCCAGTGAGTCAACTCTTCGCATCAGGTGGCCAAAGTATTGGAGCTTCAGCTTCAGCTTCAGCTTCAGCTTCAGCATCAATCCTTCCAAATGAATATTCAGGATTGATTTCCTTTAGGATTGACTGGTTTGATCTCCTTATAGAAGAAATAAAAGAATTTGTATACTAACTTTGTAACCAAACAACAGAATTATTTAGCTTTCATGAGCAAACTTCGATATAAGTTTAAAACAGATAATTAAAGAAAGGAACTCTTTTTTTAATACCAAAAAAATTAAGTAGTGGATGATTTTCCTAGGTTTTTCCTACTGTGTCATAGACTTTAAGAATCCATTCTTCTTATTGTATTTCCTAAACAGTGCTAGTGGTAAGTTATGTGGAAGCCATTAGCAAGAGGTTCATGTAGCACTAGGAACATTTCCTTGAGTGGGAAGAGGTCGTTTCCATATTTCACATTTCCCACAGTGTTTTGAAGTTGGTTTTTTACTTAATAACAGCTTACCAAAATTGTACGTGTTCACTGTACAAAAAATTTTAGAATCAAAACATATACAAAGAAAGTAAAAATTACCCATAACTCCCAACCCAAAGATAGCCTCTGTTAATGACCTAGTCTGCACTCCTCTATACTTCATACTTGATAACTGAGGTTGGTCTGTATTTAGTTAACAGGACCCATTCATTTGTGAGTTGTGTGTTTATATCCGTTTTTCTATTGGTATTTTTGTATTTCACAAACTTCTTACTATATAAAAACGTCTTACATAGTAAGGAAAATAACTTTCAGCGAGTTTATCATTTTCTTTTCAATCATGTGACATTTTTGCTGCCTGGTAGATGTCTGTCCTCGACAGGGCATGTGGACGGGCTGGATAAGGATGGGAACTATAGCAGTATCCACCACACGCCTGTCCTGCCCTTCTATGGATTGGCAGGGGGATGATCCTAATGGAAATGCTGTGTGTGGGGGGATGAAGATGCTCTTGGTTGGTCTGGTCTGTCTACAATAGTTTTTCTAGACAGCGACAGAGACCATAAGAAAGCTTTTTCTCCTGCAATGTCTTTTCTTTTTTTTTTTTTTTTAAAGATTAGCTATCCTTTGCTTGTATATTCCAGTAGCCTGAGCTTTTATTCTTCTTTCCTAATAACAAAATTCTCCCAAACAGTTAGCCAGCAGTGTTTGTTAATGAGATGTCTCCTGTCCCCCATCTCCAGCCCTCCCCCTTGGCCGAGTTAGAACAGGAAGGATAGATAATTTAGCGTAGAAACTGGCTCGGTTAGAATAGTTAGAGAGGGTAGATAGAATGGGGAAGATGGAGAGGGTAGTTAGAATGGGTTGTGTCTGTGCACTCTGATCCTTCGTGCCTTTCCCCATCAGGTACCTTTCCTTCTGAGAGACCTGTTGTCTCCCTTTGATGACCACTTAGGTGATCGATTGACTTAGGATAAACATGACCGGGAATAAAACAAGTGAAATGGGGATCAAACGTGAAATTACGGACCTGACTTTGACCACCGCCTCTCCCCTCACTCACTTGATGACCTTGGACGAATCATTTGGCTTCTTGGGATTTGTTAAGCAGAAGTAAAAAGTGATCCCCGGGACTTCCCTGGCGCAGTGTTAAAATCCTCCTTCCAGCGCAGGGGACTCAGGTTCAATCCCTGGTCAGAGAACTGAGATCCCACATGCCTCAGGGCAACTAAGACTGTGCCCTGCAACTCCTGAGCCCTAGTGGCACAACTGAAGGAGCCTGCGTGCTGCAACAGAGACCCAGTGTAGTCCCAAAAAGAAGTAAAAGTGATGCCTGCCTTGCAAGGGAAATGATGAGTATAAACGTGTCTTGTAAATGCCAAAGTGCTGATGCAGTGTTCATTATCATCATCACCATCATCATTCTCATCATTCCCATTCACCATTCTTCCTATTCTTAACCTGAAGAAGAGCTCATTCAAATGCCATTAATGCTAGATGAAATTAAAAGATGCTTACTCCTTGAGGAAAAGCTATGACAAACCTAGACAGCGTATTAAAAGGCAGAGACATCACTTTGCCAACAAAAGTCCGTATAGTCAAAGCTATGGCTTTTCTAGTAGTCATGTATGGATGTGATAGTTGGGCCATAAAGAAGGCTGAGCACCCAAAAGTTGATGCTCTCAAACTGTGGTGTTGGAAAAGATTCTTGAGAGTCCCTTGGACAGCAAGGAGATCAAATCAGTTAATCCTAAAGGAAATCAACCCTGAATATTCATTGGAAGGACTGATGCTGAAACTGAAGCTCCAATACTTTGGCCACCTGATGCAAAGAGCTGGCTCAGTGGGAAAGACCCTGAGGCTGGGAAAGATTGAAAGTGGGAGAAGGGGACGACAGAGGATGAGATGGTTGGATGGCATCACCGACTCAATGGACATGAGTTTGTGCAAGCTCTGGGAGATAGTAAAGGACTGGGAAGCCTAGCATGCTACAGTCAGTCCATGGAAGAATCAGACATGACTTAGCGACTGAACAACAACAATACCAGGTTAGCAGAGAGCTAAACACCTTACCCTCTGTGCTAGTGAGTTTCTGAAGAAGCTCAGTTCTTATTTTTCGTCTCACGTTTGCCAACCCAGCTTCATTTTGCAGCTATAAAAACTGAAGTACTAAAGAGTTAAGTGACATATCCTCGTTTAGCCAGCAAGTCGGTGATGGACAGAGGGACACAGCAAGAGCATAAACTTGTGACTTCCTATGGGAGCTCTGCTCACCACCATCCACAAGGGGAGGAGGGAGAGTGGAGACCACCCAGTTAAAACGCCTTTCTTTCCAGTAGCTGCCAGTAGACCCCCAGTGAGATGCTGCTTTGGAGGAAGGACCCAGCCACTGCTCTGAGGTGCAGAGGAGTTGGGAAACAGCAGATTTTTCAGGCTGAGTTTCTATAAGTGTACACAGCCTCTAGAACACCCACCGTGAGAGAGCGCAGACCGAGACGACGTGCGAGGGGATCCTGTCGGGAACGTTCATTAGCAAACAGATGATTTAGAATTCGGTGCTCCCTTTCCCAGGGAAGCAAGGCTGTATGAGGGGTGAGGTTCCCAGACTCGTCCACAGAAGCTGTTGCTATCATGAGATTGGAGACTTGGAAAGGGGGTCTCACTGTCTGTGTTCGAGGGAGATGGGAAGAGCTGTTCCTTCTGTATCCCTGGGCAGAGGGCCAGCTCTGAGCAGAATTGTGAAATGAGACAGTCATCTAATGGCTTTGCTGAGGCTCTCACGCCTCTTTCCCACCGACAGCCAGGCTTGCAGTGGGCCTCGCTGGCCAGGCCTGCCACCCCCCCGGCTGGCCTGAGTGTTTCCTCACCTTTCTCCTCTCCCATCCTGTCCAGACCCATGCGCTGGGCCACAGGAGACGCTGGGGTGAAGATCACCACCACGAATGAAGGACTGGCGGCGACCTCCCTGCGGTGCTGGCAGTTTCCAGCCCCAGGCTTCTGTGCGGGAAGGTATTTTTGAATAAGAGGTGGGGTAGTTCTGCCTGGGGTGATTGCCATTAAGTTTCTACTTTTCACAGCTGTTTCCCTTCAGCTTTTAAACTGGGCATTATTAACCTCTGATTCATGAATCATCTGAGTTTTTTTTTAAGGGAGGTATGAATTTTTATGTTTTTCTGACGAAAGTGTAACAACTCTCCTTTAGTTTTCAGAGTACTCAATGAGCACCCTCCCTTCTTAAGAAGCACTGGTTGCAAGCCTACATATTCTCTCGAGCATCCAAATTTTCTCACACTTGTGTGGCACCAGAGACTCAACTCTGAGGCCCAAGGTTGTTTAGGATTTATCGTTAGGCTCTCGCGGGTTAGATAAGTGTAAACTGGAAAATCCCTGTGAAATGCGTACTGCCTGCAAGATCACTTCCTTGATTTTTTTCCCACTGATTTCATTTTCAGGTTAACATTCTTTGCAGCTATTTTATTGGTACTCCCCAAGTTCTGTACAAGATAGTTTCACAGGCATCAATTCAGAAGACATGAAAAGCTTTAAAAATTATTTAAAAATTTTTTAAAAACACGCTAGGGTGTGTGCTGTTAACCCAAGTGGCAGCATCATCAGCAAACCTGTGCTCCTCTTCCCCTTAGAGACGTGTCCTTTTGTGTGAGGGTGGAGAAGCAGAGGGGCCAGGGGCCAGAGGAGCCTGCTGAGGCAGGAAGGCTTCCTGCTCACAGTGGGAACTGGGCAGATGACAAGGCCTCCTAGTCGTCAGTATCCCATCTCTGAGATGAAGGAGGGCGTGTCTGCCAGGGGGGCATCCCAGGAGGACTGGTCCCTCTTCAAGTGCTTCTCTCTATAGCGTCTCAGGACAGCTGTCCTCCACCATTATCGCATATAGAGAAAGCATCTGCTGGCCATAGTGGAATCCATAAGATAACACTTTCCTCTTCATTTCCTTCTGTTTGCTGTGACTCCACTGAGTCAGTGCACACATGTCTCTTCCTGTATTTCTTTTAATTGTTCATGACTGCTCCATCCCACCTGATTGTTCCTTTTCACTGCCTTCACTTATTAAATATCAAATAATGTAAGAAAATCTTAGAAGTGAAATTTGGGAAAGAGAGACCTCTTCCTCATTTTAGGACCGTGGCTTCTACATGGCTGCATTGCATCATAGTCCAAGACTGTAGTCATTGTCATAGTTCACACTCTACTTGGGCTACTTGGAATTCATCAGGCATCACACAAGGATAACTTTTCTTTGTGCTTTTATTATTGTAAAGTCATGAAAAACTGAAAGTAGTTTCAGTTTATTTAATATTAGTATTTGCCTCCCAAATAAGCTAATAAGATATAACTTTTGCTTTGCTTTTTAAAAGAAAAATTTTTAATTTATTTTTGGCTGTGCTGGGCCTTCATGGCTATGCACAGGCTTTCTCTCGTTGCAGTCCGTGAGCTTCTCATTGCGGTGTCTCCTCTTGTTGCAGAGCATGGGCTCTGGGCATGCAGGCTAAGTAGCTATAGCAAACGGGCTTAGTTACCCCTTTGCATGTGGAATCTTCCTGGACCAGGGATCCAGCCCCTGTCCCCTGCATTGGCAGGTGGATTCTTGACCTCTGGACCAACAGGGAAGTCCCTGCTCTGCTTTTAATTGTTTGCAAAGGACTTTTATTGTTTGTGAAAGGCTGTCACATACAATAGCTTGTTCTGTGCAGCAAACCCAAGAAGAGATGATATCAGCTTTAAACCTTTTAGTTTTCAAGGGAGAGGAAGGCTAACTCTAAATGGCTAGGAAAAAAGGAAGGTTTTTGATTCCTGTGCCTCAAAAGCCCAGATTGTGGGTATGTTGATCAGAGGCAGAGACTTCCATCAGGACTGTTTCTCACAGTCCGTTGGCTCTGCCTTCCACACTGTTATGACTTCATGCTCAGCCTGTGTGTGATAGTGGTCCTGGTGGCTCTGGGTTCCTGACACAAGAGAGCAGGTCCCAGCAGTCCATGCATCTCTGTGAGGCTCACGAATTCTGAACTCGACTGGCCTGGCCTGGGTCACAGACCCACTTCTGGAGTCAGGCTTGGATACGAGGCCTCCTGAAATGCCTGGACACTGGAAGGACCTTGGGGACATGATTCCCTAAGAGAAAAGTCTGTTTCCAGGAGATGGTGAGTACCTACTATATAACTATCATCATCTCCCCCACTTAAAAAAAAAAGTAGATGAGGAGACTGATGTTCAGAGAAGGCAAAGGGCCTGTCCAGACGCCACGGTGACATGCTGACCAGTACAACGATGACCCGGGCACAATGGGGAGAGTGCTGGAGGGAGCCAGGCCTTCTTCCTCAGTCCTGGCCCAACTCGATGTGCGGCCTGAGACACTTAGCCTCTTGGGTCTTGTGCCGTCAAATAGGAACACAACTGTCTGTCAGATACTCAGTGAGACCCCAGGGAGGGGTGGGGAAAGGACTTTGTAATCACCTAAGCTTCCTACAGATACAAAGCATCCTTCACCTTCTTATAAACCCATGTGGTCCATGCAGGCTTCAGATTTTCTTTACAACAATGTCAAGAAAACATGTTCAGTCCTTTCCAGTTTCCAAAATATGCTTCATACATCTCGCTGTGGTTAAATTCCCTAAACAATCGTGAACCAACTATAAGGGGCTTCAGGAAGTGGCTCTGTGACCAGCCATCAAGGGGTCCATTCCTTGGCCTCTGTCCCCTTCACCTCTGTGCTCCACCCTGCGTCCCAGGAGCGTGAAGCCCGTCTGATCAGTTCTGGGTGTTTCATTCTCAGCAGATGTGATCATGAGGAATTCAGAGACAGCCACGTTCTGACGATGACTTAGGCCGTATATTCTACTATTCCATGAATTACCTACTTCTAAAATATCCTGGTTGAGTGGTTAATTATTTTCATTTGGGAGTAAATAAAACAGAATCCGAAGAAACTCATGTATAAAACCATGAGAAAATGAACCCAACTCTGAAAAGATAAAGACTGCGAGTACCATACTGCTACATTAAGTGTTACTGTGAGAAAAACTCTTAACAACATTGAGGATCTTCTCTTCCCTTTCTCCCTTTATTGCCTTCATACCCAGCAGGATGTTTTATAGTCCTGGACACAAGCATTCGGCGGGATGGCTCTGTCATACCGTCTAGCCTGGGCTGAGAGGGGGGCCCGTGCTCCAGGCAGCAGGCGGGCGGTGCGGCTGGTGGGGGCTGTGACACTCGTGCCCACACAGGTCAGCCTGACCTCATGGCCTCCAGGGTCTGTGCCCCTCGGCTGGGCCTGATACCCTGGGGGCCTGCAGCACGATGTTCCCAGCAGAAGCCATGCTCTCAGGTGAGCAGCGCTCGGTCATGTCACTCGTCCACCAGTGGGACATGGTCGTAACAGAACTCCTCGTCTTCCCAAGCTGCTTCGAAGGTGGCATTGGTGAACACACGTAAAGCATCTGCAGTGGTGCCTGGCACCCAGTTTCAGGTTCCCACATAGCGGCTGATCACTTCCGGCCAGATATGCCTGCTCCAGGATCATCCCTACCTCCATTACCCACCTGGCCCAGTCCAGCTACCACCCTGTTTCTCTGCTTCCCCTATACTGCAGAACTCCTCAAAGGTGTCATCTGCACCTGTGCTTGCCAGTCCTGTGGCCACCACCACATCTGGCTGGTAAGTGGGTGAGAAAGTACTGGAAGTGTCTAAAACACCCCAGATTTCAGAAGTGATCCACAAAGGTAAACTCTCTCAATAATCGTATATTGATCATTTGTTATGAAGAAACATATGGGTTCCTTGGTGGCTCGGGTACAGAACCCACCTGCCAATGCTGGAGACATGGGTTCAGTCCCTGGGTCGGGAAGATCCCCTGGAGAAGGAAATAGCAATCAACTGCAGTGCTCTTGCCTGGAGAATCCCATGGACAGAGGAGCCTGGTGTGCTGCAGTTCACGGGGTGACAGAAGAGTCAGACTTAACTCAGTGACTAGACAACAGTAGTGTGTTACTGAAATCTGGTGTCATCAATTTCCTGTTTTTCACGGGTCTCTGCAAGATTTTGTTACCTGCACAGCTCAGGTTCTATTTCTACTTGAGAGTCCTTGTCTCCACTGTGCCTCTGCTTCACTCTTGAACCCCTTCCAGGTACACTTAGGTCCTAGCACTTCACCAAAAATAGCTTTTGTCAAATCACCCTCTACTAATCAATTTTCAGTCCTAAATGTTCAGCAGGCTTAGACGTGGTTGTCACTGTTGATGAAGCCCTTTCTCCCCTTGCCTCTGGGACACCAGGTGTCCTTGACTCTTCCCTCTCCTCACTGAAGATTCCTTCATAGTTTCCTTTCTGAGTCCTCCATGCCTTCTCAGCCTCCGTTTTCCCACCGAAGGGCACTCCCCCTGGAGCTCATCCAGACAAACCCTTGAAGTGCCTCCCACCTCTGTGGACTTCCCAGCTTGGTGTCTTCAGACAGAACTCTGGAAGCTGTAGCTTAACCACCTGCTCAGCATCTCCATTTAGACATCCAGGACACCTCTTAAAGCCTGTGTACCTAAAACAGGCTTCTTGGTTTCATTTCCCCAAGCCTGCCCCTCCCCCAGTACTTCCTATATTGGTAAAGGGTAACTTCCCTCATCCAGCTCTTTAAACCAGTACTTCTTGTATTGTTAAAGGGTAACTTCCTTCATCCAGACATCATGGAGTTATCCTCAAATTTTTTCTTCCTCTCACTCTTTGTGTCTAGTCCATCAGCTCATTCTGTTGGGTCTGCTTGATTTCCAGTCAAACTACTACTCACCACCACCTGCCTCCTCCAAGACCTGTCATCATCGGATGGACCATTACAGTAGCCTCATCACTGGCCTCCCTGCCTCCACCCTCGTCCCTCCATTATACCCAAGGTGCTCCTTTCAAAATACCAAGTCACTTTTCTTGGGATCTTCTAGTGGCCTTCCCTCATCATCAACACATACACACCCACACACAATATGTGTGCACCTCTCCCCTGTTCCCTGCCCCCTGCCCCTCTTCTTCATAAGTGGCCCATCCTCCACACAGGTCTCTGGGAAAAGCTGTCCTTCGGGCTTCCCACAGCCTTCCCTGACCACCGTGTCTAAAACTGCATCCCAGCAACCCCTTGGAGGTGCGTTTCTCCTCGTGACACCGTCATCACCTCACACCGTGTGTCCTCCCCGCTGGGATGGGGACCCCCCCGAGGAAGAGCCTGTTCTGCGGTCCCTGTACTGGCCAGGTCTGGGTCCTCAAGGACGACCCGCAGCGCCTGGCCCCGAGTGCAGTGGTGCCCGGCTGCTGACTGCTCAGTTTTCAGTTCCACACCCTTGTAGGACAAGAGTTTAGTAACTCTGCTGGGCATCAGGATCACTGGGAAACTTGCCTAAAATTCACATGCCCCGACCCCACCCCACTTTAGAGACCTAAGATGCAGTAGATTCTGGAGTAGACTCCTGCATATCTTTGAACAAGCTCCTCAAGTCATCTTGAGTCCTGACACACCTGGGCCACCCTCTGCCGGATGCTGCCACGGCGAGCAGCGCTACACTGTGTACCTGTCACTGCTCTGAGGATCGTCCTTCCATGTGTTATCAGCAGTCCTGAGTCACCTGGGAACCTAAATATAGCTCTCGTAGCCCCACCCCAGATCTTGTGAGTCAGAACTCCCAGGAATGGGTCCCAGGAGTCTTTTTGTTTGTTTGTTTTTAAGCCTCTGAGAGCAGCCAGTCTCCCCACTAGCCTTTGGGAGGCCCAGCTGTGCTGTTTGGACTCCTTGAGGAGGATGTAAACTTAAGAGTGAGTATTTTTAATGTCCTTTTAGGCCAGCTTCACTCCCCATCCCTCTTTAATCCAACAGTATTCTATTCAGAAGTAGTTGTACTCAAGTAAGCAAATCCTTGATTTGTCCATGATTTCAACTTGCTCTGTAATTTGAACATCCACCAGTATTTCTAACTATTGGGTTGGCCCAAGAGTTCATTCAGGTTTTTCCAGAACTCTTGGACCAACCCGATACATTCCAACACAGCTCATTCTCGTGGCTACTTTCTTGATCATCTTTTGAATCTAGAAATTTAAAATATGTTTCCCAGGTCAGACTGGACAGCACTGGAGGTAATGGCCACCCCACCGTACTCAGGTTCACCTGCTCAGCCTTCGCATTGAACCCGTGCTGGAGCACGTGGCTTTGGCTGTCCTCAACTTCATATGCATATACTCGCTGGTCTCCAGAGCATCGCCAGAGATGGAGACAGGCCTGACCACTTGCTCTGGGCACTGGCATGGGCTTTTCAAGCTGCTGGGGAGGGTGTCTCCCTAGTTAGACTTCTGGGTCCAGTAGCTTTGCCCTACTGCTGATTGGTTTTTTTTTCCTAAAACTGTATGTGGACAGCTTTACAAGCCAACCCAAATTCCATGGACAGATGAGCCTGGTGGGCAACAGTTCACAGGGTCACAAAGAGTCAGACATGACTGAGTGACTAACACTTTCACTTTCATGGGTGAAAATTTTTAATACCACAATCCTCAACGTACTACGAAAGATAAATAATTGAGAGAGGGGGCTGGCTGTAGTTGCAGCATTGTATTCCTTAGCTGGACTCCGAGCTAGCCTCCAAGTGGTGAGGGATCACTGGTGGGTGATGATGGCCCAAAGCAGTCCTCTTGGTTTACCTGTTTCTTAAATGCCGAGTCCCCGTGGGGTGCTCTTTCTGGGCTTTGGACAGACAGCCTGTGCTGTGCTTGGTCGCCCGGTCGTGTCCGACTCTTTTCAACCCCATGGACGGTAGCCCGCCAGGCTGCTCTGTCCAGGACAGTCTCCAGGCAAGAGTACTGGAGTGGGTTGTCATGCCTCCTCCAGGCGATCTTCCCAACCCAGGGATTGAACCCAGGTCTCCTGTACTGCAGGCAGATTCTGAGCCACCAGGGACAGCCTACCGGTAGTCTTGGAGTATGTTGTTCTTGTATTCTTTGCAGACATTGTCAAGGTCGTTAGTCACATAGAATCTGGAAAGAAGTAGTGTCATCTGGGTAGGCCCCGGAGGCACTTGCCACCTTCACAGCCTTGAGAGTCTTGCCTCTGGATAAGCTACAGTTGCATTTTGATGTCAGATGTGAGACACCATTAGTAATCAGGACGAGTCCCTTGGGATATCCTGTCCCCAGGTGAAAGCTGCTTCCCCTAGAGTACTTGTTCCAGGCACGAAGGCTTCAGTGTGGTGACACAGGGGTGTGAATAACCCTGGAGATGTGAGACTGAGAGATTTCTAATGAGCTCTGACAGTTCAGGGGCTGAAGGAGTCTAACCTCTTTTTTCCCTGCCCACCCAGTCTTCATACAAATGTAAATATGCCTCCTTCCACAAATTGACAAATTGCCAAATGTGGTTTTAATTTGTAAGCAGGAGACCCTGCCTTGCCTTTTTCTTTCTTCTTTTTATTTTTGTTTTTCTTTCTTTTTTGGGAAATATGAAGTCACATGCTTTGCACTTTTTGAGCTGGACATTTCCTTCTGTCACTCTTGCTGTTGTTGTTTTTCTCTTCCAAGGACATTTTCCTCCATTGTTGTCAGAAGAATTCGGGATGAGAGTCCATTGTCCTGTTTTTCAGAGGTGTTTTTGAAGTTCCCATAGGAAATGCAGAGTGCTCTTTAAGCTTAAAAAATAAATAAATAGAGGCTAGCAGTTAAATCCAGTGTGAGATGCGAAGAGTGTCTGTATCACAGCCTCATGTTTTGTGGTCTGTGCAGTATCCATTGTTGTTATTTATGACCCTGTCTCCCTCCATTGTGGACTTCTTCCAGCCTTGGGGAATTTACATCATTCCTAATAGCAAAAGGCTTTCTGGTTCCCACAGAGTTGTTCAAAGCCTGACTCATGCTCCTTATGTTAATTGTGCAGCTCTGAAAATACAGCACTTTACAGGGTGTGGTTGCAAGGGGGAAATCTACTGTACTTACAGGGCATGTTTAGAAGCGTTTCACACATAAATCTCAATCTCTCTCTCTCTCTCTCCCTCTCTTCCTCTCTCTGTCATTTAACTTTTAAACTAACACTTTTGGGTCAACAAACCTAGACAGTGTATTAAAAAGCAGAGACATCACTCTGCCCATAAAGGTCCGTATAGTCAAAGCTATGACTTTTTTGATAGTCTTGTACGGATATGAGAGTTGGACCATAAAGATGGCTGAGTGCTAAAGAATTAACGCCTTTGAATTATGCTGGAGAAGACTCTTTGAGAGTCCCTTGGACATCAAGGAGATCAAACCAGTCAGTCCTAAAGGAAATCAATCCTGAATATTCATTGGAAGGACTGATGTTGAAGCTGAAGCTCCAGTACTGTGGCCACCTGATACGAAGAACTAACTCATTGAAAAGATCTTGATGCTGGGAAAGATTGAAGGCAGGAGGAGAAGGGGACAACAGAGGATGAGAAGGTTGGATGGCATCACTGACTGAATGGATGTGAGTTTGCACAAACTCCAGGAGATAGTGAAGGACAAGGAAGGCTGGCATACTGCAGTCCTTAGGGTTGCAAAGAATGGAACACGACCTAGCGACTGAACAACAGGAAGTCTTAAGGGAAAGAAAAGGGATTAGGATTAAAATGCAGTGAAAGTGAAAGTCTCTCAGTTGTAAGTCTGACTCTTTGCGACCCCATGGACTATACAGCCTGTGGAATTCTCCAGGCCAGAATACTGGAGTGGGTAGCCTTTCCCTTCTCCAAGGGATCTTTCCAACCCAGGGATTAAACCCAGGTCTCCCACATTGCAGTTGGACTCTTTACCAGCTGAGCCTTAAGGGAAGCCCCAAAATGCAGTATAATCCAATAAAACCAATAGTATTCTGTTCACTGACTCTTAAAACTGACTTGGGTTATAGCTAGACCCTGAGTGACATTGGTCCAGGTCTGAACCTCAGGAGAGCTCATGAGAGCAGAAGGTTGGTGCTCAGTGGCACAGGGCAGTGGTTGGATGAAGCTCATAGTGTCGCTCTGTGGAACGTACAGGCATTATTCTAATGGCTGCAGCCTGCTAGGCTGTCTGGGGTGTCATTCTTACTTCCAGTGTAGGTCTGCTGGCACCTTACCAATACCGTTCCTTGTGGCAGCAACATTTTACTATGAAATTTGATGGAGAAGGGTACTGAGAAGAGTACTAGAAATTAAAAGAATTTAACACCTTGTCTGAATTATCTATGTGCTAACAAAAAGGAAACGACTTTCCAAAAGAAAGAAATAAGTTAATTTTGGCGATGGTTGGGAGATTTTTACTTTTTATGGTTACTTCTTTATGAAGCTTCCATGTGTAAGGATAGATAGATAACCTAAGAATTATCTAAAACCATATTAGTGCTGTTGGTTTAAAGGGAAAAAACTCGAGAGTTTCTTAGTAACCAGGAATCTCAAACTCTGGTTTTCAAAGTACCAGTATTGAAAGGCTGAACTCTTGACATTTTTTGCAAAGGCCATACTCTATTTTTATCGATAGAGAAGGTGTAAGAATTCTGAGGCTATCAGGGTACAGACCACTGTGCCCCCAGGTCTCTCTGGAAGGTCAGGCCCACGGCCACGTGGTCACCTGGCTCCTGACTCAGTTATCATCACATCGGGGGCCTCAGAGCTCTCAGTTCTAGCTGAGAGTTCCCAGGTGGCTTGGAGTCACCATCTTGCATGTTTGTGGCACACATTCACAAATGAAACGTGTACTGGGAATCCAAGAGAAGTGATGGTGTTCAGTCGACAATTTGGGTCCGTCTCTGTGACCTCATGAACTGCAGCATGACAGGTGTCCCTGTCCTTCACCATCTCTCGAAGCTTACTCAAACTCATGCCCATTGAGTGGGTGATGCCATCCAAACACCTCATCCTCTGTCGTCCCCTTCTCCTTCTGCCTTCCATCTTTTCCAGCATCAGGGTCTTTTCTAATGAGTTGGCTCTTCACGTCAGGTGGCCAAAGCTTTGGAGCTTCAGCTTCAGAATTCATCCTTCTAATGAACATTCAGAATTGATTTCCTTTCGGACTGAGAGGTTTGATCTCCTTGTAGTCCAAGAGACTCATAAGAGTCTTCTCCAGTACCACAGTTTGAAAGCATCACTTCTTCGGTGCTCAGCCTTCTTTATAATCCAACTCTCAGATCCGTGCATGACTACTGAAATAACCATAGATTTGACTATATGGACATTTTTGGCAAAGTGATGTCTTTTTTAATACACTGTTTAGGTTTGTCATAGAACATTCTAAATAAAAAAAATTAAAATAACCTATCACTATGTAGTTTCATCCTGTCCTCACCAAACTAAATCTGTTCACTGGGGCATTTGGAGAGGAAATGTTTTCCTCCTGTTCAGTTAACAGATTACTGGTTGACTTTGTTTTCTTTTGCAGCAGCCAGGAAGAGCTCTCCACAGAGCATCGGGGGATCGTACTGGCTGTGTGGAACAACTACTTCCTCCTGGGGCAGAGCCCAGAAGAAACGTTCTTCGAGAAATGTAGGTCCCGTGGGTTTCCTCCTCTTCTCTCCTGCTGCGTAGTTGCAGCTGTCTGCGTAGTTGGGGACACAACACGAGGGCTAGAATGCAGCAGGACTGCATGGACCCTAATCACAGAAGCCCCTCTGGCACTGATCCTGTCCAAGGTCATAGAGTTGGGGCTTTTTCACCTTCCAGACTTTTTCCTCTTGCTTTCTGGACAATGGGAAACAAGGCCTGGCTTCACAGGTATGTTGCAAGGAGTAATTAGTGACAAGCACTTTGAAGATGAAAAGCACCTGTTGATGGTGTTCCTTACAACTTTCCAAGCATCCCCAGACAGATCGGGAAACATACGGTACTTTCCTCAGAGGTCTCTTCTGACCCTCATGTCATTATGATAATCTTTGGGGGAATGATAGCTGTAGCAAGAATATGAATACATGTATTGGTTTCCAGATGAAAGCTTAACTTAAAGAAATATTTCAGCCTCGATATTTTCAGTTTGGTGGTTCAGGAAACTTCTTTCCATTCAGAAGTCTACAAATATATGCCAAAATCTCTGGTCTGTAAAATCTCCCTGGCCAGCTTCTATCCTGCCCCTTCAAGTGAATGTCGCACAGTACAATCTGCATTGTCTGTTGTATGTGTGTTATAGAAAAGGGAAAGTTTAGAAAGTTTCTGTGTGTTATAGAAAAGTTTGTGTGTGCGTAAAAGAACATGCTGTATGTACACACACACACACACACACACACACACACACAGCCTGTGCTTTGTGTATTTGCTTCTGGGAAAAAAAGTCAATATATCAAATATAGGTAATATTAATATTTAACATCTGAAATGAATGCCTCTCTGCCTTAACTAACTGCCATAGTTAAAATATGAGCTCCATTATAACGCCATTGTTAACCAGTGATCAGTAAGTAAAGTGTGCCCAGTGTGTAGGAAACTGTGACAGCTCTCGCATGATCCAGTCTGCGTATCAACAGACACTTGGGGTTTTTTGTGAGATTGGCCAGTGGGGTGAGGAGAAGGGAGGTTAACACGTGCCTCCTACTTCAAGTGTGAGAAATATGACATGGGGACTCCGAGGGAAACCTGGCCATCACAGCTTTACAAATCAAAAAATTCTTTGTTTGTTTCAGTGCGAACAGAACTGAGACAAAAAGCAGTGCCGTGAGCAGATCTCGGAGCAACAGGGACAGTGTGGGAGCACCCAGTGACTCGGTGGCTGCAGAGGGAGCATGGAGGAGGGGCGGCCGGCCAGCGTCATCCAGCCCCCCGGCCATGGGACAAGTGGAGGACGACAGGAAGGCATCTGAGACCCACCAGGGGCTTCCTGCTCTGAAGCTGGAGAAAGGTCATCAGGCCTGGCCAGGAGCAGCAGAAACCTCATCCCAGGGTGCGGTTGCAGACCGGGCTTCTAAGCAGGAGCCTTGTCTGTGGCTCTGAGTCAGCATTCCCGGGTCCAAAGCAAGAGTCCACGAGGGGCCAGAGCACCGCAGAAATGCAGGAAGCACAACCCTGCAGAAGACGCCGGCCACCACAAGAGAGTTTCTCTTGGAAGTGATCGATTAGTCCCGAGGGAAATAATAGTGGGGGAAGAAAGCAAAGCTGTCAGGGTCCTGCCAACTTGAGAGCTGTCAGATCTGGGGTAACTTTGAAACAAGATTTGGCAGAAACTGCATCTAATGAAGAGTCGCATGTTTTGGAAAACTCTCTCCTCCAGACATCTTACAAAAAATAAGCCAGGGGCAGGCACAACTCAGCCACAAATACTGAAAGCTTAGCTCTGACTCAGGGCAGCCCAACCAAAAAAGAAAAGGATGGAAGCAGCTACTTGCTCACAGAAGAGGATTGCAACCCCGGCATGAAGGATGTCGTGACCAGACCTGGGACAAGTGAGCAGTGTGCCTAGAAGCCATGACCTAAAGGAATTCAAATGATCATTTTCAGTAGAAAATGATCTGCATTGGGCTTAACTTTCAAAGCAGCAGCCTCCAGGAGATTGTTCTGACAGCACCATTCCTTTCTGGTTCACACTTTAACGTCAGAAACTCACTTTAGTGATAAACAGCCATTGACTTTGTCGGCAGTGACAGCATCCATAGAGGAAGCACATGAAGAAACCAGTGGTGTGCCTCATCACATTCTTGCATGAAGCCCGCAGTGACTGTGGTGCTCTCTTTCTGGCCAGTCCTCCTGCCCTGTAGCCTGAGTCAGGCAGCAGTGGAGGAACAGGCTTGTGGGTCACCCTATCTGCTTGCGGCCCCAGCGTCATATCTGAAAGTGTGAAGAAAGGCAGAGCATGGTCCCCACCCAGACCTACAGAGTGAGAAACCGGGTGATTCTGAAACCTGCTTGAGGTTGGCAACTCCCGGGCTATTTGGAGAGTCCCCTGGGATTGATTTCCTGCAGCCTGACTGTCCTGGCCCCCAGCGTATCAGCAGGGCCCACATGTAGACCTACAGCCGTCAAGCCCCCTCAGGTGTGAAGCACTCTGTTCCCAGGTCCTTAAGCATGGTGGCCATAGCACCCAGGAGCTGTGCCTTTTCGCTCAGAGTTGGAGGACATTTACATATAATTTGGCCTGACATTAGGGGGAGACGTCAGAGAGGCTTGTTCTTTCTTGTAGTTCAGGCATGTCCCTGCCCCTTGCCCCTGCCCCCACCTTTAAGACTCTGGTTAAGTTCAGAACAGATCCGAGCCCCAGGGGAATTCAGTGGGCAGAGTTTGCAGTTTCCCACTTGGAAGCCTTCACAGGCAGTTTAGATTTCAAACCAGGAGCCTTCCATTTGCAGGATCACCCACTGTTGTCTCCAGTGGGCTTGCTGAAATGTCATGCAGTGAATCATAGCAATGACTTATTTTGGATGGACAACTACAGTAGATTTTCTTAACCGAGTTTTATTCTGAAATAAGGAAGGAAACTATTCAAAGGCCACCCATCAAATGTGTCTTTTTTTCCTGTTCAACATTGGGTGGTCTTTGAAAGTAATACCTCCTCCCTAGTAACACGGAAAATCAAGATATTCCCCACAGTGTAGGAGTTAGCAAAAAAAAAAAAAAAAAAAAACAGAAAAAGCCCAACAAAATAAAAGAATATGGAAGTGGACACTGTGTAAGTTCATGCTTAAGATTAATTAGTGGTTTCTCCCAGCTCATTCTGTCCTTCCCCAGTTCTCCTTTCCTTAGATTGTAGGGCAGGACTGATTAAGAGGCAGTCGAATTTCATGGCACCATTTTGGGTCATGAAGCTAAGTCTTCCTTGCCATGCCTGGCTGCGGATGCAGGCCCTCTTCTTTGATGTTCCAGACTCTTCTGGAGACCTCTTCCCTTCCTGTGACCCCAGCCTCACCATCCCCACCAGGAACGTGGCCCTGCCTGCTGACATCTCTTCCTCTTCCCTCCGAGCTCTTAATCCCGCCCCAGGTGACTCCGTTCACTGGGCTCCACAGTAGAAGAGGTAGCCCAGCGGAATACCAGCCGCCGTGGCTCGGAGTCCAATCATCCAGGAAGCGCAGCCTGCACAGGGCAGAACCCTCGGAGAAGGTGACAGAACATGGTCCGTCCTGAGCCCCCTCTGAGTCTCCCGTTTTCAGGCTGTGCTTGCCACCAAAGATGGGCTCACAGTGTGTCGTTGAGTCGTAAAGAGAAACAGTTACTGCAGTAGTTTAAGCAGAGAGGGCACAAATAGCAACCCAGGTGACAGGCCAAGAAACAGTGAGCTCCCTGGAAGAATCTGGAATAAGGAAGAGCCATGCCAGTAGCTGCTGCCTGCCCCAGAACTAGGGAGAGCTGTTTGAACTGGAGGCACCAGAGAAAGTTTTTAGCAGGTTTTTATTTCATTAGTTAACCTGGGCCTGGTGATTAAAGCCAGTACTTGTGTGTTTAATGATTATCTTTCAAGAAAATTCTTGGCTTTAGAGTTTGGTGTATTTGTGGATATAACAATGACTGAGTTTGGGACTTCCTATCTCTCAGTGCAGGGCACATGGGTTCAGTCCCTGGTCCAGGAACTAAGATCCCACATGCCGAGGGGCAACTAGAGAAGGCCGTGTGCCACAACTAGACAAACGCCCGTGCAATACAGTGAAGAGCCAGTGCGGCCAAAATTTAAAAACAGAAAGGTTGTTTAAAAGCTGTGTCATTGCACCTTTGGCTGTAGATCAGTAGGGTCTTTCTCAAAACCTTCATGTACATGGGTTTTAACAGTACTAGCAAAGGAACCAACTTTCCGCTTCTGCACTGGGGCATGTGTTTGAGCAATTTCACCTTTAAGCATTTTCCTTCCACATGTCTGAAACACCCCTGGTTCTCTTGTTTCTTGAGTGGTTGTTTGATTCTTTGGATATTTGGAAGTTCAGAGGGGAAAATGACTGCCAGGTTTTTTTGTTGCTTATTAGGTGGGAAATGAAGAGTTGGTTCTCTACTGCTGGAAGTGGGTGTGTTTTGATATTCTTGATAATCTTAATAATTCATCTACAAATCTGAGACTCTGTCAGTATTCTTGGTTAAAAAGAATAAGTTCTTCAGTCACTCACTTAATAACCCAAATTAAATGTATATTCAAGTTCCTGTAACTCTGATGCTTGGAAGAAACATGGATCCTATTGATTGATGTTATAACTTTGAACTCTCTAACTTTCTCAATGTCATGGCTTCTAAGTCACCTCCATGTGCTTCCAAATGACTTTTTAATAGATTAGTTTGGGTGTTTTTTTTTTTTTTTTTTAATGTCCATAAATGTCTGAGAACAGTCAGTGTGACTTTTCTTCCACATTTTTCTTTTCTTTGCCTCTGGAGGTTACCTGACATCCAGCCATGCATGTAAATCGTGAAATGCAAAAGAGCAAACTTTTAGGAAGACAGGAATAAATGTTGCAGCTTTTGTTCACTCATTTTAAATGAAAAAAGTGGGGGAATGTTATTTCATTTTATAAAAAGCAAGAGTCCCAAAAACGCTCTGTAGTTTTGTTTATGGAGAACGTGGCTTCTCTCTAAAAAATGTATCTCAGGATGTATCTTGAAAACATCAATAGGATCACTGTTTGCGTTCAGTGCCTTATTTGGACTTTAACCTGAACTGTGCATGTTGGTGGCCTTTGACTTCAGGCCGAGCTGGAGAGGGCAGTGCACAGGAGGGAAGGGAACCATCACAGGAGAGCGCCGGGCCACGGTGCTGCCCTCCCCGTGGCCTTGCATTGGTTCTCGGCAGGCCCCGCTGCAGTCTGACACGCAGTTCTGGCGACTGGTCCTCCCTTGGCTTTCCTGAGCCAGCACCGCCCTATGCTGTGCTATGGCTTGCATATAGAAGTCCTTTTCATTTCTCCTTGTCTTTCATGAGGAAATTTCCACGCATGGTTTGTCAGGACAGGAGAGTTCAAACCTTGTTGCTGAAATACAAATCAATTGAAACGTGTTGGAACAAGTAGGAAATCAAAGTTAAGCTGATTTCTGTTAAACAGTTAAAGTCTTCCTCAGTACCAAATAAATTAAGTGTTGTAAAGTGAAATTAATTTGGATAATCACTCAGGGCAGAAGTCTAACCATATAGATGATGGGTATTACAATTTATGGTATAATTAGATCCTCAGAAATCTACAGAACTCCCTCTCAGTTTGTTTCTGTATTTACTTAACAAGACATGGAACAAATACATGTCAATGTGTAGCTGAACTGAGGGGACTTGAGTGGATGAAGTTATTGCCTTTAATTATCAAGAACTACTCAGTTCCAGGGTTGGATTTAATCATGTAAGTTGTGTTATGCAGCATGATTGCCATTACAGTTAGTTATTTAAAATCTTGTTAATTAAACAAATCAGTAAAATCAGGAAAACCTTACATTTGATCCCAAAGCACCTGACCAGGCAACTAAGGGTGTGGTGTTTTGCTTTATTTTTAATTTTGGCTGCTCTGGGCCGTCACTTCATGGCAGCATGCAGGCTCTTCATTGTGGGGTGCAGGCTTTTCTGGTTGTGGCACATGACCTTCCCTAGATGTGGCGCTCGGGCTTAGTTGCCCCACAGCACGTGGGGTCCTAGTTCCCTAACCAGGGGTCGAACCCAAGACCAGCAGGGAAGTACCCTAAAGGTGTGGATTTGACGGAGCCCCAGGGTAGATGTTCTTCGGTCAAGGCAGAAAGCCAGCCCCTGCATTCATCACCAGGAGAGCTCTCTTCTCCCGCTGACCTTATTCTCTTGTTTGGTTTCCCTGGTGGCTCAGAGGGTAAAGCATTTGCCTGCAGCGCAGGAGACCTGGGTTCAACCCCTGTGTCTGGCAGAGCCCCTGGAGAAGGGAACGGCTACTCACACTGGTATTCCGGCCTGGAGAATCCCTTGGGCAGAGGAGTCTGGCAGGCTACCGTCCGTGGGGTCGCAACAGTAGGACACAACTGAGCAATTAGCACACACCAAAATAGTTTCAATGGTTGTGCATTTCTAGGGGATGAAATTAGTGTGTAGTTGTAAATGAACCTATTTCATGAATAAAAAGTAAAATTGTTTTAGTGTGTATCACTTTTCTTTAAAGCAAGTGAATTAATTAACCCCAAGGAATATGAATTCAAAATGCCCTTTTCTGAACATGCTATTTAAAATTATCTTTTATTGGTTGGAGACTTTTCCCTCCTTGGAGCAGTTCTGATGGTTTGAAGACTGTGTTAAATAATCAAAGGAGCTCCTCATTTGAAACATTGGCCCTAAAAATTTAGGCCTGGAACACCCTGTGCAGATGTTGTGATTAAATGTAAGACTAGGGGTGGTCTTTACAATGTAGCTATATTCCCACTTCTCCCATTTGTGAGCTGAGATAGACTCCTCTAGTGAGGGGTTAAAGTATGCGACCTTGACTTCTTTCCAGAGAATCTTGACATTTCCCAAGGGGATTCCTTTCCATTTTCGAAGTGCATCTAGCCCTGGAAGCAGCACTGACTGAAGTCCTGGGCTGCCTCTTTCTCTGCGCTGCTTCTTAATGATAGGTTATGAGCCCTCTCTGGCTGCTTGTAGATATATTTCCCTTTGGATCCTCTGCATAATTTTTTAGAAGCATTTCAGTATCCAGTTGGGACGATGCGCCTGAATAGTTGTGCGTGAAATGCGGAGAGCCACTGCACCCAAGCCATTTCTTGGTATTCGGTCACAGGCCCCAAGTGCCAGGCCAGGAAAGCCACTCTTCCCTGCCTGGTGCTGCTGCCAACCCTGGTACTTTGCCACCAATTGGTTCCTGTGCTTTGGGGACAAGTCATGTAACTTCCCAGGCCTCGGTTTCTTCATCTGTCAAATAATCTTTGATAGTAAGTGCTACGCATGGCTCCGTAAAACCCCGAGGTTACCGTACCACTCTATGCGTTAAAACTCGTCTGTTTAAAAATGGGTTCAGTGTATGGACACAGGCCACACATTGGAAGGACCTTGTGGGTCATTGGTAGCTTCTAGTTAAATCGGAATCCTTGAGATTTGGCCTAGGCATTGGCGATTTTAAAAGCCCCTCAAATTCCCATGAGATGCCACAGTTAAGAACTGTTTAAAAGTCAGGGGGGCAGTTTTTGTGTGTCTAAATACTAGATGCTAGAAGAGGCAGGGTCTACGAAGAGCTGAGTCTCCTTGAGAAGAAGGGCTTTGTGCAGGTCAGAGAGGGGCCTGACAGACAGCCGTGGGAAGCTGCGTGCAGCACAGGGAGCTCAGCTCGGGCTCTGTGACGACCTGGGGGACGCCCGAGAGAAAGGGGGCGTGTGTTCCTGCCGCTGATGCACTTTGCTGCACGGGAGAAACCCACAACGCTGTGATGCAGATATACTCCAAAACCCGAAATGCTTCTACTTTCAGATGACGAAGAGGCTTAGGTGACAAGGCACCAGTCGGCATACGTTTTACTCCTACAGAGGGACCCGTTCTCTCTTCTCAAAATCCCCCTGTGTTAGCTCTGGCGCTTTACACTCGACACATCAGAGCCCAGCTTCATCTTTGCCGGCACTGAGAAATTGTTACCCTCCTACAGAAGATGGGTTTTTAAAGCACCTAAGTAATTGTCTGGGCTTTGCCTTTGATCCACGATCATTAATATCATTAATAAGCTCTCAAAAGTGCATGTGAATCTCAAGTTCACATTTGGCAGGACAGTGAAAGAAAGAACGCTTTTAAAATAATTTGGCTCAGAAAGCACATCTGAAATAACCCTGTGGGAAAAAGAAGAGAATTTCTCATCCTCGGAAGGATTACCTAGGATGGAGATGCTGACCTTGTGTTTTAAGTTCACTTACATTTCTTGAACCCTCATTCATCCCCCAGCCTGATTTATTTTAGGAGGTGAAGCAGGCTGTGGGAGGGGAGTCTGGTGCTATGCAGTTTTCGTGTTTGCTTTCTGTTTTGTTTTTTTTCCACAGTTACCCAAAGATCATAACGTGCATATATCTTTACAAAAAAAAAAAAAAAAGACTGCTTCATGAGCTTTAGTACAGCTTTTCTCTCAGAAATTAGTGCTGAAGAATTCTTTGCTCTGCAGGCTTCCACAGCGATCCAGTCCCAGAAGGCGAGGTGCCCAGGGCGAGCGGAGCAGTGACCTCCGTGGGGGAGAGGTCAGCTGAGCAGCGAGGCTCAAAAGGGAGGAAGAAAAAGCAGCTCCTCAGCGGGGAGTTTGACTTGCTTCAGGGCAGAAGAGCTTTTATAAATAAGGTCCCAGGCTCCCACGCCCTCTCGCCCGTCTTCTGTTACCAGTCGTCTGCACTTAGACACATATGCGCACACTCATGGACACACACAGATAGACACACATGCACACACAGACGCACATGCACACACTCATGGACACACACAGACACACATGCATACACTCATGGACACAGACACGCACACACTCATGGACACACACAGACACACAGACACTCATGGACACAGACACATGCACACACACTCCTGGACACACACAGATATAGGTCTGCAGACACACGCATTCATGGACACAAAGTAGTGGATGCACACACACAGGGACACACATTCAGACATACAGACACATGGATACACTTAGACGCAAACATTCATGGACACACAGACATCATGAACACACAGACACACAAGTGGACACACAGGCACACAGCAGTGGATGCAAACATGAAGACATTGCACATGGGCATACATACACACATCTACACAGTCACACTCAGGACACACACAATACACTGGTGGACACAGACACACTCATGGACACAGACACATTCATGAACTCACACAAACATGGACACATCTACCCAGTCACACTCATGAACACACTCAGACACATGGACACGATCCTGGACACACATTGGTGGACACATATTCATGGATACACAAACTGGTGGACAAAATGTTCACACAGACATGCTCACGGACACACCCTGGTGGACACGGCCCCAGCTCTCACTTGCCCTGCCTGCCTCTCCACCTGCCTCTGGATTGCGGTTAGACAGACAGACAGACCCTTCTCCAGAGGAGCAGGTGATGGTTTGGCTGGGGATTTTTCTAGGCCCAGTGGCTCCTAAGGCCTTTTCAGTTCCTCCTTCACAGGCTCAGCTGGTGAGAAGAATGTGGAGTGCTCGTTCCCAAAGCCACCGTGGGTGCCTGTGAGGACTGAGGCCAGCCCATCCGTCTGTGCCTGCTGTCAGAGGGAGGAGGGGGATGGTCAATCAGGACGACCTCCGATCTCCATGGGACACACAGGGCCAGAGCTGGGAATGTGTTCTCGCGGGAGGGGCCTGGAAGACCTTCCCCAAACGATGCTGGTGTGGACAGGGGCTTGTGAAACAGCAGCTTTGCTTTGCGGGGTATATTCTCCTTCGCATGCTTGCCTGTGAGCCTCTTGCAGTGCCCTCTGCTCCGTGACCCTGGAGCCCGCCTGGGCGGAGCCTGGGGCATCTAGAAAAGCGTCTTCAGGCGACTCCACCATGGAGAATGACTCTCCAAGTCAGAGACGCAGGTACCAGGTCTGCTGGCGGCTGGCCGGGGGCAGCGCTCAGCATCTCCTGGCTCTTCTCAGGACCTAATGCAGAAACCCCTTGTGCTGAATCCCTTTCCTATTTTGAATCTCTCTGACTTCTTCTGTAACCAGCCAGAGAAAACTCCCTGCTTTTAAATCTCCACTTGAATAATCATTGCATGTTAAGGTGAACTGATTTGGGAACTTTAATTATGTCAAAAAAAATCCCTTCACTAATCTTTCACCTGGATTAGTGTTTGGTCAAATAACCAGGGGCTAGGAGTCTCTAGGGGCCGTCCACCACCGGATCCAACTGCCCGTGGATCTTCTCTAACACAGGTGTAGTTCAATGGAGAGAACGGGGGGCTTCCTTGGTGGTCCAGTGCCGCCATGCTGCCAATGCAGGGGGCAAGGGTTTTGATCCCTGGTCTGGGAACTAAGATCTCCCGCGTTGTGCAGTATAGTCAAAAGATTTTTTAAAAAGTGAGAATGAGACAGTCATTGAAATCTAACTGGACTTCACGTTTTAACAGATTCTGGTCTCCTGTGACAGTTAGAGAAATACAGAGAGTGCATTCCTTCTTGCTGCTGTCCCTTTTTGTGTATACTGACCAAGTGACGCACATTTCTTGTCACCATTTTGCAGATGGGGAAACTGAGGCACAGAGCATTTTGGAAACTTTCCCGAGTTAGTAAGTCAGGCCTGTGACTTCTAAACCCCAAAGCCCAGTGACTTCTATGGGTGTGAGCCTAACACCGCCCAGGCAGGAGATATCCGCGGCAGGAGCCCGGAAAGAAAGCGCTGCAGGGGAATCAAGGAGGTGTGGCTCTGGAGTGCAGGCGCTGACTGCACAGGGCTGGGGCTGGCTCTGCAGCTGAGAAGGCGAAAGTGACAGGCGGCCACTCGGGCCGCGGTGGAGGCCTGTCTGTCTGAATTTAGCTACAGTTGACTCACTGTATTGTGTTAGTTTCAGGTGGACGGCTTCAGATGCTTTGCCATTACAGGTTATTACAAGATACTGCCTATAGTTCCCTTTGCTATACAGCAAACCCTTAGCGTTTATTCTGTACATAGTGGTATGTGTCTTTTAATCCCATACTTCTATAATAATCTACCCCTCCCTCTCCCCTTTTGCCTTTGGTAACCACAAGATTTTTTTCCTCTGGCTGTGAGTCTGTTTCTGTTTTGCAAGTAAGTTGATTTGTATTACTGTTTTTTAGATTCAACATATAAGTGATCTCATATGATATTTATCTTTGTCTGGCTTCACTTTGATATGATAATCTTTAGACCCATCCATGTTACTGCAAATGGCAATATTTCATTCTTTTTGTGGCTGAATAATATTCTATACCACATCTGCTTTATCCATCCATCTGTTGATGGACAGATGTCTTGGCTGTTCTGAACAGTGCTGCGGTGAACACTGAATGTGAAAGTGTTAGTCGCTCAGTCGCGTCGGACTCTGCAACCCCATGGGCTGTGGCCTGCCAGGCTCCTCTGTGCATGGAATTCTCCAGGCAAGAATACTGGACTGGGTTGCCATGATGCCCTTCTTCAGGAGATCTTTCCCACCCAGAGATCAAACGCAGGTCTCCCACACTGCAGGCAGATTCTTTATTTACCACCTGAGCCACCAGGGAAGCCCCTCTATGAACACTGAGGTGCATGTATCTTTTTCAGTTCAAGTTTTCATCTTTTCCAGATATATACCCAAGAGTAGGATTGCTGGATCATATGGTTAGCTCTGTTTTCAGTTGTTTAAGGAACCTTCAGGCAGTTTTCCATAGTAGCTGCATCAGTTTACCTTCTGTTCAGGCCTTTTTACCGATGTTGGACCAAGAACTCACGTAAAGATAACCAGCCCTGGACGCAGCGAGGGTGGGAGGCCTCGCTCAGCGCCCCGCCCCCACACTCTTCTTTTATGTCTTGGCCACTTCGTCCTTAGTTTTGTGCAAACCTGTTGCTGTTTCACACTGCTGCTCTTCCTTTCTGATTGGTGCCTTGGATTCTTTCAGAAACACTTCCAGAAACCGTCCTGCCGAGCCCAGAGAGCCCCCGAGGATATCTGACTGTCATCATCCTGAACTTGGGGGGTGTACATTTCTGTCTCCAGGACGGGGTTTTCCTAAGCGGGTCCGCCAGGGTGCCTTGGCGCATAGGAAACTTTAGCATAAAGCGCGTAATTCTGGCCTCCCCAGCATGAGGAACAGATTTAAGACGTGGGATCCGCTCCGGCCCCTCCTCGGCGGGTGGGGAGACGTGGGGGAAGCCAGTGGCCCACGGGCGGTTCCGGGAATCCCCGGGTGTGTCTGTGCTGGCCCTGGCCATGGATGGCATCACGTTCAGCCGCCTGGGAACTTGAGTCCTTTTAACTGCTCGGGTGCTGTTTGCTCTGTAGCCTGCCCTGGAGGCAAGCATGGTGGAGGGGCTGTGAGAGCAGGCCTGCTGCACTTGTGGTAACCTGACCCCGCCCGGCCCTCCCGGCTGCCGCCGATTCGGACCCTCTCAAAACCCGGTGAGGTGCGCCTGTGCGTGCAACGCAGAGGGAGGGGCAGGATGTAGGCGGCTGTCGCTTGCTTTCCTTTCTCAGCCTCTTTTCCTGCGATTCATTTTCTAATTCCGTGAAGCAGAAACTCAAAAGGAAATCCGAAGCTGGCAAAGAACAAGGGACTCGCCCCTAAAGGAGCGGGGCGGTCTGCCTTTGGTTTGGGGAATGTGTATTGTTCGTGGGGTCGTAAAGCTGTCAATTTCTAGGCAGAGTCTGGAGGAGGCAAAGCTCGGATGGTCACACTGAGTTTCTGGTGGCATCCTGTGCCTTCATTTTGGTCCCTTGCTCACTTCCCAAGTCTGCATCTTTGACAATCACATCAAGGGCAGGTTCTGGAGATAAACCTGACAAATCCCCAGAAGACGCTGAAAACACTGCAACCCAGCTGGCAGGAGCCCCAGATTCTAGTCCTAATTCTTGCTAACTCGATGTGACCTGGAAAGGGTCCCCGATGCTCTCTAGGTCCCAGTTTTCCCACCTGGGGAAGCAAGAGAGGGCAGATCCTTTGCTTGGGAAGGTCTCCGATTGCGTTAATATCCAGTGAGTCTCCCATGAAGGCTTTTCAGCTGCACTTTTCTGAGAAAGGCTGAAGTAAAGCAGCTTTTCCCCTTTCAGGTGGAAAACAGAGCAGGGCCCAACCCCTCTGGGTGCTGAGTGGTCATTAGGAAGCCAGCTGCCAGCTCGGGTTCCCCTGGGATGGAGGCGGAGCCCCGTTGTCCCTGCCAGGAGAGCTCCCTTAAAAAAAAAAAAAGCTGTTGCCGGCATCTGCTTTCCCTCTCTGGGTAATTCAGCTCCTGGGTGCCCTGATGTGGAGAGTGGTCGGGGAGGCGTGCGCGGGGAGGTGGGGTGTAGGGCAGTGGGCAGGCCTCCATTCAAGGTTCTTATTGGACTTTAGAGCCTTTACTCGCCAAGTTAATTTCCCCAACTTGCAAGTATCACAGGTTAACACTGGACCCATGCATAATGATACATAATTTAAGACTTGTAAAAGCTGCCCAGGACTTGAAAGAAACACAGTCTAAGCCAGAAGCCTGTGCCTGGCATGCAAGAGCAAGTAACACAGGTAGAATTTATGTCCAAAGCCGGGGAGCCACACCCTCGTGACACCATCTCAGAGGGTGCCACGCTGTGTGCAGGCCCTTCTGTCCCAGGCGGCGGCACGGAGCCCTGCAACCATCACCCCCACTTGCCCTCAACCACCATTGGAAGGCAGTTAGTTGTTCACAGGGGGAAGTTCTTTATTCTTAATAGACCCAGGAATATCTCAAGGACTTAAAGTGACGCAACATGATCGCCCTAATGGTTTCTGAACTCTGTCTTTAAGACTTGTGGGGCCAGAACCCCACAAAACTGCCCTGGGGCATGCTTCTACTTCTGATAACCAAGCTGTCTGTTGGCATAGTTAGAGCCTGACATAGCCTGAGTCGGGATGTTTAGCTGCTTGTGGGATGGAAAAAAAATGTTAAGAAAAATAATTGTTGTTTTTGCAAACTATCTATTTAAAAACAGAACCTCAGGAAGCAGATTTCTGTTTCAACGCTCAGATGAATCAGAGCTTACAAAGTATAAATACACATTAGCAGGAGGAGGCTTCCCATAACCCAGCGCTTGTATGTCTTCCCAGCCCCGGAACCTCTGACTCCTGCTTTTCATTCCCAGCAGAGGCAAGAAAGCAAGCCGCCATGGAAGCGGAAGTGCTGGAACCTAGCTCAGCCCGAGTTGCAAACCTCTGCAGGCCAGTGGGAGTTTTGTATTTTTTCTTTAAAAGCAACTGGTTGTTTGCCACACCCTCGCTCACTTTGGGGTCTACAGGTGTATGCCATTTGGAAATGAGGCAAACCCACAGGCTGGTTCCTTGGGCTCTTTGCTACCTAAGAAAGATTACCAAATAAGTTAACTTTGACTCACTGACCCCTCAGATCAGCCAATAAAATGAAGTGCTTACACCACAACTTGCTCAAGGGATAGTGCAATTGATTTACTTAAAAATGATGTCAGGTGGCAATTGAGCAACAAACTGGCTTCCAGACTGCTTAATTCAGTTTAACAAGGAGGAAAAACCTTGTAATTAACGGAAGAGCTTGAATACTTTGGTGACGCTGTTTTCATAGTCTGCCATACCTAAGCTGGGGAGGGTGGGGGGGGGAGGGGATAGCTTTTGCTGAAAACTATAGGTTCCCAGGCCCCGCTTAGCAAGTCAGGGGCCAGGACTGGGAGTCTGCATTTAAGAGAAACACCTTTGCAAGTTCTGTTTCTCTGCTCATCATCCAGTCTCACTGGACTTTTAGTCAAGCTATACTCCCATTTTCTGTTCTAACTCTACATTGTATATATATGTCTGGAGTCCTAGGACAGTTTCCCATCCTAAAGCAACCAGCTTTGAGCTGCTGTTTTCCTGGAGTTTCATGGTATATATGTACTAATGTTGGAATTCTAGTTCATCATGTTTCTGAACGGAAAATTCTTCATCTCCCAGGGCCTGATTATAGAGGGCACAGAACTTTCCAGGGAAGGGGCGGGGGGGGCGGTTCTGGGGCTCTTCTCTTGCACTTTCCTGCCCCCAGGACAACCAGGACCCCAGTGCAGGATGCCTGCCATCTGAAGAAAGGTGACAACCGCCTTTAACAACCAAGGTCCTGGCTTTGAACTGTCCAGATGAGCCTATCTCCTCCTTTCCACCACCCAACATGTCCTGCACAGACGGCTCCTTGAAATAACAATCTCGAGATCACTCGTCTCTTAGAACAAAGAACTACAAGAGGCTCATCAAACTTTTTTCTTGGCACACAAGCATCTGGCAACTATCCAGGGAATTTGGGGGTCCTACAGAATTCAAGTTTACAAACCACCAGAGCAAGGTAATGTTGGAATTCAGACTTGGTCCTACTGGTCAGTCTGTTCCTCCCTCTGAACCCACCCTGCAAAGAGCCACCCCGGGATGGGGAACTGTCACAGGGACCACCCCACCCCGCAAAGAGCCGCCCCAGGACGGGGAGCCAGCAGGGACCAGGCTTGTCTAGGTGCTCTTCCTTGGGGCCGCCTCCCTGATGAGCCAGACTCCGTCTCCGCCCCTGCTCATGCACAAGCAACAGGGATGCCTCAACCTGCCATCCATTAACCACGACACCCGCTGGGACACAGCTCCTAACCTGGTAGAAAGATAAGGGTCCCAAGAATGAAGCAAGATCAACACCCACATGGCTTTTCCTCCGCTCAGCCTGGTGCTGCAGTTGGACGTGCACCACAAAGGCTGGATGGGGTGCCCAGCCAGAGAGCCGCGGCTGGGAGGAGGGCAAGCTGGCGCTTCCTGCATAGAGGAGGGCACTCCTGGTAGCTCCCTGAAGCTTCTGAAAGCTGTCCACGAGCCCATCACTGGCGGCTCACCCTCCACGCAGAGGTGCCAGCAGCAGAGCCCCCCCACACACTCCCGACACCACGCGGGCATGCCTGTTGCCCTCGGCCCAGCAGCTGCAAGTGACAGCCACGGCCCTCCTGCCTGTCACCGGCGGAAGCAGCCCAGCGCTGGCACCCAGGGCTGAGCGAGAGGGAGGGCAGCGTGGGCTCACCCCCCGGGAGCAAGGTGATGAACAGTGAGATGGGCCCTCACCCCCGGAGCCTGGCATCACCCTCCTCCCACAGGCCAGCCTGGAGGTACGAGCATGCACAAAGCCTTGAGGATGTGGTCTGCAGTGATGCCAGGACAGTCCTATTCATCCAAGTAGCCAGAGAAGGAAGAGAAAGCATCCTGCCTCCCTCCTAATCCCCCAGCACCGATTCCAAGCTATTTAAAACCCTCTGAGGTGGGCATCACCCCTAAATTGCTCAAAACAATTCACGTCCACACTACAGGCCATTAATCCAGTGGTGTTTATTCAAGCAGTATTCACACTCGCTATCGAATAACAAGGGCATCAAGGCCCCCAAGACGGGGCTCTCACAGCTCCAGCTTCACAGCAGCCTCTCTGGGAGGGGTTTCAAGAACTTAAGATGAAGGTGATGGCTGAAAAGGCTTGCCGTTCCTGCTCTGGGCCCCCGAGGAGTACAGCCTGCTTCTCGCATCCTCATCACCAGGCAGACCCAGGCTGGTGGCAGAGGCACAGCTGGGCAGAACTATGTAAGCTCAGAAGAGGCCACACTGGTCCATGTTTTCGTACAAAAAATTTAATAAATATGACTTTTCAAAATGTATTGCCAGGAACAACACAAAGATGCAAGTTTATGTCCGTATAACACTAAGAGGACAATACAAAGGGTCTTCACGGTCTCAATGGTGAACTAACAAAATCAGTTTTGAATAAGCCTTTTTGAACTTAAACTTCATCATAGCATTTTGATTTCCTCACCTAAGGCAGGCAGTGGACTCTATGACAAATCTAAACAGTGATCTTACTGGACATTTTATGGTTCAAGTATTCAACTAGCTTATTAGAATACTCCCTAAATGCAGTAGATAAAAAAGTCAAATGAGTCTTACATAATGAATGGTGAAAAGAAATCAGAATTTACAAAATAAGATTGGTGTGCTTCCAACTTCACACAATTAATTTGATATTTTTATTGATCTTCAACCACTCATGTTTCGGCTATGTTTAGTCACAGCTCACCTTGTTCCCTTAAACTGCTAGGCAGCAGATCATCTGCCTGTCTCTCTTCAAGTCTAAAAAAAAAAAAAAAAAAAAAAAAAACCACCTGTTCTAGACTAATTCTCAAACTGCCTCAGTCGGGGTTTTAAATATCTGACGTCGTACGAAAAAAAAAAAAAATTCCACCAGTATTCCAGGCACGAAAGGCCATCCTATTGTCTTAAACTATTTTCAAACACCTTAATTTTGGCTTATAGGCAACATGTAATAAGAAAATAAGTTCAAAAAAATAAAGCCATACGCTTACAACGCTATCAAAAACCTTCAATTCTAAACACGTACATATAAATAAAAAGGAATGATGTCTTAAGGCTCTTGATTATTAAGTTAATAAATCAAATATACACAGTGATTAATAAAAAAAGAATTATTTACATAACTATACAAAATTCTACTTTTGACACATTTTCCTCTTTAAATTCTTCATTTTACCAGCAACTGCTGACATCGAAGTCCCCCCTCCCCCAACAACAACAACAAAATACAATAAAAAAAATAAATAATAAACTCATTTGTGATAGTTGCTGTGGTTCTGAGCTGCAAAGGCACTTTTCAAATACAGAACTACTTGGACGTCATCATAAAACCAATATACAAAAACAACTCAAGAGTCAATAAATATAAATAAAAACTATGGTCCTAAGACTGCATCACCATCGGGACATCTGGCAGAAATGGAAGCTGGGCGATCTCCTGGGAGCCTGATCCGGAGGTGCGGGCAGGCGGGGGGCGGGGGCCCGGCATTTGCATAGCTGCGGTGCGGTGCCACCCAGCCAACCACAGAAACTACCACTGCCAGTGTAGGCCAGCTTGTCGGAACTTAAATTAACACGGGACTCTACGCCCGGGACAGCGTGGGGCCGGAGCGCGACAGACGGGGCGGCTGCGGGAGCGGAGCCCCGGGAGCCCCCGGACGGCGCCCGCCGCCTGCTATACGATGTACTCCATGCGGTTCAGGCTCTGCGCGCTCTCCAGGTCTCTGTTGTCCCGTTTGTTTGTCCAGTTGGGGTGTTTGGCCGGCGTGCCGTGGGGGGGCTTCTCCTCTCGGTCGACCAGCGTGTACGTGGCCTGCTTGGCGAAGCGCGCCTTCTGCTGGTGCTTGTCCATGTCGTCCTCCTCCACCTCCGAGTTGTGTGTCCTTATTTTGGACATTTTGGAGTTCTTGCTCTCGTAGTCCTTGATGGGGACCGTGTTCGCCCCGTGCTTCTCGATGGGGTTCTTAATCTGGTTCAGCTGCTCGCGCACGTTGTTGGTGGTGTTGTCCTCGGCGGCGGCGCGCGCGTCGCTGCCCGGCTTCCGGCGCTTGCGCACGCACCAGTAGAAGGCGGTCAGCAGGCAGCAGACCCAGGCCACGGTCAGCACGGAGCTCAGCAGCGGCACCAGGAAATCTGCGCGGTGGGGCGGCGGCGGCGGGGGCCGGGTGAGCCACCCCGCGGCCCCGGCCCCTCCCCACCCGCACCGCCCCTCCCCGCCGGCCTCCCCGGAGAGACCAGGCCAGACGGCAGCGCAGACGGGTGCCCACCTCCATGTGGGGAGGGCTGTCTGGGCCAGGGGTGGGGAGTCTGGCTACCGAGGCAGCTCATGAGACAAGCTGGTTCTCAGAATCCTCAGAAAGAGGGCTCTGGGACGCATGGCTGCAACCCCCGGGGGGTTCCGTGCCAGCTACAGCACAGTGATGCTCCAGGGATCCCAGGGGCCCCCGGCTACCCTGCAGGGCCACTGAGCCATTCAATCAAGGCCGCGCTTAGGATGCGCTGTTCCCCAACACGGGAGCACAAGGCAGGCTCCACGAAGACGTGTACTCGGGGTACGGCAACACTCTGCCAGGACGGTGCCTGCAGCCAGAGGCAGCCCGCAGGCAGGGGACGAGTCAAACCGCCTCTGCCCACAGCCGTGGGATCCTGGCCCGGCAGCCAGCCTCTGTCTTCTCGCTAGTTAAAAATGGGAGTCCTTGAACAGGGAACCGGCAGCTAACTTCCCGCCTGGGGGTTTCCCTGGATGCGGGTTGTGCTGGTCTTACTGATGAGCTGGACAGGATGGTCCTCACAGAAAGGGACTCCTACCCCACCACCTACCTGTTCTGTTCTTCAGAGGACGCCTCTGAACTCTCACTTCCGCAACGGCAGCAATCAGCGAGCTGTTCCCATCACGTTTACTGACAAGATCTATGATTTTGTCGGTGATCTCCTTGATAGGGTTCCCATCATCCCGGATGTCTTCAGCAGACTGGAAAAAGCAGCAGCAGACCCCGGGGGTCAGGGACACTCACCAGTCACTTTTACTCAAAATTATTTGCCCATATATGTATGCCTTTCCCTGCTGGCTCAGATGGAAAAGAATCTGTCTACAGTGCAGGAGGATTTCTGGGTTGGGAAGATCTGGAGAAGGAAATGGCAACCACTCCACCATTCCTGCCTAGGAAATCCTATGGACAGAGGAGCCTGGTGCCCTATGGTCCATGGGGTTGCAAAGAGTCAGACACGACTGGGCACCTAACACGCATATACGTCAAGCTCTTCTTCATGCATCTGCTCATCTGGATGCTAGCTGAGTGACCTTTGTGGGCTACTTCCAATGAAACGACTAGGCGTGAATGGGTCTCATACTCACAATGGCCACGTGTATTTCATTGTTTGCAGAAGGGGAAGGCTCGCAAGCTATGTAAATCGAATATTCAGCAGAAACATTCTTCAAAATATTCAAATTCCGCAGTTCGCTGCAAATATGCTCCGTGGTGAGACCCTAGAATGATATTTTGAAATCCACACATGTGTAAGGGAGCGGAATGAAAAATGACTGCTGTTTACTTGAAAGGGAGGCAGCGTGCAGGCCGAGCTTGGGTGAAGGACAAGAATCCAGGTTAAGGAAGAGATCCGAGCGCGTGATGCCTCTGCTTTAGGGCAAGCGGAGGACACACCCCACACCTCTCCAGAGCCAGCCAGAAGTGTTGCATACCGGCGACATCATCTCCTTGTTGAAGGTGATGGTGATGTTGGCGCAGTTGTCCTGGTAGTAGGGGTCGGACGTGCACTTGGTCTTCATGGGCTGGAGGCTTGGGGACCGGCACTCGCCCACCCCGGTACAGGGGCGCACGAAGCACTGGCTGTCCAGGATGGGCACGCAGCTCTGCCCGCTGGGGCACTCGCCGTGCCCTCTGTGCAGCGAGCAGGGGCGGGGCCCGCACCACACCTGCGGAGGCAGACGGCGCGGCTCAGGGGGCGCCCGGCGGTCCGCGCGGCCCCAGGACGTGGGCGGCCAGACCGCGCCTACCTTGGAGCAGGCGACCCTCCCGTGCAGGCACTGGCAAGCGTTGCAGTCGGCGTCCCACTTGGCCCCATCGGGCATCACGCTCCCCACGGTGACGCACGACCTCCCTGAAACTGAGGCGGAGACCCGTGAGTGGCAGGAGCTGCCCTTTCTGGAGATGGGCCCCCTGATTCCTCACTCCCTGCCCTGCGGGAGGTGCTGACGCCCGTCGCCCTTCGCCCCATGACAACGCAGCTGCTCCACAACAGGCAAATGTTCTTCCCCCGAGCAGGCCCGGCACCCGGCAACTTGACCACTTTGGTCAGTGCAGCGTCCAGGGATGGGAGTGAGCAGAGTCTTCCCTGGGAGTGAGCGCGGCCCCTTAAGAGCCTGCCGTCTGCCAGGAAAAGGACACACCCTGGGTACAGTGCCGGTCCAAAAGGCGGGGGGTGGCATACAGAACAGAACTGGGTGCCCAGCATGGGGCATGCATCCCTCTGCTTGCCCTGGGTGCCCACGAGCATCACAGCTGCTTGCTGTAGGCACAGAGGTTGGGGAGGGCTGTTACAGAGCATAATGGTGACAAAAGCTGGCCAAAACTAACAGCGACTATTTTCAAAGGACCCTCAGGTTTCCCGTTCCTGGGGGTCTCCAGTGGATGTCCCCGCTATGTTTGCTCCATGACAGTGTCCACACATGACTAGTCAGAAAGGTGGCTGTGATGCCCGCTCAGCCCAGGGGGCCCACAGCAGCTGGACCTGGCCCACATACCTTCCTGGCATTTGGCACCACTGTGCCCTGGGGGGCAGATACAGCGGTAACCATTGATCTCATCCACGCAGGTCGCCCCAAAGGCACAAGGTGAAGACTGGCATTCGTTGATGTCTAGGAGAGATGGAGTTCAAGTTTAGGCTCCAATGGGAGGTACCAATGCTCTTCTGATAAAACACACAGACAGGATCTGTGGGCCTAAGTATAAGCTGAGTGCATTTTCATCATGGGACCAGCACCCAAATGAAAAAATGATCATCAGTACTCCCAAAGTCTCCAGTCACCGCCACCAAGGGTCACCACTAGCCTGACTTCTAACAGCTGAGAATTTCTCATTCGGGGAAACGGCAATTTTTAATTAAATGCTCCTTTTCTCTGATAGTGTAATTTACAGGACAAAGGCCAGCAAAGATTTTGAAAAGGGTCAGGCTAGCAAGTATCTTCGGAGAAGGCAATGGCACCCCACTCCAGTACTCTTGCCTGGAAAATCCCATGGATGGAGGAGCCTGGTAGGCTGCAGTCCATGGGGTCGCTAAGAGTCGGGCACCACTGAGCGACTTCACTTTCATATTTCACTTGCACACACTGAAGAAGGAAATGGCAACCCACTCCAGTGTTCTTGCCTGAGGATCCCAGGGACGGGGGAGCCTGGGGGCTGCTGTCTGTGGGGTCGCACAGAGTCGGACACGACTGCAGTGACTTAGCAACAAGTATCTTAGGCTTGCGGGCCGTGTGGTCTCTGTCACAACCGCTCAACTCTCGCAGCATGAAAGCAACCCTTGACAGCCCGTAAACAACAGTGTGGCTGTGGGTCAATAAAACTTTATTTATAAAAACAGGCAGTGGGCCAGATTGGCCCCCAGGGCACAACCTGCCAATCCCTGATTCAGAAACATGAAATAGATACAACGTTCCCCCTACCCAGTGGAGCCCCAGACGGTAAACAGTCTGCCTGCAGTGTGGGAGACCTGGGTTTGACTCCTGAGTTGGGAAGACGTCCTGGAGAAGGCAACGGCAACCCACTCCAGTATTCCTGCCTGGGGAATCCCATGGACGGAGGGGCCTGGTGGGCTACAGTCCATGGGGTCACAAAGAGTTGGTCATGACTCTGACTTCACTTTCACTTTTCTTTCCCCCACCCAGTAGTTCTTGGAGATCCAAACTTGGGGACCTCAAGGAGAACCAGTAAAACTTCAAATCATTATTGAGGGAGAAGAACACACACAAAGAAGCACAACTGATGTATCACCTTTTTTTTGGGGGGGGGGGGCAAAACAAAGGGCATGTAAAAAAGTAGGAAAAAGGCTCAGAATAAACTGTAAACTTCCTAAAAAACTACATTTCCTGACCTCATTTTGTTTGAATCATTTCAGTGGGGCCTGATCAAGCCCTTCCTGTGGCTGAGGTCTGTCCCCCACCAGCATGGCTGTGGCTGTGCATCCTTGCCCATCACTTCACGTTAATCACAGGGAGGAGCCTCAGAGTCGATTAACCATCAGATGCTGTGGCCGAGGTTCTCTCCCCAAGAACGAGGCAGGCTGTGCCCCCAGGGAAGGGCCAGGAGGCCCGTGGGAGGGAGAGTCCAGCCAGGGGCATCTTACTCCCAGGTGGAAGCAGGAGATTATTTGTCAAGGCTGCTTAGAATCATGGCCATCACTGTTTGAAAGATAAAATCTCTTGGACTAAGGGGTGGGGTGGGGTGGGGAGAAACCAGTCAGAGGTGATCCTTACTTATTCTGCAGTCGGGCCCAGCGAAGCCGGGGGCACATTCACAGCGGTACCAGTTCTCACCATCCACGCACGTGCCGCTGTTGTAACTACGAGAGCAAAGGCCCCTCGGTTACCACCTCCCAGTCTGCCCCTGCCCCCGCCAAAGGTGGCCCCGCGCCGGCTATGATGGGCAGCTCTCAGCCCTGCCCACCCGCACCAGTGCCTGGGTCCCACCAGAGCGTCCAATTCACAGCTCCTGGCTGCAGGAGCGCCAGTCCGTCCCAGGCACTAAACCCTCCCTGGTGATTGCTGTGTCCAGCCAAGTCTAAGCATCACTGCTCTAAATGCAGACACCATCTGACTAAGGTGTGGCCCACGGACTAGCATGAAGGGCACGGCCTGGGGGCTTGTCAGAAAGAAGGAATCTGTAGCAACCCCCAGCCCTCCTGAATCAGAAGTTGGATTTTACACAAGAGGCCCACATCTGTCACAGCCAACAAGTGCCTGCCTAACCGGTCACCATGCTTACCAGGGATGAGGACTGCAGTCATTGGTGTCTGCAAAGTTAAAAAAAAAAAAAAAAAAGAGAGAAAAAAAATTAAAAAAACTTAACAGCGAAGTCTTCTTAGCCCTAAGTGAAAACACCTGTGATTTCCAGGCTACCCAAACGATAAGGCTGTCATTAACGCCAGCAGAAGGAGCTTCAGACCCCTGCTCAATTGGAACCAGGCCCACATCACACTTTGCTGCAGTCACCGTGGGACACTGGTACAGAGGAAGAGGCCCCGGGCGGGCTGGGCAGGGGGCTGTGAGAATGGCTCTTGGTCAGACCAGGGCCAGGAAGCAAGCTGCCATCTGTGTCCACTTATCTCGTGGGTGACTTTCTCATGCCCGGGGCAGGGCTGCCTGCCATCAAGGCCTTAGAACAGGTCCAGGCGATGCACACGGAGCCATCACACAGCTCCGCTTCTGCTTTCCATCGCCAGCCCCGGGTGTCAGGGCGGGCCCTCGCAGAGCTCGGGGTCAGGAGGTCACTCACTCTGCGTGCAGATGGGCCCCTCCCAGCCTTCCTTGCAGACACACGTGAAGGACTCGCCGTTGACCACGCAGGTGCCCCCGTTGTGGCAGGGGCTGGGCAGGCAGCTGCTGTTCCGGGCTGCGAGACAAGACCACGCTCCCTGAGGCTCTGGAGACCTCGTGAGGGGCGAAACAGGGGCCCCAGAGAGCGGTCCCAGGCACTCGGCTGCCCGGCGCTCCCACGCCCGCGGGGGCGGAACGTACCTATGTTGCAGGTTGTGCCTTCCCAGCCTCCGGGGCACATGCACTTGAAAGCGTCCCCCTCGTCGTAGCAGGTGCCTCCGTTGTTGCACGTGGCCTCGTCACACTGGCTGTCCCCTGTACGAGGAGATCAGTGTGGGCCCGGGCCGCCCTCCACCACCGACACAGGCCAGGGTCCCCGCCAGCTCCCACTTACGTGAGTGGCACGTCTTGCCTTTCCACCCGTTCTTACAGTCGCAGTAAAAGTCACTGACCAGGTCGCGACAGGAGCCGCCGTTGTGGCAGGGGTTCTGGCTGCAGTCGTTAATGTCTGCAGGGAGAGCAGACACCCGCTGAAGACACTCCCAGGCCCTTCAACGCCCCACGACGTGTGAGAGGCGTGCCTCTCCACCTTCACCCCGTTTTCCACTCCCAGTTCAAAAACCAGCACAGCCAACCCAGGACTTCGGCAGGGTCAGCCTTTCCCAGGAAAAAAGGAGCCTAGGACAAGTCATGCAAGTTGAACTCAGAGTGCGCGGAAAAGATGACCCCTTTCTCTGTAAGCCGGGATGTCTAGCGTCCTAATTCCAGGGGCTAATTCTCAAAGCATCTCCACAGAAGCTCCCTCCCACGGGCTGGCATGAGCACCATCGACTGCTAACAGCACACGGGCTCTCCTGTCCCAGGGCAGGAGCTGCTGGGGCCTTGCTTCCAGACATTCTCACTAAAAGGCAAGGCCTGCTGGGCTGCCTCTGCCCCCCACGCCCAGCGCTGCCTCCCCAGGGAGCCTGACGCACTGGTCTCGCAGTGGGCCCCCTCCCAGCCGCCGCTGCAGATGCACGTGTAGGAGTTGACGCCGTCGATGCAGGTGCCGCCGTTTCGACAAGGGCTGCTCTCACAGTCGTTAATGTCTGCAGAGGGAGGGGCACAGAACCTGGGTGAATGCAGGACAAGCGAGGCCGCCGCCAGCACTCGCCTAGGAGCTTCCAGTGCCTCCCGAGAAGAGCCACCCGACACCGCCACGCTGAACTCCATCAGGACTGTCCTGGAACCTGACAGGCAGCTGGGGAAGCGGGGGCCTCCAAAGGGCAACCTGTCCATTCAGTGAGAGTCAGGAAGAAACTGCTACGGAAGGCGGACCACCCTATCGATGAAGGTTTCAGCACCTTCTGCAACAAACGTGCTGGAGACCAGAGGCATTAGTGATCTCACTTGAACGCCACCTCGGTCTTGGACCCCTGATGGAACTGGGCTGGTCTCACTTAACAGGATCCAGGCCCCACCCCCGCCCCACGGCTAGGCCAGGCAGGGTGGGGTGCTCGCCCCCGGCCCTGACGCCACGTGGTCTTACTTTCATGGCAGTACGTTCCGGTGAAGCCTTTGTTACAGTCACAGGTGAACTTGCCTCCCGACTGACTCTTGCACTTCCCGTGGGGGCCGCAGACATTGGAGGAAATGTAGCGCACTCCTTCCGGTGTGTCATTGGAGGCCATGGCCACTGTGCAGCTGTCGATCACTGCAAGACAGACCTGGGCTCAGCGCCCGCCAGGGACCCGGCGTTCCCGAACCCAGGACCCACGCCGCCTGCTCTCCCAGAGGCAAGTGCCCTTGGCTGCTGAGGTAAGAAGCCACAAGGCACCTCGGGGGCCAAGATGGCAAAAAAAAATGCGCTGCGTGCACTGTGCCAGATAAAGCCGACACTCCATGCAGAGTTTTTTTTTTTTGAGGCATTTTCTCCCTGTGGAGCCAAGAAGCTCATGCATGCAGGCCCTGTCCACCCTTCCGGCTACATCTGCCAATTCTTCTGGAAGCTGGCTGACGAGGAGGAACGGCTTTCCGCTCCACTCAGTGGCACACACGGCGGCAGAACCGACTCACAGAACCTATGGGCTGAGCCACCTCACACAGCCAAAGGCGCTAGTTAAATCTAAGTGAATTAAAGTTAGGTACATCAGGGTTTCTACTTGCCCTGATCGCTCCCTACATGCCCTGGACCACACGTGGCCTGAGGCTCTTGTACCTGCCGGTGCAGAGACCACCAAGGCAGAAGGCTCTGCTGAAATGGGTGCCCCAGGGAAAGTCTGGGCTTGCAGACCAGCCCGCCCCAGGACGGGAGGCTAAAAGAACTTCCCTCTCTCCCCAGGCTACTTGCAGGCATGGTCCCCCCACTGGCAGCCTGGATAGATTGTTTCCACGTGTTCTGGCTTCCCTCCAAAGGGGCTATCAATCTATACTCCCATCGAGTGTCCCAGGGCAGTGACAAATGGCCAGAGAGGAGGAGGGGTCTCGCAGAGGAGCCAGGGCTCAGCAGGGCGGGCGGTACCTTCGCAGGGGGTGGTGCGGCAGTGGTCTTTAAGGTGGGAGCAGTTCTTGCCTTCATAGTCCTCAGGACACTTGCAGAAATAGTCGCTGGCGCGGTTGTAGCATTGGGCGCCGTGCTGGCAGGGGTTGGGCTCACAATAATCGATGTCCAGCTGTGAGGACCAGGGCCCGGGCAGGGAACAAAGTAAGGCAAAGGCGTGAGTATGACTCCTCTGGGGCAGCGGCCCCCGGAGTGTGACCCTTCCAGCTGCTTCCGTCAGGAGGACACGCAGCAGGATTTACAGCTGTGTCCCAGACACTGTCCAGGTAAGCCTTCAAAAACACAGGGCAGGGTGGGAGAGCGCTGGGTCTGGGATGAAACTGACAAAAAGACACTGACAGGCTGGTGGGGGGTGGGACGGAGGTTCAGGAGGGGGAGGACGTGTGTCCTCACGGCTGGTTCATACTGCTCTATGGCAGACACCGACACATCGCACAAGCAATTATCCTCCAGTGAGAAATAGAGAGATCAACAGTCACCCGGAAGACAATCACTCAGCATTCTCCCTTCACGGCTTATCTAGCGAGAGGAGGCTCCAGACAGTGTCGGGGGACGGAGGGAGGGGAGGGGACGCCTGTGAAGACCTGGCCATCTGCGCTCCAGCCTAGCTCACCTGGCAGAGGTTCCCAGAGAAACCAGTGGGACACAGACACTGGAATCTGTTGACCTCGTTCTGACAGTGACCCCCGTTGAGACAGGGGTTGCTGGCACACTCATCGATGTCTGTCTCACAGTGGTCGCCTGCATAGCCAGGTGGACAGATACAGCGATAACCATTAACCAAATCCTGGAGGAGGAGAAGGAGGGGGAGAAACACATGCATTTGTTCTAGGTGCTGCACAAACGCCGGGCTTCGGTGGTTCAGGGTCACTGTTTCGGTTCAGCGATTCACTGAAAAAGAGGTCACGCCTCTCCAAACGTGTGAGAGGAATTTCTATGCGCGTGCTGTCAAGATGATTCCCGGGAGGGAGGCTGGGGTAACGTGAGCCCGGTTGAAGCGTCCAGAGCCCCACTTTTCATCTGCAGTTTAAAATCTCCCAGGGTCAGAGCTTTCCCGGGGTCCCATCAATCTTAAAGCTTGTTGTCAATCACTAAGGTTTGGACTGAAGCAAAGATTTACATACCTGACAGGTGGCATCATTCTGACACTGGCCGACGCAGTCATTAATATCTAAAAAATAAACAAGTCATCACATCAGAGGGACAATTTACATTGAAATTGGGCTTAATTGAAAAGCCTTCTGCTCTCAGGACAGATTAGAAACCTCCAAGCAGATTTCCTGTGAGTTTCCTGTGAGAGAAGGTTATTACTGGGTGGGAACACGCCCCAGTTCTTCCAGACTGAGCTACTGTAACTTCACATCATTGTTTTAACCACCTTATCAGTGTACGGCCGTCTTACCAGCTAATGAGCCTGATAACAAGTATGTTTTCACCGAACACTCCCTCTCCAAAAACATTCCCTCTATAAGGTTTTCCTTCTACTCCTCAAGTCTTAAACCTGGAGCCTGACTACATATAGCTGGCCAACACCTTCGACACCCTGGCATCATGAAAATCAAAGTGCTGAGAGCCTCACTCACTTATGTCACAGTTTTGACCCATCCAGCCTGGGAGGCAATCGCAGTAGTAGCTGGCAATCAGATTCTTACAGGATCTGGCGTTTACACAAGGTTTGGCCTCGCATTCATTTGCATCTAAAGGAAAGAGGATGAACAGTGAGAAATGGGGTTCCACCCCACCCCCACAAAAAAACCACCAACAGTTTGTCTGAAGTGAGACATTTCAATAAGCTCGCTAAATAAGAGATACTATCTGGAACATCTGAATCCTCCTAGCCATAACCCAATAAGACACGCCAACTGATAACTTCCCAGCTGCTGTGAATAGCCAGCCCCAACTGCCCGGCAGAAAGCACCAGGCACTTCGGTGCAGAACCCAGCGTAGCCTAGTTGCTGGGATTTAAAAGTGGCAGAAAGAATGCAGACAGCTCATTCCTCATGAGATCATCCCCGTTTGGAACCCAGCTGAACACTTCTCGGACAGACGATTGACATGGTTCGAGGAATCCCACGACTTTCCCACAGGGCCTCCAAGAGTCAGGCCATTTGCATACGTGTGATTTCTCCCAGGCTCGCTGGCGCGACCCTCGATAATAAACGACTTCTCGGGAGGGACGGCGCGGAACTGGCAGGGCCGGTCACATGCATCTTCCCTAGCAGCTCGGAGGACTCACGCTAACCCTGGTGCGGGAGTTCTCTTACCTAACTGGCACGTTTTGCCAGTCCACTGGGGCGGGCACAAGCACTTAAACCCGTTCACCAAGTCCTGGCAGGTGCCCCCGTGGGAACAGTTATTCGGAGAACAGTCATCAATGTCTGTTGGACAGAGAGAGGAGAGGGTTGGCAGCTTAATCTCAGTCCGTTTGACAATCAGGTAGTTTACCCCCACCCCTCACATGAGGGACCTTCACTTAAGAGCCAGGCACCTGCTACAAGTGACGGCCACGATGACGGTAAGGCCCGATTTTAGCTTTAAATCCCCCACTGGCCCAGTTCATCTAATCCCCGACCTAAGCGGGCAGGAGAGCCAGCTGGATCCCTGGGCGTCAGCCCTTGGTAATTTGGGACACCATCTCTGCCCACCTTTATTTCTAAAGAAAAGTTTCATCGCAGCTCAGGGATTGCTAAGGAGTGGTAAGGATAAATAGCTTTCTTCACTGATGAAAAAAATCACATTCTTATCTGCTCACAGAGTTCTCCCAAAACAACATGCCTGGGGTACCCAGCCTCCCACTTCTGCACTGGACTCCAGGGCCTTTGGAGGGGTGGTCTCCCGCACACTCAGGAGGTGGCAGGCTCTCCCCGTGAACCTGCTTGCTGAGCCTTCATGCCCCAGGAGATGGGAAGAGAGGAAGCCACCCTTCTCTGTTGCAACAGGGCACGGTTGGCAGCGACCAGATTCCCACAAGCGGTGGGTGGGGGCAATCCCAACCCTGGAACCAAATCCTTAACTGTGTCGCCTCCTGCTATCAGGAGTACATGACAGTGGACCTCAGGCCTGGCAACACCCCCACCTACAAGGGAAACGGTAGGACCCACACGTCTGTAACTTGGTACCCCTGGTCCCTCTTGGAAAATGTTTGTCCCCACAATGAACTTCAGTAGTGACAACCTGCCCCACAGGTGGCGTCTGCAGGACTTCGAGGAGAACCACGGCCCCCAGGATTCAACCCAGAGGAGGCGGGCCTCTGGGGGCCGTGCAGAGGGAGCAGCTTTCCCGGAGAGCCTCTTCCCGCTAGAGCTGCACATGCTGACTCAGGGGGCTGCCTCAGACAGGGGAGCCTGGGGACTGCCCCGGGGCAGGGCCTCGGAGCATGTCTGATCCCTCCCACGGAGACGACACGGGGCCTCGACAGTCCTGCATCTCGACACAGTGACCCACGGCCCCCACACCGAGAAAGGACGCAGGTCAAAGCCCGGACTTACTCGTGGAGCACGTGGGGCCAGTCCAGCCCGGAGAACACTCACACTCGAACCCCAGGGAGGTCTCCTTGCAGCTGCCTCTGTTGTGGCAGGGATCAGAGAGGCAGGCGTGCTCCGCTGTGGACACCAGAGGGCCGTCAGCATGGGACGCCCACCAAGAGGCTACCGGACGCGAGCCCCCCCGCCCACCCCACCCACAGCCCACCCCTGGGCCACCAGCTCGAGCTTGTCCAAGAAATGATGCGTATACACTAACATGTGTAAATAGACAGCCAAGGGGAATTTGCTGAATGACTCAGGGAGATCACACTGGGGCTCTGTAATAACCTAGAGGGGTGGAAACAGGTGGGAGGTAGATTCAAGAGGCAGAGGACATAGGTCCACCTGTGTTAACATACGAACAACATATCAATTCATGTTGATGTATGACAAATCAAATCAATGCTGTAAACCAATCATCAATTAAAAATAAATAAATCTTTTCTTAAAAAAAAAAAAAAAAAAGAAATGAAAGCGAGTGTGGGACACAACCCCGCTGTGTCTGGGGAAAAAGAAGTCACCTTTCTCGCTAAGCTCTCTGGTCACCTTTCTCCCAGCTTCCGACTGGGAGCTGGGTCACTGCCCTGCATACACCGCCCCGAGGCCATCAGACACACCCAAAACACTTGGGCAACTGGAGGGAGGTTTCAGAGCCACAGAGCTGCTGGGAGCACAGGTCTTAACACCGAGGACAGTTCACCGTTCCCAAGTCTCCAAGGGTATTTGAGATGAGCGGACAGAAAGAGTAGAAAAGGGGCTCTCTCTGCGCCTAGACCACTTACCGATTTCACAGTTGGGCCCGGAGTACCCTTCGGGGCAGGAACACTGGTATTTGTCAGGCCCTGTGTTGCTACAAGTTCCCCCATTGAGACACGGCTGATGGGTACCACAGTAGTTGAGATCTGCCAAAAAGACCCCAAAAAAGTCTCTCAAAGGTCAGAGAGGCTGCCCACCTGCTGCATTCCTAGACCCATTCCTCTTTACAAGCTAAAACCGAAAGAAACAGAGCCAAATTCACGGCGTTAAAGGCAAGTTCAAGCAGATTCGGAATAAAAGCCCCAACAAACAGAAGTAAAGGAGAGTGGACCCCCTGACCCCGTGCCCGGGACGCACCTCTGTCGCAGAGCTGGCCGCCCCCGTCCCCGCGCCCGGGACGCACCTTTGTCGCAGAGCTGGCCGCCCCAGTTGGTCTCGCAGAGGCACTGCCAGGGTTCGTTGCACGTGCCGTGGACGCAGCCGGGGTGTGGGATGCACTTGTCGCAGTAGAGGCCCTGCCAGCCGTACTGGCACCTGCGGACACACAGCGCCAGCCCTTACTCTCCAGAGCCGGCGGGGAGAGCCGAGCGGGAAAACAGGCGCTCGAAGCCCAGGCTCGCCGGTTCTGGTGACCGCCCGTCCAGGGGTTCCCTCTAAACAAACGTTTTCACAGTGGGACCGAGGGCCCCTCCCAGGCCCAGGCGACCCCCGACATAAAGGCAGGCCCTGTCTGGGGAGAGGCCCGCGCAGGGCCTTCCTGCACAAAGCCCCTCTCTCTTCTCAGGCTCCCGCAGGAGCCCAGGGGAATCAATCAAGCCCTGGGGTCAGAGGAGAGGGCTCTCCCTCCAGTGAGAGCAGCCACGCGCAAGTCCTGCAAACGTGGCGAGCTTCACACCGCAGCTCCGCTGGGTGCCCTCTCAGAGCGCATCGTGACCGCAGCCCACGACAAGATATCAAGGGCGGCAGGAAACTGCTTCCCAAGGAGGCGTCCTGAGACGGGACAAGGAGGGAGGGGGCACGCTTCCTCGCAGAGATGGGCTTGGATTTCTGGACACATGTCTGCAGGGAGAGCGAGGAAAGCAACCGTGCTCAGAGCCAGCTCTGTGGGTGACCTATGACCCACCATCGCGGTTGCTTATGCTCTTTATTCTATAGCAGTTATTTCTCACTTTGCAAAAACTGAGCCAACTCAGTTTATCCAGCATTGGGGAAGTTTCCTTTATAAATAAGCGCATCACTAATCAGACTCTTTGGAGGCCAGAGAGTGCCTTTGATCCTCAAACAAAACCAGAAGCACACACCTTCACCAGGGCAGGCCTCAGCTACTCTTCCCTCAGGTTTCAAGCCCTCTGCAACTGTTATCTTCTCAGAAATGCAGCTTCAGCAAGCAGGTGGGAGCAGAGGGGAGGGGACCCCACGGCAGAGGAAGGGGCAGTGAGCAAGGGCGAGCGACAGGCAAGCATTTCCAGGGTGGGCCACCAAAGCCCTGTCAGAACCGTCTCCCCCTTCCTGGCCACTCAGCTGCACTTGGGAAAACAAGCACCCCAACATGTAAAGGCTTTCTGCTTCTAGAGAGCTGAAGCCTGGCTAAAAACCCTCGTCATGGGAAAATTATAGGGATCCAGCTAATAGCTAATCACCCATGGCCGCGAGTCAACTTAGCCCCTGAGAATTCTGACTAACCACTTCCTAACTTCTAAAAGCAAGCTATCCACGCCCCAGTACAAAGAACCACCAGGATGTGCGGTTTAAAAATCAGACACAGGATTCCGGTTGATCTGAAATGAAACTTCAGTCTAAATGACAAATGACTATTTAATGGAGTAAAATAAGAACAAAGTCAATCCTTTGGTAGCAATTTCTTTAAAAGTGGACACTCAAGTTGGTGGGAGTTCAGGGTGATGGTTTTGATACTCTCAGCCTAGAAGGTAGATATTAAGAGGGAGCTGATTTGGAAATAGCATTCTCTCACTGTCTTTCCCCAATTCCCTCCCAAATGAGGGTTCGCTACACCTCTTCAATTTGCTTAACAAAATGCAAGAAGAGACAGCTGAGGACCTGCCCTCAGCTCTTAATTAATGAGAGCTTGATCCCCAAGCATAAAAAAGGAACCACAAGAGGCCACGGATGACTTCAAAAGAAAACAAATAAAAATACTGACCCTAAAACAGGCATCCACAAAGTTATCCCAGTTTAATAATATATGATTAAGGTTCTCATGAGAAATTGAAGCGACTTTCCTCACAGGATGATTCACAATTAAGTTTGATATTATTGGCAGGCTTGCAATGAAGCAAGACGGTGCATCCAGGAAAAGGAACCCAGGTCGACTGGGGAGCGAGAGAGGCAGGCAGGTTCTCTCATGTGGGGGAAACAAAACAAAACCCCAGCCCTGTCGGCCACCATCCAGAGGGCCGCTTACAGGTCGCGGGCCATCCAGCTACGTGAGCAGCAGGACCGGCGAGAAGGTTCTGTTTTGATTTTTCTTTCAAGGGAAGAGGAAAGAGCAGGGTGGGAGGCTATGCAAATGCCGTGTGGGAAAGTCACACCTCCAGTCAGTAAGGGCCTGCGTGTCCAGGCAGGAGTGGGAGGGAGGCTTCCAGAGAGGAAGGGCTCAGCTCTGGAGACAAAGCCTGTTGTTCTGGCTGGGAGGGCCTCCCCGGGTAGCAGCATGTTTATTCTGATGACGGGAGCAGAAATCAACCCCTAGGCTGATACCCATCTGAGCCCAATGCAGGCGCTGCGGGTGCCCGTGAGCTCGGCTGCTCTGAACCCGCGAGCACCCTTCAGGAGAAGGGCCTGCTCCCCGCCCACCAGCTGCCCCCACTGACAGGGGTCTGCCCCAAACCCCCTCGGCCTCCTGGAGCATAAATGTCGCTCTCTGCAGTGCAAGGACAGAGACATCTCAGAGCAGCCTGCTTCCGTGTGACTTCAGCAGCCCTGAGCTCTCCTTCAGCCTCAGAGCTCAGCGCTCCAGGCGGCAGGGAGCACCCCGAGGTGCAGACCACGGCGGTCCTCTAGACTTTCTGAGCAGCAAAACCACGTGGCTGAGGTGAGCCAGCCAAAATGCAGATGCCTGGGCCCAGCCGAGGGAGTGGGAGCATCTGGGTGCAGGGTGGTACCCCAGAACCTGCGTCTGCACACACCCCCGGTTAATTCGGGGCAGGACACGGAGTACCGGGGTTTGTCTCTCCAGCAACGGCGGCGTCACCGGAGGCTTGCTGCAAGTGCTGAGACTCGATCCCCCCGACCCCGACGCAGAATATGACTCAGAATATGTGACCGCACAAGACCCCAGGTAACATCAGTTTGAGAAGCACTGGTTTAGACTAAGGATTCGTAAGCTGCCCTCAGCTCAAACTGGAGTGGCTTTGGGGGCGAAAACGACAGGTCCGAAGGACCCATGTAGTGTCACATTAAATCTGCTAATCCTTCAGGTTTGGGAGGGGAGTAAAGTGGGTGCTCCTGTCAAAATGCCACAGACACCCCCAGCATTTCCTGAGACAAGCCTTTCCCAGATGGGCACGATGCACATTTCAAGAAGCTGCAAAGGATGTAAGCGGGAAGCGGTGGGGGGAGGTCTAGGTTTGGCTTCTTGCATTGTCCCGGGCCATAAAAGAACAGACTTCAAAGGTCGGCAGCAAAAGTCTACATTCATCAGGCTCAACTGACAAGATTCCAGCCCAGCCATTAACCTCTCAGCACCGGCCGGCTCCCGCCTGCGAAGGGGCCAGGAGCTCGTGCTAATCCCACTCTAAAGAATGCTCCACTTTCCCGACTGATGGGAAACGTGGGGGAGGGCCGGGAGACAGAACGCCAAGGCCAGCACCAGCCCCGGCCTCGACAGTCCATTAGCACTTGAAGGGGAAGATTATAACAACGTGTTATCAATTTACAGAACCCTTAATACATGAAGTCACTCGCTATGCCCAGTTTTTTTTTTTTCCCAAGCATGTACATTCCAGTGGACAGCTGGTATAATTTAATAAGCTTCGGATGTGCTTATTTGAATTTTTTTTTTGGTCAAGTTTTCTTGTCCTCCAATGAAAGACAGGCATATTCACAATAGAGTCAGTCCTCTTTTTGCATTAAAGGGATAATTATTAGGGAGAAAAAAAGTTGAGTTTTTACCTGCAGTCGCCTGGGAGTTTGCAAGACCCATGCTTGGGGCTACAGCCCTGTCGGCAAATAGCTGTAAAAAAGATAAAAAAGGGAAACACAGAAGGGTGTGTCAGCACGCTGCCAGTCTCTAACAGGGCCACAGTTGTGGGAATGGCCTCGTCTGACAAAATCCACTGTTTAAAGAGATCTCATTTCAAGTACACTGTAAGGAGAGGAAGATGGGAGGTGTCCCAAGAACGAATCCAGCTTTAAACTTCAAGGCCATGCGAGCAGATCCTCAAACGTGATGGTATTTGTGGACAAAAAGCAGGCAAGTGGGTAGGGGAAGGGGTGCCTTTGAATGATACATGCCCTGCTTCCACCCTCAACTCCCACCCTTGCCAAAAACAAAAAGAAGGCCTAATCCTCCCCCGTCATCATCCTTCCTCCATCATCCAGCCTTCCTAGAACCCTCCAACCAAACGCCTGGTGTCTCAGAAAGCCCACGGGACTCACAAAGCAACCAGGCTGACCTTACTTGGCAGGCTAAACCACCAGCCGGATCTAGTGGTATTTTTTTTTTTTTTTTGCAAAGTATTCCTACAAAGCAATTCTGCTTCCTTTATGGAAAAAAAAATTTTTTGAACAGACATTAGAAAATAGTAGGTAGATAGTTTTAAGTAACTGTTACTGATTTTTAGGACACCAACTATTTAAAATATGTTTATCAGTCCTTTCATTTGGATCCCAGAAAGGTTACCTTTTCAAATTCCTGTCTCTAATTATTTAAGAAAGCATTTTTGCCCAAGAGACCAGCAAATTCTTCTTTGCCCTGCCCTTCAGCCACAGTTCAAAAATTCATTTTTTAACTTGAGTTTATCTTAAAGGAATTTACCAAATCATATGAACCAAGCAGAGTGCATTAATGTTCGTAAGGGCCTATTATATGGTTAACTAGAATTACCCACCAATTTGCTCTGAATGAGCAGCTTTGTGAAGGGGAAGCCCACAGACAGTTCTGTGCCCACCTGTGAACTGGTGCGAACTCCCTGAATTCTAGCAGTCGGGGCTGACAGTCAACGGGATGTCTGGAGTTGTGTCCCACTGTGGGCACATTCAATTCACCGCTCACTCTCTCCCCAAGGCCGTGCCCCCAGGGATGCCCAGTGAAGGCTGCCGGGAGGCCACCTTGAGCCCAGGGTGTCGTTTCTCACAGGCTCTCAGACACGGGCTGGATAACCCCGTCTCAGCCAGCATCTGTTAGGTCAGGGGCCTTAAGCACAGACCCTGAGAAGCGGGGTCAGGCAGCAAGCACAGGAGTGGAAGAGGCTGAGCCGGAGCCGGCCCGGCCTCGGCCGGCCCAGGAGCCGCTCTGGAGTGCGGACTGCAGCCCTGAATCAAGGCCGCGGGGGTGTGGCCCGCACACACCGGTGTCAGCCACTCACAGGCCGAGCCGGAGGGGCTGGGCGGCAGGCGGCACCCCTTTAGCCCAGGACAGCGCTCCAGAGATGGAGCTGCTGTGAGGGGTTGGCAGGCAAGGCTCAGAGCACCTGGGGGAGGGGGTACCCACAGCAGCTTTGTGTCTGGGGCCTAGAAATCAGCCCCCGTCTCGCATGCCCAGGAGGCCGCCTGACCAGAGGCGGGCAAGACCGTGAGCACGCCCACACACCTTTGTTGCACTCTGGGCCCGTCCAGCCTTCCATGCACGTTTTGTTCCCATTCTGGTCACAGGCATAGTGTCCAAAGAAGTCGTCTCTGGGTCGGCAGAACTTATTGCAGCCGAAGCCATAGTAATAATCATCGCAGATTACTCGGATCTGATACTCAAAGTGGGCAACCCCTGCATTGTGCTTCAGCGTCTGCCACTGCCGGCCGGGGTTGATCATGCCCGAGTGGGAAGCCTTTTCAATGATGCTGTCAGGTTCTAGAGGCAAAAAAAAAAAAAGGGATTAATCACAGTAAACTTCACATGGGAGATTTCTCCCCCAACCATTCTGATGATTTTTAATAACAAATGCACCTGGTACAAAATTCAAACAGTACAAAAGGGCGGAAAACGAGCCATTCACCTCCCTCTCCAGAGGCACCCACCGTACATTTACCTTCTTACTTCCACTATTTCACTGTTTGCAAATAAAGTGAAATTATTTACCTAGTTTCTGGCATGTGCATTGAGGTTGTTTTGGCCTTTTGTTAATAAGTAAGGCCACAAGTAACAGCCTTGAACATATCTGCCTGCATGTGGTGCTAAAAGAAAGAAACATCCCAGAAACAGAAGTACTAGGTCAAAGGCACACACATAAACAACCCAGTTCCAGCCAGAAAACTCCAACCATCAGGACTGAAGCCCTGTCCTGCTCTCCCGCCAGCAGAGGAAACTTCCCCAGCAGCAGTGCCAACACTGTGTTACTGGACCTCCAGACTGAATGGGTATGTAAGTGATGGTGAGAACCCTTTTGACAAAACCACGTGTATCTGTTCCCCGGAACTGCAAGCCTCTTTCTCTCCTTCACCCAAGCTTCTGTTGTGCTGTTGGTAACACTGGTTTGCAGAAGCTCTTTATATGTGATAGAAAGAGGCCCCTCTCTTATGGAAGGCTACTCTTCAAGAAATTTCACTATCCCAGGTTAAGGTTAGCAGCCTTTCTTTTCTGGTTTTAGGGTTGTGTATTTTGCTTTAGAAAAGCTGTGTCTACTCCCAAACTCTTCACTGGAAGCCAAAGAGCAATACTGGGTGTTTTTTTTTAAGTTGAGAACTTTGCTGCCTCTTAAGCTGGTGTTTAAACAGCAATACCATGAACTTGATGTATTTGAACCACCTTTGCCCGGAGGGCAGATGGGAAACTCATCCACCCCAGTTTACAGACAGGTGGACTGAGGGTGTTTTCCAGCCAAGTCAGGCTCCTTAAAGAGTGCCTAGGCTCACCCGGGGCCTAAGCGGCTCCAGGAAGAGGCAGTGGTCCCTGCCCTGCGGTCACTTATCATCTAGTTGGGTAAAAGACAAACACAAAAACAGCTGCAGATTCCAGGTGTCCGGAGCTCAGAGCAGGGCTGTGGGCAGGAGCCGAGACCCCAGGTCAGCACCCAGCCTGATCCTGCATTTGTTTTCCTAAACTTGCCAGCACCAACCCTGGACACCATGTCAAATCCAAGGCTGCCTTGGAGCGACCGTTATGGCCTGCGTGCAGTGTCTTTGTGATTCTTACCCACCCACACCCCTGTTTTTCTAGGCCCAGGGCCTGTGCTCATTTGCAAGGCTGGGCCAACGCCACAGGTGACCAGGACGCGGGCCTCCTGGGTGGCCTCAGCCACACTCCACCTCAGACAGCGCCCAGTCCGCACCCTCTGGGCACTTACCTTTGGGCAGGACAAGCCTTGGACAAGCCCGCATACCTGCAGACCTACACCCCAGCATGCATGAAGCACTTGCAGAGAACGCTTTCCTAACCTGAGTTTTGCAAATAAACACGGGCCAAAGAATGACAAAAATGTCCCTCTATTAACTGTGTGTTTGCTCTGCTGGTTCAATTAAAAAGTGGAGTGAGCTATTACTATGTGATGATGAGATCTTAATAAAGGAATTACTGAAACACACTGGCCCTGGCTCCAAGGACTCCCCTCCACTCAGGCAGGTAAGGACAAACAGTTCAGACGGGAGTCCAGGGCACTCCGAAAGGCACAGGCTGCTGCGTCAGTCAGCTTGCTGCCGTGCTGTTTCCGGGAGATGTTGTGGAGACATCATGTAGAGCCCCCAGTGGGGGGAACAGAGGCATGTTCCTCACACCTGCATGACAGATTCCTCCTAAGGGCTGAGAGGGAGTCTAGGGTGTCTGGGACACACTTCCTGGCATCCGGGTTACAGAGCGCATGTCTACTGGCAGTTTTTTCTAAGCTCCTGCCACCTGAATAACTCTTCCTATCAGCTTGGGGCGCTACCAGTGTTTCTGGGTGAGTTCACATGGCAGTCCAGCTTAAAGGCTGGACTTCCCTGGTGGTCCAGTGGTTAAGAATCCACATTCTAATGAAGGGGACACTGGTTCTCTTTCTGGTCTGGGAACTAAGATCCTACAGGCCTTGCAGCACACTCAGAGATAACAGTGATAAAAAAGAATAAAAAAGAGAGTAGAAGGGAATGTTAGCAGGCCTTCCTGCAATCATGAACTGCGTGAAGATGGAAGACAAAGCACCCGCAACAGTTCTTCAGGTCAAGGAGGAGGGCATGAGAGGCAAGTATGAGCAGAACCCTGGAACCACGCCAACCACAAACCTAGATGGCAACCTTGGCCAAGAAGGCTAAGTAAGATATAAGGAAAACCTGGTCTAAGGATGCCAACTTGTGTTTACATACCTATTGATCAGAGTGATAAATCATTTGCCCTGGGAAAGAGTAAAATCTGCACCTTTAGATAGCGCAGGCCTGAGAGGTGAGCGATGACTGAGGGCAGATGACAGCAAGGCCAGCCTCAGACAATACTTTCTAACACATGTGTATCTCCTGGGCTTCGCCTGGGCCGGGCTGTGCCCCTGAGGGTTCACTGCAGAGCTGCTGTGAGAGGGAATTCTCAGTTCCGAAGCTCAGGGCTCTGCCTCTAAATCTGAAGCCTTGTTTGGTCCTTAAAGAGCAGCCAACTCCATTTGGGTTACTACACAGCTTCAGTTTCTGCCCTCATGGAGGACAGTCCCCCTGGGAGGCATAGAGTGTGAAGGGAGTAAAAAGCAAAATACTCCAGGGAGGGGGAACAGCACATGCAAAGACCTTGAGGCAGGACAGAATGTGATGCCTTTGAGAACAGAAAGGTGACTGGCGCGGTATGATCATACGGCTGTGACAGATGACAGTGTGGCCGTGAGATGGAGCAGGCAGGAAGACAAAGCCGGGCTGTACCAGAGGCCTTGGGGCCACACAGATACCTGTCCAAGCTGCCAAATGGCTCTTACAAGGTGATACTCAAACGGTACACTTTGAAAAGATGAAGATGGCAGGAGGATGCAGAAAGCACCAGAAGTGGACCAGGGCAGATAGACAGAGGTCCATTAATTCAGCCGTTACTATAGGAGCACGAGCAGACGGTGGCGCGGACCAGGACTGCAGCAAGACGCCAGTGAGCTGCTGGACATAAGACTGTCAGAACTCGGAGGTGGATCAGACGCCGCCAGGAGAGAGGGCGGTACATAGGGAGTGCCGCCCAGACTCCTGGATTACAGTCCTGGGTGTTCAAATGCTGCTGCCAGTCACCATCAAGGGCCCTAGGCAAGCTCCGCTTTGGGGAGGGAAGATGACACATTGGGTTCTGAACATGCTATAATTCACGATACCTTGGAAGCACTGCAGAAGGGAGGCTGGACAAGCAAGTGGATAAGCCACTCCCAGCAAACCCCAGCCCCTCCTCATCGAGTTCTCAACGTGAGCCTGAGTGCCCTGCAGGGGACATCCCGCGACTTGGAGGCAACCCTTCACTTCAGGGGTAAAGGTCTGGGAGCCCTTTATCCCCACCCCAGTGTTTCCATGGTTTTACCTCCCGACAAGGGACGAGAGGCTCCAGAACCCCCGAAGGGAGCAGACAACTGTGGGCAGCTCTGGGTGGGCCCCCACTTCCGGGGGAAGAGCCGCCTGACCTGTGGGTGATGGGAGGCCTCGGAAGGGCCCTGCATACGCTTGGGGCTCCCTGCACACCCCGACAGGTATCCTGATCCGGCTCTCACCAGGAGCCAGCAGGAACCTCAAGGATGCTCGCCCCACCAGCCTGTGTCAACATCGACACCAGGCTATCCGAGGAGCCTATCCCTGCCCCACGCCCGTCACCCCAATGCTTAGTGACCACTGCAAGCAGGTCCCTGTGACATAGGCTCACCCAGCCCCCAACGCGCGTGGCAGGGGAGGGAACAAACAGGGGCCCACGGCCCTGACTGGCACCAGCCGCAACCCAGGCTGGGCGCCGACTCCCCTCCCCCACCACAGCGGAACAGGGCGCCGCTCGGGGACTCAGATGCCAAAGGGAGGGGGTGACCCAAACGGCCTGGAGCCTCAGGTAATGGGCTCAGCAGCAACCAGGTGGGCCCCGGCGGCCCAGTGAGATGGGGCAGGCCCTCCGGTGCCCCTTCTGGTGAAAGGAAGGCGGGGAGAGAGGGAAATGTCACTATAGCAGGGTCAGAGGGTGAGACCCGCAGAGGAAAGGTCAGAGGCAGTGGGCTGATGAGCCCTCCTCTTGTGCAGACTCGGATTTCAGCGTGAACCAAGATTCCCCATGACAACCACCCAGATCCTGCTGGCAAAAGGGGAACTGGCAGAATCAGCCAGGGAGGGGAGGCGTATTTGGAAGCTACAATTCAAGAGCAAAGGCCCTCCAGGGCCTCCCCGCCCCAGCCCCTGCGCCCGCCCACCCCCAGCAGGGGAGCCCATGCTGAGAACAGGGTCAGCTTGCAGAAGCGGACAAGCCTGGCGTGGTGGCCACGAGGCACTGGAACCAGCTTCAACGAAAGGACTGTCATGGCCAGTGTGGGAAACGCAGACACTCGGGGCTCACCTGCCCACGAGTGAAATTCAAGGTCGGTCTTTCGAGCCCAGAGCCACCTCTGGGACTTTATCTTTCCGATGAGAGATTAAACGCTCACTTAAAATTTAAATGGACTTTTTAAAAGTCACTACTTTGATCCTTTCACAGTCTACAAGGTTTTAGAGTTGTAAAACCATTAAGATCTCTATCCTAAAGATAATCTAAGGCCTGTATTCAGGGGCTGAGTTAACTAGCAATCTGTCCTGGCCACTTAATATTCCAAGGGAAAATTCTAGGGGAAGGGATGGGAAAAGACTCCATGGAGAGGTTCAGGGTTGGGGGTAGGTGGGTACAGAATGGTCTGACAGGCCCGGGGGCCTGCTCTGTGCTTCCAGACTCACAGGTGGAGCCCCTGGTTTGATACTTACGGACAGTGTCATTGCTGGAATCCCACGCCTCCACAAGCAAAGTGTAGGACCTCTGAAACACAGATAAACAACAGCTCAGTACTCAGAAACCGGGGTCAGCTCACAAAGGTCAGGCTTTCACGGCCTGCCTGCATGCTCTGCCAAACAGAACCGTGCACCGAGATGGGACCTGTCTTTGCTGTGAAGCGAGGCCCTGGGTGCTCAGACCCAGACCAGCTCCCCACCCACCCCCAGAGCCCACCCCAAGTTGACAGAAGAGACAGCGCTCTCTGTCATCCGCAAGCAGGTAGCCCCAAGTTCCTAGCAGGAAATGCCACCTCCCGATTTATGCACACTTGACGTGTGGTTTCCCCAAACTTTCCAGCCTCTTAGCATGACGCCTGAGAAAGCTGCACAAAGAACTGATTCTCAGCTAACCTACCCAGGTATCTGGGCTGGGGAGTGGGGGTGCTCATCCAGTGAGGAGGGCTGCGGACTGCTGTTTCACTCCGGGCCTTGCTGGGGAGGTCCCCAGGGGGCCCCCTTTCCTTTTCAGAACCCCTTTGAAAGCCCTGTCTGTGTGAGACCATCTCGGCTCCCACAAGTATCAGGTGACTCTAGGAAGCAGGAGGGGTGGGTAGGTGCAAAGAGACTCTGAACACAAAGGCAGTAACCTAACTTAGGGGTGCACAGTGCCGGGGGGCGGGGGGCTGGTAGACGATAGGAAAGGAAGTATTAAAGGAAGAAAGAGCTGCACTCCATGGGTTATATTTATTGATAAACTTATCTGTCAATAAGATCTAACATTCCAGGAATAATCAGAGTCCACTAACCAAACAAATTCCCTGGACACTGGCGGGACGCCAGCAATCCACCTTTTATCTTCCAGCTTATCTTAGAATTCCACCTCTCCCCCCAAAACCCAAGCCATCAGCAAATTCCCGCTTTTACTCAAATCTTCATTTGTAACTTAGGATGAGGTCAGTCTCACAAAACACCAGGCTTTCAAGAAAGCTTCTGCTGTCTTCGTGATGGGAAATGTATCCAGGAGGGGGTGGGATGGAGAGGAAGGGCACGTGAATGTTTCTATGCATCCCTGCCTTTCACTGTCCAACACCAGGACGCTGAAAGAGCAGCGTGTATGGATCAAACAACACAACTACAAGGTGAAGGCAAAAACAGAAGGGGGAAGGAAGAAAAAAAAAAAAGAGCTTCATTCATAACTCAAGGCGAGCTTACTGCTCACACAGTGACCCAGCAGGTCTTTGAATATAAAAATATCTTGTGATAGCCCCTGCCTTGGAATTCAGCCGAAATATGTTTCATACTCAAAGCAGAGTAGGATTCCATTTCGTTCACTGATAACTGTGGGAAAATGCTCTGAAAAGCAAGTAGAACCAGGCAAGCCAGGGCATATACCCAGCCCTCTCCTGCGACCGGCCAGAGGTACAAATTCACTGCTGTCATTGTTGATATTTTATTAGTGAAAGTTACACCTTATTTACTGCCTCTGCGTTTCCTACGATTTCCTACAAATTACAGGACCCCTCCCTGAGAACAGCAAGAAGTGAAGTTTCTCTGCAGACGTGAGATGAGAGCCAGGTCCATATGAGGCCACATGTGGGGCTGATGCTGGATAACGAGGCCCTTCCCTTACCGGTCACGACGAGACCCACCTTCTCCACTTGCACACATTGCTGCAATTTATCCTCTGATTAAATGCACCAGCACTAAACACGTAATGCCTGCGAGCCCCGCGAAAGGAAGGGCCTCTGGGATCAGCTGGCATGACAGCAGGGACTGCTTAATGCTCAAGGGAGGGGGCGGCATGGTTCTCACACAAGGTCCTGGGAGGCCAGGCTGCCTTCAGACTCATCCTCCCAGAACTGGGAGATCTCAGAAGCCGCTGGCCAACACGCCCCGCCTCGAGGGGAAGGAGGGCAGCATCTGGGTCTTCCCACGAACCGCCTTCTAGGAGGCAGAGGTGGGCTGGGGGCTGCAGCATTGGCGGTTTTGGACCGTCTCACTCCCAGGCTTCAGAGGAGGGACCACAGTTCTCGGACTCAGCTCCTGGGGCAGGAGGACTCCTCCCCAGCCAACCTTCAGAGCAAAGACTCCTCTCCGAGGCTCCTATTAGGAGGCACTCTCACCTCCCACTCCGTCCCCGCACTATAGATCAACAATCAAGATAATTTGGCAATGATTATTAGTTGCTAGGGAACTTTAACTTTTCCCAGGCCCACGCCTGACCTCTGTGCATCCCAGAAGGTAACCCAGACTCCAGGATGCAGACCACGCATGCGTACCTTAGGCCATCAAGGCCAGCTACCAGGTCCCAAATCGGCATTCTCCTACAATCACATCACACGCAAGTAACCACTGCCAACCTAACCCCAACGGGGGCTGAGTCCCAGGGCCCTCCTCACGGCGTGGCATGGGCAGCAGGTGAGATGACTGGCAGGTGTTCCAACTTACTAACAAGTTCATACAAACATCCCCACCCCCCAAAGAAACACAAAAGAAACAGCAGACACCTGGGTTTTTCTTGGTTTCAATCTATGAGAATAGGATTCTTATATAAAGCTACCTGGCATTCATCTATTTTTCCTTTTTTCCCAGAAAAACAGTCAGGGGGCAAAGCAGGAGGGGTGGGCAGGATCAGACCTTCCATTTGGGCTCAGAGTGAATGCCTCTGCCCCTCCCCAGCTGCAGGGACCCTGGCAATCTGGGAGCTGGGTCTCCATTCCGCGCAGCAGAAGGAGCAATGGTCCGCTTTCAGAAGGCCCTTTGGAGAGGATGCCCTGGGATTCTACCTCGAGGAGGGTCCTGGCCTCAAAGCGCCCCCACCCCCCCTGCGGGGGTTACCTTGGCACCGGGCAGAGTGGTAAGCACTTAACTGCCACATTAAGAAGGGGGGATGTGAGAAACAAAGGTGGTTGTGCTGACAGCTAGGAGCTTTCTTTTCCTGGCAACAGTGGCAGCCACACCAAGCCCTGAGAAGTGGCTGTCTCCCCTCCTGCCAAGCTGAGGGACGCAGACAGCCCACCCTGCAAAGAGCACACGTGCAGCGTCCAGAGGCCCCGGCGGGCGGGGGGAGCGCGCCCTGGGAGCGCCCAGCGTGTGCGGGGGGCCATTGTACGCAGTCATCGCCCCGGTCAGGCTGGGGCCCCGGGCTCTGCTGACTCGACGGCCGCGTCCTGCGGCTGGCCCTGTCTCTGCACTATTTGTGAGGCGGCAGCATTATTCCCTGTAATCCTCGTTTCAGTCAATCCGGCCACACTATTGTCCTGCCTGCGTCTGGGTGGCCAGAGTAGAATATATTCCAGGCACAAACATATTACATAAAGGCTCCAGAAATGCCATGTGTGGGCACACACGTGCTCACCCCGACGACTCACGTGTGTGGCGGGGTTCAGGCAAAGTGAGGTGCGGAGCGGGGACAGCCACCCCATGGCGGCCCAGCTGAAACCTCAGTCATGGAAAGCAATTTAGTCTGCAGGGCTTGACATTTCAATAGAGTCTGATCTGGTTACAAAGGGTGATTTTCTCATGAAACCCCACCTCAAAGACTCACCAAGTGGGGCCCCAAAGCTCGGATCCAGATTGGAGACTCTCAATGAGATGCCCCCACCCCCTTTCCCATCATTACCCCTACCTGTTTGAAAAGCATCCCACTGATAATTAAATGCACCAGTTACAAAAGGGTGGCGAGGTTAATAGATAGAATACCGAGAAGCCAGCCAAGCACAACCGTCCGGTTCACACAGAGCAAGCCTGAACAAGATGCCTTTCTACTCATTTACCAAAGTGCGCAGAAACTGAGCTGAGCTGGTGGAGCACCCTGGACGTCTGAATACTTATGTGCCACGTTAGCCACTGGGACCCGCGCTGCGAACTGCCTCCCTGCACACACACTGCACCAGAGACAAATGCCATTGGTGCCATAAAGTCAAGGACCACAGGGAGGGATCAGAGACCAGTATTGGGGTCACAACACAGGCACTCACCCCCCACCCCCGGAGCCAAGATAGAAGCAGAACGTTTCCCAACCCAGAAGCCGCCGCCTCCTCTAGAAAACCCAAGAATCATCACTTTCCATGTGTACTAACACAAACATCTTCCTAAAGTTGAAAACTAGGTTAGCTGTGTTTGGGTCTAACTTTTTTTTTTTAATGTATTTAAAGACTGGAGCAGCTTGGAACCTCACCTTGGCAGAGAGGGTAGAAACATGTCTCTAGAAGTTTACTAAGGGGAATTCTCAGGAATATTTGCCTTTACGGATTACCATGCTAATTGTATGCACGTCCAGAGATTATGCATTCTTACACGGTAACTAATCTTGAACCCTTGGCACTAGAACCAGGTTCTGACCATGCTACAATGGGCCAGCGGCTGCTCCAAATCCAGCCCAGGCCTCTGCATTCCTGTTTTCAGATCAGGATGTGAAGACTCTTTGTTGCCTTGGCTTCATTTTTTAATGAATAACATTTTTCCTCCATGCTAAACTTTTCACATGCCTTCCATCCAAAAGGTCCGTTACAACCGTTTGCTGTACAGATTTTAGGCAGCGTTCAGACGGCTGGTTTTCAAGGAGATTGCGTGCTTTGTAAGGGGCTGCTGCCCCTCCTCCTCACCCATCCAACTTCCCTAAGTGCCTGCATGCCAAAAGCTCTACCAGTCTTGAGAAATGTTTGAAGTCCCTGTAGAATGATGGGTGTGGATTGGTGGGTTGCAAACTCATGTAAGTACTGGAGATTTGAATAAGTTGCTAAGAAACAAGACAACAAGGAGAAGAACACACCAAGGCTACACCTGGAAGAGGAAAAAACTAGGAGAAACCTGGTACCTTGCACAGGGAGTCCACGTGGGGAGCGGCCATTCTGCAGACCCACAGCACCAAGTGAGCACAGCTCAATTTTCTCCCCAGCCAGGTTTTGCAATGCAGACATATCATTTCATCGCTTTAGTATGAGGGAGGTGTTTTAGGGCAAAGGGTGTTTTCCCCACACACAGAAAGTCCCTTGCTATCAGCATGTACGTGAGCTGTTTGTGTGCATGCACGCTGATCACGTGGGTGGCACATTTTGACTGCAGAAAGGGGCCAGTTCCAATGAGAACCCCATCCCTCCACTGGCTACCCATGTGTGGAGGCCCAGGAACCTGGAAAGTGAGAGTTGCTCAGTCATGTCTGACTCTCTATAACCCCATGGACGATACAGTCCATGGAATTCTCCAGGCCAGAATACTGGAGTGGGTAGCCTTCCCTTCACCAGGGGATCTTCCAAACCCAGGGATCGAACCCAGGTCTTCCGAATTGCAGGTGGATTCTTTACCAGGGAATTCTTTACAAGGGAAGCCCCAGGGACCCGGAAGGACAGCATAAAAGGCAAAGGCATGTCAGTGGCAGTCTGTAACTAACCTTGTAGCATCTGCTTTACTCAGTGTCAATGGCATTTAAATAAGAGGTGGAGGGGTGAGGTGCCTGAACTGCTTCTGACAAAGTTTCTCCAGATTCAGTTCACTCTAGGGCCAGCAAAGCATCAGTAGAGCGAAACTAGGGTTCCTAAAAAGCTTTTCAGGCTGGATAGTGGTAATTACACTAATGTATTTTTAATGAGCAGGCACTCCTGGGATTTAGTACTAATTTTGGAAAGTGCAACTTACCCATTTTGGTGATTTCTAAATGGTTATTCCCCAATCTCTTCCCCGTTGAGCCCAATTACCTTTGATAATGTATGGTCTTATCACTGGGTCCTCTGATTGGAGGATCATAAATCAGCCTCATTGCTTCAAGTCAAGCCCCTTCCAGCAGCACTGCTAGGGTAATTAGAAGCCACAGAAGAACAGCACCGCCAGGCTGGGGCAGTGGACCCCAAGTGGGACAGAGTCAGATACTGTCCAGAGGGCAGACCCACACCACAGAGCGGCTGACAAGGACACAGGCCTTGGATTATACTTCACATCTGACCAAATCATTGCCTCCTCTCCCATTCTAGAACATGAGCAGTTGTTGGATTTGGGTTATAACTCCAAACAAAAGACGTGAATTACACCACCTTCTAAAGTGACCTTCTCTGCACTCTGAACCACCTCTCTACCACTTTCAGCAATCCTGGGAGGACCCACGCGGATGGTAACTGTGGCTGCCTAAGGGTTAGAAGCTTAGGGGCCTGGAAGTCCAAGGTGTGTGATGGTTTTAAAAAACCACATCCTCCTTGAATTCTGTACCCAATTCAGTTATTACCTATTCAAGATAGCAGCTTTAAATAGGCACACTCATTAATATTTAATTAGCAAGCTGAACTGAAGCTGTGCAATCTACTTCCATACTTAGGCAGCTACCTAAGTGCTTTCACTTCAGTTAACACTCACGCTGCAATCCTTCTTGCACATTACAGACGTTAGGGTTTCTCCAGCGACACTGGGGCAAACAACAAGGCACACCCCAAGTCCACACTCCCGTGGGAAGTCAGGCACAGCAGCCCTTCTGGGGGTGATGGGGTGGGGACGTGTTTATGAGGGATTTGGCCCAGCTTCAAAAGAACCACACTCGCAGTGCAGCCCCAGCTGTCTTCCCCATTCGAGAAAAGCCAAGAGTCTATTTCATGGTTGGTGACCCGTGGGGCCTGAAAACCGCAGAAGAGAACCAGCGAATCCATCCTCTCCCTGCCCTCCTACACCGCTTCCGCCCATTCCCATCTAGGGCTCTCCGCCAAATGTCAAAAGGAGACAGACACACCTTCTGGGTCAGCCTCCCCAGCCAGCCTGGGGAGCAAGACTCCCCGGGCTCATCCCGGCTGGTGCTGACCCTGCTCCCCACGAGGAGCCTCAGCCAGCCCTGCAGCTTTCCCACATCACTAACAGGATTCCTTTTATGGTCTTGTGAAAAGCGAGGGGCTCCACACGGGTCCTGCCGGCGGTGGGGCCACCTGCGGGCCCCTTCCCCCTAACTCCAAACACACGGTCAAGGGCGAGGGCCGTCAGCCCTCACAGTAAACTCGGGTCCAGCCAGATTAAAACGTGGCCAACCTCTTTAGCTTAGAGTTCTCCCTAATAGGGGATTAGCAAACAAGATAAACGCTCTTTGTAAAAATGAAATCCCGCAACAGGCCCAGTCCTCCGTTCTCAGAGAATCCCACAAACCACAGGGTTTTATAAGCCCCGTTTAATGGCACATTTCTGATAACTGTCTTATCTCAGCCAGGCAGAGGGCACTTGGAGGGCCAGCTCCAGTCAGCGCGGGCCTGAGAGCCGCCGGGGCTTCCCACACACCCCGAGGCCAGCTCCCTCCCCCCTGCCGCAGTCAGGATCCCAGCCCCAGCCCGCGGTAGGAGGCGGCAGAGCGCGCCCCGTCCGAGCACGTGGCGGAGAGGACCCCGCGGGGCACCGAGCGCCCCCTCTCACCGCCCGCCCGGCGCAGGGCCGGCGAGCCCCGGTCCAGGCACGGAGTCACGCCTCCCGGGCGGCGGGAGTGGGCCAGAGGGCACCCACACGTCCCCCTCCCCTTCCTGCTGCGGCCGCGCTCATCTCCTTCCACCCAGCTCGGGATGTTGCCGGGGCCTGGAGCGGCTCTGGATTTGCTCCCGCAGGGCCTGCCTCCGGCGAGCCGCCCGTTCCCGGCTTCTGCGTGCCCCCCAGAAGCTCACGGGGGCCGCGCGCCTACCGGACGAGGGCGCACCCCCGCCCTTCCCGGGGAAGTTTGCAAACACAGCTGTTCCAGAGCCCGGGAACCGCTGGAAGTGAGGCCACCAGAGCTACGCCGCGCGGGGGCGAGGGCAGGAAGGGAACGGCAGGGGGCGGAGGCTCCCGAGCCCGCGGCGCGGGCCACAGCCGGGCCAGACCGCGGCGCCGGCCCCCCACCCCCCGGCCCTAACCCGGTCCGGAGCGCGCCCCCGCACGCACCGAAATCTCCCGGGGAGCAGCGGGAAGCGGGCCCCCCACACCCTCCAGGAAGGACACGCCCGCCCTCCGGGCTGCTCACGGGAAACGGGAGGGTGCCAATTGGACGGCGTTCGGAGGCCAGAATTGTGCCCAGCCGCCTTCCACAGCGCATCAGGTTTAATTGGTTGAGCAAAGATCATCCATAATGACCTCCTGGCTCGGGCGGTTACTCTGGGGCCTCCAAGTTGCAAGTTTCAACCGGTCCTCCCGGGAGCTTTGCCCCACAATACTCTCTCGAGCCCCACTTTCCACTTTTTTTTTTTTTTTTTTTGCGCGAAGCAAAAAGCATCCGGGCTGGGGCCTGCCAAGATCTAGCACAGAGCCTCAGCTCCCTGACCACCCCCGCACCCCCGCATCGACGTCCCGGCCTGCGCCGAGTTTCCAGCCAAGGCCCTTTAAATCCCTCTCCTCTCGCAAGAGAAAGCAGAGCTCGGCCCGCGGGTACGACCCCCGGCCCGGCCGCCACTCACCGGCCAGGCGAAACTGAAAGGCAGCACGATGCGGTTGCGTTCGTTGCCGCGACTGGCCTTGAGGTCGAAGGTGTTGCCCCCGATGACAGGCGTGGACCCCGAGCCGAAGCTGCACGGCCCCCCGGCCGTGACGCGCGACTGGTACTCCTTGAGGCACACTTTGAAGTACGTGTTACACTCGTCGCGGGAGCACTTGCGGTCCCCCGGGTTCCGGGAGCCGCCGCAGCAGTTCCCGTTCTGAAGCTCCCCGTTCACGTTCTCCATGGACAGGATCTCCAGCTCGAACTGCCCCGAGGCCCCGCACACCTGCCGGCGAGGGAGGGAGAGAGGTCAGCGCAGGGGAAAGTTGTTTTCTTCGAGGGTGGAAGCGGCGACTCCCTCCCCGCCCTCCCCGACGAGCCCTTGGCGCCAAGTGAAACTCATTTTGCAAAACTGGGTGCAAGGACTCAACGCGATTCCCGGGCGTAAGTCTCGAGTGTGGGAACAATCCGAAACGACGGTCCCCTGGGAACAGGAGCGGCGCGAACGCGCGTTGTGCCTAGCCTGGAGGGTACATTTGGGAAACCGGGAGTCCCCTGGCCCAGGTGCAACCTATCGGGCGCAGGGGCCCAGGCGGGAACCGGCGCCCCAGGGCTCCGAAGCCCGCTCCAGACGCTCAACCGCTGGCGTCCAGGAGCGCCGCGAGGGGAAGGGAGAGGGCAGGGAGGGCCGGGAGGGAGGCCCCGCGGGCTCCTACCTTGGCTCGCAGGGCGCAGAGCAGGGCAAGCAGGAGGCTCAGGGGGCGCCCGGGCCGGCCGCGCGTCCGTGGGGACCGCATCGCTGCGCCGCGCGCCGCGGGCACTCGGGACGCCGCCGCCGCTGCTGCTCGCGCTGGTGCTGCCGCCGGTGCTGCCGTCGCCGCTGCCCCTGCGGCCGCCGCGTCCCGGCTCTAATATACTCCGCCGATTGGAGCATGCACGACTGGAAAACAACACCACTTTTCAAAAGCCCTTTCAAGAGCGGCCCGTTCCAGAAGGCAAAGAGCCCGGCCTCCTTTTATTATTCTGATGGCTTCTTTGAGGCGCTCCCCCTCCTCTTCCACCTCCTGGCTTTCTTTCCTTCTCTCGAGCTCCCCTTCTTTTATTATTATGATTATGCGCAGCCTTTTATTCCCTTTCAGATCAGCTGCTTGAAGAGGAGGGAGGGAGGGGAGGAAGAAAAAAAAAAAAGAAGCCGGAGCCCAGCTCGCGGGCCAGCCGCAGGTAGCACAATCACGCGTGCCCGCCCGCCCGGCTCTCGGAGAGGGACTCAGGGAGCCGGTCTGGGAGCCGCGGCCGGGGCTGGCCACCTCTACCCAGCGCGCGGGGCCGGCGCATGCGTCCGTTCATATTCATGAGGGGCGTGCCCGCCCGCGCCACGCCCCCGGCGCTGGGGGGGGGACGGGGAAGGGCCCGGGGCTCCGCGGCGCGCGGGGCGGCGCGGGTGCTTCGGGCCGGTGCAGACCACCACCTGCGGGCGTTCGGGCCCGGCGGGAGCGGGCGGAGCGCGGGGGGACGTAAAGTCTCCGTTGCTCGGGGCGCGCGGGCTCCGCGCAGGCCGCCCCCTCGGGCGCTCGGGGCAGGGAGCCTCGGGCTGCCCGTCGGGGTGTAGGCGCCGCGGCGCTGCGGAGCGGTCGGAGCGGGGCGGCTTCCGCCTTCCGAGCCGCCTGCGTCAGCTGCGGCTTCGCCCCGGGCGCCGGGCCCGCTCCCCGAGAGCGAGCAAGCGCGTCGCCCCGAGCGCGCGGCTGGCGGCGGCGGCGGCGGCGGGGCTGGCGCGCGGGCCGCCGGCTGCTCGCCCCGCGGAGGCGACCTGGGCCGGCGCTGCTGGGAACTTGGGAAAACTTTCCCGGAGCCGGGTTGGCCGCAGAGGCGAGGGGAAGCCTCGGCCGCGCCCCGCCGCCGCCCAAATCTGAGTCTGCGGAGCCCGGGAGGGCCCCCAGCTTCCTTCTCCAACCGCGCAGGGGCGGAGGCGGAGAGGCCGGCGGGATGGGGGGGCGAGGGCCCCGCGCAGGCTCGGCGCGGGGCCGGGGGAAAGGCCCGAGCCCTGGGGCTCGTCCTCCCGCCCCGCCGCCCGGGACGCAGTGCCGGGATTGCACCTGTAGGCGGCCTCGCAGCCGCTCTGGGTGGCCGGAGCCCAGCCTGGGAGAGAGTGTCTCCCCGCCGTCGCCCGGCAGCACAACTGGGCTTCTCTGGGGTAGCAGTGGAAACCAGTGCTATTTGCTACCTTGAGGCGAGCGTCGCAATTAACAGCGACACTCTAGGTCACAACCAAGGTCAAAGGAAACCTGCCCAACGCCTCTACCAGCCCCTTTCTGGGGGGACCTGCTGCTGTGTTGGAGGGGGTCTCTTTAGGAAAAAGATCGATTTCCCCTGAAAGATGAACCAAGTTTTGACCCCTATATGGGGTCCGTCCTACTGGAAAGCGTGACTATTTAGGGGCCGGATCGTGGCTCAGACCTTCAGAAGCTGTTGACCACGATGGGCTGCAGGGGTCAAGGGAAAATATTTTCCAAGGTCCTTTGTTAAAAGAGAATAAAGGGTGGCTAATTGTGGCTATTTGTGAGTGGGTCGATGGAGACAGTATTTTCAATGCTTGATCCCATCAGGCTAGAGAATAAAACAAGGCGGCTAACTGACCTCTTTACACTGGTTCAGAATCACCAAGGATGGTTTAGGAACATTGGCATTTTAACAGCGTAAGAGAGACAGCTTTTTAATGGTAATATGTCCCATCTTGATGGTCATTGCTGAGAGACCTAGTCCATATTTTGGAAAGGACATTTCCAAGAGCAGAATCATAAGCAGTAGCAACCGGGGTGTTTTGCCTTAATATACCCCAGTCCCAGGTCCCCCCAATTATCCTAAATACAAGACATCCAGCTTTCATAAATAATCACATCTAAACTTTTCTCACCAACATTTCCATAGAAACCAATCTCTCCCACCTCCTATCTGCCTCCCTTCTCACCTCAGCCTCCAAATTTTCCCTAATTGGGAGGCTAAGTAATGGTTTAAAAGCAAAATGCTGGTGTTGGGGGGGGGGGGGGCGGATTCACAAAAGCTAGTAAGGTCTTAAAATGCTCACTCCTTGGTGTTCCCCATGTCTGAATCTGTTTTGTTTCTGTGTCCCTGTGGCCTGTTCCCCACACCTCTCAGGAAGGAGTCAAGCCGTTAGCTGAAGAGTTTAGATCCAGACACGGGACTGGATGGCTGCCTGAGATGCCAGATGCCTTCAGGTGGGAATATGATGTGCATGTAAGCTGAGGTCAGCTCCAGGCCACAGGTGAGTTTAGCCCCTTGAATAATAAGAACATCGATTTCTGAGGGATGGAAACTGTTTGATTAATCCTACCCAAAATGAGTGACTGAACTGAAATGTCAAATCACGAATAAACATGAAATTCTCAGGTGAAGAGTATGGTGCCCCTCAGCCTTCCTGAGCTTGGGAACCCACTCTTGGAGAAGACAGCTGTGGGCTAGCGGGGATTCTTTGGAGAATTTTCAGTTGAGCCTCTTGCGGCTAGTTGGTACTCCCCCAAAAAGCCAGTCACGTTTTCCACAACCGACATCAAGGAGACGTTCTGCCCTCTACTTCCTCCCAGCCGGTTCTCAGCCTCCCTCCCTGGAGAATGGGGAACTACTTCAGAAAAAACTCAAATATGCAAACTCCCCCTTGGACAGAAGTCCTCAACCTTTTTGACAGCAGGGACTGGTTTTGTAGAAGACAATGTTTCCAGAGACCAGAGATGGGGAGGGATGGTTTCCGGATGATTTGAGCACATTACATTGGTTGTGCGTTTTACTTCATTACATCAGCTCCACTTCAGATCATCAGGCATTAGATCCCTGCCCTTGGCCACTTTGCATCCTGCCTTTGGATGTAGCCTATAGTAAGTGACCATTACAGAAAAATGTTCCCGTGAACACTGCTGTGTTTAGCCATCACACCTGTAAGAAGGGGAGAGGCTGGTGGCTAGTTCCAGTCTAGCTAGTCTTGTGTGCAAATCATAACTGTCTTTAAGTATCTTTCTATTTTAATTTTAAAAAGATGATGCATTGTTTTTCTTTTTCTGCAAAACTTCCCTACCTTTGCTGAATCATCGACAAAAAAGTAGTGCTGAAGCCCCCCCAACACACACACAACAAAGGCTTACTTAAAGATATTCAAGCTATAATAACTGTATTTAAATACATTTAGTTGGCTTAAGTCCCTGGTTAATTGACACTGTGATGAAAATCAACAAGTCAATATTTATTGAGAACTTCATGACGTGCAACAACATGGGTGATCTCAGAAATATGAAGCTGAGTGAAAGAAGCCAGACACAAAAGACTACATCCTGTCTGAATCCATTTCTATGACGTTCTAGAGCAGACAAGACTAATCTATGGTAAAAAAAAAAAAAGAGTAGGGAGATAGGAAGGTGGAGAGGAGCTGGGAATGGCCTGAGGCCTCTTTTGAGGGTGGAGGGGAGGGATAAGGATCTGTCTCTGGATAAGGCTTTGGATTACACAAGTGTATGCACTGGTCAGGATTCTATTAAATAGTACACTTACGATTGGTGCATTTCATTGCATGTTCAAAAAAAAAATTAGTAATACTCAAATTGAGTTAGTTACATGAGTGCTGAAGCATTCAGAGGAAGAGAAATGCTGTTTGCAACTTGAAAATGCGTAAAAAATTAGAGGAACTGATGGATGAAGAAGACTGGATCACTTGATATATGCAGGAGCAAAATATTAAAGTGGCAGTGATAGGATCTAGGTGGTGGGTACATTGGTGTTCATGTAAAATTCTTTCAAACTTTTCTGTGTTGAAATTTTCCATTATAAAATGTTGAGGAAAATAATTATTGATGTGTCAGGTATTGTTTAGGTGCTAGTAACACAGTGGATAACACAGAATAATGGACTGAATAAACTAGAGGGCATGCTTGTAAGGGATGATGATAGTTTATTTTTTTCCTTTTGTAGTTCACATGTTGTTGCTTATCAACCAGCTGATGATAGTTTAGATTGTGGTAGTAAACACACAGGGCTTCCCAGGTGGCTGTGGTAAAGAATCAGCCTGCCAATGCAAGAAACGTGGCTTCTATCCCTGGGTCGGGAAGATCCCCTGGAGAAGGATACGGCAACCCACTCCAGTATTCTTGCCTGGAGAATCCCATGGACAGAGGCACCTGCGGGCTACACCATCAGCACGACTGAGCACACAGACAGTGAACACAAGGAAGGCAGCTTCGTTCCCCACACTTTTTCTCCCTAATCCTTTCTTTCCAATAAGTAAGAGTGAGAGTGAAGTCGCTCGGTCATGTCCAACTCTTTGTGATCACATGGACTGTAGCCTATCAGGCTTCTCTGACCATGGGATTTTCCAGGCAAGAGTACCAGAGTGGGTTGCCATTTCCTTCTCCAGGGGATCTTCCCAACCCAGGGATTGAACCCAGGTCTCCTGCATTGCAGGCAGACGCTTTACCCTCTGAGCCACCAGGGAAGCCCAATAAGTAAGAGAGACAGGTCCAAATACAGAGAAAGGACATGTGAAATATCTTTCAGTATCTTCCTTTTTCTTTGAGGATGAAGTTTATGCAAGTTCACAAGCCCCCTTCCATGGAAAAGTAGTTGTGATATGTTTCTGTCCCTTTTCAGCAGAAGCAAAGGACAGGCTCTCTTTCGTATGACCGTCTCAGAAAATGTAAGCCTTTGTAAACTCTGTGTAGCCAGCTCCCCAGAGAAGCACATCATCTGATTACACAGCCACCTCCATGGATTATTCTTATTCTTCCACATCACAAGGAGTCCTGGACCAGAAATTTTAAAAAAAGGACCACCTGTGGGCAATGAATTAGACATTAACAAATCAGGATAAAGTTAGGTACCTCCCACCTCCATCATAACCAGACCGCAGTTTATACACCCAAGCACGAACTGAGTAGATCTAACCATTTTTTCCCCCAAAGCTTCATTTTACATACACAAGAGATCTGAATTCATTTTCTTTGGAAACTAGAACGATGAATTTCTTGAATTGTCAACAGTAATTTTGTATGAGCTTTGCTTTAAACATTGTTTTGGTTTTGCCTTGAGCTCAGGTATTTATAATTTTGCCTGTCTTGTCCCAACCCTGTTTCACACTCATTATCTGGAAATCTATCAGGCCAAATAGTTACATGTCCATGTCCTCTTTAACAAGTCAGTGACAGAAAGTAGAAAAACCCCAAGATACAAAACCCAGGAACCCTGGGACTAATTTCCTCATTTTACCCCTTGAATTAAAACCAAAAGTTTTTTAAATGACCTTTCATAGCTGCCTGCCTGCAATGCAGGAGAGCCAGGTTCGATCCCTGGGTCAGGAAGATCCCCTAGAGAAGGAAATGGCAACCCACTCCAGTACTCTTGCCTGGAGAATCCCATGAACAGAGGAGCCTGGCAGGCTACAGTCCATGCAGTCGCAAGAGTTGGACATGACTTGGTGACTAAACCCATCATTTAATGGGGCAGGGAGAGTGCTTATAGAATGTCTTGTTTTTTTATTTTTATTTTTTATAGTGGAGAGTCGTCTTTGAGTGAAAATCTTGGGTATAAATTGTTAAATTGGCATTCTCAAACAACCATAAATGATTCACCCACCTTCCTTTTTCTGGTGATAACAGTGAGTTTTCTGTTCTGTGAATGACACCTGAATGACTTGACCTGCAGATGTTCTGGGATAATATTTTTGAAACTAAATTAGCCATTTGTACAGTTGACTGATCTGAATGAAACTACCAATTTTCTATAATTTGAAAGTGTGACTGAACTCTTATAAATCTTTTCATCTCCTAAAAGGCTCTGAAAATTACACTTCCAAAAGCAGTTGAAGTGAAGTGAGTGAAAGTCGCTCAGTCGTGTCCGACTCTTTGCGACCCCATGGACGATGCAGTCCATGGAATTCTCCAGGCTGGAATACTGGAGTGGGTAGCCTTTCCCTTCTCCAGGGGATCTTCCCAACCCAGGGACTGAACCGAAGTCTCCCTCATTGCAGGCGGATTCTTTACCAGCTGAGCCGCAAGGGAAGCCCTAAAGCAAGCAGCATTTGGAAAATGTTAACACCGCAATACGATTCACTTTTCAGCACTTTTTCATCTTGTTTGCACTCAACTTTCTAAACCTGTGCAAACCCAAATCTGCCTCCAGAACTCAAAAAAAAAAAAAAAAATCAAAGTGATTGTTGGAACTAGAGAAAAGGAGAGCTAAATATATCCAGTGATCTGAGAAAATTTCAAAACATGCATAAATGTGAGAGTCAAAGAAAGGTGATCACACCTGCCAATGGCACGAAAGCCACAGGGCCTCGAATCCCAGTGTTTCATGTTTGGGTTAATGGTTCTCAATAAATAACAAGACTGTGTCTGTGTTTAACATTTTTGTTCTCAAGCCAGTGATTTCTTTTCTGATGACTTTCTCTCAGAAGTTATTAAGGACATAAAATGTGGACGATTGCAATGCTTAAGGTTATTTTTTCATTTAGAAGGTAAATAGTTGTTTTTATTATTGTTTTGATGCCAAGAGCACCCAAGGATGGCTTAAGAAACATTAGCTTGAGCACAGAAATATTGGCACAAGGAGTACCTATAAATTTCAGATCTGTAGTTACAGGTCATAACAGGTTACTGATACACAGATTTTCACAGACATCATTCAGAAATGATTTAGGGACACATCAAAGATTCTTTTTTGGAAATTAAGGCATAGAAAACTTTGAATGATTATAAAGAAAGTTTCAATTCTAAAAGATGATTTCAGTGAACTGGTAATTTTTTTCAAAAGCAGATAAAAACTAGAGAAGCCAATTACATTATTTTAGGATAGTTTGGCAATAATTCATGTGAGGAGGAGGTGGGGGTTTTAATAGACCACACCTATGACATGCCTTAATTGTGTAATCAGGCTACTAAGAATGGGGGAAGGGCCACAGTATAAGGTTGCATTACTAGAAATGCAGGGGGTTAGCAATCATGGAAAAATAGCTCCAGCATACTCCACACTAGCCTTCACAGAACTGAAGGGTTCTCACCAACTCTCAGCATTATTTTTTAACAACTGTGGTAAAATACACATAAGATAAAATTTGCCAACTTAACCATTTTTAAGTGTACAGTTCAAAAGTGTTCATTTAATCCACATTGTTGTGAAAACAATCTTCAGGACATTTTCATCTTCTCAGAGTGAAACTCTGTATTCATTAGACAGTTCCCCATCTCTCTCCTCCCTCAACCCCTGTCAGTCACCATTCTACTTTGGGTTCACACATGTGACTATTCTAGGTACCTCATGTAAGTGGGGTCAAACAGCATTTGTCTTTTTGTGGCTGTCATTTCATTTAGCTAATGTCCCCAAGTTTATCCATGTTGTTGCATGTCAGAATTTCCTTCCTTGTAAGGCTGAATAATAAGCCATTTGTATGCATATGCTACATTTTGTTTATCCATTCTTCCATTGATGGACACTGGGCTGTTGTGAATAATGCTGCTATGAACATGGGTCTACAAATATCTCTTCAGGATCCTGCTTTCAGTTCTGTTGGGTATATGCTGGGCACCGTTTTAAGAGGCATATCGACCGATTAAGTCATGCTCCGAAGGTGGTGAAAGGTCAAAAACTGGAGACCTTTAAGGAAAGCATTTGAAGGACTTGGGAGGGTCTCATTGGGAGAAGAGGGAAGAGGAGGCGTAGCGGCTGTCTGCAATATTGGAAAGGCTGCCTTAAGATGGGGGAGCAGACTTGGGATGCTGTAAGTGGCAGACTCAGCTTAACAGGTGGAGGTTATAAGGAAGTTGATGTTGACTCAGCAGAAAGACTGTTTCCATAAAAGCTATTCCTCAGTGTAACAGGCTGCCTTGGAGGCAGTGAGTACCTACTCTTGAAGGTAATCAAACAGGCTGCTGGGACCACTTGTCAGCAGCAGGAGAGACGGAGGTTCCTCATCCTGGGTGGGATGTTGAACTAGGTGGTTTCCTAGGAACCTCATCTCTATGAGGCAATGGCTAAGTAAATGGGCAGGGTGGGAATTCAGGTCTCTACCCACAAAGAGATAGGAGCCAGTTTTAGACAAATACGATGTTGATCCCGCTGATTGGGGATCAGCAGAGCCTGGTGTGCATGGGTGAGAACGACATGGACTTATCTGCTTTCCTAAACTGACTTGTTGAAACTCAGTCACACTCATGTTTACCTAATGGCTGCAGCAAATAAATCAAGTATAAATGTCGCAGAGTTGGTCATCTTAGCCCTGGTCTGTTACCTTCATCTCTCCCTTGCTCCTCTGAATACCGTCTTGAGGCCAGCAGCATTGGCTCCACTTGGAAGTTGGAGAGAAAGTCAGATTCTCTGGCCCTCACCCCAGATCATCCGAATCAGAATCTGCAGTTTCACAAGATCCCCAGGTGATTCATACGCACGCTAAGGTCTCATCCACACTGAATATAGAGACAGTCTATGCATTAGTTAAGCAGAAGTTATCAGAGGTTCTTCCCACTGGCTGTGGCCATATTGTGTCACTGGGTTGGTTACTCAAATCTACATTTTGGGGGTAGATCTCATCAATCATGAGCTCCGTGTCATAATGGGAATTTCTTACATTGATTTTTTCCAACTATCCATTTATACACCAGCCTAGTCTTTAAAAAAAGATTTCAAGTGACTTTCAGGTAAAATATATGAACAAATAATATCAGGACCAGGGAAAATGGAGCTTGAAGGTAGATCTTAACCAGGGAGGAAAAATAATAAAGGAAGACAGGTCAGGCACAGCTACCTGAGTGGAGAATTGGATGATGAGCTTGCCTGCGGCAAAGTGATCAAGAAAAACAGACAGCTGCGAGATTATCTGCGGAGTGCCAACAGGCTGGTCCCTCAGATGCAGCAAAGCTTTCCCTGGTATTTTGTGATGCAAGACACCCACATTTATGAAGGTGCATGATTGTGGAAATAAAGGGGGGCTTGGGTCTTATATTCATGGGACTCTGAAAATACAACTGTTTCTCAGAATGAAACACTTGGAAGTTGAGGCCTGATGCAAAGCACTGCTCTGAGAAGGGTGTGGGGGTGGGCAGGAGAGGGCCATCCGTTGGTCCCAGGGTACATCCTTCTGAGAGTCATGCTAATCCAAAGATGATGCCCAACTGTCTAGCATGGTGGCTTTTTTGTTTCTTCTTTTTTACATACTGCTCAGCGACTATTACTGAATCACTGAATAAATTCTCATGTGTGGGAAATGATTACAGATTAAAATCCTAGCAATTTAATTGTTCTTGTTCAAAAAATGTTTCACAAATTGCCCTGCCCAAAGATTGACCCAGTGTAAGTTCTAACAATACAGTCTGAGATCTCTGATCTTCTAGTTTACATGGTTGTAATTACCTAGGTCAGTAACAGTGAATTTCTTTCTTTCTTTTTTTTTTCAATTGAGTTCTCTTGTGTAAACTTATTGATTTTGATGAACTCAGTAAACTTTTTCTGGGGAGTAAAACTAATGAGATATAAGTACCTTAATTGTGAGAGAGGGTACTTATAAAAAGCTTTTTTAGATAAGTACTGAAATAAGCCATTTAACTTTCTCAAAAACGTGAGTTTTATGAGAAAAAAAATGGTATTTTGGCTAATCTTCAGTCAAAAGATACTAGACTTCATTTTTTTTTTTAATCTTGATTTTTTCCAGACCTCCACTCCACAGATAATAGTAATAAGGTTATAAACTTAGAGCCAGGGAGTTTAAATTTACTTCTCAAGCTTTCTTCATCTAGCCTTTCCTGCTTTCAAAATTGCATTAATACTTCACCTGGCACAAACCCAACATTATATATTATGTCCAGTTCTGTTTTATTTTCATCCTCTTCATATTAACTCACAGTTAAAGCAGGTCTCTTGTGGTAGCAACATGAGAATAAACTGGACATCAAAATTGCATGAATAACACCTAGCATAAGGTGGTCATATAAACAGTACAGTACATTCTTAAGCAAACATTTGATATATATTCATTAAAATACTCTATGTAGACCTGTTTAGTAAAGGCATTGCATTGGAAAAGTACTCAATTAGCTCTAAGATAATGTTTTTTAATTACAAATTAATCTATGACCGGTGAATTGCAGAGAATCGCCCCAACGGTTTGCCACCACCCCCTGCCCCAGCCCCACGTCTATACTGGCCTCGTGAATTGCTGTGTCCACGAATCAATGCAGAAGTGATGGTGCACCAGCTCAGAGCGCAGGCCCAGAGAACTTGCTTCCCTTTCAATTCAAGACTCTGCGGTGGGGACTTCCCTGGTGGTCCAGTGGCTGAGACTCTGTACTCCGAATGCAGGGGACCCGGGTTCGAGCCCTGGTCATGGAACTAGATCTCACATGCCACAACGAAGGATCCTGCATGCTGCAACAAAGACCAAAGCCCCCACGTGCCACAACTGAGATGAGGTACAGCCAAATAGATAAGTATTTTTTAAAAACACAAAGACTCTGCTGCAGTCATGGAGCAAGCTGGGCTAACTGGAAGGAGGGTGAGAGATTATGGGCAGGAGAACTGAGGATCCCAGACCAGATTTTTCTTGACCAGTCTCATCTGACCCACCAGTTGACTCCAGACAAACCAGGAAGCCCAGCCTCCGAGGTGACTCACAGACTTGTGAGAAATGACAACTGCTCCATTTTAGGTCAGTAGGTCTGGAGCTGGTTTGTTACACACCCCTATTGTAGCAGTAGATAACAGTATGGTCTCCATGGGTGAAATTTTTGAGAAGTTTTCATTCAGTTCATTTAAGTGAAACTCCCCCAAACAGCCCACTCAGTTCTTACATCCACCACACCCATCCTCTTGCAGCTGCCAATCTGTTGTTCTCCAGTCTAACAACTTTTTAAAGTTTCCCCATATAAGAGAGGTCATATGGTGTGTCTTTGACTTATTTTACTTAATACCCTCGACGTCCACCCATATTGCTGCACATGGCAAGATTTGTACTTTTTATGGCTGAATAATATTCCAGTATACATATATATCACAATTTCTTTAGCCTTTCATCTACCCATAACATGTAGGCTGTTTTCATATCTTAGCTGTTGTTAAGTAATGCTGCAGTGATCCTGGGGTGGGGGGATTGCAAATGTCTTTTTAAATTATTGTTTTTGTTTTCTTTGGATAAATACCCAGAAGTGGAATTGCTGGATCATATGGTTTCTTTCTAATCCCAAAGAAAGGCAATGCCAAAGAATGATCAAACTGTCACACAATTACGCTCATTTCACATGCTAGCAAGGTAATACTCAAAATCCTTCAAGCCAGGCTTCAACAATACATGAACTGAGAACTTACAGACATAAAAGCTGGGTTTAGAAAAGGCAGAGGAACCAGAGATCAAATTGCCGATATCCCTTGGATCATAGAAAAAGCAAGGGAATTCCAGAAAAGCATCTACTTCTGCTTCATTGACTATGCTAAACCTTTGACTGTGTGGATCACAACAAGCTGGGAAAATTCTTAAAGAGATGGGAATACCAGACCACCTTATCTGCCTCCTGAGAAATCTGATGCAGGTCAAGAAGCAAGTTAGAACCAGACATGGGACAACATACTGTTCCCAAATTGGGAAAGGAGTACGTCAAGGTTGTATATTGTCACCCTGCTTATTTGACTTCTACGCAGAGTATATCGTGAGAAATGTCAGGCTGGATGAAGCACAAGCTGGAATCAAGGTTGCTGGGAGAAATATCAATAACCTTAGATATGTAGATGACACCATCCTTATGGCAGAAAGTGAAGGGGAACTGAAGAACCTCTTGATGAAAGTGAAAGAGGACAGTGAAAAGCTGGCTTAAAACTCAACATTCAAAAAACTAAGATCATGGCATCTGGTCCCATCACTTCATGGCAAATAGATGGGGAAAAGTGGAAGCAGTGACAGACTTTAGTTTCTTGGGCTCCAAAATCACTGTGGATGGTGACTTCAGCCATGAAATTAAAAGATGATTGATCTTTGGAAGAAAAGATATGACAAAACTAGACAGTGTATTAAAAAGCAGAGACAGCACTTTGCCAACAAAGGTCCATATAGTCAAAGCTATGGTTTTCTTCATAGTCAGAAATGGATGTGAGAACTGGACCATAAAGAAGACTGAGTGCCAAAGAACTGATGCTTTCGAATTGTGGTGCTGGAGAAGACTCTTGAGAGTCTCTTGGACTGCAAGAAGATCAAACCAGTCAATTCTAAAGGAAATCATCACCAAATATTCATTGGAAGGACTGATGCTGAAGCTGAAGCTCCAATACTTTGGCCACCTGATGCGAAGGGTTGACTTGTTGGAAAAGACCCTGATGCTGGGAAAGATTGAAGGCAGGAGGAGAAGGGGGTGACAGAGGATGAGATGGTTGGCTGGCATCATCAATTCAATGGACATGAGTTGAGCAAACTCTGGGAGATAGTGAAGGATAGGAAGCCTGGTGTGCTGCAGTCCATGGGGTCACACAGAGTCGTACACAGTTAGTGACTGAACAACAAGAATGGTAGTTGTATTTTTAGCTTTTTGAGGAACCTCCATACTGTTCTCCATAGTGGCTGCACCAATTTACATTCCCACCAACATCACACAATTGTTCCTTTTTCCACATCCTTGCTGACTCATTATTTCTCTTTGATGTCTCTTTGATGAATAGTCATTCTGACAAGTGTGAGTTGATATCTCTTTGTGGTTTTGATTTGCATTTCCCTGATGATTAGTGATGTTGAGCACCTTTTGTGTACCTGTTGGCCATCTGTATGTCTTCTATGGAAAAATGTCTATTCAGAGCTTCAGACCATTTTTTAATTGGATTTTTTTTTTTTTTTTTGGTGATTGAGTTCTTTTGGATATTAGCCTATTATCAAATGTGTGACTTGCAATTATTTTCTCCCGTTCAGTTGACTGCCCTTTCATTTTGTTGATTGTTTCCTTTGTTGTGCAGAAGCTTTTTAGTTTGAGGTAGTCTCACTTGTTTATTTTTGCTTTTGTTGCCATGGGTGAAATTTTAAAGAAAACAGAACCACAAACCAAAAATTACTTGTAAGCATGCAATGAGTGGTAACTGCCACTAGTAAACTTCTGTGAGATAAGCATAGCCTGGGGTAACCAACCTTAACTCAGTGGCCTCCACTTCAGAAAGGAAGCTGAAATGTGAGCTCAGGTGGCATTATTATACAAATAACGTTGAGTCTGCTCAGGTTATCTTAAAAATACATTATTAGTAGGATCCCCTATAAAAGTCAAGATAGAGACTCCTGTAACCATCCTTTGCTTAGCCTAGTCATCAATTTGAACTATGTCCTTCATTCCTTCTTTAATAAATATTAACTGTAACCCACAGCATGGAGAATTCTGGCAGCTAATAGACTAATTTCTGTTCCAAAGAGGGGTAAGATGTTATATTTTCCAATAGTCAGTTTGGATGAGCTCCCAAAACTGTATATGTCAGTTGTACTTGTTATTGTAATTATATCATTTAATTCACTATTACATAAACCGACGGAATATGAGTGCTGGAAGAAAGATGTTGTTTCTATGCAAATAAATTGAATATAGCTTGATGAGGATAAGTGTGAATTGCTAAAAATAAATTCTTAGTGAGTGAATATGAGCACGACAACTTTAAAAGGGAGTGGGAATCCTCAAACATCTTGTGAAAAGGCAGATCCTCATTACTGGTCTGGGGCAAGCCTAGGAGTCTGCATTTCTCATGAGCTCCCAGGTAAGGCCAATGCTGCCAGTCCCAGAATGCACTTGGAGGAGTGATGCTCTCAAGGCCATTGGCACTGGGGCAGAGGCCAGGAGGTCCCTTGGCAGGAAGCAGAGGTCCCAAATGGTCCTTTAATCATGTCATCAACACAATATAATTTGCCTTTCATTTTGTCAATGAAGAATTTGAAGAAGGAAAAAACAGGGAAGTTGTATTAAAAGGATAAGTGCAAGGAAGGATGCCAAGGCCATGCATTCTTCATGAGAGAAAGGAGGAAGCCCCAAGGGGAAGGAGTTGGGACCATCTGAGTAAGAAAACCCACCGCTTGTGTCTGAATGTGATCTCCTCTGGGAAGCAAATGGAATATAGTCACCTGGTGACCAACTGCAGGAACATGTGATGGGGTCTAGAACACTCATTGGTTACACCGTCAGGAAGAGGGAGGGTGCGGTTTATGGTGGAAGCCGCACTAGGGCAGAGAGTTTCAAAACTTCTCCTCACACCATTCATGCCATAACTGTTACTGTTCCCTGCACATGGTCGTCTGATCACCATCACTCTCAAGATCCGGATATTCCCTTGCCCCCTCTTGGCTGCCCCTTTGGGCTCAACCCCCTCTCCGCAGCCCCGTGGCTTTGCTTTTTCTAGAATGTATATGGATGGAGCCACACAGCATGCAGCCTCTGAGTCTGGTTTCTTTCACTTCACTAATGCATTTGGGACGCTCTCTGTTGGTTGGTGTGTCAATGGTCCCGTCCTTTTTCTTTGCCAACTGATAGCTCATTGCTGGGATGTACCGCAATGTGTTTGTCCATCCCCAGCTGAGAGACCTTTGAGTTGTTCGGGCTCCTCATGATTACGAGTAGCTGCTATAAATATTTGAATGCAAATTTTTGTGAGAATATAAGGTTTCATTTCTCTTAGGTAAATAAATACCTAAGAGTGAGATTGCTGGGTTCCCATGGTAAGTGTATGTTTACAAAAAATCTGCCAATCTTTCCAGAGTGGCCGGCACCGTTTTTCCCCTGCCTTATGTGATAGCTGACGGAGAAGGCAATGGCACCCCACTCCAGTATTCTTGCCTCGAAAATCCCATGGAAGGAGGAGCCTGGTAGGCTCTAGTCCATGGGGTCACTATGAGTCGGACATGACTGAGCGACTTCACTTTCCCTTTTCACTTTCATGCATTGGAGAAGGAAATGGCAACCCACTCCAGTGTTCTTGCCTGGAGAATCCCAGGGACGGCGGAGCCTGATGGGCTGCAGTCTGGGGGGTCGCACGGGGTGGACACGACTGAAATGACTTAGCAGCAGCAGCAGCAGGTGATAGCTGAGTGGTCTTTCTGAGCTGCATTCCAGGCATTGCCCCCAGCCCCTGGACACACACACAACAGTTTTCACGTCAGAATCTCAGAGAGGTAGCTGCCAGAAGCAAGGAACCACCAAAAAGAAGCTGCGGTCAGAGCTCTGCAAAAGTCAGGGAGGCTGGGCTTACCTCCCCCAGCCACTCCCGGCTTCTAGACCCCTCTGCTGAAGCCCTGCGCCTCCTCTCTGAGGGAGGCTTGGAGCCCACCTCTCTCCCCAGCAAATGTGCAACCTCCCAAACACCACCCTCCTGGGTCAGGCTTTGTTGCCAGATAATGTGACTTTGTAAAGAAGCCCTTCTCCTCCCCCACAAAAGGAGGCTAAGAAAGGCTCTTAGATCAATCCTCAGCAGATACACGGAGTCACAAAGCTCCGGCAAATCCTTTATTCTCCGTTTGGAGCAGCTGCTGCAGCACCCACACCCCACAGAGCCGGCCCCCAGTGGAAACCTGAAAACTATTCATATCATTTAATCCTGTTGAAAATCCTCTCTGCTCTTTCAGTGAGGTGCGGTCGGCCGAGGTAAACCTGGGCTTAATTCATATGTTGGAAGGGAGATGAAAGGTGTCATCACATGATCTGACATCCTATCCAGGAGGCTGACTCTTCCCTAATGTGGAAGAGTCATAACCCCTGACTGAGAGGAGCTAAAGTCAAGTCTTCAAGGAAAAGTACTATTTGGACTCTCTTTTACTATGCACTCACTTTAGAAGACAGCAAAACTGCAGAAGCAAAGTAGGTGGTGTGAGGGGATTTGAGTAGCCTTTCACTCTAGCTCATTCATGTTAAGAATCTACCAGGTTTTTTACACTTCATACCAGACATGGTGAAAGAAGACTCTTAAGACCATTTTTACCCTATTGCCGATCACAGCCATGAGGCTTGGGTCTCTCCCCTGGTACCACAAAGTGTGAGATCTTAAAACCAAGCTCTTTAATTTTCAGAGATTGATCCTAAGATATTGATATATCCTGAATGATCGTCAGATCTACTTTTTTTTCTTCTAGAACTCATTGATACTTGCCAGTACCAATAGGCCCCCAGACCTTCTCTGTCCTCTCCAGGCTGGGAGAAGACTTCTTACGAGTTCCATGGGCCATACAGCTAGAGAGAAAGCAAAAGAGCATAGGAAACTGTATGCATAATTTCAAAGACTGCATTCTTTCTGGCTTGTTTTGAGACCCAAATAGGATTTGCAGAGTAAGTGGTCCCAGGTGGCTAATTTAGGGTGACTTCCCTATGAGGAAAACTATTATAAGGCCCCCATGAAAACCCCAGTGTCCTGGCAGATGACATTTATTTACCTTCCACTGTGTGAGGGATGGTCTAGAAAGCATGCTGGAGAAACACAGATGGAAGGGCCATCCTGGAGAGTTTGTCATCCTACGGTCCTTGAAATATTAGGACAGCAGCAGGCAGATGAAGCCTGTGGTCAATGTTCCCCATCTGTGTTACCTGTTGGGATCACCTGGGGAACTTTGAAGAGTGTAGAGACCTGGGTCCCACCCCCAGAGACCCTAGTTTAATGGGTCACAGTTGCAGGCTGGGCACTGAGACTCTAAATCTTCCAGTGTATAGCCATGGTTGAAACATGCCTCCGGACAAACAATGTCCTAAGTGGGCAGATAAATGCATGACATAACCAGAGCCTTCTCTCCCCTGGAGGGCCCATCAGGGGTGTGTCTCGTAGTGCTATGGGCCAGGGAAGTTAGTGAGAGGCAGCTGTAGGATACATAACAATTGGGCTCTGCAGTGGTCATGAGAGAGAAACTGGGAAAATGTCACATTAGCACTTGTCAAATGGGGAATGGGACTGGGTGCCAGAGGACTAGGAATGCGTGGAAGAGTCCTGAGTACAGTGCATTTCTTCTGGATCATGCTTGCTTTGTGATCAAATTTTTCTCATGCCTCTAGAGGCGATGAAGCATAAGGAATAAGAGACTTCGGTTAGAACCCCAGTTACGCTTTGATTAGTGCTGTCATTTGGGCAAGTGAGCCCCTCTAAGCCTCAGTTTTCCTGTCTGTAGAATGGAAATGATGATAGTGGTTTCCTCACAAGGCGGTTGGGAAACTGAAATAATTATGTAAAATAGCTCCATGCTTGGCATGTGGGAAACTTCTCATGTGTTTTAGCTGCATTTACAGTTATCCTCATGCTCAGGATGTGGGGTGAAGACCAAAGGTCAGTGTTAATCCAGGGGTAGGAGGCGATGAGACATGGGTGAAGTTTTTCTGACTGAACAGAACGGGAACTAAAAAATATGAAAAACTCCAGAAGTTAAGACTGACGAGCTCTTCAAGAGAGACACCCTGGGGCTTCCCTGGTGGTCCAGTGGTTAAGAATTTGCCTGACAATGCAGAGGACATGGGGTTCGATCCCTGGTCCGGGAAGCTCCCACCGCCACAACTCCTGAAGCCCCGTGCGGGGCCTGCGCTTTGCAAGGGAAGCCGCCACGGCAGGCAGCCCTCACCCCGCAGGGAAGAGACCCCGCTCCCGCCACAGGGGAAGCTGCGTGCAGCAAGAAGGACCCAGTGCAGTCAGAAGGAAACGAAAATAAATGAATAAATGCACACTTTTTAAAAAGACACCCCAACGGGTATCTTTGAGCTCTGAGCAGCTTCTTCTCTCTGAGGAGGCCTGTGTTGGTTGCACTTTCAGAGAAGAGGCTAGCATGTTAACCAGGGCTTGAGGCTGGGGGTGATGAAGTAATTGTGCCATGAAGAACTTGTCGGGTCGGTTTCAGCTCAAAGTGGAGCATCTAGAGGAGCAGTAACACCGGCCTGTGGACGGAGCTTGACTCTACAGGTGGCGCAGCAGAGTGGGGGGGGGCTTGGCCGTCAGCGACAGGGGGTGCGTCCTGGGGCGGAGTGAGCACACCCAGGGGAGGAGGGCAGGGAGAGACACTGGGTGTGTGATGGCTGTTGGGAGGCATGTGAGTGTGTGTGTGAGTGTTGTGTGAGTATGTGTGTGTGAGAGTGTGAGTGTGTGAATGTGTGTGTGAGTACGTGAGAGTGTGTATGTGAGTGTGTGTGTGAGTGTGTAAGTGTGTGAGTGAGTGTGTGAGTGTGTGAGTATGTGTGTGTGAGTGTGAGTGTGTGAATGTGTGTGTGAGTACGTGAGAGTGTGTAAGTGTGTGAGTGTGTGTGTGTGTGAGTGTGAGAGTGTGTGTGAATGTGTGAGTACGTGAGTGTGTGTGTGAGAGTGTGTGAATGTGTGTGTGAGTACGTGAGAGTGTGTATGTGAGTGTGTGTGTGAGTGTGTAAGTGTGTGAGTGAGTGTGTGAGTGTGAGTGTGAGTGAGTATGTGTGTGTGAGAGTGTGAGTGTGTGAATGTGTGTGTGAGTACGTGAGAGTGTGTAAGTGTGTGAGTGAGTGTGTGTGTGTGAGAGTGTGAGTGTGTGTGTGAGTATGTGTGTGAGAGTGTGAGTGTGTGAATGTGTGTGTAAGTACATGAGAGTGTGTAAGTGTGTGAGTGTGTGTGTGTGAGAGTGTGTGAGTGTGTGAGTATGTGTGTGTGAGTGTGTGAATGTGTGAGTACATGAGAGTGTGTGTGTGAGAGTGTGTGTGACTGTGTGTGTGTGTGAGTGTGTGTGAGTGTGTGCATGTGAGTGTGTGTGTGAGTGTGTGTGTGTGTGAGAGTGTGTGTGACTGTGTGTGAGTGTGTGTGTGTGTGAGAGTATGCGTGTGTGAGTGTGAGTATGTGAGTGTGTGTGTGTGAGAGTGTGTGAGTGAGTGTGTGTGTGTGTGTGTGAGTGAGTGTGTGTGTGTGTGTGTGTGTGTGAGTCAAGAGAGGCTCAGCTTGAGGCCAGTGAAGAGCCCACTCTGATGTGAGAGGGCTTGTCGAGGTTTCCGGCCTTGAACCTGTACTTCTTTTGTGTGGCCCCCGGAAACGTGAGGAGGCTGGCAGGAAGGATCCCATGTTCACTAGAGATGGAATTGAACACCTCCCTGTTGGATGGACACGGCTGCAGCCTCTTCACACACACTGCTAGGTGGGTGTGTGAAGTTCCTCATCCTAAGGAGCTGAGGCTGACTCTGAAGCCCCTTTTCATGCAGGGGCTTGATGCTCCCTGCCCCCTGCGTGGAGAAACCTTACTGCATTATAAAGTCCTGCAGGGCTGACCTGTCAGCTGCCAACCAGCTCCCTAAGATCTCCTAAGTGGGGTGCTTCTCACAGTCAAATGTACAGAAGAATTGCTTTGAAAAATTGTTAAATAGGGACCTCCCTGGTTGCCCAGTGGTTAAGACTCTGTGCTCCCAGGGACCTGGGTTCCATCTCTGGTCAGGGAACTAGATCCTACGCATTGCAACTGAGACCCAGTGCAGCCAGTAAATAAATAAAATTGTTAAACAGATTCGTTCCTCTCAACCACAGCAATGCAGATGTAACGCAGCAGGGGTGGGGCCTGAGAAGCTGCTTTTTAACAAGCTTCTACATGCTCCTGCTGCTGGGCCAAGGTCCACACTTTGCACAGCCTGCCCCAGCCCCTCTTGGCGTTTTGAGTATGTCCCTTTGCTTACCAGCTGGGTTAGGGGTGGAGGGGGCAATTGAATATTAGTCAATTCTCTAGGCGCTGTGGGTTGGGATTCTGGCCTCATGTAGGACTTCTCAGGGCAAGCTTATTAATAGGACTCAAATGTTGAACCTTTTAGAGGAGAATTGTCATAAACCAGAGTGTGTGATGTCAAGTTCTTCGAAGAAGAACTGCCATTTCTTACTGGGTCCCGTTTTGGCATGTGAGACATGAAGGATAAGATGAGGATGAGACATTTTGCAAATCTAGAGTCTGTATGTCAACGATGCTTTGGTGTAATATACTTTTTTTTAAACCTGGGGGATGCTGAGAAGAAGGCAGGCTTCTCCTCTTAATGAACTTTTAGACAATTTTGTCCACTCTGCTGAGTTTCCTTTGCAGTTTGAATCTCAAAACCAAAATTTTCCACAGGGGATTCTTTTGTTTCTTCTGGATCTGCCAGAATGAAATCCTCAATTAAGTTTGACCCCACCCCACTTTCTTCCTGGACCTCACAAATAACACTTAGAATGTGAACAGAATCTCTTTTTTTGAAGGAGCAAAGTTTAATCTCGATGTTCTGTTAAAACAAAGACATCTGGATTGACAGTCCCGGTTTTTTCAAACACGTGGACTTCTGAGCTTTGGTAACTTAAGGGAGGTGTAAGTTTCTGCTGCCTCTCAAAGCCTCAAAGGTTCCCCTATTATGACCGAGCTGAGAAATCAGAACAGTCCAGAGTTTGGTGTAAACAAGTCCTCTTAATTCCTATTTGGGGTTTGTCACTACTTGAATAGCTGAGCAGTCTCTATGTGGAGTCATTTTACTTAACCATTCTCATTTTGTAGACTCATCACCCATCCCAAGGTGGCCCTAAATGGAGTGAGGCCCAGTGTCCCCACAAAAGGAGGTGATTCTTAGGCAACAACTGGAGTTTATTTTGATCTCTATCTTTTGAAGCCAGAAACTGTTCATGTGTAACTTTAAAGAAAACTGTGATTTTTTTTTTCCTAGAGCAAAGCTGTAATTTGAAGTCAGGATTCTATTAAAAACAGACAAATAATTCCCATTCCTTCCTGGTCCTGCCTATTGTTTTCCTAAGTTTGTTTGGATTCTCAGATTGAATCCTGCTGGTTAACCTTCCAAAGAGAGGGTCCCGGCTGCTGCCATCCAGCGAGGTGACTGTCTCCTAAGCTCTTTGGGGAACACATCCTGTTTCCCCATCAAAGAGGCATTTGGAGGATGTGGGAGACTGTCTCTTGTCTTCCCTATTCAGACAGCCTTTATTTCCTCCCTATGTTTTGTCTATAGACTGCTAGTCTTCCGAAGAACTGTCCCTAGCAAGAAATGTTGGTCGAGAGCCAATCTCATTTATAGGTCATAAGCAGTAAACCATGGGATTGGTTGAAGGAACCCGTGTCCTGCCCCCAACAAGCGGTCCCCCTCCACCATCCTGCGGACACACACATCAAAGACAAAGATCTGATACTCACACGGTACCTCTGGATGCCTTCACTGATGATGCTCTAAGTGTGCCACATCCTTCCACGCTTTGGAAGGCGTCCCTAATCCTGTGACCATGGCTCCTTTTTCCCGAGGGGGCCTAAGGTGGCCAAGACTTTTCATGTAGCCAGTGTTCACTAATCAGAGCCTGGGTGTTAGTTGCAGCCTAGGAGCCATACATGAGTCAGGTGCTGACTTTTCTTTTGAAAGGAAATTATTCTGGAGACCGTGACACAGAGATAGCATCACTTTTCTGTGACTTTGACTCTCTCTTTTCCTGGGTCCACACGGCCATGCTGGCCTAGATCAGGAAAGCAATGCCACCCTGTCCTGGATCTCCTTGCTCTGAGCATGGTGTAGGTTCTTACCAGGGCTTGCTGAGAAAATTCCTAGTTGAGCAATAATGAGAGAGGAAACTTTTTTCCCCTCAATCTAAACCTGAAAGATCCACTGCTGATTAAATATATCTGGTCAAGAATCACTTCTCTTAAGCTCTAAACTGAAACCTCTAAACCCTGAATATTCTTTCCCAGAATATTCCAGAGACAACTGGGCAAGCTGTAAGATTTCCAAGCTGCTTTTTTCCTTAGGGAGAATGAGTGATGTTTGAGCTGGGCAGACACGGAGCTCTGCGCATCCTGATAAAGATAGGGACTTTAGGCTAGCAGAAAAAAAAAATCCAAATAAACAGATTTTCAAACAAACCAGCTTTCCTTTTGGTAGCTGAAAAGGAAACCCCACATCCAGGAGGAATGCAGATCAAAGCAGAGTCTACAAGTGATGCAGAAACACATGAAATAACAAACAAGCCTGGTGGGAAGAGGGACCTTTTTGTAAAAGAATAGGCCTCTTCAAATTACACTGAAATTGAATGCAAGATTGCAGGCAAAGATACATGAATTGGGAATACAAAGCTATAGTTTCTTTCCCCTTTTTTGGAGCCGAGGGTATACCTTTGATAGGTCAGATTGAAAGCCACTAAAAGCAACGGACAAAAGATAGGCCCCTTGTTGGAAACCTTGCCGAGCCTACCTTTTGCATTGCCTTGGTCTCCCTCTTTCTCGGTATAAAGTGGATGGAATAATGAATCCGTTCTGGTTGTAAAGGTGGAACCCGAATCGTGGTGGTCTCTGAGCATTCCATGTCAAAAATTGGGCCTTTTCACGCTGGCAAACCTGGTTCTAGTTAGAAGTTGTCCCAGGTGAGTTGCAGATTTAAAATTGTTGACCTGATGACATCCTCATTCAGAGGCTATCCTTTTCCCCGATGTTAAAATTTATTTGGGTCAAAATCTCAATTGGATCATAGGTGGCAAGCTGCAAAACCAGTCTTAAGACACTTTATCTTTGGGAATTAAGCTCCTTTAAAATCCTATCTGTGTTCTGATAGTGAGGTGCTGAGTGGCTGCCAAAGACACAGACTTCTATTGGTTGCTATCACTCACTATTTAAATGTCGAAGTAACTGTCAGTGTTAAGCATATGCTTTCTGAGAACTGTTGGAATAAATGCTTGTGCTATGTGCTAAGTCACTTCAGTCATGTCCAACTCATTGTGACCCCATGGACTGGAACCCGTCAGGCTCCTCTGTCCATGGAATTCTCCAGGCAAGAATACTGGAGGGGGCTGCTATTTCCTTCTCCAGGGGCTCTTTCTGACCTACGGATCGAATCTGTGTTTCATGTCTCCTGAATTGGCGGGCAGGTTGTTTACCACTAGTCCCACGTGGGAAGTCCTGGAATAAATGGTTGGTGGAGTTTGAATCCTCTTTAAAGGACCTTGGGTTGTTAAGTGCATGTTTAGTTGAGCTTCTAGCTCATTTCCTACCTCCATTTGGAACGGGGCAGTATCAGCTTCACCTGGGAGCATTACCTGAGGTCTCTTCCTCATGGTGGAGCTTCGAGTCCCTGCATGTTTATGGTATCTTCCAGCATACTGGCTGGTGCCAAGTTGCTCTCCAGGGTGGTTGCCTCCATTCCAACCCTGCCACTGCGTGATAATAATTCTGTGTCCTATTGTTTCATCCTTTTCCTGACACTGATATCATACTTACTATTTTTTTTTTTTACCAAATTTTGACGACTGAAAAACTGTACTTTGTTTCAATTTGCACTTTCCTGACTACTTGAGAAACTGATTCCCTTTCTAGATGATGATTAGACATATGAATTCCCTCTTCAGTAAACACATCTTTTGCCCATTTTCTCTCCCTTCTGAGTTGTTGGTCTTTATCTTGCCTGTTTGTGGGAGTGAATTCCCTCTTCCAGACAGTGATTCTTTACCATGCATGACCAGCATTGCAGTTACCCCCTTCCAGTATGTGGCTTGAGTTTATTTTTTTTAACGGTGTCTTTTATATGTATAATTCTATTTATTTGTTTTGTTTTTGGCTGCTGGGTTTTCGTTGCTGTGTGGGCTTTTCTCCAGTGGCAGTGAGCGGGCTGCTCTCTAGCTGTGGTGTGAGGGTTCCTCGCGGTGGCTTCTCTTGTTGGGGAGCACGGACTCTAGGGTGCACAGGCGTCAGTATTTGCAGCGGTGGGCTCAGTTAGTTGCAGTTCCTAGGCTCCAGAGCACAGGCTTAGTAGTTGTGGTACACAGGCTTTGTTGTTCCACAGCGTGTGGAATCTTCCCCGACCAGAGGTTGAACCTATGTCTCCTGTGTTGGCAGGCAGATTCTTTGCCACTAAACCAACAGGGAAGCCTTGGTGTCTTTTAATATACAGAAATGTTAACTTTTAATGTTGTTGAGTTTATTCATCTCTATTTTTGTGATTTGTGAGTTTTTTGTGGGTTTTTTTTTTTTTTTTTTTTTGGTATGTTGTTGAGAACCTTACCCTCAAGTCACAACAGATTCTCCTGTATTGTCCCCATTAGGCCTTTAGACCGCCTTAGTAGACTTGTGTGTGTGGCGTAGAGCAGGGACCTAATTTTGTGTGTAATGAGCTGTCTCTCCTGCAACATAAATACATAGTCCATTGCTTGCTCAGTAAACTATGGTTCCTCATCTGTTACCGGTAACATTTTCATGTACAAATGGGACTGTTTCAAGAGTCTCTATTCTATTCTATTTATTTTCATCTCTGTGCCAATACTATACTATATTCATCACCATCGCTGTACTTATTGATTTGGGAAATGAGTTTCTCCCTCCATTCATCCTCATTCTCTTTAAAAACTGACCTGGCTGTAATTGGGCCTTTGCTCCTCTGTGTAGAATTTATAATCTGATTATTAAGGTTTGTAAAAAAACATATAGACATTTTTATTGAAATTACATTAAAATTATATTTTAATTTGCTGATTAACATTTTTATGATTTTGGCTTTCCATCCATGAACATGGTATAATACTTTGAGTATTAAATTTATTTATTAATGCCCTTCAATGATTCATTTGAAATACTTGCATATTTTTTGTTAGTTTCTTAGGTACCTTATATATATCTTTGGCAGTTTCTATTGTTTGCCACCAAGAACTCTGGCATATGCATTCACATTTATGCTCCCAGTTGAAGGTCTTAGGTGTTCAGTGAAAGTGAAAGTCGCTCAGTCGTGTCTGACTCTTTGCGACTCCATGGACTATACAGTCCATGGAATTCTCCAGGCCAGAATACTAAAGTGGGTAGCTTTTCCCTCCTGGGGAAAAGATCCCTCCTGGGTTGGGATCCCACAGGGACTGAACCCAGGTCTCCCGCATTGCAGGCAGATTCTTTACCAGCTGAGCCACAAGGGAAGCCCAAGAATACTGGAGTAGGTAGCCTGTCCCTTCTCCAGTGGATCTTCCCGACCCAGGAATGGAACCGGGGTCTCCTGCAGGGGGCTGTATAAAACATGGCTCTTGCCTTTGTGTCTCACATTTTCACTGAGGAGCCAAGACACATGGAATGCCAATCATGGTCAGAGCAAGCTGGTGCTGAGTAGTACAGAAGAGGGAAGAGGCTATAGATGAAGTGTTTAGTTGGAGAGGGTCTCATAAAACAAATGCAGCTGGAAAGTTGAGTTAGATTTTGATAAGATAAGATGTATAAGTTGGAAGAAAGTCTGTGAACGTAAATTTAAGCCTATGAACATCAACATGTGTTTAGGCAACAGAAGTTTGGGGTTAGTGAGAGAAGGTGGTGGCCAGACTCTCGATGACCTTGAGTGCCGGGATAAAGCACTTGAGCTTCATCTTCTTCATAATGAGGCTTCCGAAGCTGGATGATACATCAAACTGTAATAGTTTGTTTCCTTTCTACAAAGACGCCTGAGAAGCCCACTTTCCTTGTGATAAATCTTTTAAATTTATTTAGATTCAGAGCTGGGTGTGCGTGGAGGCACAGCAGTTGCTCTACATGGAATCAGTACATTAAGGATAAGTTTTAGAGTGGGCATCGGTCTCAAACACGAGGAAAAGCTTTCATTCTAAGAACTGCCAAGAAAGTGTGGCCCAAGTACAGTGTACAACGTGTCTTCTTTTTACCTTCATTTTCTTCCTGTAAAAAGCATCTTATTACCAGCACTTCCCAAGGTACTATCTTGGGGTTTCCTGAGAAATGGTCGAAGCATGGGCTAGAGCTGCCTGAGAAATACAAAGGGGTCTCCAGCTGTCCATGACCCTCATGAAATAGTTCTCGTGACTTTCCACTGCCCAACAGGTGATTTATTTCCTTCTCCCTCAAAATGTGTTTTCAATTCATTGAAAGTTTGCATGTTCTTTCTTCACTGAGCATCATGCCCTTTTCCCTGAAAGAGCCAGAGACCTGTCTCAGCCGCTGTGGCGGGGTCGCCTGAGAGTGGTGGGGGGCTGGAAGGACCTGTGCGGCAGGGGCTGGGGTTGGGGCTGCCAGCCGTCAGAGGAGGCCTCCAGGACGGCCACCTTCTCCTCTTAAAGCCCAGGCTCTCTCTGAAAGAGCCGCAGAGCAAACCTGCTGGGCCTGTGCTAGCACTTGGAAATCCAAGGAGTTATCACTCATCGGGAATGTTGATGTTCCAGGAAGACAGTAGCAGACCACGCTGCTATACATTTCATTCTCGGAAGCAACAGAAGGCTCGGAGTCCATAGTATCCTTCAGTTCTTTCCCCTCACCCAGAATCTCTGCTCTTTCAGCTGCCCCCTTCCATTCTTTGTTCTCTAGCCTTCATCCCCTACAGCAGGGAAAAGCATTCCTGGCCATTTTGCAATGAAAGGCCAACAAAAATGCACCCTGTTATTTCTGAACACCCCCTCCAACCCCTGCCAACACACACGCGTATGTCAGTGAGTCGCCACCCAGCGCTCAGTATACAGTGGGCGTCAGATTTCTAGGCAATGGGCAGCCCGTCCCAAGTGAGATGTGTGTCCTGAGACCACATAAGGCTCCTTGGAAACAATAGCTCGAGAGAAACTTGACAGTTGTTAGGTTATTATCTCTCAGCTCTAAGCTCTCCCTGTATACTGTAATTCTGGGGCTCAGAGCCTGTTAATCCTGGTTTAGCTTTGCCAGCTGCTGCCCAATAGGGGGTGCTAGATTGAGACGACAAGGTTGGAGGAGGCAGTCGGAGCTTTCTGTTTGAATGGGCATCACTGGAACATCCTTTATTCTCTGGCAGCAGGAGTTAGTTGCAGTTTGTGGTTTATTTCCCATTCACAGCACCAGCTCGCTCGCACCCCCTCAGGCGCTCGGCACCAGTCACCGGGGGCTCGCCTTCTGGAGTGGCTGAGTCCTCATCCTTTTCAGTGGCCTCTTCTCAGTTCTGCAGGTCCCCTCCTCTCCTCCATCTAAATTTTAATAATTCCAATCTCTTACCTTTGTTTCCCCAGCCCTGGGGATGTAGGCTGCTTCCTCTGGCTCTGTCTCCTAAGATTCTGGCCTTCCATTTTTGTCTCTTCAGTTATTAGTTGGAACTTTATGCCAGGTTAACAATTCCTTCTATTACATTCTCTCTTCAGTCTGGTGTGATTTCTGACTGGACCTGAGCAGACCAGTGGTTCTCAAGTTTTAAAGTGCATCAGAAACGCCTCATGAAAGCACAGATTTCTGGGCCCATTTCTAGAGTTTCCAATCCCATTGTTCTGGATGGGTCCAGGGATTTTCATTCCTAGCAAGTTCTCAAGTGATGCTGACCCCGCTGGTCCAGCAGTCACACTTGGAGAACACTGCACCGGATGATGCCACCTGCCCCACATAAACCCCATTGGTTAATGAGTTAATGATTTTTTTTTTTTTAATTTATCTTTCTATTTTCGGCCGTGCTGGCTCTTCGTTGCTGTGCGTGGGCTTTCTCTAGCTGCGTCGAGTGGAGGCTGCTCTCTAGTTGTGTGAGGGCGTCATTGTGGTGGCTCCTCTTGTCGCAGAGCATGGGCTCTAGGCGTATAGGCTACAGTACTGGGGGCATGTGGGGTCATTTGTTGTGGCTCACAGGCTTGGTTGCTCCATGGCATGTGGAATCTTCCCAGACCAGGGATAGAATCCATGTCCTCTGCTCTGGCATGTAGATTCGTAACCACTGCACTACCAAGAAAGTCCCTAAATGATGTTCTAAAAATGAAGTAATATGAGGTCCAGGATGCTACCACTTGCCAAAATAATAAGAAAGGGCCCACACCTCACCAGATTTCCTGCAGCGTGATGGGTCAGGAGGTGTCACTCCAGAACATTGTGTGAGACATACTTCTGGCATTTCAGAACCCACAGGTCTTGGATCAGGATGGATTCAAGGAGGGATGACGTCTCAGTGGCTCTGCACAGTAGTATGTTTGAACAAATACAGATTTTCCCCTATATATTTTATCATGCCAATAAATGGATATAAAAAGTCCATATCCTACACCTGGCCAAGCTGAATGGCTTCATCTTTGACTGTTCTTCACACTCTTTATTTAAAGTATACATAGTGGTCTTATTTTTATTTCCCACCCTGCATGTTCTGGGAGGGCAGTGAGGATCCTAAATCCTCCTCGAAGGAATAGAAACCATGTAATAAGGAGACACTGCTTTTCTGCAACTCCTTAGCGCCGTGCTTGGCTTGGTTGGCAGTGAGGTGAGGAGAACAGGCAAGGGAATTGGAGCATGAAGGTCATCAGAAATCCAGAGGGAGGACTCCGGTGAGGGACAAGATGGGAATGCCGAAGCTCACTGAAACCAGTTACCATGACTATGCAACAGATTCCCCACAAACGAATGACTCAAGCCAGCAGCAGCAAAAATATTCATTAATAACAATATTTATTTTGCTTGTAAATCAGTAATGCGGGCAGGGCTTGGTGGGAATAGCTCACCTCTACTCGATTCAGGGTTCTTTGGAGCAGCTTGAAGGCTGGACTGGAGGTCCTGTGACGGTGTCCTGTGGTGGATGCTAGTCGAGGGGCCTTAGGTGGGACTGTTAGGGGGAGCGTCAACATCCGGCCTTTCAGTGGTGGCTAGCCTGGTGGCTGGGTGCCCAAGTGTGAATAGGGAGAGAAGGAGACAGCGAGAGATGGAGAGAGACGTGCGCACCAGGCAGAAACGGCACCTTTTACATGACCTAGCAGCCTTGGAATTTCCATCACACCACTGCTGCCGTATTCTATCAACTGGTCAGAGCAGCTCCAGCCTTGGTTCAAGAGAAGGGAATCAGACCCTGCTTCTCAAATTGAGGCGTGTTGAGGTTCTCAAGAGTACAGAGTACTGGTGGTTTGGGGGAGAAAACAGTCTGCCATTCCATTTATTTTCATCGGAAGCCCTGGCCATCTTTACACAGACAGACCCAGTCTTCCCAGTCTCGGGATTGGAGCGGAGGGAGACACATGATGGGAATGGGGCCAGTTGGATTCTGCCCTGGCTGAGAGTGTAAGTAACTCAGACAGTGAGATGTTTGTATCCCTGGATCTACTCCTGGAGCCATTGTGGCCTGTGGACTGGAGAGCTGGGGTAGGAAAGGAGGAAAAAAGAAAAGAGGAGATGGAGTCTGTTCCTAGCGGTTCCCCGACTTCTTCAAAGTGCCCCACCGGATTTTGCCATCTTGAGTTATCTGAGGCACTCTTGTGTGGTAAAAACAATGCCCTCTTTACTGAGCTAGTTTGCGTGGATTTCTCTAGTCTGGGTGGATTGCCAGGCAGGGGAAGACGCATTGATTCATCTCTGTTTTGCACTAGGTTGTCCCTGGATCTGTTTTCCATGGTTCCTGCCCTTTGATTTTATGCTGCTTATCAAGGATGGCCCCACCAACCACACCCATAATTCCTCAACTGGTATTAAAGGCTCAAGCAAATGTCTTATGGAAAGAGGCCAGGGTAAGTAAATGAGCATTTATTTACAAACTAGCTAGATTTATTTTAAGTTTTATTTACACAAAAGACTGCACGGGGAGATGTTTCATGAACACATTTTATTGATAAAAATAGGTGGCTGCCAGGCTGCTGCCCACGTTCCTGGACCCACTTGCTGGCTGACAGTGTCACGCCTCGGCCTCTGTGTGCTTTGATGCCAGCAGTGGGAACTGCTGACCTTCTTCAGAGGACCGCCCTTGGGCTACTGTCGCTGCTTTGCCCGTCCTGCAAGCTGGGGTCCAAAAGAAACTGGGAGCTTGTGTCTGCTGGTGCAGCCTGGAGCCGGTGGCCGACAGTGTGGGTGTGTGGAAGCCCCGCTCACTTGCTTCCAGGCGGGACAGAGCGTGTGCCATCATTCGTACACAGGAGCCCACAGAATCAGACTGGGGCTGGGACCGGGTCTGAAATGGCCACTTCCCGTGACTCACTTCTCCTGTCCTACTTCCCCATCCTTCTCCTATTTCTCTGGGAGTTCTTCCTGAGTAAAAGAAGAACTTGATCAATTTAAGCACATGAGACCTTGTTTCAGGTTCTGCTTCTTGAGTACCCGGCCTAAGACAGGGACATTCTCTAAAATGGAATGTGATATCATGGTAAGAGAAAAGTCTTTACAAATGATAGAATTTGGACTCTAATCCTTGCCTACAGAATTGATCTAATATACAGCCATGGACTCAGTTCACTTTCCTAATTTTGTCTCCATACGTAAAAATTGGAGGTAATAATCGCTACCTTGTGACTACAATCTTGTACACATACCTATTTTATGTCTATAAATCTGTATTTATATCCTAAACAGTATTTGAAAGCTATGGGTCAACACTGTCCAATGGGCCTTTCTGTGATGATGGAAATGTTCTCTGTACAATTCAATATAATGGTCTCTAGGCATATACAGCTATTGAGCATTATAAATGTGGCTCATGTGACCAAGGAACTGAATGCTTCACCTTAATTAGCTTAAATTTAAGTATAAATAGTCACATGTTGCTAATGGCTGCCATATTGGACAGTTTGAGATTGATCAGGTGGTGGTATTGTAAAGTTAATTTCCTAATTTTTAATAATTGTATGGTTGATTATGTAAGCCTTGATTTTGAAATACACACCAAAATATTTAAGGGTAAAGAAGCATATGTCTGTTTTAACTTATTTTCGAATGTAGAGGAAATACATACTATCAATGTTTTATATATATATTTATATATATATATATATATATATATGCTTCTATCATGTTCTCTACGGCAGAAATAGAAGAATATCATATATATATATTCATATATCATGATTCTTGGACAATACAATGTGGGAATTGGGGCACTCAGCTTTGGCTCAGTCAAAAAATCCACATAGAATTGAAAAGTACTTGTGCCTTGGTATTTGCCTTTCTTAATGCTCTCAGGCTCTTGGAAACTGTAACCATCACCATGGAAACAAGCCTTGACTGGCCTGCTAGAGGAGGAGGGGCCCTGTGGAGGGAGGCCCTGCTGTGTCGGTCATCCTGGCTCTCTCAGCTAAGGTCTCAGATATGAGTGTGAGGCCATCTAACTCATCTACCTACCAGCTAACTCAACAGCTGATCTCATACATGAGTGAGCCCAGCCAAGAACAGCAGAAGAACTGTGCTGCTGAGCCCAGCCCAAATTTGGCATCCCATGGTATCAGGGGCTAAAGGAGTGATGGTTGTTTTAAGCCACCATGTTTTGTGTGTTTTGTTTCCCAAGAAAAGGTAATTGACATAGAAGTGCTCCTCTAGAGAGTAGGATAAGATTGCAACACGCAAATATAACATGCCTTTAGGAATATGGATTTTTGAGCTAAACCCTACCTTCCATTTCCTAGCTGTGTGATCTTTAAAAATTTCATTAACTGATTGCTTTTTCACATCTGAAAAATAGAAATGATAATACAACTTCTTATATTTATTCTGAGATTAAATTTTTAAAAATGCAAGTAAAAGACTCAGATAGTACTTGGCACATAATAAATGTTCCATAAATTGCTGGAGATGTGTGTGTGGTGGAGAAAGGCAAAGTAACACTGGGGTTGCAATCAGAGGTGGAGGATAATGTTAAGTACTCTGCATTAGGAAGAAAAAAGGAGAGTTTGATTCTTCTCTCTAATATCTTCTGGCTGTGTCATTTTTAGGCAAGTCATTTTTGTTTTCTGGACCTTGGTTACCTTGGAAAAAATTTTTATTGATGGACTAAACTGTCTCAGTGAATTTTTTCAGATTCTAAGGACTATGATTATATTTATTCTAATTCTGTTGTTTGTAAGAATCCCTTACTTTTCCAAAAAGGTCATAGAGATCAGAGTCAGAATTCTAGGGTATAAGATGAAGATTTAAGGGCCAGGCAAATTCAGACACAACCATAGCTGCACAAATTAATGTTGTTAGAAAAAGCTAATTACTAAGGAGTTCCAGGAAGGAAGTATATCTTTTGAAGTTCATGATGGGTAGATTTCTATAAGAAATGGTGCCTTTCAGAGAGATTAATAATGACTGAATCAGTGTAAGGTGAGACATTAAATCATGTCACAGACTTCCTAGGAAGTTCAAAGGCATGTGTGCTGAGGTCATGTTAGCTGCTATAACAAAAGAACTCAAAATGCATAATCACTCAAACATGATAAAACTAGTTTCATTCCTTGCAGGTGGATCTGCCAACCTGACATCTTTCTGTTTTTAACACAGGGCTTGATTCCATCAAGTGCAGGAGAAGAGAACATGGATGATCACCTGTGAGGGATTTTATAACAGTCACCATAAAGTGACCCCTTCCATTTCACTGGCCGGAACACAGTCACATGACCACACCTAGCTGCAAGGGAGGATGGGAGAGAAAGTCTTGTGTGTTCAGAAAGAAGAGGAATCTTGTTTTGTGAACTGCTCTCTAGTTTCTGCCTCGGCAGGTACTCACTGAATGCAAGTAATCCTGGGGTCACAACAGTGAGGGGTGATAAGGAGCACTAAAGGGAAATATTGCCTCCGTGTCTAAACGGTGCCAGGTAGACATGCAAACCACGGACAGCCAGACCTCCCAGTCTCTAAGGAGCAGTGAGGCTTCTCAACTGATACGTAGAATCTCCTGATTGTAAAATGTTGGCGATGAATTTATTAAAAAAAAAAAAAAAACATGTAGAGTGTAAGGACTTACCTGGCAATTCAGTGGTTAAGATTCCAAGCTTCCACTGGAAGGACCTGGGTTTGATTCCTGATTGGGAAAATAAGATCCTACATGCTACTGTGGCCAAAAAAAAAAGTATAGAGTGTAAAGAAAATGCCTATGCAGGTCCAGTGTTCCCTACATATTTCAGGCTACCAGTGTATAGTACCTATGTTGTGCTCTGTGGGAAAGCCCTAGAAAATCAGATAAGAGTCTGGGAGGCAGATGACCTACAGGTGACAATCAGCCTGGACTGCCCTAGGCAAAAGGATAAAGGGGAGAAATCAGCCTGAGTTCTTATTAGGCCTCCCTCCCAGGCCTAGGAAAAGCTCCAAGGGGACAGGGAAAAGCCCTTAGATTAGAAATTTCCAGACCCTTTTCAAAGAAGAACTGGTCTTGTCTTCTGTTGCCATGCAGGACACAGTAAGAAAGCAGCCTTCTACAAGCCAGAAAGAGAGCTCTCACTAGGAACCCAACTGACTATCACCTTGACCTCTGTCTTTTCAGCCTTCAGAGATGCTCAAAGGATCAAACATTGTGGAGACCACTGAGTAATATAGGATGCCCATTGTCACCTTAACTCATTGTTAAGGTGAAAAGTTCAGCATTCCAAGCTGCCTAAAAGCCTTTCAACTTGGGTCTAAACTTCTATGCGTGACCCTGAGGACAAATTCTTATATCTGTTTTTAAAGGAAAATAAATAATAGTTTTTATAGGAAAAAAAAACAAGGACTGGTGGCAAAGCTGAGGATGATGACTAGAAAGAAGGGAAAAATAAAATGGCTGGGAAAGGAAGACCTATGTCTGCCTGTCTTCAACCGTGTCCTGCCTGCCTGTGACACCCAGAGAAGGTGGGAAGGGAGCAGGGCGTGGTCTCAGGAAAGGGGTGATTTCACACTTAGTCACAGAGGCAGTGCGTACTTACCGGTCCAAGACAGAGGTCATGTCTGCATAGACACACATTTCCTGTAACCCAGGTTCAAGTTTTATACAAAGTTATGGCTGTGTCCTAGTCATACCTTTGGTAATTTAGAAAGACTGCAAACACTGGAAATAAACACCTATTGTTTTCCTTTGTTCTTGGTAATTTGGTGATGATCTCAAAGCTAAGACATGAATGCATATTTATATTGTATAGCAGTGTGGCAAATTCTGTCTCTCTGGTGTTTTAACCCCCATCCTAATGGTCAGTGACATGCTGGGAAATGCCATTTTGTGTTGGGCACTGAGAGAAATTGGTTGATTATATACCCCTCCATTCTGCTGGAGGGTTTTATGATTCAGAGAAAGAGGCAAGAAATACACAGTATTGAAAAAAGCAAAACAGTGTTCAATATAGGCAGGGCATATAGTTGAGAAATGAATGGTGGAAATGGAGGAGCTTGAGGCATAGATGGGGAAGGGAGATGGACTGGTGTAGGGTTAGAAGTAGACGTAGTGTCCTGTCTTACACAACAGTCTTTCTTAAAGATGTGTCAAATATTATTGTCCTTGATTTTCTTATGCATAGATTGATGGTGCTCTCAGTTCAGTTCAGTCGCTCAGTCATGTCTGACTCTTTGTGACCCCATGGACTGCAGCACACCAGGCTTCCCTGTCCATCACCAACTCTGGGAGTCTACTCAAACTCATGTCCATCATGTTGGTGATGCCATCCAACCATCTCATCCTCTGTCTTCCCCTTCTCCTCCTGCCTTCAATCTTTCCCAGTCCCAGGGTCTTTCCCAATGTGTCAGTTCTTCGCATTGGGTGGCCAAGATATTGGAGTTTCAGCTTCAGCATCAGTTCTTCCAATGAATATTCAGGACTGATTTCCTTTATGATGGACTGGTTGGATCTCCTTGCTGTCCAAGGGACTCTCAAGAGTCTTCTCCAACACCACAGTTCAAAAGCATCAATTCTTCGGGGCTCAGCTTTTTTTATAGTCCAACTCTCACATCCATACATGACTACTGGAAAAACCATAGCTTTGGCTAGATGGACCTTTGTTGGTAAAGTAATGTCTCTGCTTTTTAATATGCTGTCTAGTTTGGTCATAGTTTTTCTTCCCAGGAGGAAGTGTCTTTTAATTTCATGGCAGCCACCATCTGCAGTGATTTTGGAGCCCCCAAAAATAAAGTCTGTCACTGTTTCCATTGTTTCCACATCCATTTGCCATGAAGTGATGGGATCGGATGCCATGATCTTAGTTTTCTGAATGTTGAGCTTTAAGCCAACTTTTTCACTCTCCTCTTTCACTTTCATCAAGAGGTTCTTTAGTTCTTCTTCACTTTCTGCCATAAGGGTGGTGTCATCTGCATATCTGAGGTTATTGATATTTCTTCCAGCAATCTGGATTCCAACTTGTGCTTCATCCAGCCCAGTGTTTCTAATGATGTACTCTGCATATAAGTTAAATAAGCAGGTGACAATATGCAGCCTTGACGTACTCCTTTCCCAATTTGGAACCAGCTCATTGTTCTGTGCCCAGTTCTCACTGTTGCTTCTTGGTGCTTTAGTCCCTTTTAAAAAATAAAAAGAAGTGAAGGTATTTTAAGAAGAAATTTGGAATATTTTGTTGAATTTGAGGCTTGTTTTATCACAGTAGCTTCGCTTTTGCCAGATGTGATGGTCACAAATATGGTGCATGGTTGTAGGCTACATTGATGAAGAGATGGTAGCTTTCCACTGAAGGAGTGACCTCCTGGATTGGAAACTTAGAAATGCCCTTTCCTCTGAAAAATTTCCCACCAAGAAATCAGCAAAGTTCCCAGAAGTCTCTGCTTAGAAGGGTTGAATAAAAATCCTTCTATGGTTTTGCTCATTATTTATGTCAAAATGAAAAATACGTTCTTTACCCATGATTAGAAGTATCTTTTTCATGGTTATAGCACTAACACTTGAGACGATGTCCTCCATTTGGCAGTGTGATAAGTGGAGAAGAGAATATCATGCCAACTTTGGACAACATATGATTGTGTATTTTTAGTTATGATCCAAAGTCACAATTTGGCCTGTGAGGCTGGTTCTATCTTTTCGCCAAGTTGGGCAAGGAATCTTGGCTGAAAGATGCTTTTTAAAGACCTGGAGTATTGGACTAGATGTCAAGACATTTGTATTTGGACTTCTTTGGTGCCACTGTTTGAGAAAGCAAAGGTGTCCTGGCTTTGCTGCTTCTTTCCATTTTAATGTACCAGGAATGGTCCTGGAGCCCTCTTACAGAACATTGTATGGCTAAACCAGAGCTTCATTTAGAAATATTTAGAATCGTCTAAGTTGGAGCATCTAGAGTAATTATTGTTTAATAATGCCATGTCTACTATTATTATTGCCACTGTGTTATTACAGTTTTGGTCATGGTTATAGTACCAGTGTCTCTGTTTATTATAGAGTGAGATGATGACAGCCCCAAACTGCCCCAGAGAAATTAAAAGTGAAAGTAATTTATGTCACAGTGCTGAGGAAATGAAATACCCAGTGGTCAAGAAATAAATATGTCAAAACTTCTAGCAAAATATAAAGTGGGAATGTTGCTTCAGACTATGTGGACCTACTCACTGCCTTTCACTGTTGAACCAGCTTTAATATTTTTGACCTCACTGTATGGCATGTGGGGTCTGACTTCCCTGACCAGAGATTGAACGCGTGCCCACTGCACTGGAAACAGTCAATCTTAACCATTGGACCACCAGGCAAGTCCCCAGAACCAGCTTTAGATCTCAATATTCTGATTTGTGTTAACTTTCTTCAGACCTACCTAACTTATAAATCAACATTTTAGTTTATAGTAACCCTGTTTAGACCTATCTGAAGTTATACACAAAAGTAGGATTTTGACTTTGCATTTATACTGTGATGGGTGATAATGCTCTCCCAAGTCACAGATTTGGAGACAAATAGGAGATCATTTTAGCACCACCATCTTCTTCCCTGACTACTTGAACACTTCTCTATTGTCAGTCTCTTTGGATAAAAAATATTTTTAAATTTATGAAAAGAAACCATACAGGACCCAGAAACAAGCTGGGCTTCAGAGTGTATCACCCAGGAAGTGGTGCACAGGAGACTGCAGGCTGCAAATGAGTGTGAAGTCCACGGTCCGAATGAGAAGTGGCCGACACCGACCTCGGCCGGGAGCGGGGGACCAGTGCAGTAATGTGATTATGATAATGATCCCACAACTCTTTGTGTGCGGCCTGTGTTCCCTGTAATTCACTCTTGGGAATCGCAGTCGCTGTCTCTGGGCTCATCAGCTGGCCCAGCCTTTGTGCTCCTGGTCTGTCGTTCCTGCCCGGGTCCAGGAACCTCTGAGTGCCTTGCTCAATGAATTCATTGTGGGGACAAAGATGGGGTGGTCGCATAGAGATGGCTATCTTTTGTTGTCAGACATTCAATCCTATAGAGCAATCCAATTACTTAAGCTGTTTCTATCAGTCTTATTAGGGCTGGCCATGGAGGCCGGCTTGGATGCTAACTGCTGTGTCTCAGAAGAATGTGGTGGAACAGATTAGCGCTTTAATGAGAGACCTTCTGAAGGCCAGATCTTTTCCATTGTATATATATCGAGATCTAGGAATCATTTTTAGGCAAAAGCCCGGAGTCACTGTTACAATGACTGATCAAAGGATGGCTGGAAATCTGTACAACTGCTTGAAGAAATTTTATGGGTTATAAAATATTGGCATGGCTTCTGTCTGTTATGGGCTATCTGCTAAAAATCTTTGGTAGGCTGGGAAAAGGAAATTGCTTATTGGCATTTATTCTGTGGGATGGATATCTTTGGAGTTTGCATTTGAACTCTTTCCTCACTGTGTTACAGGTCAAATTCTATGCTCAGTGCTAACATTCCAGGAATGTGGACTGCACAAAATCAACACAAGCCTTACTCTATATTCTGCTGCTCAGAATAACAGACTGTGAGACGGTGGCCCAGACAAGGGTGAATGGACGATTGCTAGGAACAGATAGCAAGGGTGGGGTAAGATTGCCATGGTTAATGTGTAAGGTTGAAACTTGATGTTAGAATGAAAGTTAGGAATTAAGTCTGAGAAGCAGCTTAGGAAACTCTTGCTCCTCTGGCTGTTGAGAAAAGATGATATTGGGGTTTTGTTTTGGCAATTAGTTTTCATGTTGAAAGAAACAATATCCAGGCCTTATAGGTCATGCCTATGGCTCTGGGAATATTTCTGAAATATCAAATGCACACAGCTTTTATTTTAAAAGAAGGGCAGCTACTCCTATTTGGAAAGTTTTAAATAAATAGAAATACTTTTTTTTCATATAAATATCTTATTATTTCAGACAGACATAAAAGTACTCATTACTCAGCTTCAATAATTAATTGTAGCTAATCTTTCACTTATACTTTCTAATGTTTCTGGAAAACTCTGACCTTGTATAATTTCGCCCATGACTACTAGACTCTAAAAAACAGGAACTCTAGCAAAGTTTCAACTGCAATAGCATTATTATGCCTTAAAAATATTAACAATAGTTTCTTTTTTTTTGAACAATAATTTATTAACAGCCAGGAATTTTAACTTAAGTAAACTTCTCATAAGCATAAGCTACTAAGATATTTGGCCAATTTTTTGGAAGTATTTTTGACATGGCATATTTTAGATAATTTTAGATAATAAGTGCATCTTTCTCCCAGGAGGTTACTACTCATCTCCTTCTATGCAGACTTATTCCAGATTCCATAAAGATGTTAGAATAAGAATAAATTCTGTTTGTATGGAATTTTGTAGTTTTCAAAATACTTTTGTGTGTGTGGATATTTTGGTTGTTATATTAGCCTCTACAAAACAGCTGAATCTATTAGAGATAAAGAAACAAACATAACTGGTACTTGAATTTAACTCTTTAACATCAGCAAAATGTTCTTTCTCCTTTACTGTTGATTTTCACTCTCTTTCAATATAATGTGCTAAGTTGAGTCTGATTCTTTGTGACCTCATGGACTGTAACCCACCAGGCTCCTCTGTCCATGGGATTCTCCAGGCAAGAATACTGGGGTGGGTTGCCATGTCCTTCTCCAGGGGAGCTCTCTGACCTAGGGATCAATCCTGCATCTCTTATGTCTCCTGCTTTGGCAGGCAGGCTCTTTACCAATAGTGCCAATGATTTCTATCAAAAAGTAAAATTCCATGGGCTTTGTCTTAGACTGAATTTCAGATACTGATTATACTCAGTTATATATGATCTTAGGTGAATTATTAACCAAGTGGAAGCCCAGTTTCCTCATCTGTTAACTGGTGAGTGTAATAATGTAACTCCCTGGCTTATAGCAGAATAAAGTGAGCATGAATAAAGGCTAGCTGAGGATGCCTAGTTCCTTGTATCTTTGCTTCTCAGATAATGGCCTGGATGCAACCCCACCTTTCACAGTGTGACTTTATATCTACTTCCTCACATCTTGAATCTGAGCTGGACTTGTGACTTGCTTTGGCAAGTTGAATCAACAGAAGTACTGTCTTGCCGTTTCCTAGGTCAGGCCTGAAGACGTTTTATGTGCTTATCTGTTTTCTTGGATGCCTGCCATGACCATACAAGCCTTGGCTAGGCTGCTGGGTGGTGAGAAATGACCTGGAGAGTCCAGTTGTCACAGTGGAGACCATCCTAAATCAGTCTGTAGTCAGTGACCTTCACAATATGTGAGAAAGCTTAGCTGACATCAACAGAGTTCCCTCTCTACCCAGCCTGACACTGCCCACACACGTGTGAGTCCTGCCAAGACCAGAAGAGCAGCCCGGCAGACCCAGACAACTATGAATGGTTGTACATGCTTATAGTTTTAAGCAGCTAAATCTGGGGGTGACTCGTTATGCAGCAATAGCTGACTGATACACAGCGATTAGAGAGACAACATAAACATTAAGTTTGAGGGGAATTAGATAATGCTTCCATTCTCTTGCCCTCATTCAATCCGTCTGCTTTGTAAATGTTAGATAGATCACCTCAATAAAGTGATTTTTGTATGTTTCTTTCTACTGTTTACAACTTTGCAGCTCTTCATTCCTGTAGGAAGTAGCTCAAAGTCTTCAGCATATGACTCAGCAAAATCTGACTCCAACTATCTTTCTGTTATTTTCTTCCAGTACTTTCCTATGCTAATTTTTTCGAATAAACTTCTTTTTATGAACATCCAACTTTAAGTGTTTCTTTTTGTACTTATGCTCTGTCTCTAAGTCTCTACCTAAAATATTCTTCCTTCTGGCTACAGGCTATTCAAGGGAGCTCTTAACTTCCTGAAAGCTTTCCCTAATGCCTTTAGTCACATTATTGGCAGCATGTCTTTATGTCACTGGCTTAGCAATGAGCCATTTTTGCATTCTGACAATTTATGTTGCATCTGCTATTACTGTATGATTTTCTAATTGTATCCTTCTTGGTGATAAGAATCATGTCTCATGTTTTTGTATCTAAGACAGTTGTTAACACAAAGAGTTCAATAAGTATTTGGTCACCGTTGAATTGAAGGTTAAAGGGTATGATGGTACATATCCATAGAGAGAAAGGGGAGATCATTGTGGCATGAATAAATTAGGAAGACCTCTTGGAGAAAGAGAACTTGTGCTGGATCCAGAAGCCTGAGCAGAACTTCAAAAAATAGGAGGTAGTAGAGATAGGGCATACATATAGTAAAAATGCTTGGAGGCAGGAACCAGCTCAGTGGGTATATTAGTTAGGATGGGCTAGCTTGTGATAGAGCAACAACCATCCCCCAAATCTCAGTGACATAAGCAATGGAGGAGGAGGAACCTGCTGAAACTCATCTTCACTTAGGGATCAGGGTAATGGAGTTGCTACCATCTGGAGTTAATCGGTCTTTGTTGTAAAGAGGAGAAGAGATGAGAAACATGATTTTTTTCTTAAATACTTTCACCCAGAGATTGTATATGTCACTTCTGTCTGCATAGAATTCATTGGCCAGAGGAGATCACATGGGCATACCTAACTTCATGAGTGCCTGGCTGGAGAGGTTTAAAAGATATTAGTAAATAGTTTTAATCCTCTTGGGTAGTGTGGGTGGTCACCTGGGAAAAACTAGCCTAATTAGATAAAGGTTACATAGTGGAGAAAAGGTAAGAAATTAGATGGATTGGATAAAATGGGACAAAATTATGGAAAGTCTTTTGGCCCAGGAGGAGGAATTTGTTGTTGATATTAGGCAGTAGGAAGCCATTGTAGATTTTTGAACAGTAAAAGGGCATGATGACAGCTGTGTTCAAGTAAGACTAACCGTCATCTTGCAAATAGGATGAAGAGGAGATACGGCTAGGGGCTGTCCCATAAACTTTAAGGCTTGGAGTGCTGAGCCGTGGTGGGGACTAAGCTAAGGGGGATGTCTGTGTGTGGGGGGGGGGGGGAAAGAGATACAAGATACTTCAAAGTGAGATGCCACAGGATTTGGTGATGGGTTGAAGTGGTAGACTGAGATCTGGAGGATGGATATCTTTAGTATCTTCAGCCCCTTTCCTAAAGTACGAAGAGAAAGAGCAAGAGGATGAGGTTCAAGCTAGCTCATACACTAAGCTAGTTTCAGACCTTCTGAATCTGTGTGGACTTCATAAGATAGTGATTGAAACAAAAAGGAGAGGATCTCATTCAAGTCATAAGTATGGTGTATGTGTCTGTCTGCCTGTGTGTGTGTACAAAGAAAAATAGACTTCCTTGGATCACTTCAATGCCCTGCTCATTTCTTTATAAAGCTACAAGAACCAGCAAATGCAGAATTCTGATTTTCTTTTCTACTGAGACATGCAAAGCCACTGGTGCCTGCTTTCTTTGGTTTAAGTAAAAGAGAGTTGGAAAGGTCATCCAAGATAGGAATAAATAGAGGCAGAGGCGAATCAATGTTTAACTTGGAAATATTTTTCAGTTAATCATCTCTGACCGCTCACACTGAGAGGGCAGTCCCGGAGTGCTGGCACACTTGTACTGCAAGCCACCAAGCTTCTAGTAAAAGAGCCAAATGTCAGGGTCCGTACAGTCAGAAAGACTGTTTACTATAGGTTTAACCTAAAATGGGGAGGAAATCTTCCACAAATATATACCTAGGGCTATTTTGACTTGTAGACTTCTTTCCAAGTCAGAAGTCATGAAACCATAAGATTTTCCTTGTTTAGGGGATTATCATTTAAAAGTTGGGGCTTTTTCCTGGTAGGAAACTTGTTGAAATGTGCGGGAAATCATCTTGAAATCTGTTTTCTGGCTTTCTTTTCCTGTTGTGCTGTTGGTATATGTAATTTTACAGAACACTACATAATATGGTTTCTTATTTGGGGGCTGTTTTGATGACTTTTGGGGTCACTTTATCAAAGGAAGCCAATCAGTAAGAAAAGTTTGGAAACTTTATGGGGCCCATGGGGTTAATATTTGGACTTATAAGAAATAGACCTTTTAAGTTTTTCTCCATTTTAGTATGTATGCAGATGGTCAGTGATGAGGAAACACGATGATTTTGACAGGCTGTGTTCATTCTCTCTTCTGTAGGAGGTGAAATAATGATCAGACAAAAGAGGTAACTTATCAGGTCTTTGAATATGATGTTCCCGTTACATTCATGTAAAGCCCAGTTTGTAAAGAGAATTCTTTTTTTTTTTTTTTTTTTCCAGTTTGTAAAGAGAATTCTTAATCCAAGCATCACCCTTGACTTAAAGGCCATTGTGGTTGTGAACCTCAGAGCATATGGTGTGTTCTTTTGCAACCCAGCACTCCAAAGAGTCTCCTACACCACAGACATTGCTTTCCAAGCAGAGAGTAATGCAACCAGTGCCAAAATAATAAATACTCTAGGAGCTCAAAGATATACTTCTTTTAGGAGACCTGGTCTTTCTAACATTCTCATTCTAGATAGGTGAAACAGCTTGTAATAATTCAACAGCAGGGAAATTCAGTGAAACTGTGTTTGAATTAAGGGATGTCTTAATTTTGGTTTTGCCCGTGTGTGTGTGTGAGTTGCTCAGTCGTGTCCGACTCTGTGACCCCATGGACTGTAGTTGCCAGGCTCCTCTGTCCATGGAATTCTCCAGACAAGAATATTGGGGTGGGTTGCTATTTCCTTCTCCAGGGGAATTTTCCCAACTCAGGGATCAAACATGGGTCTCCCACATGGCAGGCAGACTCTTTACCATTTGAGCCATCGGGGAAGCCCTGGTTTTGCCTTTGGGGAGCTCTAAAAAAGTCTGATTTTGAATGCTTTTGAGGAATTCACATAGATTCTATGGATTTTACAGGAAATATAAAATACTATGTTACATGTGTCTCATATTCAAAAGAACAAATTCTCTATCTTCTATGTTCCTTTAGGGTTAATGGACAGCAAGATACTGATGGAACACTAAAAAAGTCTTTTATTATGGATTGGATCTTTAATCTTGTAATGTCTTTAAATGATGTCACTTTAGATTTTTATTGTTAACAGTCCCATTATTTGGGCTTCCCAGATGGCTCAGCAGTGAAGAATCTGCCTGCAATGCAGGAAACCCAGGAGACATGGGTTCAGTCCTTCGGTTGGGAAGATTCCCCTGGAGGAGGGCAAGGCAACCCACTCCAATATTCTTGCCTGGAGAAACCCATGGACAGAGAAGCCTGGCAGGCTACAGTCCATATGGTCACAAAGGGTCAGACATGACTGAAGCGACTTAACATGCCCGCATCCCATTGTTTGGGACCTGGGTTTCAGACTTCTTATCTTGTACTATATCCTTGGTCACCACCTTGGTCCACCAGTAAAGTTTGGCCATGAATTTATTATTTATTTATTTAGGTCAAAATAAGAGGTGTGTTTCCCTCCTGTTTCAGGATTCAGTCTCCTTCAGATTTTCCTGAACAGAGGCCAGATGATGACTTTGCCTGAGCAACAGTTAGCTATTGTTGCATAACAGACTCCTCCAAACTCTGGCCTAAAAGAGTATGATTTATTGCTCTTGGGTCAGATGGACAGCTCTTATGCTCTTGGTAAGGTTCACCACCTATCTCCTGCCATCTGTGGGCCAGGTAGGGAGCTCTGCGTTTCTAGGCTGACTATGGGCTGGTCTGAGGTCACCTTGAATGGGATAGGTGGTGTCTCCTTCGCAAGAGCTCTCATTGTGCAGCAGACTCGTCTGGACCTGTTTACATGGTGGTGATAAGGATCTGAGAGAGAAGTGTGAGTGTCTTTTCAAGATGGTACACTGACATTTCCATTGCAAGTTGACCAGCAAGCCACAAGGCCAGTCTAGACACAAAAGGTAAGGAAGTAGGCTTCCTCTTGACGGGAGGAGCTTTAGAGTCTCTTGGAGAGAGTGTAGATGCAGGGAGGCCATTGCTTGCAGTCACCAGTGCAACCAACTGATTGCATCATAATGGGAAGTAATAATCAACATGGCTAGTGACCTCTGCCCCAGGTGAAAGGTCCATGACTTACAGTCAATTGCTCGAGCCATATTTCAACAAGTGCACTCTGCAGGTGCTGTCCCTCCCACATCAGAGTCACTGTAGGGCTTGAGGGGCCCTAAATCCATTGCATTATATTTTGGAGTGAGTCCCACAAATCTGCATGTTAATCAATATTCCCAACCCTACCCCACAACACACTCAAGTTTCAGAATCTCTGCTTTAGATTCTCCTACTCAACATGAGGAAAACATGTAGAATCAAGTAAGGGTATGTTTTTTCAGATACATAAATTTACTTTGAACTGAATTACAAAAAATATAGTTAGACTTTTCCAATGTATTGCCTTAGAGAAATTCTTACCTTTTCCAAATTATGATAAATATAATATGACAAAATTATATTAATTAGTAAACTCATACTGGTAGGATAATCACTACTTTTGCTCCTTTGATTTTGTACCTGCAAAGGGTCCCTAAAACCGGATGCATCTCAATATTGGGCCATTTCCCCTTCCTCAATGATAATGTCCAAGTCAACATTCCTTTGGTTTCTTTCATAAGAAGACTCAGAAACCTACCAAGATGTTACCCCCTCTAGGAGCCTCTGGTGTAGCAAAGATGAAATATTCATAAATTTGTATTTCAGGAGAAAAGGACATAGACATATGGGAGTCATAGGTTTTATCCAGTGCCTCCTAGCATACAAGTAGGGACGGAAGATACTGTTATATGTTTGAAATCTATATCTTTGTCTTCCACTCAGAAGTCTTCAGTGAGAGTCATTCAGATGCCCATCAGGTAGAGACCAACTCTGCATGTGTGTGTGTATATGTGTGTGTGTGTGTGTGTGGTGTGTATGTGCCTTTGTATGTGTGGTATATGCATGTGTGTAGATATATGTGAGTGGTGTGTCTATGTGAGTGTGTGGTAAGTACTGTGGTATGTGTGTGTGTATGTGAATGAGTGGTGTGTGTATGTGTGTCTGTGCACAGTGTGTGAATGTGTGTGTGTATGTATGTGTGTGTGGTATCTGTGTATGTATGTGCCTCTGTGTCTATAAGTGAGAGTAGTTCTATCGTTTCACTGGAAACTGCCTTTGAGCCATAGACTGAAAATTTAAGATATTCTGGAAGAAACTTTTGGGATCAAAAATGTATTTTGGTGAACACTCAAAGGAAATAAACCTGAAAGAAGCAAAAAGAGCTTTAGAAAAGACCAGTTCTTGAGTTAAACTAGTCTCCTTGATTCCAGTCTTTACTGGAACAAATTTAGCCTGTGCAGAGAGCAGACTAGTTGTCTGGAAGCAGCCTTGGCCTCTCATTCTCGCCCTTTGCTTGAAAACCCTTGACGGTACCAATTACCTCCCTGGGTTGTCAAATTCAAATACATCACGGGTGGGGAAAGCACAGAAAGTGAGTGAGGCTGGGTGATTCTGAGTAATAGTAGTGGGGGGTCTGTGGGAAACTGGAAAATGGAAGTCTCCTGAGAAGTACTCAAAATCATATTTTTAAAAGAAAAATTAGACCTAACCAAAAGAATAAACATGTGGCTCAATTCATGTCTTAAACCACCTGTGTGCTACCTCTGGGCTGGCTCAAGTTCAAGCATGATAATCTGGCATTTAAGATTCTCTATGGCCTGGCTTTCCTGGTGGCTCAGATGGAAAAGAGTCTGCCTGCAATGTGGGAGACCTGGATTCAATCCCTGGGTTGGGAAGGCCCCTTGGAGAAGGGACTAGCCACCCACTCAGTATTCTTACCTGGAGAATTCTATGGACAGAAGGGCCTGGAGGGCTAGAGTCCATGGGGTTGCAAAGAGGCAGATACAACTGAGTGACTTTCACAGAATGGCCTAACGCAGTGCCGTGCATCAGTTCAGTTCAGTTCAGTCACCTAGTCGTGTCCGACTCTTTGCGACCCCATGAACCGCAGCACGCCAGGCCTCCCTGTCCAGCACCAACTCCCGGAGTTTACTCAAACCCATGTCCATTGAGTCGGTGATGCCATCCAGTCATCTGATCTTCTATCGTCCCCTTCTCCTCCCACCTTCAATCTTTCCCAGCATCAGGGTCTTTTCAAATGAGTCAGCTCTTCGCATCAGGTGGCCAAAGTATTGGAGTTTCCGCTTCAAAATCAGTCCTTCCAGTGAACACCCAGGACTGATCTGCTTTAGGATGGACTGGTTGGATCTCCTTGCAGTCCAAGGGACTCTCAAGAGTCATCTCCAACACCACAGTTCAAAAGCATCAATTCTTTGGCGCTCAGCTTTCTTTATAGTCCAACTCTCACATCCATACATGACCACTGGAAAAACCATAGCCTTGACTAGATGGACCTTGTGTTGGCAAAGTAATATCTCTGCTTTTTAATATGATGTCTAGATTGGTCATAACTTTCCTTTCAAGGAGTAAGTGTCGTTTAATTTCATGGCTACAATCATCATCTGCAGTGATTTTGGAGCCCAGAAAATAAAGTCAGCCACTGTTTCCAAATGTTTCCCCATCTATTTGCCATGAACTGATGGGACCAGATGCCATGATCTTAGTTTTCTGAATGTTGAGCTTTAAGCCAACTTTTTCACTCTCCTCTTTCACTTTCATCAAGAGGCTCTTTAGTTCCTCTTCACTTTCTGCCATAAGGGTGGTGTCATCTGCATATCTGAGGTTATTGATATTTCTCCCGGCAATCTTGATTCCAGTGCTGTGAATAGAGTAAGGTTTTTCCTGCTCACATTTTTAAAAGGTGTTTTTGATGTGGACCCTTTTTAAAGTCTTTATTGAATTTGTTGCAATGTTGCTTCTGTCTTATGTTTTGGTTTTTGGTCACTGGGCACATGAGATCTTAGTTCCCTGACCAAGGATCAAACCTGCTCTCCCTGCAGTGGAAGTGCACAGTCTTAATCACGGGACAGCCGGTGAAGTCTCTTCGTGCTCATTTTTAATGCAGTGAGGTGTAGGGCAAGATCACTGGGCTGTGGAATTCTTGGGACCGAATTCTGATTCCACCACTCACTGGCCCCTGCAGCCTCAGATGAGTCATGTGTGTTTTTCACATGTACAGTGTGGTTTGTGATGCCTGCCCTGCCATGCTCATTTTCCCCAGGAACATACAATCGTACTGTTCAGAGCTGTGCCCCCGGCATGGCAGCCACTGGCCTCGTGGGGCCACTGAGCGCTTGGCATAGTGTTAGTGCCACAGAAGAGCTTGATTTTTTAGTTGCCTTCAAGTTTAATTCATTTAAATTGAAATAGAAAACCTGCTCGATTTAGTTTTCAGAAAACTTTTTTAAGAATGACTGGAATAGCTGAATTTATCAATCTAGTTTTTTTAACTATAATTTTTTCTGAAATATAAATGCAGATTAAACACTTCTCATGAAAATTCAGCATCTGAATTGAGAGATCTAAATGGTACTGAAGTACACAGTGGATTTTGAAAATTTAATACAATGAAGAACATAAAACAGCTCATTAATAACTTTTTATGTTGACTACATGTTAAATAATATTTTGGACATAGTGGGTAAATTAAGTATAGTGTTTTTTCCTTTCCACCCCCTCCACCAACCCCCCTCCCTCAATTTAAGTATATTGTTACATTGATTTCACCTCTTTACATTTGAAAAAATGTAAAATATCACATGTGGCTCACATTATATTTCTATTGAGCACTACTGATCTACATGAAAACTTTTAATAAACTATGATGTTTTTATCAGTAATAAGTACTGTACAAGGAGGGTCCAATACTTGTGAGAGTAGCGATTACATCTGTCGTGTTCCCCATCTTATAACTGGGGCCCGGCTTGTTCCCTGCACAAAGGTGATAAAGATTCTTCAAACAAATGAATATTTAAATAAGTTTAAATATTTATGAAACGATCATGTATTCAAGTGGTGTCTGTGTTGCTTTGCCTATAAAATGAGGGAGTTGTAAAATGATATCAAAGAGGCTTCCAGCTCTAAAAGACAGTGAAACTGATTGACAAGGTAGCTACTGCACAGTATAGTGCAACACGCTGCCACTCCACGTGTAGATGAGTGGTCTTTTCACTTGGCTGCCCTGTTGGGATTTTGATAGAGTAACTTTAAATACAACACATCCCAATGCAAGAAAGACAAGCAACTCTTCATTGCATGACAAGAAGTAACTCATGTTGCCAGACTGTGATTAGGAATGAGGGAAGCAAGTCTGGCCCAGGCCAGCATCTGTATTTTGGATGCTGGTCATGTTGCAAGTTTTGCTTTTCAGTCAAACTACAGTCTTATTGGAAAAATCACTTTCGTAGACTTTCTTGCCTACAGATTGGAAAGTGTTTTGTGTATCTGAATATTCTACACCTTGAAGTGCCAATTTGCTCTTGGGAAGTCACATGCTTTCTTGGAGAATGAATTGTCACCTCACATGTTCCATCTGTCCTCAGGAAATATGTTTATTTTTAGTGAGCAAGATAAACCCTAGGGGGTGAGTGTAGACTCCCCCACTTCCTTTTATTTTGTACGGAGTATAGCATTCTCTTGATAATTAGCATGTCAGGTTTCTGAGATCCCTGGAGCTCCTCTTACAAGGAAAAGTGTGTATGGTTGTAAATTCTACCTTTAATATATGTATATGTGCTTCTGTTTGCATGGGAGATGTTGTAGCATGGTTTATTGCCATGTATGAAATTTCACATTTGGGAGACCAGCCTTTTCTTTTGGAGTACAGTTGCTTTACAATGTTGTGTTACTTTCTACCATACAGCACAGGGAAGCAGCCATAGGTTCACATATATTCCATCTTTTTTGGACTTCCTCTCCATTTAGGGGAAAGACCACTTTCATTCCATGGGATTAAAGGTGAGAAGCTATACTGTGTTGTGGCATTTCTTTGGAAATGAATGGGAGCTTGGCATTTTCCTCTGCTTCTTACTGATGGAAGTTGTGAGGATTCCAGTGTCTTCCCCTGAGAGATTATCTTCCCTTGGCTGCCATCCTAAATTTTGAGATATTTATTCTAGAAGCAATTTAAACAAAAGGGAGGAAATGCCCTGGACTAGTGGCCACATGTAATCATCATGAAAAATGCTTGATATTGAATCAAAGGAGTGGAAGATGTTATCGATTCTATACACTCTTATCTCTTGGGATGGGACTCTTCTGGAGAAACGAGGATAAAAGAAAAGTGTGTTGGGGCAAAACTGGCCCATTCACAGTGCATGTATTTCCCTCTGTCCTTTTCATTGTCACCCTGTGGATGAAGAAACCTGATGAGTTGTGTGCTAACACAGTCTAAGAGTTTTTCTCCAAAAAGGGTTTCTACAAAACAGTGTTCAGTGAGTTAAGTTTCTACAGCGTTACTTAAAAAAGAAAACTCGTGAGCATTATAATGAAAATGGATTCAGGCAGGAGTCCTCAATGGATACTTAATCTAGAGGTGGAGATTCCATGGAGAACAGAATACTTACATAATCTCAAGGTATCTTAAAGTACAGAAGGGAAAAGCTAACTATGCAGTAAAGACATGGGACAGCACTGTCATCAAACGATAGCAATTAGCATCACCACAAAGGGGCACATGGTGTTACAGGCCCAGAGATGGGACAATTTGGGAAGAACACACCCTGGTGTAGTATTCCAGCCCCAAAGGTAATCCATGAACTGGATCCTTCATCCCCAAAATGATTGTTACAATGGTCATTACTGGGGACACATGATGAAATATGTCTGTCGACTGTAGACTAGATGAAAAAGTATTATGCCATTGTTAAATCTCTCAAATTTGATAGCTGTACTGTGATTATGTAAGACTATTCTTAGGAAATACACATTGATATATTACAGAGTAAGGCATCAAACATGGAGCCTATTGTCACATGGTTCAGAACTAATTATATCTACATTTGTGTGTGTGTGTGTGTGTGTGTGTGTGTGTGTGTGTATACACACGCAGAAAGAAAAGGCTACATTAAACAAACATAGCAAAATATTAAAGTCTGTTAAATGGGTGGGAAGGGAGTTTAGCCTTTGCAACTTTAAATGTGAAATCATTTCAAACGAAAAAGTTTTTAAAAAATAGAGCCAACCTCCCCACCACACACACATACACATGTATCTCTTGGGGTAAAGATTTTCTGGGAGAAGAATTTAGAATGCAAACAACCTGAACATTGGAGGAAAAATGTGAGGATGAACCATGGAAGCACCTTCTCATAAATATTCTTGGAAGCAGTCATTTTACGATGACAGACTCCAGGATTTCTGGGTCCATCAAGGTAATCCCGTTAAAGAAATTTCAGATGCCTGCAAAGCCCAGAGAGTCCAGGGTGTAGGGTGATGAAGCCCTGGTTGGAGGGTTGATTTATTGGCTGGCTTAACCCGCTTGTTACCAGGAACTTGCAGAGCAGAGGTCTGGGTCAAGGCTGTGTGCCCTGAGCTGTCCCTCCGGAGGAAAGGCGCGCATGCGCTCTCCTGTAGGTTGCATGTAGGGGCAGAGATGAGCCAGCCACCTTCTGTTACGCCTGGGCATGTCTGCGGTGGCTCCACCGTCGCTTGTGAAGCATGTGGAGGAAAAGTTGGTTCTTCATGCAAGCTCTGGCATCCGGATAGCACTCATCAGTGACTCACGAGGTTTTAAGTGTGCAAGCTTGCCTCTCTTGTAGACTCAAGGCTGAGACAGGGCACCCAAGGACGCAGTTTACAGAGCCTTCTAGAAAGCGGAGCGCTTGCTAACCAGCCCATTAGCATGAGAGAGAATGAAGCTGTTGTTCAATCAGTCCTGAGAAAAATCTCAGTGGGATCTCCTTTAACAAACACCTGTAATCTGGAGTTACACCAACACACAGTTAATTCTTTATACAGACCTTCGTCGCGCTTTTGGAAGCATCCTGTGGGGGTTACATAGAAAGAAAAATTCAGCTTTTTATTACTTAATCACATCACTCAGTGTTAGAGGTTTTCATTGTCTCATAAAATGCTTTCCAGGGGTAAGGAAAGGGGGTTGGGAAGAAAGTTTGTTATTGACTTGCCTCATTTCCAATTTTGTGAGCTTTCAAACAAAAATTCTTGTGTTCTCTTTTTATTTGTTGATTTAAAAAAATATGACTTTTGGGCAGACAGGATTGGTTCATTTCCATGGCCATTTTGTCCTGATATCAGTATGCTTTAAGAATTATTTTTCTTAAGTGTAAATGGCATAGAGAGCCATAAATTATCCACATGTATTTGACTATGACAGTAACTATTTTTGAGTGTCACAGATCAAAAACACAGCAGAGGATGGAGCCAGTGTGGATCTAGCAAGCTTTCAAAGGTATTTGCTTTAAAAGAAAAATGAAGCCCTAAGATGAAGGCTTCTACTTTTCAACGTGCTGTGCAGAATTTCAACTTCATGATCTCTTATCAGCTCTGAAAGGGGACACGGTTGTTGTCTTTGCTTAGCAACAGTTTTAAAAGTTTCCATTTTTAGTTCCATGGGTAGGGCTGTGATTTTTTTTTTTTACATGACTTGAATTGTTTTACAGGGGGCTTTCCGTTCAAGTCGGGGAGTACAAAACTCTACTTTTTCACTTAGCACCTAGAAAAGAAGTCAAAGAACAAAAGAAAAGGATTTTATTTTTTCAACAAAGACTAGACTAGAGACACACCTAAGCACAGCGTGAAGCTTTCTAGCAGGGAGTTCATTTTCCATGTATATGACTTATTTGGCAGAGTAATATGGTCCCAAGGCTTCTGATTTAACTCTCTTAAAAAATTCCATGGCTTAGCATGCAAAATGGGTGTGGGATTTCTAAGGCATAATTGCAGTGGAGGCAAAAGCTCTTTGGAAGCCTGGTGATTAAGGTGGATGACTGAGATCTCTTTCTGAACAGAGAGATGCTGGTGTCTCTCTGGGAAATGCTGGTCTGGAGAGGAAGGAGGAGGGTTCATTTCAGTGCCCGGTAAACTGGGGCAACTGTCTGGAGTCCTCGAGTTGGTACTGACTTTCTCTGGGTATTTCTTGCCTGCATTGTGCCTTTCTTGTAAGAAAGAAGAATGATTTCTTGGACTATTGATTGGTCTTCTTTAGCTGGTGGGGTGTTTTGAGGTGTGTGCATGGGTATCTGTGTATATATATATATGCACATATATATGTTTTTTTAAGTTGGATAATTTCTAAGTTTATTCTTCATTCTTAAGAGCCTGTGATATCATGACTGCCTCTCTCGTGTCACAGGAGCAAGTCTCCACCGCGACCTGAGAAGTCTCAGTCAAGTGGGAAGTAAACAGAAGGCTTTCTCTTTGCAGACCTTCCCACAGGATCCATTTCTTCTCATCACTGTTCACAGCAGTGACAGAAAAGGAGATAATTTTCCTCCTCTTTCTCCTTCATGTTCTGGCAACTGGTCAACTTTCTCTTGGGACCAAAAGCATTAAGGCTGACCCTGGGTTTCCTCAATGTGGCAGATTGACTTTGCTTAAAGAACCCAGTGAAACTCCTCTGAGAACACCAGGGCCACCAACTCTCTTTCCAAAAACACTGACTGTCTGCAAGGTTTATCCATGCATGGTGCTTTTTCCCACCAGTTCTTTTAATGGCACCCAGCTCTGGCTGTATTGTAAACTATGCCTACTCATTTACTGCATTAAGAAGGAAGCAGGTATTTATTCCATTTCGCGAGGTGCTGATTGGCTGTAAAATGTCCTTGTAAAATCTATTCTTGCTGTTAGCCTCATTTGTACAAAGAGAAAGTATTTGGAATTTTCCAGAACTGCTGAGCAGTCACAGAGCAGTCCCTCCGACAGCCGCGTGTTTGTTGAATTATTAGAAAATCCGGAGCCTGTGAGAACCCCAGGAAGTCTTCTAGTGTGCTTGTCTGGCTCTGGGTGGATCAGCCACTCAAAATGGTCATGCGTGTTACTGGGGCTTTCCTGTCTCACATCCAAGCATCTCCTGGGAACAAGATTACAAGACTTCCCTTTGTAATCTAATATGATATGTATCAACTTATGCACGAAGAATTCATCCTAAAAACTAAGCTGACTTAAAGCCAATTTTTGGTTGTTTTCTCCTCGGTGATAGGGGACTTTGATCTAATAACACTCCATATATTACTCAGCCACCCTGAGGGGCCAATGTCGGTTCCTTTAACCATTTCTCTCCTCTGCTCTTTTCCAAATCTATAACCAGTTTAGTTTTTGTCCTCTTTAAACAATATATTCTTTAGATGTCTATGACTCATGTGTTTTAAGGTTTTGTTTTGTTTGTTTGTTTGTTTTAAACTGAAGTATAGATAATTTGCTTTCCTGATGGCTCCGCAGTAGAGAATCCACCTGCAAGGAAGGAGACAAAGGAGATGTGAGTTCGATCCCTGGGATTGGAAAGATCCCCTGGAAGAGGAAATGGCACCCCACTCCAGTGTTCTTGCCTGAAAAATTCATGGACAGAGGAGCCTGGTGAACTACAGTCCATGGGATCGCAGAGAGTTGAACACGACTGATTAGCAAGATAGCTAATTGTAAATGTGTTAGTTTCAAGTGTGCAAGCAGAGTGATTCAGTTTCATATACATATTTATATGTTCTTTTTCAGGTTCTTTTCATGTACAGGTTGTTACCAGATTTTTCAGCATTCACAATTTTGTGCTTCTTCTGTTCACGTTCCCATTGTTGGCGTCTTAACCCACATGCCGGCTGCGCCTCATTTAGCCAGGCAGAGAGCATGCATGTTACCCTGTGATGGCATAGCCTGTGTCAGAGGTGCCTGCAAAATGCACATGCAAAGAGAACGGGAAAAGGACCAGGCATATCAACCTGTGTTTTTGTTTAGAACACGGACTACAGAGGAAGTGCATATTTAATACATGAATTCTGCATAAATAAAATTTCATTCCTGTTATTTTCCTTGCCACTGTATCACCTTTGCTATTAATCTAAAAAGTTTCCTATTAAGATATTTAAAAGCTATTCCTCTTTTTTTAACCTTAGGATAATGGAATGTGTTATATTGGAGATTTTGGCGTTAATTAGACCACTTTCTTGGGGTACAGAATTAGCAGTTTGGTTGATCTTTCAGCGACCGGTATTACCCAGAAGCTGTTGTGTTCCCCAGACTAACACTGATAAAAAGGGACTTCTCCCAGAATGCCATGTGCCTTTCCAGTTAAAGCTAGGATGGGTGTAACTTCTTTACTTCCTGAAGCTATATCAGTTACAAATATGTGGAAACAAAGAAGATTAAGCTATTGTGGCAAATTTGTTTCTGAATAATTCATATTATTTTTCCCACGTAGAACTGTTCATTCTCCCTGTCGCCTAGATATAAACTAATTATTGAAGGCTCATTACATTTCTTCTGAATATCAGAATTCTAACCATGATGTTCAGTTTGGGGACAGGATGAGTTTTTAGTGTTCCAATGAGGAGGATGTAATAAAAGTTTTACAAAGAGTCAACTCTTTGCCATGTACTTTGGCCATTATGTTTCACTAATAGTGTTTTTCTATCTTTCAATGATTGAGGAAAAGTAGTTTACAGTTTTAGCTTAATTATGTATGACTCTAAAGTAAATCAGGGCTTCCTTGATGGCTCAGCTATTGGTAAGAACCTGCCTGCCACTGTGGGAGATGCAAGAAGCATAGATTCAATCTGTGCATCAGGAAGCTCCCCTAGAGAAGGAAATGGCAAACTGCTTCAGTATTCCTGCCCGGAGACTTCCATGGAGAGAGGAGCCTGGCAGGCTACAGTGTGTGGGGTTGCAAAGAGTTGGACATGGTTGAGTGCACACACACACACACACACACACACACACTCTGAGCTAAATCAAGATCATCTTTCAAATCATGTTGTAGTAAAAATCATCCTATCCTCAATTTTAAATCAATGAAATTTTAGGTTTTGTCATTTTACTGATAAATGCCTTCCCTTCTGGAAGCGCTGCTCACAGGCTGACTTTCTGCATGATCTGGTTTTCCGTCACTCTTGTTGAATCCAGTGCCATCTTGCTTAGTGGGAAAGCTGTTTGTGCGCCAGTGGCTAAGGAGCTGATGTTGTCCAAGTCTGTCTGGTACAGGGCACCCCTGGGCTGTTTACACATGCTTGGCCGTTTGACTTGTCAATCTCCCTTGTCAAGTAACTCATCTAGCATCCCGGGTATTTCTTCTCATGTTATTTTCCTGGAAATGGTTTAAGGTCTATGTTTTCTCATCTGCACCGTATAAAGGCTCCATCCTGGACGTAGAACAGATAATTCTGTTAAATGCCCACCACTGTATACTTGTGTCCTCCCTTTTAACAGATATAAGAATCCCTGGCTTTTCCTGGCAAAACATCCACAGCCCTAATCTCTTCCTTCCTCTCCACCTCCTTCACCTTAAAAAAAAAACAGCCTCAGATAGACTGATAGTTTTTTAAAGTACTATGCTATACATTCTGAATGCCTTAGTGGAGGGAGGATTAAGAGGGTATATTTTAATTACTCAAGTATTTGTTAGGTTCTATTAGATGCCAGTTACTGAGGTCAACTGAGGTCGAAGTTTCACATTTCTCATCTCCAAAACGGCAGTGGTAGAGGACAAGCGGCAGCAAAGGTGCTCTGACCTTGTGTGCAAATGTTATATTAGAGACGACTTCACAACGGCCAACTGGAACAGAGCACCTGGGACCTAGGCTACAGGAGAGACGGTACACAGCCGTGCCCTTCAATGGGGAGTGCCAACCATTTAAGAGTGGGGGACTCTTTCCAGGCTGTCTTCGAGGAATAGAATGGAAGTGTCTACTCGCCAGGGGAGGGATTTTCCTGGTTGAATAGGCTTCTTACTATAGACAAAACCAGAACATTCAAGAAGACTGTGGTCTGTTGCTGAGGTGATGAGACTGATGGGGCATAAATACTCTTTTTTACCTCTGTTGCCTAAAATGCTAAAGCTCTGGAAGAAGAAGTAAGAGCTAGCACTCTTGGGGTGTTTACCATGTGGCAGGAATCTATTTTCATCCTTTTATATATTATCAAATTAGATGCCATAGTAAACTTTTAAGCTAGGCACTATTACTATGATTTTTTCAGTCGGGGAAAATGAGATACAAAAAGCATGAGTACCTTGCCCAAATCCATATAGCTAGTGGAAGATGGAGCCAGGCAGTCAGATTCCATAGAGCTCTTAAGCAGAAAACGGGGCTCCTCCCTGTGTATGATGCTTCCTGACCTACAACTTGGGAGGAAAAAAACACATCTTTCTTTCTTTTTTTCAAGATTTTTTTTTATGTGGACCATTTTAAAAGTCTTTATTGAATTTACAGATTCAATAAGATTCAACATTACCGTGACAATATTGCTTCTGTTTATTTATTTATTTATTTATTTTTTGCCACAAGGTATGTGGGATCTTAGCTCACTGAACAAGGGATCAAAACCCACACCCCTTGCTTTGGAAGGCAACATCTTAACCACTGGACAGTCAGGGAAGTCCCCTTTCTCTCTTAAAAGTTAGTTTCCTAGAAAACTAGAGTGAGTTTTGTCTACTTGAACATAGGCATCCAACCATATAATGTGGGGGGAAGCATATGATTGTTTTTAATGAGTGTAGACATTTCCAGGGAATTAACTCAGAATGTGGAAACTTTTCTGCCTATGAAACTCTCGGAGGAGGTTTTGCTCTTCCAGAAAAACGCACACTCTGAAGTTTGCACAGAAGAGCCCTGGACCACCCCCTGCCCCCCCCCCTCCCACCCCGCCCCGGGAGAGTGGGAAGAAGTTTCTCCTTAAGCTGATTGATGGAAGCCCCGGCAAAGTGGCGTTTGATGGAAGAGACTCGATCAAAGCCAGTAAAGCTGAGTGTAATTCCTTAAATGTATCTTTATGTAAACAGGGAGGACTCCATACGATTTAAAAATAACACAGTCGAGTAAGTAAAACAATTGGAGATATGCATCTGATTCAAATCGAATTCAGCCACTGCCACAAAATTATCTGATGAGGGAGATTTTGTGTCACTTGTTCAAAGCCGGCTTTAAGTCCTTAAGAGGTATCAAAATAATCAAAGTGTTTTCTTTGCTCTTAGCTGGCTTGTGGAAGAATCATAAATGGTTAAAACGTTTATGTTGATCAGAAACCACAGTTGGGAAATGAAAAGAAAGTGTTTCTGTGCATAAAGCAGGGGGAGAGGAGACTCCCACTCTTATTGCAGCCTTTCCCTTAGGACTGTAAGATCTCTGCCTCAGATCCCAGCTCCAAGCTATCAGACGCTCCTTAGCGGGGAGGATGTCTTTTCTTTTTTTTTTACTGGGGTACAGTTGCTTTACAATGCATTCATTTCTACTGTCCAGCAAAGTGAATCAGCTGTACATACACATATATCCCCTCCTTTTTGGATTTCCTTCCCATGCTGCTAAGTAGAGTTTCCTATGCTATACAGTAGGTTCTCATTTGTTCTCTACTATAGCCGTGAAGTTAAGAGGCTTGCTCCTTGGAAGAGAAACTACCCAGCACGATAAAAAGCAGAGACGAGAGACATCACTTTGGATTGAGGGCAGGAGGAGGAGGGGATGACAGAGGATGAGATGGTTGGATAGCATCACCAATTCAATGGACATCAGTTTGAACAAACTCCAGGAGACGGTGAGGGACAGGGAAGCCTGGTGTGCTGAAGTCCATGGGGTCACAAAGGGTCGGACGCTACAGAGCGACCGAACAACAGCAACACAGTACCAACAGTGTGTACACATCACCCCCAGTTCCCCGCTAATCCCCGCCCCCGCCTTCCCCCCATGGTGTCCATCCATTGTCCTCTCATCTGGGTCTTTACTTCTGTGGCACCCGTGAGATCATCTATACCATTTTTCTAGATTCCTCATATGTGCATTCATATACAGTGTTTGTTTTTCTCTTTCTGACAGGAGTGTATCTTTTAATGTGAAGAGAATCAGGATTGGAAAAGGGATTCCCAAACTTGACTGATTATTGTAACTGCCTGGAATACTCTTTTGAAGGTAGAAAGTTTCAGGCTTCTCCCCAGGAAGGATTTAGCAGATCCAGATTGGAATCTAGGAGAAGGAATGTTAACAAATCTCCCTAGATGGGAGTCTTATCATCAGCCAGGACTGGGGAGCACAGTCTAGTGCACACATTTTACGGATAAGTAGAGTGAGGTTTGGCAAGGGTAATTAACATGCTCAATTCCTATTCTAGAGGTGAAGTGAAGCTAGAATTTCTTTTCTCCTCCGCTTTTTTTCTTTTTGTTTTTTTTTTCCCTCCCCTCCCCTCTGCCTCCTCCTTCTTCCTCCAGCTTCAAAGCTTTTTTCCAAGTCTCTGAGTACATATGCATTAGCAGTTAGGGACGAGAGTGTGCTTGTGTGTGTGTGTGCCTAAGGATGAGGACCTGTGAGTGGAAGATACTAAATGTTAGCCTGTTAATTTGAAGTGTCATCAGATGAATAAAAATCACTGACTCTGGGAACTAAAATGTTTGTCCTGTGAAAATATAATTATTTAGTGCACAGTCTCCTGGCACACAGTAAAAGGCATACACATGCACACACACACCCAAGAAATAAGATACATTTTTCAAAGAATTTTTCAAGAGAATATTTAATTTACTTTGTCCAAGGCTTGCAACCATGTAGAAGAGTCAGGTCTTACATCCTAGAAAAGATAATTAGACAAGATAGTGGAAAAGCATCCTTTTTCTACTGGCGTTTCCCCTCCCCAAACCATTTTTTCCTCCAGTGAATTTTGTACTTCTTGATATTGGGGACTGTATCTTACTCCTACATAGATGTCCAAATGCCTACCCCAGTGTCTAACATATAACAGTGATGATCATAGTGATTTATTGAGCATTTATTGAATCTTCAAGATGATCCTATGATCTAGGTGCTCTTACAACCCAATATTCATATGGGAAAATATCCATGCTAACACCATCTGGTTCTTTAGTGAGTGTAGTGGAAGCACCACTTCTGTCCTCAAATGGACGAGAAGAGGTTCAGGACCAGATGGGACTTTTGCCAAGGTGTGGGGGTGGGGATGAGTCAGATGAAGAAAGAACTGGGGCAGGATGGCGCCTGACAGAAGTAAGGATTGCCAGTCTGCTTGAGAGGTTGGGAAGCCATCAAGGTGGGCAAGCTTGAGAGCACAGACAGGATGTCCTCTTGAGAAGGTTTGAGCAGAGAGGCAGTAGGCACCACGATGGGAAAGGGAACTTGCGTTGGACCCGGGGTGGCCTTGAAACCTTGGTTGAGAACCGTAGATTTTATTCTGTCCACATCAAGGAGCTGGAAGGCTTTGAGCAGGTGTACAAACATGGTAGGAAGTGCTATTCTAGAATGACTGTGTGTCATGAGTGTGGGGAGGTATGAGTCATCACAACCTGAAGTCCCTGTTCAAAGAAATAGGGAGATTTGGAGGAAGGACCAGTTAAAGGGGAGAGAAGAGGCTGAGCTCCTCTGTGCCTTGATTTTACAAGAATGTCCAGGTCAGGTGCCGTCTCTAGCAGGTAGTTAGACCTATAGGATTGGAGACACAGATATGGAGGAAGGTGGGTTTTTTGACAGTAAAATTTTGTTGCTAGTAAATGAGATCTCTGAGCTGGAGAATAAAGAGCAGGAAGAAAGAGGGTCCAGAAACAAAATCTTGTACACCTGACATATTTGGAAAGCAAATAGATAGAGTCTAGCATGTAATAAATATTTGCACTTTATTTAGAAATATCCTCTTGTTCTCTGCACCTTTGTCTCTATTCCTGCCCTGCAAATAGGTTCATCTGTACCATTTTTAAGATTCCACATATATGCATTAATATACAGCATTTGTTTTCTTCTCTCTGGCTCACTTCACTCTGCATGACAGACTCTAGGTCCATTCCACATCTCTACAAATGATCCAGTTTCATTCCTTCTTATGACTGAGTAATATTCCATTGCATATTGGTACCACATCTTCACCCATTCATCTGTCGATGGACATTTAGGTTGCTTCCATGTCCTAGCTATTGTAAGTAGTGCTGCAGTGAGCACTGGGGTGCGTGTGTCTTTTTAAATGATGGTTTTCTCAGAGTATATGCCCAGCAGTGGGATTGCTGGGTCATACAGTGGGGAATGGACGTGTGGACACAGTGGGGGAAGGGGGGTTGGGATGGATTAGGAGATTAGCATGTGAGAAATAGATAGCTAGTGGGAAAATGCTGCATGGCACAGTATCAGCTAGGCGCTCTGTGCTGACCTAGAGGATGGGATCGGGGTGGGCGGGAGGGAGGCTGAGGAGGGAGGCTCAACGGGAAGGGGGTATGTAACTGTGTCACCTCACTGTACAGTAGAAGCTAACACAGCATTGTAGAGCAATTATACTCCAATAAAAGAATCATCCCACTCAAAAATCTCACTCTGAATATTATCTGAACTAAAACTTGACTTCAAATAAAAATGCTCTCCTGTGTATGATCAACTGTCTCATGTGCTCATCTCAAGTGTGTGTTTATTCAGAGAGATTTTTTTCCTTCAACTGCTTGCCAGACATTTCCATCAAGCTGTTTGCCACCTGGAAATCTTTTCTGAATCTCAAACTTAATACTATTTTCCTAACTTGGCTTTTCAGTTCCCAGACTTGACTTGTGGTTGGTGTCCTCTATCTCTGTGACAGCCTCTTATCTTCCAGGCTCAAAACCCTGGATTCCCCTTTATATCCTACTTGTTTCCAAGGCCCAGAATGTTGACTTCTTCGTACTGCTGTTAAGTGGCCAGTCTCCCCTCCTCTTCCACGTGGCTGGGCTTGATTTTAGGCCCCAGTACCTCTACCTGGGTATGATGCAATAACCTCTTAGCCCATCTTCCCGTGTTGACACTCCCCTCTGTTGAATCCATCACATACACTACTACTACCAGATTCATCTTTTGGCAACTAATCTTCTGACTCACCCAACCCTCTTAAAATGCTTGCACAGATTGAATTTACTGACAGTAGTGGTTTTTCATGTGGTTTCCTAATCTTGTCTAGAAACTCTAGTAGGTCAACTGGATAAGAGCAGTCTGTTCTGGTCACACCAGGAGAGTATCCTCAACCATTGCCCATTCTGTCTTCATGACACCCAGAACTCAGGGGAAGAGATTTGAATAAATGCCAGTTTCCTGAGCCTCATCGTCATGGCCCTCTGAAATCTCCTCTCAACATATTTTTTCAGTCTTACTTCTCATCTGTCCCCACTTAGTCCTGAAGAGTTGAGTCAAAGGGAGCAGTTACTTCCATGTACACTCTCTGCTCTCCCCATTCGTATCTTTTGCTCAAATGAATAGAGTTCTCTTCTCTTTAGTTTATGTGCCCTCCATCTGCATATGTCTTTCAACATCCACACAGGAACTCTACTCAGGACTCTCTAAGGACCTACATGGGAATAGAACCTAAAAATGAGTGGATCTATGTATAACTGATTCACTTTGCTCTACACCTGAAACTAGCACAGCTTTGTAAATCAGCTGTATTTCAATACAAGTTAATTTTAAAAACGACCAGCTCAAAATCTTCCTCAATCCATCCTCCCTGACTTCTAAGTAACTTCCATTCTCCATAAAGCCTTGTTGTCCATTAAATAAGTCTCTCCTAGGAATGTATCTCTTTCTGCTTTGTTTATTAGGAGTATTTAATGCCAGTTTTCTCTCCCTTTGTAGACTGTGAGTGAAGTCCTGGAAATCAGGGTAATTGATGGATTTGCCCTCGTATTCTTTCTCAGGGACACACCTTAATCTTGGTGCTTGCAGTTATTTGCTGAACAAGTACATGGTTTGTGAGCATCTTGAAGGAAGAGATGAGGGCTTCATTATGACTGTGCATTTTCCATCATGCATTGTGCAGGGCTGGGTTTACAGCAGACCTCATATTGAGTATATAAAGTCAGCAGGCGCTTTACTTTGCAGCTGTAATATGCTTTCCTCCCTTTTCAGATGTCTTCTGGAAGCCACAGATGGGAGACCCTCTGGAGAGCCACAAAAGAGGTATTTGTTAACCCAGTGTAGAGGTAATGGGAACAATATTGGTATCGCCATTGTGTTCACGGCATTCATGGGCTGAAAGGGGTAAAATGCACTTCAGACAGTTAGAGTTTTAAAACGCCTCCTTGTTTTGTCTCTCCCATCCTAGATCATCTTTCCAGTAAGTGTTCTGTGGCATGTTCCCTTTGAGGTAATTTACTGCATGTCACTGTCTTTAGGGCAGACCTTCTGAAAGGATCTGGAAAGACTCTAAACTAATGGTTTGGAACTTTTATAGTTGTACATTTCTAGCGAGGTGTATAAAGGGTTTGAGTTGAAAGAGCCTGGAGGACTGTGGCAATAAGCTTCTGGTAAGGACAGAGGGAAGTCTGAAGGAATAAATTAAAGTACCAGATGCCCTTTATACTGCTCAATTTCTCAGCGTGAGTCAGGCCCAATTTCCCAGCTTGGGTCACAAGTTTATCTTCTCTAAGGGTTGTGAAAGCAGCCACAGAGGCAGGGGATGATGGATGGAGTTGTTCTGAGGAAGGGTGTGCTTGGAAGATCTGTTGGGGTCTTGAAATTCTCCAGGAAGGTTCAAGAACTTCTTGTGGTCTAAATTCAGTAAAATGGAGGAAAAAAGTTTTGACATAAATCATTCTATATCATATAGGAAAGCTTGGTTGCTTGTGTGAAGTAACAATGGGGGAGATTTTTGTGATCTCTATTTTTTAAAAGTAAAAAGAAAACATAAAATTAAATATTTCAATTAAAAATTTGATTAAATGCAAGTTACCATTCCTCACATGTACGGTATTCTGTTAAAGATGTCAATCTCTTAAAGCATACAGGCTTAGAGATATGCCTGTTCTAACCTGTTTCTCATCTCTTTTGCTATTGAAATTGCCCTGAGTTTTCCATTGCTAAGAAGATCAGGTATTTTTCATTGGTATAGATGATCTTATTTACAAAACAGAAGTAGAGACAGAAGTAGAGAACAAATGATTGGATACCAAGGGGGAAAGGCGTGGATGGGATGAACGGGGAGATTGCCTTGGACACGTGATTGATAGTGTGTACAGCGCAGGGAACTCTACTCAGCGCTCTGTAGTGACCTGGACGGGAAGGCGATCCAAAAGAGGGGATCTCTATACGAACAGCTGATTTACTTTGCTGATTCATAGGAGAAACTAACAGTTTAAAGCAACAATGTGCCCCTCAGCTGTGTTCCACTCTTTGTGACCCTGTGCACTGTAGACCTGTCAGGCTCCGCTGCCCTTGAGGATTCTCCAGTCAAGAATACTGGGGTGGGTTGCATGCTCTCCTCCAGGGGGTCTTCCCAACTCAGGAATTGAAACTGCGTCTCCATGTCTCCTGCATTGAGAGGCCAGTATTTTTTTTTTTTTTTTTTTACCACTAGTGCCACCTGGGAAGACTTAGAGCAATTATACTCCAGTAAAAATTAAGAGAAGAAAAAGAAAATCAGATATTTTTCAAAACCACCTCACTATCTTGTGAAAATGGAAATAAAGAGAATAAATCATGGACCAATGATTGGACATTTTAGTGTCACTTTTTGGTTACAGTATTCACAGTAATCATATGTTAAAAGTTGGCCCATTCATAGATCTTACCATCTTTTGTTGTTATTCAGTCACTAAATCACGTCCAACTCTTTGCAGTCCCCATGGACTGCAGCATGCCAGTCTTCCCTGTCCTTCACTATCTCCTGAAGTTTGCTCAAATTCATGTCCATTGAGTCAGTGATGCTATATAACCATCTCATCCTCTGCCGCCCTCTTCTTTTGCCTTCAGGCTTTCGCAGCACCAGGGTCTTTCCCAATGAATCGGCTCATTGCATTAGGTGGCCAAAGTATTGGAGCTTCAGCTTCAGCTTCAGTCCTTCCAATGAATATTCAGGGTTGATTTCCTTTGGGATTGACTGGCTTGATCTTGCAATCAAAGAGACTCTCAAGGGTCTTCTCCAACACCACAGTTCAAAAGCATCAATTCTTTGGTGCTCAGCCTTCTTTATGGTCCAACTCTTACATCCACACATGACCACTGGAAAAACCATAGCTTTGACTGTATGGATATTCTGCCTGTGGAATGTATGGCAAAGTGATATCTCTGTTTAAGAATGATTAAAGACCTAGGATAGCTCAGTTGGTAAAGAATCTGCCTGCAATTCAGGAGACTCCGGTTCAATTCCTGGGTCAGGAATATCCCCTGGAGAAAGGATAGGATATCCACTCCAGTATTCTTGGGTTTCCCTTGTGGCTCAGCTGGTAAAGAATCCACCTGCAATGTGGGAGACCTGGGTTCGATCCCCTGATTGGGAAGATCCTCTGGAGAAGGGAACTCCAGCATTCTGGCCTGGAGAATTCCATGGACTGTATAGCCAATGGGGTCACAAAGACTTGGAAGTGACTGAGCGATTTTCACTTCACTTCACTTTAAAAGACCTAGGAAATAAAATAACCACAACTTGGTTGGAGTTGGGATTCAAGGATCTGTTAACATTTCTTGTAGAATGATAGCACAATATTTCTTTCTTTCTAACACTGAATATGCTTTATAAAGCAGGGAATAATGTTGCTGTTTTAGAGTTTCATTGTTTGGTTTAAATTTTAGCTTCTCTAATAGTTTTTCTATGTGACCTTGGTCAAGTCACTTAACTTTCTGTATCTGAATTTCTTCATCTGAAAATAAGAATAGGCCGTGTCTGTATTGGTTAGTTTTTACTACAATAGTGCTGTGTGTGACAAGCATCTCCCTCTCCAGCCTCAGTGGCTTATGACCATAATTATTGTTTTCTTTCTCAAGAGTCTGTAGGTCAACTGGGAAGCTGTGTTCTAGGCTGAAAGGTAGATTCAGTTCTACACCATAGGTGCCAGGCTGAAAGAGAAGTGGTTCTGTGAAGGGGATGTTAGGAGCACAGGAGAGTGAGCCAAACCACTGAACAATCCCAGTCAGAACCTCCGCTTGTATAAATTCACATTTCATTGCTCAAATAGGTCATAAAGCCAAGTTGGGCATTGAAGGGCTGGGCAGTTACGCTTTTCCCATGGAGTGAGGAAGGCAGAATGAGTACTTGTTCACCAGTAACATCTACCTTACTAACCTAGGGTTTTTTGAGTGATAATTGTACAATAGCTTGTAACTCTTACAACAGTTACTTGTCACATAGTAAAAGATCAGTAGCTTTCCTTACTATTACTTTTTATAAGAAGATGGTTCCATAAATCGAAAGAGAGAGACAAAGGAACCTCTGGAAACCCAGTCAGACCTTAATGAGATTCATGTTAGAACTTGTCCAGAGACTTTTCCTTGTGCCCAACTTCTTCCACTCCTGCTGCAGAATGGAAAGACTGTTCGCAACATGAGAGCAGAGGAGAGATGCTTCTTTTTCTCTCTCCCGAATCCAGGCTGGTGCTCGCTTGGCCCCTGATTACACAATGGCTGAAAAGTGCCACAAATGTGAACTCCTCAGAACCTATGTAGTGAGTTGTGAATCTCAGGAAGTACTTAGCTGCCATTAATTTCCTCTCCTCTTTCCTTATTTCCTTTCTTCCTTCCTTCTTTTCTCCTTTCCTTCCTCCCTCCTTCCCTTCTATTCCTCCTTCTTTTCTTCCTTCCTTCCTCTGTCTTTTCTCTCATTTCTTCTTTTTAAAAGTAAAATGAGACTTTTAGCAGATGAATAGACTGGATCTCAGTACTTACTGTAACCACTGACTCTTATGAATAAATATTTCTTAGGGTCTTTGAAGCAGACATTGGTACAGTGCTTGGGATGTAAGAAATTTATTAGGGTTTGGGAAAAAGAAGAAGTCAATCTAAAACTGTGATAAAGCCTTGGCCAACCAGGCATGGGCTCTAGGATTAGAATTGCCTTCTGGATCTTTCCTGAGTTGGATCAAGACGACCATATCTTTAAATTTCTTTCTAGACTAGCCATTTGATGTGGACTGTCCAATAAGTGGCATGGCCTGGGCTTGGGAACCCTGTGACTGAGGCAGACCCTGAAGGAGCTGGCAGCTGGAGGTAGGTTGCAGAATGCATACCCTGCAGCTAGACAGCGAACCTGTACTAAAGAGGGATCTGTGTGATGCATCTCCATATCAACCACAGTGCTGAGCCCAATGTTGCTGTTGTTCAGTCGCTCAGTCATGTCAGACTCTTTGTGGCCCTGTGGACTGCAGCACACCAGGCTTCCCTGTCCATCACCTTCTCCCGGAGCTTGCTCAGACTCATGTCCATCAAGTCGGTGATGCCATCCAACCCTCTCATCCTCTGTCATCCCCTTCTCCTCCTGCCTTCAACCTTTCCCAGCATCACAGGCTTTTCTAACAAATCAGCTCTTCACATACAGTGGCCAAAGTATTGGAGCTTCAACTTCAACATCAGTCCTTCTAATGAATATTCAGCGTTCATTTCCTTTAGGATGGACTGGTTTGTCCTCCTTGCAGTCAGAGAGACTCTCAAGAGTCTTCTCCAACACCACAGTTTGAAAGCATAAATTCTGCACTCAGCCTTCTTTATGGTCCAACTGTCACATCCACACATGACCACTGGAAAAACCATAGCTTTGACTATATGGACTTTCGTTGGCAAAGTAATGTCTCTGCTTTTTAATGTGCTGTCTAGGCTGGTCATAGCTTTTCTTCCAAGGAGCAAGTGTCTTTTAATTTCATGGCTGCAGTCACCATCTACAATAATTTTGGAGCCCAAGAAAATAAAGTCTGTCCCTGTTTCCATTGTTTCCCCATCTATTTGCCATGAAGTGATGGGACCGGATGCCATGTTCTTAGTTTCCTGAATGTTGAGTTTTAAGCCAGCTTTCTCACTCTCCTCTTTCACCTTATCAGGAGGCTCTTTAGTTCCTCTTTGCTTTCTGCCATAAGGGTGGTGTTATCTGCATATCTGAGGCTGTTGATATTTCTCCAAGCAATCTTGATTCCAGCTTGTGCTTTATCCAGCCTGTCAGTCATTTCATATGATGTACTCTGCATATAAGTTAAATAAGCCAGGTGACAATACACAGCCTTGACGTACTCCTTTCCCAATTTGGAATCAGTCTGTTGTCCCATGTCTGGTTCTAACTGGTGCTTCTTGACCTGCATACAAATTTCTAAGAAGGCAGGTTAGGGTATTCCTATCTCTTGAAGAATTTTCCACAGTTTATTGTGATCCACACAGTCAAAGTCTTTAGTGTAGTCAAGAAGCAGAAGTAGATGTTTTTCTGGAATTCTCTTGCTTTTCCTTTGATCCAACAGATGTTGGCAATTTGATCTCTGGTTCCTCTGCCTTTTCTAAAGCCAGCTTGAACATCTGGAAGTTCTTGGTTCATGTACTGTTGAAGCCTCGCTTGGGGAATTTTGAGCATTACTTTGCTAGTGTGTGAAATGTGTGTGATTGTGCAGTAGCTTAAACATTCTTTGGCATTGTCTTTCTTTGGAGTTGGAATAAAAACTGACCTTTTCTAGTCCTGTGGACACTGCTGAGTTTTCCAAATTCGCTGGCATACTAAGTGCAGCACTCTAAGAGCATCATCTTATAGGATTGGAAATAGCTCAGCTAGAATTCTGTTCATAGTGATGCTTCCTAAGGCCCATTTGACTTCACACTCCAGGTTGTCTGGCTCTAGGTGAGTGATCATACTATCATGTTTATCTGTGTCATTAAGATCTCTTTTGTATAATTCTTCTGTGTATTCTTGCCACCTATTTTTAATATCTTCTGCTTCTGTTAGGTCCATACAGTTTCTGTCCTTTATTGTGCCCATCTTTGGATGAAATGTTCCTTTGATATCTCTAATTTTCTTGAAGCGATCTCTAGTTTTTCCCCTTATATTGTTCTCCCTTATTTCTTTGCATTGATCACTGAGGAAGGCTTTCTTATCTCTCTTTGCTATTCTTTGGAACTCTGCATTCAGATGGGTATATCTTTCCTTTGCCTTTCACTTCTTTTTTTGGGCTTCCCTTTTGGCTCAACTCGTAAAGAATCTGCCTGTAATGTGGGAGACCTGAGTTCAATCCCTGGGTTGGGAAGATCCCCTTGAGAAGGGAAAGTCTACCTACTCCAGTATTCTGGCCTGGAGAATTCCATGGACTGTATAGTCCATGGGGTCACAAAGTGTTGGACACAACTGAGCGACTTTCACTGCACTTCAGTTCACTTCACTTCTCTTTTCTCAACTATTCGTAAGGCCTTCTCAGACAACCATTTTCCAAATTTGCATTTCTTTTTCTTGGGGATGGTTTTGATCACCGCCTCCTGTACAGTGTTACAAGTCCATTGTATACAGTCAATAAATGTTGCTTGTGGTTGTTATTGCTGGCTATCTTTGATATTTAGATTTATGTACTGTTTTGCTGTCTCAACTCTCTTCTCCCCCACCTCCCCACTGCCCCCAAACAGCCTATCCCCTACCTTTCTTGGCATAAGCTCCAAGAGTCTATTTTCTATTCTAAGGGCCATGATGATAGCAAGTCCCATCAGGACTCTTTCTCTGAGCCCTTGAGAATACTCTTGCTCCTTCATTGCCTTGGGTTTCCAACCTCAGGTCATGTAACTTCAAGGAGTAATGCAGAAAATATTTCTAGACTCAAGCGCTCGTACAGCGTAAAGTATACATGAATCTCTCAAGAATCTTGTTAAAATGAAGATTCTGATCCAGTAGCGCTGAGACTCTTCCAGCAAGATCCTGAGCTATATTGATGCTGCAGGTCTAGTGAACATCTCTTTGAGTAGCAAAGTCTCAAAAAAAGTTTCTACAATGATGGAAATGTTCCATATCTACATTGTCCAACACACTAGTCACTAACCATATGGGGATACTCAGTATTTGAAATGTGGCTAGTGAAGTAGAGAAAATAAATTTAAATTTAATTCAATTTAATTTTGTTCAATGTGGCTAGTGGTGAATGTGCGGGTTTAGAGAACAGGATCCATGGCCTATTTAGCTCTGAATTCCTAGGACATAGCCCAGGATATGGAGGCTCTCAATACACGTTTGTTGCAAGCAAGGAGCTTGTTGGCTGAGGCAGGGGGCTAGGGTGCCATGGGAGACACATTCACATCCATTCCACTTTATTTTTCCTAGAAACTGTATTTTGGGTGGTGTGGTATAGCGAGTAGATAAGACTGCAGAGTCCAGAGCTCATTTGTTTGGGTTTGAATATGGACTCTACTGTTTATCAAGCTTGGCTTCAAGATTCCTATGCCTCACTGTCATCATCTGTAAAATGGGGACACAGGAATACTTCATCTTATTGTGCTTCATTTTATTTTTTTTTATATATTTATTTAATACTTATTTATTTATTTAGTTGCAGCTCATAGGATCTTCAGTTGTGGCATGTGGGATCTAGTTCCCTGACAGGGATTGAACCTGGGCCCCTTGGCATTGGGAGCATGGAGTCTTAGCCACTGGGCCATCAGGGAAGTCCCTGTGCTTCATTTTAATGTACATGGCAGATACTGTCTTTTTTTGCAAATTGGATGTTTGTGGAAACTCTGTATTGAGCAAATCTACTGGTGCCAACAGCATTTGCTCACTTCGTGTCTTTGGGTCACATTTGGGTAATTCTTGTAATATTTCAAAGTTGTTCATTATCATTCTGCTTGTCATGGTGACCTGTGATCAGTGATCTTTGGTGGTACTACTGTGACACACCAAAGGCTCAGAGGACGTTTAGCATAAAGCATATTTTTGTCATATAAAGAGCAGTATGTATTTGATGTATACAACTGGAAGAGTATGGAGATCATTTTATACCCATTAAATCAGCTTCACAACCTATGCCGTAAACATATACATTATCTCTGAAAGTTTCCTCCTGTCCTATTGGTATTATTATTATTATTATTATTATGGGTGCATGCGTGTGGTGGCGCTAGTGGTAAAGAACCCACCTGCCAATGAAGGAGACATAAAAGACACAGGTTTGATCCCTGGGTTGGAAAGATCACTTGGAGAAGGAAATGGCTACCCACTGTAGTGTTCTTGCCTGGAGAATTCTATGGATAGAAGAGCCTAGTGAGCTACATGCCAGAGGGTTGTAAAAAGTCAGACACAACTGAAGCAACTTAGCCTGTGCACACGCATGTGACAATCACAATCATGTTCTTCTTGCCTTTTGATTGGCAGCTCCAGGTCATTATTTCAAGGAAGGTATGTCCTATGTCCATTTTCTTAGACATGGTGCTCTTTTACACCTAATACAGATAGTGTAGTATAAACTTAACTTTTATCTGCCTTGGGAAACCAAAAGATTTATGTAACTCACTTTGTTGTGATATTTGCTTTATTGTGGTGGTCTGGATCGGAACTTAAGTTGTGGTTGTAAAATAGTGTGTCTTAAGGCTTATGGGGTCTTCCCTGTTAAGGAATCCGCCTGCAATGCCGGAGACCCCAGTTTGATTCCTGGGTCAGGATGATCCTCTAGAGAGAGGATAGGCTACCCACTCTAATATTCTTGGGCTTACCTGGTGACTCAGAGAGTAAAGAATCCACTCACAATGCAAGAGACCTGGGTTCGATCCCTGGGTTGGGAAGATCCCCTGGAGGAGGGCATGTCAACCCACTCCAGTATCCTTGCCTGGAGAATCCCCATAGACAGGGGAATCTGGAGGGCTACAGTCCATGGGGTTGCAAAGAGTTGGACATGACTGAGCAACTAAGCACAGCGCAGCACATAGCCTTATGGGTGTGCCTGGAAGGGTTTAACCTGTGTGCAGTTCTTAGAAGAGCTCTTGGAGCATGCCAAGTTCTCATGTGTACACATGATCTTACGAAGGCTGACTCCACCTGGGTTAAGCCCTCATGCATCTTGGCCTTCTTTCCACCTTTCAGAAAAGCTGAGCAACTCCTTGAGCTCCATGTCCTTGGGTAGAAGGGCTTCTTTCATGTTTCTGGTGCTAATTTGGACAACTCAGTCTGGTTGTGTTGTTAGCCCTGAAACATTTAACCCAAACCTCCATCCGTGCATGGAGACAGTTCATCAAAGTGTCTGGTGGGAGGAGCGAGCTTCTAAAACAATGAGGTCAATGCTCCGAACCAAACAGGGTAATGCTAGCTGGTCCCACAGAAGATACGACGGCTAGGAAATTCTGCACCCGTGTTTATACAAAACCAAGCAGGAAATGTTTGCCAGTGGAATAAATAAAGGAGCCTTCTGGTTACATAATGTTTTGCTGTGCCTCAGTTTGAGGCTGCTTTGGAATCGTGGCTTGGTCTAAGTTTTGAAGTTTGGAGCTCAGGGTGCCTGTCTCCACTTTTGTTGCTTTGCCCTTGATACTTGAAATGTCATTCTACTCCAGGTCCTCAGGACATGAGTTAAAGCTGGACCTGAATGTGACATCATTGCTTTGCTTTAGACAGCTCTCATGATCTACTTTGTTTCTGAACCTCTGACGTGGGGATCGATTTGAAATGATGGGCTGGAAATGCTGGGGCTCAGAGGCAGTGATCCCGTGTGCCTAGAAAAAGGGGAAGTTCTACTTACTTGTTGAGATCCTACTATGTGCCAAGCATTCTGCTCAGCCAGTCTCAGGCTCCCACCATAACCCTGCAGTATAAACAGTTATGATCCAGAGATGAAGAGTGGTCTTTAAGTACCTCAGAAGTTAGGCTGAGTTAGCCCCTGCATCTCTGCGTTTTCCCTTCTGTTACATCACCTTTCCTGAACTAGAAATTAAAGCAGATATTTCAACTCGGTTTCCACAGTTTCCCCATGTAACCCAGGAAAACAAAGTTTATTCTCACCTGGAAGAAAAAACATCTGGTTGTAAAATATCAAAGAAAATCCTCATGAGTCAACATAATTTAATTTGTCTAGAACAGGTATATTTATTATAGTGAGATTTGAATGTCTCACTACCCTGAAAAGGAGATACCTTTCGCTGCCCCACCAGTATACATTTCATAAAGGCATTTACTGAGTGCCTGCTGGATACAATGTCTGTCTGCCTGGAAGTCGGAGCAGGCAAGTAGAGCAAGGTGCGAAGTCCTAACCCAGTCTGACGGATTGGGAACTTGGTGACACCCACCTTATTATCTTGAGCCTCACTGTGCTTAAGTGTAAAGGATAAAGCCCCCTGAAGCTCTAGGGTGTGGTGACCCTGGCTGAACACTTAGGCACCTAGAGAGAGAACTTTACTCTCTGGTCGATTATCTCCTGGGGAAGCTCCTATCGTTCACTCAACGTCGTTCAAGAAAGCATATGCATGAGTGTTGCCCAAGTGCCCCTTAAGATCAAGAGGGCTGAAGGAAAAACAGAAAAAGAGACAGAAATGGGAGCTGTGATGGTATCTGACATTTCTTGGGCATTTGCTATGACTCCAGCACTGTTTTAAATGTGTTACTTGGACTATCTTTACTCACAAGTCACTTAGTCCAGTGATTTACAACAGTGTGTGGGGCCTGTGGGGCTTCCCTGATAGTAGTTGGTAAAGAATCCACCTGCAATGCAGGAGACCCCGGTTCGATTCCTGGGTTGGGAAGATCCGCTAGAGAAGGGATAGGCTACCCACTGCAGTATTCTTGGGCTTGTGAGTGAATCTAGAAAGCTGAGAAAATGGACAAGTGTTCGCAGGTGTGTGGGGAAGGTGACTGGGTCTGGGTGACTGACTGACTAAGCGATTTGAAGTTCACACTGGTGGTCCCTGAATTTCTGAGCAGGAGAGTCAGGGACCTGCAAATCAGTTGGAAAAGGGTCTATGGAACTAGTCTTGAAGCTTCATTTGCTTGGCATACACATTATTTTTACTTCAGTTCAGTTCAGGCACTCAGTCATGCCTGACTCTTTGCTATCCCATGGACTGCAGCATGCCACGCCTCCCTGTCCATCACCAACTCCCGGAGCTTACTCAAACTCAGGTCCATCAAGTCAATGATGCCATTCAACCATCTTATTCTCTGTCGTCCCCTTCTCCTCCTGCCTTCAATCTTTCCCAGCATCAGAGTCTGTTCCAATGAGGCAGCTTCTCCCATCAGGTGGCCAAAGTACTGAAGTTTCAGCTTCAGCATCAGTCCTTCCAATGAACACCCAGGACTGATCTCCTTCAGGATGGACTGGGTGGATCTCCCTGCAGTCTAAAGGACTCTCAAGAGTCTTCTCCAACATCATAGTTCAAAAGCATCAATTCTTCGGCGCTCAGCTTTCTTTAGTCCAGTTCTCACATCCATACATGACCACTGGAGAAACCACAGCTTTGACTAGACGGATCTGTGTTGGCCAAGTACTGTGTTTTTGCTTGGTCTGCATGTTGGCTGTGGGATGTCTGTTGGCAGAGGCTGGAGTCCAGGCCCCTCACAGAGCTGTTCCTTGGTGCTGTCATTGGTCCCCTGGAGACCCTCTCGATACTGGGGCCCAAGTGTCTGAAGCTGCACCACTGAACTCACTCATTAGTATCCTGCCTTTTCCCTGAAGGTTTGCCTTTTCTAAATTTATTTTTTCTTGAGGTTTAATTTATGTTCAATGAAATGCACAGATCTTAAGTATTAAAATATGGTTTGAGGTTTGAGAAATAGGTATTCCCATGGATTCACCACCACTCGAGATTTAGAATATTTTTCTCTCTCCAGAAAGTCCTTTTTTTCCCTCTCTGGTTGATCTCTGCCTCTCTTGTCACCACACCTGACAAGTATTCTGCTTTTTATCCCTGTAGATTAGTTTTACCTGTTGTAGAACTTCATTGCTATGCTTGCTAAGTCACTCAGTCATGTCTTTGTGACCCTATGGACTGTAGCTCCTCTGTCCATAGGATTCTCCAGGCAAGAATATTGGAGTGGGTTGCTATGCCCTCCTCCAGGAGTTCTTCCTGACCCAGGGATTGAACCTGTGACTCTTACGTCTCCTGCATTGGCAAGTGGGTTCTTTACCACTAGCACCACCTGGGAAGCCTGAACTTTGTCTACTTGAAACCAAATGGTATGTACCTTTTGAGTCTGCTTTTTTTCACTTGATATCATGATCTTGAGGTTTTTTTCACATTGTGATATGTACCAGGAGTTTCTTCCTTCTTGTTGCTGAGAAGTGTTCCATTATATGAATACACCACAGCTTTTAGAATCCATCCTCAGAGATGGACTTTTAGGTTGCCTCATTTTCAGCATGATACACAAAGCCATTAGGAAAGTTCGTCTGCAAGACTCGTTGGCATGTACACTTATTTCCCTTGTGTAGATATGCAGATGGGAATTGTTGGGTCAGAGGGCAGTTTCCCAAAGCAGTTATGCCATTTTATACTCTTACTCAAGATTTTCTCTCAAAAGGTCAACAGAGGGATCTTTGTACTACTTTCTCTTTGACCTTCCATCTTCTTCTCTTCCTATCAAACAGGGTCGACTAGCCAAATCTAAACACAGGGCAGGATTCAATTAGCAGATATTCTCATTTCTGATTACTTGAGCTTTTTATTCTCCAATTCACTCTGTCCAAAAATCATTTTTTCAAAATGTATAAATAAGTGAAAATGCGAAGGACTTTAAAAGTCTAAGAAAAAAAGCAACGGCTAACATCAAACTTAATGGTAACTATTACATGTCTTACCCTGGTGATCATGAAAAAGATGAGGATATCCACTCTTACCACTTCCATTGACATTGTACTAAAGGTCACACCAGTCCAGTAAGAGAAGAAAAAGAAGCATAAAGATCAAAGGAAGAATATGACTTTTTGTTTACAAAAGTTATTTTTATCTGTGTAGACAATCCTAAGGATTCTGTAAAAATCTGCTGGAACTAGTATTAAGTTCAGCAAGGTTTTGGTATTCAAAGTTGATCTGCAAAATAGATTGTATTTGTATATCCAACAGCAACCATTTGAAAAATTAAAAATGTTTAAAAAGCATCAAAAATCGTAACAGACCAAAATTTATTTCTAGCAAAAATGTGCAAGATGCACGTTAAAAAATACAAAACATTTCAGGAAGAGATGACCTAAAGAAATGGAGAAATATACCGTATTCATGGATTGGAAAACTCACTATTATTAAGATCAAATTGATCTCTAGATGGGGTTGGCAAACATTTTCTGAAAGGTCCACAAACTTTAAGTTTTGTAGGTCATGTGATCTTAATTGCAGGTACTCAACTTTGCCTGTATAATATGAAAGCATAGACAATATATATATGAAAAGTGTGGCCAGGTTCCAATAAAACTTTATTTACAAAAGCAGACTGTGGGCCATGTTTGTCCCTTTTTTATTATTCATCAGCTGAAAAATGAGAAGTAAGACCAAATGGTCTCCAGAGTTCCTTCCAGCTTCCTCTTGGAAAAAAGCAAAAGGTTCTCTTCTCTGATTATGCCAGATAAAGACAGCATATGATAACTTATATTAGTTTATTTGACTACCAATTCTCTTGCCAACCTCTCCTTCACATATAAAGTGGTGATAATGATGCCTACTTGATAGTGTTGATGAGAATGTTTAGTGAAATAATATAAAGACATGGATATCTGGATAATGCTGGGCTCATTCAAAGAAATTCATATCCTTCACTCCCAATCTTTGTTCCAGTTTTTTCCCATTTGTTTTCAGAATTTAACTTTAGAGGTCGACATGTCAAATACTGTTTCCAGTCCATCAACTGAAGCTTCAGATCACAGGCTTCTGTATATCTGAGGAACCTGGTGTGTTAGGTGTTCAAAACACACGCAGACTGGCCCAGCTGCCACATTACCACTTTGCAGAGTGAGGTGCTGGGGTTTGAGCCCCAATAATTAGTACTGTAGACTTCCAGGTTCGTAGCTCTGAAGGATTCAACTTTATTTCAAGGGTTGCTGGGAAGAAACAGTTCAGGAAACCCTGGGGCGGTAGCCCAGAAACAACAGGCACTTAAGCTCCTATTGCCTTTTTAAGAAGACATGCTTCTTATTGTAAATATTATGCTCCAACCTCCCAGCATAATCCCAAATAATGTCATCTCTGGGAAAAGTTGACAAGTGGAGAGAATTTAAGGCCTTCCGTCTGTTGGGAAAGAAAGCTGGTAGATGTACAGGAGTTTCTTTCCACCTTATACTGTTGGGTCATCCCTTCATTGACTTTTCTTTTCCTTTCTGATCTTGAGTTGGCTGAAGAGGAGGGTGATATGCTGCTTGCTTCAGTTCTGCCCTGCATGGCATTTGTCTTGCAACTTTCCCATGCTTGTTTCAACAGGGAAAAAAAAATCAAAGAGATTGACATATAGCTGCCCCGAGGCTAGATTGTCACTGAAATAGACTTCTTCAAATAAAAATAAGGGCCATTTTTGCTTGCATGGCTTTGCAATGAAACATAGTTAATAAAAACTGCATGGGAAACTCACATTGCAGCTATAAAAAAAATTAGAAAATAGAATTCTTAGCTAAAGTCAGCAGTGATTGTTGGCTCAGGGTAGGAATTAGGGAGGAAAACATTCTGAAACTCATTGAAAGTGAAGAGAGAAGATTTATTACCCTTTATCCATCTGTTTAACCCTTCAGAAGGAAAGTTAAGAGTCACATTTGCTTAGAAAGTGATTGAGTCCTGGGTTTTAAGATGAGGATAGACCATTTTCTCCTTGTGGATAAACTGTTAAATAGAAAATAGGGCTACTTAGCTTAAAAACAAAAACAAGCAAAAATCCAAAACTGCTCCAAAACAAAGATTGGTAAAATCACGGACGACAAGCTTTCCCGTTTATTTTTCCTCCTCTGCCAGCCACCATCTTTGTGTGAGTGTATCGAATGTCTCTGAGGTTAGATTGTGTATCTTTCCAGGTGGGAGGGCGGGGACACCTCTCGTCCCTCTCCAGTCCTCATATCCCAACATCATCATCTGGAATATCTCTTGAAACCCTGGAGAAATGGTTTGTTTCTAGAGCACCCCACTGGGCAGGGGTTGTGCCTTCTAGAATGGAATATCCAGGATCCTTCCACTTTTAATGGGAAGTGCCACTAGGTCATCAGGAAATGGTGATTGATTATCTGAGAAATTTCACCGTCTTTCTGCATTCAGTGTTCACCAAAGCCATTACTCTAATGGGAAGCCGAGGTCTTGACCAATTCCCGCTTAAGGCGACAAACATGAAAAATCACAGCATCTAGACAAGTGTGCTTGGTTTAGGCCCTGGTTGCCGTGGGAGAGTTTATAAGAATATTTAGAAGTGACTCAGGGTCCTTTCTTTCTCTCTCCTTAAAACCTATAAACTCCAGTCATTTTCACAGGTTTTTGCTAATTAATGCCACCATTGTGGAAATGGGACTGTTCTGCAAGCAAACTGCAACAAATGGGATTTTTATTGCTGGTGGAAAAACCTGGGGAATAATTAGCAGATCCATGGAGATCCCTTGACTCTAAGCATGTGCATGGTAATGGCCAACCCTGGAGATCACTGAGGGAAATGGGGTCGGAGTTTCTACCTTAGGGCACATTTATATTGTCAGTTACAGCCTTCAAACCGAAGTTGGACAAATGTGGGAAAGTACTCTGAAATGCTAGACAGATGAATCTGATGTGGACCGATCTCAACTAGGAAGGCTGGCTCTGCTTTCCTAAGTGCTGTGCAGCTGCCAAGACTTGCAAATGAAATATTTTGATATCTTGTTAAACTTGAGTCCCCAGAGAGGCTCACACACATACACACAGACACACACATGGTTGATGAGGGTCCCCCTCAAGGTGCTCGGCTGGGGGAGACTACAGAAATGACAGACTCGTTGGGCCAGAAGAGGACCTGGGGGTCATCTGGTCCAGAGGTCCATAACCAAAAATCCTTGGGGGAAAATAATTATAATTTTTGTTTTTACTAATCTCTGACTGAAATTTGTCATTGCTTCCCATTTCAAATGTGGGCAAAAAACCACAGGGACATCACATGTGCCTGTGACTTTGACACAATAAAAGTCAGAGGTGTCTTTGTATCACATCTCAGTGTTGTACACTATCTCGAGATATTGTTCATGCCCATCATGTCTTTGAAATTATGGGATTTAGGAGGGTGACTGTTAGATATTATCATTTGTGTTACTAAAGAATATACATATATTATTATATCACACATTTAAAATTATTTTTAGCTCTGTGTTTTATGTGATTAGTTGTTTTGTAATTGTATGTATTTTCTTTTAGCCATTTAAAAATATTACTGTGAAAGAGGTCATAGCCTTCATCAGACTGCTCAAGAGGTCCATAATACAGGGTTTAAGAATGCTTCTGGGGATTTTCCTGGTGCTCCAGTGGCTGAGACTCTGAGTTCCCAGTGTAGGGAGCCCAGGTTCCATGCCTGGTCAGGGAACTAGATTCCACATGTCACAGCTGAAGAAACTGCATGCCACAACTAAGACCTGGCAAAGCCAAAATGAATAAATAAATATTAAAAAAAAGAGCATTTCCCTGCACAGCCTCCTCTCCTTACAGCTGAGGAAATTGAGGCAACATGGTGAGTGGCAGAGAAAGAGCCCGAACCCCACAGTGCTGTCTTTGTTCTGTTCCCACCGTTATGGGAGTCTGCAGAGGAAGAGTGCACCCGCAGTAAAAACAATATAGAACACTTCTGGCAAAGAATGTTTTTAAGTTGAGGATTCAGGGATGATAAGAAATTCCTGAGGCTTATATTAGCAAATTTGTTTCCAAATTCAAATGTACTTTTCTACCTTCATTTTCAGAGAGTGGACATTGCCAAGTAAAGTACATGTCATTATTAAAAAAAAATCAACTCAGAGGTGCAAGGATGCAGGTTATCTTTAAACTGACCGACCAAATACATTATTTCCAATTTTCTGCACCCCCTGCGAAAGTTTTATCTCCTGCATATTTCAGGGGAATTGAGATGAAAATTTTAATCTGCAAACATTCTAATTATGAGTGGCAGGAAGCTGGGTGTCAGGGCAGTCTAGATTGGAATGAGGATGGATAATTTGGATTACCAGCTTCATGTTATTTTCTAGAATAAGATGCACTAATGATACATGTATGCTCAGTTGCTCAGTCATGTCCAATTCTTTGCAACCCTATGGACTGTAGCCCACCAGTCTTCTCTGTCCATGGGCTTTCCTAGGCAAGAATACTGGAATGGGTTGCCATTTCCTCCTCCAGCGGATCTTTCCAACCCACGGATCAAACCTGATCCTGCAATTTCGCATTGCAGGCCCATTCTTTACTACTGATCCACCCGGGGAGCCCATATTAATGATGCACATATGTGTATATGTCTCCACTAGTGGAAAAGACAAGAAACGAATTTATTTCAATATCTTTTATGAAAGTGTTAGGTGATGTGAATCTGTTACATTGTGTTACCTGGTGTGAACATAAAGACATAAGAAATTCAAATAAACTCTCACTCTCTCATGGTTCAGTTGGAGGCAGATTTTCTTAAGGCAATTGATCTTGAAACATTCTGATTGTCTAAGTTTGATAATTCATGGAATTGTAAAACCTTAACATGTAATCTAATCCAGTAGTTCTCAAACTTTTTTCTTTTTTTTCCTTAGTAATTTATCAGTGTGACATGTGTATATATTTATTTATATTTTTTGGCTGTATATTTTTTGAGTTTTAACTTTTCATTTTGAAATCATTTCAGGTTTATGAAAAAATTACAGATATAAATAATTTCTTAGTATGCTCACATCAAGACTCTCTGAAAGTTAACATTTTTTATAATCACTGTACAATGATCAAAATCAATAAATTAACACTGATACTACTCTATTGTCTAAACTGTCGAGCTTATTTAAGCTTCACCAGTCATCCCACTAATGTTCTTTTTTTGGGTCCAGAATCTGACCTATGATTAGATTATGTTACATTTAGCTTTTATCTCTGCTTTTCTCCTTTAATCAGAAACATTTCCTCAGTCTTTCTGTCCTTTGTGACCTTGAACTTTAAAGAGTTTGGACCAGTTATTTTGTAAAAGTTTCTTCACCTTGGGTTGGACTGATGTTTCCTTGTGACTCTTTTCAGGCTACACTCTACACTCTTTCAGCAGGAAAATCACAGAAGTGATCTTGCGTCCTTCTCAGTGCACTTTGATATTTAGGAGGCATTAGGAGGCATTTGATGTTGATATCTCATTACTGATGTTGTTAACTTTGATCCCTTGGTTAAGGTGGTGTCTGCTAGATATCTCCACTATCCATTCAGTTCAGTCGCTCAGTCGTGTCCAACTCTTTGTGACCCAAGGATTGCAGCACACCAGACTTCCCTGTGCATCACCAACTCCCGGAGCTTGCTCAAGTTCATGTCTATAGAGTTGGTGATGCCATCCAACCATCTCATCCTCTGTCATCCCCTTCTCCTCCTGCCTTCAATCTTTCCCAGCATCAGGGTCTTTTTTAATGAGTCAGTTCTTCACATCAGGTGGCCAAAGTATTGGAGTTTCAGCTTCAGCATCAGTCCTTCCAATGAACACTCAGGACTGATTTTCTTTAGGATGGACTGGTTGGATCTCCTTGCAGTCCAAAGGACTTCACTATAACTAATAAGTATTCTCCGTTTTAATTAATAATTATTCTGTGGGGAGATACTTTGAGACTTTGTAAAAATCCTGTTTCTCACCTTACTGTCCCCTACTAATTTTAACTGATAATTCTTGCCTTAAACAACTACAGAAATATTTTGTTTTATTGCACTTCATCTTATCGCACTTTGTAGATATTGTGTTTTTTACAACTTGAAGTTTTGTGGCCACCCTGTGTTAAACAAGTCTATTGGTGCATTTTCCCAATAGCATTTGCTCACTTTGTGTCTTTGTATCACATTTTGGTTATCCTTGGAAAGTTTCAAAGTTTTTGCTATTATTATATTTCTTAAGGTGATTTGTGATCATTGATCTTTGATGTTATTATTATGACTTGCTGAAGCCTCAGATGATGGTTAGCATTTCCTAGCAGTGAAATATTTTTTAACTAAGGCATACCCACCACCCTAAGGGCAGAAAGTGAAGAGGAACTAAAGAGCCTCTTGATTAAGGTGAAAGAGGAGAGTGAAAAAGTTGGCTTAAAACTCAACTTTTGAAAAACTAAGATCATGGCTTTTGGTTCCATCACTTCATGGCAAATAGATGGGGAAAAAATGGAAGCAGTGACAGATTTTATTTTCTGGGGCTCCAAAATCACTGCAGATGGTGACTGCAGCAATGAAATTAAAAGATGTTTGCTCCTTGGAGGGAAAGCTATGACAAACCTAGATAGCGTGTTAAAAAGCAGAGACATCACTTTGCTGACAAAGGTTTATATAGACAAAGCTATCACTTTTCCAGTACTCATATATGGATGTGAGAGTTGGACTATACAGAAGGCTGAGCATGGAAGAATTGATGCTTTCAAAGTGTGATGTTGGAGAAGACTCCTGAGAGTCCCTTGAACACCAATGAGATCAAACCAATCAATCCCAAGGAAATTAATCCTGAGTATTCCTTGGAAGAACTGATGCTGAAGCTGAAGCTCCAATACTTTGGCCACCTGATGCAAACAGCCTTCTCATTGGAAGAGATCTTGGTGCTGGGAAAGACTGAAGGCAGGAGGAGAAGGGGGAGACAGAATGAGGTGTTGGATGGCATCACCGACTCAATGGACATGAGTTTGAGCCAACTCTGGGAGTTGGTGATGGACAGGGAGGCCTGGCATGCTGCAGTCCATGGGGTTACAAGAGTTGGACATCAATGAGCTACTGAACAACAAAAACAAAAACCCCAGTGGCGTTAGCAGTAAAGAATACACCTGCCAATGCAGGAAATACAAGAGGCATGGATTTGATCCCTGGGTTGGGAAGATGCCCTGCAGTAGAAAGTGGCAACCCACTCCAATATTCTTGCCAGGAAGATTCCATGGACAGAGGAGCCTGGTGGGCTACAGTCCATGGAGCTGCACAGAGTAGGACACGACTGAGCACACGCGTGCTTTTTAGTTGTAAGGCTGGTGCACACTTAATAGGCTGTGGTATAGTGTAAATGCTAGTTTTATATGCACTGGGAAACCAAAAAAATTTGTGTGACTTGTTTTATTGTAATAGTCATCCAACTGTGGAAGTTTGGAACTGAACTCCCATTGTCTCTGAGGTCTCCCTGTATTCGGTTTGTATGAGAAAGAAGCAAGTTTACTCTAGAGAAGATTCAATATTAACATGAAATCCAAAATTTCCTTTTCTTGAGCTTTAGATTGTTGTTCATGATTACTCATTCATTGCCTCACTGAATCCCTTTCTCTCACTATTTACCCAAAGTTATAAATGCCATGACCATGTGACAGTTAAGAATGTGAGCACATAGTAAATGAACTTGAAAGACAGGCGTGGTAATTTCTGAGGCTTCTTACTGGATTTCAAGTACTTAAAAACAGAAAAAGGTGCTAAGTGGGTTCTTTTGTGCACAAATGTATTTCAGTTACTCCTATGAGTAGAGAAGAGCATAATCATTTATATATTCAAGGTCAAAACACCTAATAAATATACACCATACTGAAATAAACCTTCTGGGTTACACACGTGTCAAAAACAAAAGCTTCATGCCACACTCTAATACCCATTGAAGTGAGCTGGACTCTCAGGGAGAGAGAAGAAAGGTTGTGATGGGGAATTTCTGGTGTTAACATTTGATCGCCAACTTTAATTATTTTTGTACCGCAATTCTAGGTGTATGGAAGTAAGCAGATAAGTAAAACTGCCTCAGAATTTCACTCGCTACTTTAGAAGGGGCTGTAAGTCTCAGATATACCTGGGCGTCCACCAAAGAAAGGTCTTATATATTGGTCCTTGGAATGACTGTGGCCAGCTGGTGAAAAGACCCCCACTCCCAGGCAATCAATCCCCCAAAATGTGCATGAGAATTGACTTCTCACAAGACTAGTATTTTTCAGGGCTGACTCCTTTAAAAGTATGAAAGGAAATTGTTAGTCAGTCAGTTGTGTCTGAGTCTTTGCGACCCCATGGACTGTAGCCCACCAGGCTCCTCTGTCCATGGAATTCTCCAGGCAAGAATACTAGAGTGGGTTGCCATTTCCTTCTCCAGGGGCTCTTCCCGACCCAGGGATCTAACTCATGTCTCCTGCACTGCAGGCGAATTCTTCACTGTCTAATGTTGGTATAGGAGGGTTCACTTTTCTTTTCCAAATAACAAGACAACTTGCTAAGCCTACCAAGTTTCTTACATTTCGCCTTCACTTTCCAGAGGCCACCCTTGATTATAAGTGCCCCATCCTTGCAGAACTCGAGTGCTGGAAGTGTAACACCTCCATCACTTCTCACTAGTTTTCACTGTTAAAATTCTTTCCTGATGTCTGTTTGAGGATCTGCTTCCATTAAAAACCCAATCTTTTAAAATCCAGCTGTAATAGTCGACACCAAAGCTTGTTTCTTGACCTGCCCTTCCCAACACTGTAATAAGAACTTTGGATGAATTTTTAAAGTATGTTTATTAAGCGTATTGTGGACACAAGACTGAGAGAGAGCACAATTTCCAGAGGACAGACTTAGGCCAGTCGTAAGATCGGATTAAAACCCCAAAGGTCATGACTGCTGCGTCTGGGCCAAATGTAACAAGCTGAAATAAAAAGGGCTATGTGTGAGATTGTTAGTTTGGGTCAGAAAATATCTGCTGGCATAAATACAGATCAAAGAAGAAGCAAATGGGCAAAACCAAAATGAAACAAAACCTAACTTGGTAGAGTTTTCACTGCAGATAAACCCACACTAGAAATGTGGAGTGGCTGAAAACGTACCTTTCCAATCCATTCCTGTGGAGTCCTTGAAAGCAGAATCTAGTGGCCTGGTAACGAAGACCTTGACCAAATTTTTGGAGGCCCTTAGGTTCAGCGCTAGTGACCTGATGCGGAGGATGGCAGCTTCTGAATTCTTGAGCAAACCCACTGGGCAGATGTTTGCTCAGTCAGAAGAGCTGTGTGATTTTCCATTAAGTTTGATTTTATACTAAGCTTCAAACCTTGTTGCCTCCTTTTTCAGACAATCTTTCAGAAACAAATGAATTTTTTAAATAAAACATTAGCAACAACCAAAAAAAAAAAAAAAAAAAGGGAGTGGGGAGGAGGAAGAGAGAAACAAAAATGTCAAAGAAAATTCTGAAAACAAGTGACCAATTTGTCCTAAGAACAATAGTTTATGCATATGGAAATTAAGGTTGTGTTATGGAAAAACATCACAAATGTTTCAAGTATAAGAGATGTTAATTGGAAAAAAAAAAAGAAATGTAATTGGCTTGCACTGAAGTAGAGGGGAGGCAGATGCAGTCCTGTTTGTCAATTTTACATTTGTAAATATTCTTTAGCTTTGTCATCCCCTGCGATCAGTGATCAGTGCCAAAGAAACAGTACTTACTTTGGAGAAAAGCAGAAGCTGAGTGTAAAGTAGATCTGTGGGCTGTTTTCTTTGATTGCTTGTTTTTACGTTTTGCCTACCTTTTACTCTTGTCCCAGGTGCATAAAATGTTCAACTATGAGAACAAAGAATGAGAAAGAAATGAAAGAATTGTGAGTTTCAGACATAGCAAACAAACACGGTTATGAAAGGGGAAAAGGTGGAGAAGGATAAATTGGTAGTTGGAATTAACAGATACACACGATTGTACACAAAATACATAAAAAATAAGGACCTGCTGTATAGTACAGGGAGCTATATTCAGTATCTTGTAGAAACCTTTAATGGAAGAGATTCTGAAAAAAAATACATATATTCAGTTATTACATATATTTATGTATATACTCAGTTTAATTGTATATATTCAGTTATATATATGTGTGTGTATGTACACACAGATGAATCATTTTGCTGAACACCTGAAACTATAGTACAACATTGTAATTCAACTATACTTCAATTTTAAAAATCAATAAAAAAGAAGCAATTGTAGAAATTAAAAAAAAGAAAAAGAAATGTGAGTGGATAGAATACTAGGAGAGTTTCCTGCAGGACATGAAGGGAGTCCATATCCTGGATCCCGAGCCCAATTCTCTCTGATTTTGTTTCTTGGTCTACACCCCAGCTTTCAGTGAGGCCATCTAAGGTGGCCCATGCAAGCTTGGAAAAGCAAATCAGTTCTGAAGATGAACTGGCGACACAATAGGTAACAGAGGAGTAACCCCTAAGAAGGAAGCTTCCAGTGAGCAAGCAGATCCAGACATCTGCCAGTGAGGTGTCTAACCAGGAGGTTGCCTATTTTCTGGTGACTTTTGATTCTGGTCTGAAGGGCTAATGTGGTGTCAGGGCTTTAGCTTTGCTTTGTCCCAGTTTCTGCAAGAAGTGAAGCTGTGAAGCCACTTAGAACCAGCACATAAACTGCTTCTAAATGATCAGAAACCTCTGGAGTTCTCCGCTTCAGTTCACTGGATGCCTTTAAGCAACAGAGATTTAAAAGTCCTGAGATTATAGGACCATAAAAATACACATTTACATGTGGTCACATGCAAGGTTTAAGCCTGGGAGTGAACCACAAAGGGAATGCTTTCTACCAGCACCAAAATTCAAGTTCAGTTAATGACACAGCAGCTCCAAGAGGAACACGAGGAAAACACCTGAACTGGGGGCCCTTCTGAGCCCTGGGTGTGGGTTCTGGCCCTGCAAGTCTGCACGGCTGTTCCTCCCTGCTCTCCTTCTGGGGCCTTCTGCAGCCACATAAAATGCAGCTAGTAAAACAGGTTTCATGGGAGGGAGACTTGGGAGTGTCCGAATTTCCTTCTTCTTCTTTTTTTTTTTGCTAAACAATTAAGCAACGAAAACAGTCTGGGAAAATAGAAGACATTTCAGAGCTGGCCATGCATTCTGCACATGCCAAGGAGGGGGATTTCTGTAGCCTTTTGACTCCTAATCCTGTATTTACTTGGTGGCTAACTTGAATTAATTTATTTAGTTTTGGGGACTGTGGGCTTTCTTTCCATCTGTGAAGTGTCTCTTCTCTCTCCTCACCCCGAAGAATGGCAGGCTTAACTCAGATGGTAGCTTGGGGATCTCCTGTTACTGGGTTAGAAGAAATGATCTTAGTTTAACGAGCACATTATTCAGTGAATTTTAAATGGAAAGATAGTTTAGTGCTCTCTGCGGGCCTCATGTAGGATACCTAAGAGGGAAAGACACATGAGGGGACAATCATGGAAAGCGGGGAAAATGGACATGGGGTTAATACAAGGGAGGCCATTGAGAGGACTGCAGTCTTATCCATATCTGGGGACTTGACAAAGATTTCTTGCTGAAATATTAACTGAGGCCCATGGAGTAAGAGGGAGTCCATAAAGTAACAAGGGGAAGGAAGCACTTTCCAGGAAAAGGGACAGTCTGATTAGGGGTGACTGCTCGTGTGTACAAAGGAATCAAAGTGTTGACCATGGCTGGTGCTGTCAGGAGTTTGGGGTCTCACTGCCAAGAGCAAGAGAGCAAGGTATTCTCCCTGCCTGGGAAGTACTGGGGCTGGGTGATGGGGGGACTTCTGCTTCTCCTGATGTCAGCCATTAGCAGGCATCCCCATCATACCCCAGGAGGCTGCATGAACCAACCCATTATGCCTCTATCGACCATGCATTATCCAGGCTTTCTGAAATATCTGTTTTGTTTCTTTAAATTGTGGGACTTCCCTGGCAGTCCAGTGGTTAAGACTCCACACTTCCACTGCAGGGGGTGCAGGTTCAATCCCTGACTGGGGAACTAGAATCCTGCATGCCACATGGTGTGGCCAAAAAATGAAAAAACTTGTACCCACTTGGGGATTAATACATCGTTGGAAGAAATAAACTTAGATCCAAGTTGAAGAGGAAAGGGGGCTCATTTGTTCTGTTATGTTGGGATTGGGGGAATAATTGGTATCTACCTAATTTTTGCCTTCTGAGCTAGTCTTAGAGAGCTACTGCCAAGGAAATCTATGAAAATATTCATAGATTAGGACACACTAAAGGGCAGAGAAAAACATCTAGCAGTTCATGTTCCTTGACCTCTCAGAAGCCCATTATGGAGGCTTTTAGGTTATAAAGGGTCATTTTCCTTCTCAACACATTTCCCTTAAGGCGTAAATGTTTGGTAATGTGCTCATTAAACATTAACGCCTCAAACAACCACAAACACCCTTTTTGGTACAGCGAAGAGGTTAGAACTATGGAATCTAAAGCACCAGTCGGCAGGGGTACGTTCTGGGGAGGGGAGAGGAGAAGAGAGGCCCAGATAGAAGGAACGCCCAGCATTGGAGGGAGCAGAGCAGGGTTCATGGAGGACCTTGTGAATTACATGTTGTGTGACTCTGAACTTTCTGGATTTGAGATAACTCAACTGAAATTCTATCACCTCGACTAGCTTTGCTTATAGTGGTGCTTCCTAAGTCCCACTTGACTTCGCATTCCACAATGTCTTGCTCTAGGTGAATGATCACACCATCGTGATTATCTGGGTTGTGAAGATCTTTTTTGTATAGCTCTTCTGTGTATTCTTGCCACCTCTTCTTAATATCCTCTGCTTCTGTTAGGTCCACACCATTTCTGTCCTTTATTGAGCCCATCTTTGCATGAAATGTTCCCTTGGTATCTCTAATTTTCTTGAAGAGATCTCTAGTCTTTTCCATTCTTTTGTTTTCCTCTATTTCTTTGCATTGATCACTGAGGAAGGCTTTCTTATCTCTCCTTGCTATTCTTTGGAACTCTGCATTCAAATGGGTATATCTTTCCTTTTCTCCTTTGCTTTTCACTTCTCTCCTTTTCACAGCTATTTGTAAGGCCTCCTCAGACAGTCATTTTGCTTTTTTTGCATTTCTTTTTCTTGGGGATGGTCTTGATCCCTGTCTCCTGTGCAATGTCACAAACCTCCATCCATCGTTCATCAGGCACTCTGTCTTTCAGATCTAGTCACTTAAATCTATTTCTCACTTCCACTGTATAGTCATAAGGGATTTGATTTAGGTCATACCTGAATGGTCTAGTGGTTTTCCCTACTTTCTTCAATTTCAGTCTGGATTTGGCAATAAGGAATTCATAATCTGAACCACAGTCAGCTCCCAGTCTTATTTTTGCTGACTGTATAGAACTTCTCCATCTTTGGCTGCAAAGGATATAATCAATCTGATTTCGGTGTTGACCATCTGCTAATGTCCATGTGTAGAGTCTTCTCTTGTGTTGTTGGAAGAGGGTGTTTTCTATGACCAGTGTGATCTCTTGGCAAAACTCTATTAGCCTTTGCCCTGCTTCATTCTGTCCTCCAAGGGAAAATCTGCTTGTTACTCCATGTGTTTCTTGATTTCCCACTTTTGCATTCCAGTCTCCTATATTGAAAAGGACATCTTTTTTGGGTGTTAGTTCTAAAAGGTCTTGTAGGTCTTCATATAACTTATCAACTTCAGCTTCTTCAGTGTTACTGGTTGGGCATTGGCTTGGATTATCGTGATATTGAATGGTTTGCCTTGGAAACAAACAGAGATCACCCAAGTACTGCATTTCAGACTCTTTTGTTGACTGTGATGGCTACTCCATTCCTTCTAAGGGATTCCTGCCCACAGTAGTAGATATAATGGTCATCTGAGTTAAATTCACCCATTCCAGTCCATTTTAGTTCACTGAGTCCTAAAATGTCAATGTTCACTCTCGCCATCTCCTGTTTGACCACTTCCAATTTGCCTTGATTCATGGACCTAACATTCCAGATTCCTATGCAGTATTGCTCTTTACAGCATCAGACCTTGCTTCTATCACCAGTCACATCCACAACTGGGTGTTGTTTTGCTTTGGTTCTATCTCTTCATTCTTTCTGGAGTTATTTCTCCACTGATCTCCAGTAGCATATTGGGCACCTACTGACCTGGGGAGTTCATCTTTCAGTGTCCTATCTTTTTACCTTTTCATACTGTTCATGGAGTTCCCAGGGCAAGAATACTGAAGTGGTTTACCATTGCCTTCTCCAGTGAACCACACTTTGTCAAATTTGGAAAACTCAGCAGTGGCCACAGGACTGGAAAAGGTCAGTTTTCATTCCAACCCCAAAGAACGCTCAAACTACCGCACAATTGCACTCATCTCACGTGCTAGTAAAGCAATGCTCAAAATTCTCCAAGCCAGGCTTCAGCAATACATGAACTGTGAACTTCCAGATGTTCAAGCTGGTTTTAGAAAAGGCAGAGGAACCAGAGATCAAGTTGCCAACATCCGTTGGGATCACTGATAAAGCAATAGAGTTTCAGAAAAACATCTATTTCTGCTTTTTGATTATGCCAAAGCCTTTGACTGTGTGGACCACAACAAACTGGTGAAAATTCTGAAGGAGATGGGAATACCAGACCACCTGACCTGCCTCCTGAGAAACCTGTATGCAGGTCAGGGAGCAACAGTTAGAACTGGACATGGAACAACAGTCTGGTTCCAACTTGGGAAAGGAGTACATCAAGGCTGTATATTGTCACTTTGCTTATTAAACTTATATCCAGAGTACATCATGAGAAATGCTGGGCTGGATGAAGCACAAGCTGGGATCAAGATTGCCAGGAGAAATATCAATAACCTCAGATATGGAGATGATGCCACCCTTATGGCAGAAAGCGAAGAAGAACTAAAGAGCCTCTTGATGAAAGTGAAAGAGGAGAGTGAAAAAGTTGGCTTAAAGCTCAACATTCAGAAAACTAAGATCATGGCATCTGGTCCCATCACTTCATGGCAAACAGATGGGGAAACAGTGGAAACAGTGGCTGACTTTATTTTTTTGGGCTCCAAAATCACTGCAGCCATGAAATTAAAAGAGACTTACTTCTTGGAAGGAAAGTTATGACCAACCTAGACAGAATATTAAAAAGCAAGACATTACTTTGTCAACAAAGATCCATCTAGTCAAGGCTATGGTTTTTCCAGTATTCATGTATGGATGTGAGAGTTGGACTGTGAAGAAAGCTGAGCACTGAAGAATTGATGCTTTTGAACTGTGATGCTGGAGAAGACTCTTGAGAGTCCCTTGGACTGCAAGGAGATCCAACCAGTCCATCCTAAAGGATCAGTCCTGAGTGTCCATTGGAAGGACTGATGTTGAAGCTGAAACTCCAATACTTTGGCCACCTGATATGAAGAGCTGATTCATTTGAAAAAACCCTGATGCTAGGAAAGATTGAGGGCAGGAGGAGAAGGGGATGACAGAGGATGAGATGGCTGGATGGCATCACTGACTCAGTGTACATGAGTTTGAGTAAACTCCGCAAGTTGGTGATGGACAGGGAGGCCTGGCGTGCTGCGGTTCATGGGGTAGCAAAGAGTCAGACACGACTGAGTGACTGAACTGAGCTTTCTGGGGATCAAGTCAAATTAAAACAAATAATGCGTGTAATGTGTTTAGCACACTGTTGAGCAGGTAAAGGGGACTCAGAAAGTATGGGCTGTTATTGTGAACTATGAAGTACCTATTGTGTGGTTAAGGACATCCAGTGGAATAACTGCAACTCCCTTGGGTTGCTGTTTGGGGTGGGGATGTATATTGCACCAGAGTTGTCATGGGGTGCCCCATGAAGGAAGTCCATTTCCTGCTTGTCTCCAAGGTCAGATGGCAGGACACGGAACACAGGGACCAGAGGAGTGAGAGCTCCTGCAATTCTTGTTACGGGTGTAAGTCCATATTGACTTAGGGGCAGCCCTGACCTGAGTACTGCAGAAAGTGCTGGTGTGAAGCTAGCTGAGCAGCAACCCTTCAGCTTATTGCTGTTGCAGGACTTGTTTCTTTCCTGGTCTTTCATGGAATGCTCCAGAACACTTATGAACTGAAAAGGCTGTACAGAATCATACTCACAGACTTAGAGATTGAGCTTATGGTTACCAGGGAGGAAGGGTAGAGGGGAGGGATAGTTAGGAAGTTTGGGCTTGATGTGTGTGTGTGTATGTGTGTGTGAGTCACTCAGTCATTTCTGACCCCATGGACTGTAGCCTGCCAGGTTCCTTTGCCTGTGGAATTCTCCAGGGAAGAATATTGAAGTGGTTAGCCATTCCCTTCTCCAGGGGATCTCCCCAACCCAGGGATCAAACCTGAGTCTCCTGCATTACAGGTAGATTCTTTAAAGTCTGAGCCACAAGGGAAGCTCATGGCCATGTACACACTCCTATATTTAAAATGTACAACCAGCAAAATCCTACTGTATAGCACAGAGCACTCTCCTCAATGTTTTGTGGCAGCCTGGATGTGAGGGGATTTGTACACATGTATATGTATTTCTGAACCCCTTCACTGTTCATCTGAAACTATCACAATATTGTTAATTGGCTATATTCCAATATAAAATAAAAAAGTGAAAAAAAAGTTAAAATATGAAAAAAGGCTGTACAAATGCATGGTATTACTATTACCGTGTATTAGCTTATAGACAGGGCATGCTGGGCAGAACCCAAACTCCTCTGTCCCTTTTCCTTCCCATTTTGAAGCATATATTTATGTTTACTCACTGCTACTGGATCTGGAGCACAGACTTATAGCTATCCTATCTCTTCTTTGCCGATATCCAAAATTTCATGAAGGCTATCCTGGGAGACCTAAGCAGTTGTGGGAAGAAAATGTAAGTCAGAAGTCAAAGTGGGAGATGATGGAAAATCAGGATCTGTTACAGAAATGTAAATTAAGCATACCATGGAGGGGGGAGCTGAATCACAGAACATGAAAGTGAAGCCCACGTGCATTTGATCATGCTGATGCTGTCCAGTGGCTTATGACATGTCCATGGTCCTCATGTTTCCCGTGGGGTCTGTGATGCTCCCTCAATGCACACTCCTTGTATTCACTTTTTGTCTTGTATTCTTGTGGCTGAATATTTTGTGTATGTGGAATGGGGATAATAATCTGAAGAGGCATCACCAGATGGTGAAAATGAAGAAGATGGAAGATCTTGACTGTTGGTAGGTATGTGGGGTGCTGCCAGTAGGAGTCGAAATTGACCCAATCCTTGGGAAAATGCTTGGAATTCTTACTAATGCTGAATATAAACGTCTCCAAGGCTCCGCAAGTCTAATTTTTGCTATGTACTCCACAGAAATGTGTGAACTAGTTAGTAAAAGACGTGCAGTAGAATGTTCAAATATGCTCAAACTGGAGTTACCCAAATGTCTATCAGCAATACAACAGATGGATAAATTGTGCCATGTTCCTAAAGTGGGGTGCTCTACAGTACTGAGTATGAGAGATCTAATCTTAATTTACATCCATTAATTATAGATAAACCAAACCAAAAATTAGAGGTAAATGTTGAACAAAAGAAGCCAGTTACAAAAAAGAACACACTGTATGATTTTAGTTATATGAAGTATTAAAAACAGGCACCACTAATCTGTGCTATTTAGAAGTCAGGATGGTGGTCACCCTTGGGAGATTAGTGACCAGAAGAACGTATGACCAGAGGCTTCTTGTGTGGGTGACTCGTGTTCTGTTCCTTACTCTGGGTGTTTATTGTTTGCAAAAGCGTGTTCAGTTTGTGAAAATTCACTGAATTTTATGCTAAAGTATATTTTCAGTATATTTCCAGTGTTACGTTTCAATATGTTTTTAAAATGTTGGCAAGAGGTCAGAATGGCTGCTATCCAAAAATCTACAAGCAATAAATGCTGGAGAGGGTGTGGAGAAAAGGGAACCCTCTTACACTGTTGGTGGGAATGCTAACTAGTACAGCCAATATGGAGAATAGTGTGGAGATTCCTTAAAAAATTGGAAATAGAACTGCCATATGACCCAGCAATCCCACTCCTGGGCATACACATCGAGGAAACCAGATCTGAAAGAGACACGTGTACCCCAATGTTCATAGCAGTACTGTTTATAACAGCCAGGACATGGAAGCAACCTAGATGCCCATCAGCAGACAAAGGGATAAGAAAGCTGTGGTTCAGTTCAGTTCAGTTCAGTTGCTCAGTCGTGTTTGACTCTTTGCGATCCCATGAATCGCAGCACGCCAGGCCTCCCTGTCCATCACCAACTCCCGGAGTCTACACAAACCCATGCCCATTGAGTCGGTGATGCCATCCAGCCATCTCATCCTCTGTCATCCCCTTCTCCTCCTGCCCCCAATCCCTCCCTGCATCAGGGTCTTTTCCAATGAGTCAACTGTTCGCATGAGGTGGCCAAAATATTGGAGTTTGAGCTGCAGCATCAGTCCTTCCAATGAACACCAAGGGCTGATCTCCTTTAGGATGGACTGGTTTCTGCTTGCCGTCCAAGGGACTCTCAGGAGTCTTCTCCAACACCATAGTTCAAAAGCATCAATTTTTCTTTACATATACACAATGGAATATTACTCAGCCATTAAAAAGAATACAGTTGAATCAGTTCTAATGAGCTGGATGAAACTGCAGCCCATTATACAGAGTGAAGTAAGCCAGAAAGATAAACACCAATACAGTATACTAACGCATATATGTGGAATTTAGAAATATGGTAACAATAACCCTATATGCAGGACAGAAAAAGAGACACAGATGTATAGAACATACTTTTGGACTCAATGGGAGAAGGTGAGGGTGGGATGATCTGTGAGAACAGCATCAAAACATGTGTATTAGCAAGTGTGAAACAGACCACCAGTCCAGGTTCGATGCATGAGACAAGTGCTCGGGGCTGGTGCACTGGGATGGGGAGGGAGGTGGGAAGGGGGATCGGGATGAGGAACACATGCAAATCCATGGCCGACTCATGTCAACATATGGCAAAAACCACTACAATATTGTAAAATAATTAGCCTCCAACTAATAAAAATAAATGAAAAAAATAAAATAAAATGTTGGCAAGATTAAGTTAATTATTTTTGCTACATTTACCTTGCCACTCTAGACAGAATTAGAAATTTTTGTGTCACCAAGCTGGCCAGCTAAGTCAACCAGCTACAGACAATTCCTGCAGTCCTTAAATTTATACAATATTTCAAACAGAATAGATGATAGACTCAGGATGATAGAGTCAATGTCTTCATCTAAAAGCTGAGGCTATGGGAGGGAGCTTTGTTAAATTTTAAAATGCTAATCCAATGCAGCTATAGATGGGATTTCATAAAGTAGCAAAAACTCTATAAATTATTAGAGCGATACTGTAAGAAAAACATATCTACAAAGCAAACATGCATTTATCAAATCATTTTGAACCCCAAATTTCATGTGACTCTCTTAATAAAGAGCAGGGAAAATTGACAACATAAATCTTCAAAATCTGAGGCTAGAAATATTACCCTCATTGGGCTATTGCAAGTAGTAAACAAGATCTTGCATATAGTAAGGTTCCTGACAGTGGCAGGCACTCAGAGCACTGGTAGTCCTAAACCCCTGATTGAACTTGAAATCAGGGAAAGGAAGAAAAATGAACAATTACTAAGCAAGCTTTATGTGTCAAGTGTTACTCGTAAATTCATAAGCGGCTGTATAAGTCATCTTACTTAATCCTGTAGGGTAAAAGTGGCTTTCCACATTGTCCAGATAAGGTCAATGTGGTTCAGAGAGCCAGATAGGCGATATCACAGAACCATAGGCAATACAGTGATATTTGAAGTCAGGCTTGCTTCCTTCCAAAGCTGATTTCACAAGAGCCCTCCACCTCCCAATTAGGTAGGAAGCTAACCAAGCTGTAGTCTAATTTTTCTAAACATAGCGGTTTCCTCCGGAAGTAGGAATCATCTGCCCAGCTGGTTTCCAGAGTACCATTTTCCTTGCTGAGTTGACTTAGCAGTAAAATACTTTTCGAATAAAGTGGGCAGAGGGATCCAGAGGACAGCAGGGAAGTCTCAGAGGACCTTGTGATTGGGGCTTGCACTGTGGGAGTTGTTATGCTTCGCAGTAATTACATATTGAATAAATAATTCCAATTTCCACAGAGTGGGATGTCTGGACCCTCTGACTTTTACTTCTTATTGACTTATTTTATCTGGTTTATCAGTTTAACAACTAAAACACACTTTCCTCTTGGTCAAGAGTTTCCCAGGAGTATATGAGAAAAAGTGGTAGATACAAATTTGTTAATATCCACTTTCACCTCTGCTCAAAGAAAAATAATAAGAAGTCCAGGTATGGGCCAAAAACAACTTTTACTGAAATAGATCTGGAAGCTCAACTCTGGTCCTTGCAACCAAGATATAGTGTGGACTGTTTTCTTTGCGAATTAGAACTTTGCCAATGTCTGTTGGCCTGATGCCTCTGACAGCTACACAGAGAAAGGCATGGGAAGGTGACATGGCAGAGGAACACATACCTGTGATTCCAAGCACCATTTTGTTGTTATTTAGTTGCTCAGTCATGTCTGACTGCTTGCACCCCCGTGGATTGTAGCCCACTAGGCTTCTCTACCTATGGGATCCTCCAGACAAGAATACTGGAATGGGTTTCCATACCCTTCTCCAGGTGATCTTCCCAACTCAGGGATCAAATCTGTGTCTCCTGCATTGACAGTCTGATTCTTTACCACTGAGCCACGTGGGAAGCCCAATCATCATTTTAGACCCCTGTAAGATACCTGCTCTTTTAATTTAGAAAGAGAAAATCAACATCACGGAGGTCAAGAAACTTACTTACTGCTGCATAAATATTAAATGATAGAATCAAAATGTCAGTCTATCTTATGGATTGGCAAGTTTACTCTGCAAAGGGCCAGTTAGCAAATGTTTCAGCTTTCTGGGCTATACAGTCTCTGTTACAACAACTCAATTCTTCTGTTGTAGTGAGGGTAGTCATTGACAGTCTGTGAGGAAGTAGGTGTGCCTGTATTCCAATACAACTTTATTTATGGTTGTTCAAATTTGAATCTCATAAATTTCTTGTGTGTCTCCAACTCATACATGTTCTTGAATTTTTTAAATTATTTAAAAATGTAGAGACCATTTTTGGCTTGCAGGTGTACACAAACAGGCGGCTCACATGCCATAGCTTATTGACCACTGTTTTTTTTTTTTTTTTTCCCCCCTGATCCCAAAGCTCAGGCAAGCTATTTTGACTTAGCAACTGGTTTTATCTTAAGTTCCTTGGAATCAGAACCTCCCTGCCAAGCAAGACTTGGCTTTATGTTCAACGTACGTTGACTTTCGAAAGGAGACCTTTGGCACACAGTAGAGGATGATGAGGCTTCCCTCATGGCTCAGACAGCAAAGAATCTGCCTGCAATGCAGGAGACCCAGGTTCGATCCCTGGGTTAAGAAGATCCCTTGGAGAAGGAAATGGCAAGCCACTCCAGTTTTCTTGCCTGGAGAACCCCATGGATAGAGGAGCCTGGTGGGCTACAGTCCATGAGGTTGCAAAGAGGCAGACATGACGGAGTAACTAACAACCACAGGTATAGGTATAGAGGGATGGTGAGTAATGTGTGTGTGTGTGTGTGAGAGAGAGAGAGAGAGAGACAGAGAGATGGAGAGAGAGAGGAAGGAAGCACAAAGAACATACAGCAAAAAAAAAAAAAAAAAATCAGTTTTTTTCTTCATATCAACTGACAGATATTGATACTCCCCTTTTCAAAATCTAGGATGTCTTGCTATCTGTTTTCTAAAATAGGAGGGGAATTATAAAGTATTGTCAGCATGAAGATTGATTTTATTATAATGAATAGGCAGAACTGTTTGGTTTCTGGTGGATGAAATTCAATGGATGTCTCGCTTGGAATTTGTGAATCTTAACACTGGATCATGAAAAGTCACGGGGCTTTGCAGGTGTTGTCTGACCGAGGCTTATGGATGGTATCTGCTGGGGTCCTCCGTGTTAACCACTGCTTCCTTAGGTTCTGGGGATGTCAATTCATGGATCCCGGAGGCAGAGCTGTGTTCATGACTGAACCAAGAGGAATCTTGGCACAGGTTCATCCAGGACAGGCAGCTCCCACTGGAGGACTGTGCATGAAGACAGGGCAGGAATAATTGGCATTGTGAAATGTTCAACTGGTAGGAATCCTTAGGCAAACCTAGCTTGTGAGAAAATGGGCATCTAGATGTTAGCCAATTTGTGCTGAAGCCAAGGCTGATATTTGCACAGATATTGATTTTTTTTTTCTCTATTTAGAATTGAGGTTAGTTTAAGATGCTCAAAAAGCCTTAAGCTTGGTTTCCCCATAGAGATTTCAAAATAACAATATCAAGTCATGCAGTAAGTGAAGGAAGCCCCAAAGAGTTCTAATTTCCCCCACTATGACTATTTGTGATGCTTTATAAAATGGCAAAAATCAAATTCAAAGGGAGAATAGTTTTTTTCTACTTTGTAGCGCTTTAAGCAGTCGATGGTTGGCCGAGTCCTTCCCCAAAGCCTCTTGATTCATTTTTAGTGACATTGCTAGGGAACTCCCACAATATCTTGTGGGGCTATGGAAACCATGTGTAAGCCTCTAGTGTATCATGTACATCAGAGGAGACCTATCGTGTGGAAACGTCCTGTTCCAAAAGTTCCTTGGAACTTTGGATGCATTTTTCTTATAAAGCCATGTTCCAAAGGATGGTTATCTCCCTAGGCCATCAGAAAAGCCTCCTGGAATCCCTTGTGGCTGAACTGGAATGAGAGAGCTCAGAGGCTGCTGAGGCCCCAACTGCTAAGCCTTGGTGAGGCAGCTCCTTGCTTTGGGAAACCCTAGGGACTCGGCCGTATCCTGTCTTCCTCCTTTTGGGAGCACTTGGCAGCCACTGAGTGGCGAGAGGAGGAGGGCCTGTGGGAGCGGGGGCTGAGAGCAGAGAGCTGAGGTCTCCTCTGGAAACACTCTAGGAAGGCTCCATGTTAAAGGGGAAAGGAGGAGACAGGAAACCTCCATTAAATTGTTTATAAGTTGAATTGTTTCTAAGGCCGGAACTGACAACTGTTTTTACAAAGTAAAAAAGGAGGCAATGAGCTCCACCGCCTTCATTCAGGCATATCCAATGCTTAAGAAGATCAGAGTACAGTTTTCTTTGGACAGGTGGGTTTGAAAAAATTGAATGTTGGGGCAGTGTATAAAGCCTCCCAATCTGAAGATTTTTGGAGGTTACTGCTGATGCCGTTTGAATAGGACTGTGATATTCATGGACTGTGGAGTGGTTCAGATTGCTGCCTAAGCAAACAATTATTTTGTTTTTACTTCTCCAGTTAGACAAGGGAACATGTTTTGCATTCTATCAGCTGGCCTTTTATTGTTTTTCATGTTGGGACAAATGTTCTTTGAGAGGTGGGGTCTTGTTTGAGGAAATGTCAAGCTGTCCAGCTTAGATTTATTGGTGATTGTGGCAGGTGCCAAATGTTGCAAGAAGTTGGTGTATGCATCCATTTTTCTCTCCTTTGGAAGATTTTTCTGGAACCAGGATATGTTCTCTTCAGGCGGAAAGCAAACGTATTGCACTTAAACCAGTGTATGATAGAAAACCTAAAGAAGGCTTGTAGTGGATATATTTACATCATCTGAAAGGCATTTTATGCACCAAGTTCCAAAGCCAGGAAAGGCAGCTAAACAAGGAACAGTCATTTCAGGCACAGGCTTGTGGTGTATGATGTCTGGGTGGGCCAATGAGGCATGATTTATGGGGGTATCGTAAGTCTGGCTGGTTCTGAAATATTTGTCCTCTGATGTCCAGAAATTCCCATCTTTGGCACAGTCCTCAGAGAAGCACTGACTTAGCCCAACTTTCCCACTGTGACCCCCACGAGCAGGTCAAATTCAGTGTGAACCTTTTGGTGGGGAAATCTTTGGAGGCTTATGTTTTATCCTAAAAATTGCTAGGAATTTTCATCCTTTCCATAACATGTTCATGTTTTATTTAACTTAAAAAGGTCACCTACCCTTAAATCTTTGAGTAAAGCAAGCTGATGTTCCAGGAAGATGGGCCACATTCATCCTGCAGCCCTGAACACTCCCAGGGATACTGTCTTGTCTGCTCCAGAGCAGGAAGATCTTGTTTTGAGAAATGAGAATTTCAAGCATTATCCAATTGGTGGTCCAGCCGTTGTCCTTTGAAATGTACAAATCCTGCCGTGGAACAATCATGTGCGAGTTCATTTTTACATGAGGAGGAGATAATTTGTCACAGGAGTTCATTGCCATTTTGGAAAACAGCACCCTGGCCTCTGAGGAATTGGAAACTAGAAAACCTTTGGTGATGAAAAAGGGGGAGGCTTGAAAATAGAAGGGTAAACTTGGGTGGAGAGGTGGGGAATCTGGTTGAAGGAGGAGGTGTGGGGTGGTGGTGAGGGAGAAACAGGAGCAGAAAAAAAGTGTGGAGGTGTAAGTGGCAAATTTTGCCTGAGGTTTTATTTTAAAATGGCTTTTCAACCTTCCGAATCAGTTTCCAACCTCAATTCCTTTCTCTAGCTCTGACTCCAATGCCTGAATTCCAATGGCAGCATCTCCACCTGGAGACCCAAGTCAACAGAGCCTTGATGCTAACTCACCTGTGTGTGACCCCGCCCACCCTCTCCTCTGCTGCTTCTCCGCTTGGTGGTTCCTAGGCAACTCTTTGGATTCATTTCTGACACCACCGACTATGTGTTGCAGACTGGAGCCTGGGAGTCTTCATTTTTTCCTTCTCCCAACCTCTCAGGCACACATCCGATTGATCATGAAATCTAACCAAGCAGCCTCAGAGACAGTCTTTTGTTTTCTGTAGAAACTAGGGTTCCTGCAGGAATCGCTCAAAAGGCTGAGTGGCAGAGAGCTTTATGAAGAGCCCACTCACGGAGCAGGGATGAGGAAGCTGAGAAGGAACAACTGAAAACCAGGGAAAACTGTGGGATGCTATTAACACTCAGGGGAAGAAGGGGCAAGGGCGGCTGGGGAATTCTCACAGGTCCCTTATGTGTGAGCTTGGGGGTCTGGAAGAAGGCCCGCAGAGCCCCAGTTTGAGTTCCCTGAGTCACAGAGCAAATTCCTACTGGCAATCTATTTCACACATTACATACTAGTTATGACTAGTCTTGTGTGCAAATCATAACTGTCTTTGAGTATCTTTCTATTTTAATTTTAAAAGATGATGCATTGTTTTTCTTTTTCTACAAAACTTCCCTACCTTTGCTCACAGTTGGCGTTAAAGGAATCTAACCTGAGATATTTTAGTGTAATCTTTCAGCACTGACTTGCCTTTGAATATGCTATTATTTGTGTTTGGATTCCCCTTTCTTTCTTTTTATAAACATTTGCAATGATAAAGGAAAAAAAAAAAGAGAAGAAAATGTTAAAGCATGCTTCATTACCAATTCCTGCCGCATACCTACATAGGTCATTTCACATGACTGAAATCATAAACATATTGTACTGTGACTTGCTTTTTTTAAAAAACATAATATGATACCTTAATATTCCAGGATATATTTTAGATATACTATAATTACTTAAACATTTCTTTTATTGATGAGTGATTAAGGTGCTGATACTTTTTCCTCTGTGATAGAAAATGCTACAATAACCATGTACATGTCTTTGTACACGTGTTAGTCATCTTGCAGATGAGAGTTTCTGCTTGGATTTTTTTAGTTGTAAGAGAAAACACCCTAGCTAGTTTAAGCAGAAAGCAAAGCTTAGGGTGGCGATGGTGGGTCTGGCCTTAGAATCAGCTGCTGGGGCTCAGGAGGCCCCCCAGGGCCCTGTCCCACCCACTCACACCCAGCTGCTGTTGCCCTCTGTGCCACTCCATTCCCAAGGCCTTCTTTTCAGGGACAAAGTGGCAGCCAGTAATTCTATGCTGTGACGCTCAACACTCTAAGCCCATTGGAAAACAGAGGGCGATTTTCTTTCAGTAATCTTAGGAAGTGTCCCCAGATTGTGTCACTCTGATTCACACACCCATCCCCAAACCAATTCTTGCGTCTGGAGGCATGTAATGCTTTTGTTGGCCAGGCCTAGGAACACACCCCATGGTAACCTGAATTGGAGAAGGGGGGGGGAGATTCCCCAGCGTTGCTCTTGCTCTTGTTTCTAGAACAGGGAAGGAACACTGCCTAGCAGGACAAGGAACCATCATGGACCTTTGCAAATTGAAATATAGGGTTAGAGTATGCATTACAAATTTTTGATAGCTACTGCCAGCTCTCTTGAACTATAGAGTCATACAGCTATAGAGCTGTAGAGCTTGATAGCTCTCTTGAAATTGTATCTCAGTTTATATTCCCAGCACCGGTAGTATCCACAGTCCCTTTAACCACAGTCTTAAGACACTGGATGTCATCAGTATTTTAAATTTTAACTGAACAGAGGGCTAAAAATGCTATATCACTTTTTAAATTTGATTCCTCTGATGCCCAGTGATAGTGAGTACCTTTTCATATGTTGAGCCAATCTTTCCATTTCTTTTTCTGTGAAATCCCTGTGTACATCTTTTGGTCAACATTTTATTAAGTTTCTTTTTTTCTTATTGTTTGTATCAGCTGTTTATGTATTAAGGAATTTAGAAATGTGGGCTTCTTGAGGGTGGAGACTCAAAAAATGAGTGAATGAATGATTGAGAGAGTGAGTGAATAAATGAGTGAGTTAATAGTTTCCTTTTTCCTGTTTGGTACTAGGACCTGCGGGAGAGTGAAATATCGCTTTTCCAAAAGTATATTTTTCTGGAAATTTCTCTATAGGGTTTCTCAGTAAGCTTTTCTGTAGGCTGTGAGGAACAATTGAATCAAGTTAATACGTGGAACATCGTTCTGCTTTCCTTTTCAGAAGTCTCCCTCATATCCTCTTGCCCTCACGCAACCCATGGATAGCGGCACATGACCTACTGTGTGTGGCTCAGTTTTACACACACATCCGCCCGCTTTGGAGCATCAGCCGCTGATCACTGTTGAGACCCGTGCCTGCCACCGGAGTCAGCTAGTACGTTGCCTGGTTAAACATCCATCCAGGATTTCAGAGGGACTTGAAAGTGATTGTTTTTGGCTGGCATCCTGAGTTTGAGGTTTCTTCATGTAGGACTCTGAAAAAAGATTTTGGAAACATCTCTAATCCCAAAGTATGTATTTGGGAGGCTGCCTTCGCCATTACCCACCTAATAATTCAGGCTCCCAGAGCTGTCTCACCCAAGGGCATTCACTGCTTTGGTCGAGTCAAAAGGAACTGATCTGGGAAATGGAGGACCTGGGTTCTAATGCCGTTCTCAATGGGCAAGTTATTCACCACCTGAAGCCCCATTTTCCTTATCTTAAAATACGATGGTTGGAATGGACAATGTCTATGTCCCTGTCCAACTCCAGTATTATGAGTGGGATTCTGAATTCTGCTCTGCCACCAACAGTGTGTCCTCGGAGCTTTGCCCATTACTCATGAGAATGTCAACATCTGGGTAAATAGATATTTTGGGGTCAGCTCTGAGAAACCCCAAAGTACGTACTGCATGTTGATTTTGGCATGTGGACAAGCCTGAGCAGGGCCATGTCAAGCATTTCACCACGAGAGCTGCTGGAGCGAGGGCCCGGGCGGCGGTCTGCGTAGCCGTTGGGGTGATGAGACCAGTGGGGTCCTGTGGCACAGACGAATCTGCAGGAGAGGAGGGGGCAAGGCCCAGGACTGAATCTACGAATCATAAAAAAATCATTAGATCCATGTTGGGAACTGCTTATGACACTGTCTCAAAGCCACATTCTCAGGCAACAGGGAAAGCTGTAAATAGATCCACAGTTATCCAAGCATAGCAGAATAAAACTCCAGGATGCCAAGTCAAACAGGCTCAGCCAACGTTTTGGGTGAAATCGTTGAATATTGCTCAGGCTTTCAGAGTGGGAGGGTCTGTTCAGAAGACTCACGACTGCGGGTCCCTAGGAGACAGCTCCAGGCAGCTTGGCTGACTCTGCCCTCCCAACAGGAGCCAGCCCAGTGAGGAAAAACCAGAGGCAAAGACACTTTCTAAGGGGTGGCCTCATCCCTGGAGGACTTGTAGCTTCACTCTGTTGTTACTCAAGTGAAAAAAATGTAAAAAGCATGGGAGGCTCCCAAGCCTACATGACTGAGATTTATAATAACATGGTGGCATCTTAAAAAACTTTTATTTTAACATAATTTCAAACTCCTAGAAAATTTGCAGTTGGACTGTATACCCTTTACATTCAGTGTTTGATCAATTCTCCCTCCCACCCTTTCTCTCGCTCTCTCTTTTTCTTCTTTCTTCTTTCCTTCTGCCTTCTCGTTCCTTCTTTCTTTCCCTCTTGCTTTTTTTTTGATATTGCTTTCTCTTTCCTTTCTTATACACTTCTATATTCCTCCAGAAAGGCTTGCAGATAACTTGTATAATTAATGACTCTTCACTTTAAATATTTCAGTGCATATTTCCATATTTCCTGAAAATGAGGACACTCTCTTTTATAATCATTGTGCCGTTATCAAAATTAAGAATTAACACTGACACAGGACTCCTATCTAGATCTCACTCAGATCCCCAATTGTCCCAACAGTGTTCTTTACAGTAACAGAAAATCCAGGATCCCACGTTGCCTTTAGTCTGTTTTAATCTGGAAGAGCTCCTTGGTCTTTCTTTGTCTTTCATGGTGTTTTTGATGAACACAGGCCAGTTATTTTGTGGAATGTCCCTCAATTTGGGTCTGTCTGCTGCTGTGGAATTTCCTCTCTGCTCCGTGCACCGCCTCCTGAAACACAAACGCCTGGCTGGGATGTGACTGGCTGCAGGAAGCCGCTGCCCCAGTCCAGCAGTCGAGAGCTCGTGCAAACTCCCCTTTGCCCTGTCTTGGGGGGTTTCCTCGCCATTCTCCTCAATCATGGTTTCTCCTCCTGCAGGCATTGTGGAAAAGTCAGATAATTTGCTCGTTGGAATTTGGACTCACCATATGTTTGCCCACACACACAGTGCTGGGTGTGGCAGATGGGTCTTTGGTTCTAACAGAATTATATGGGAGGAGCATTAAATACCCAGTAAAAGGCTGGGGAACAGATTCAAGATGTGTAACTTAGGTTCTTTGGGAAAATAAACTTTGAGTGCTAAACAAATCTATGTACAAATTAACTTCTGGAGCTTATAGTGGACTCTTTGCAGGGGGTTTCTATTTGTTTTATGATTAAGTTTGCTGTCACACAATTCCATCTTGGCCTCTGCTTCAATGGGTTTCACTACTGAGGCCCCCACATAGCTTCCCTCTAAAGCAGTTTCCCCTACAGGTTGGTCCTATGTCATGAAATCTGGAAATGGAAATGATACAAACTTCCAGTGAATCTATCCATGAATTATCAGACTCACTGACCCTAACATTTCGCTGACAAACGAAGGAGGTTGGAAGAATATGGGAAGGGGTGGGATGAGAGACCTCCATCTGTGACTTGATAGACAATTGAGGGTGTTCTCAAGGACTAGGACTTTTCTCGGCAAACCTGCCAGTCAGCTGAGGAATTCTCTTGAAGTGAACCACAGAGTCAGATTCTTAGCAGCGCAGTGATTGTTACAAATTGCAGTTGAATCTGGGAATGGTTTCCAATGTCATCCCTGAAAAGGACCTTGGCAAGTTCATCTGGATAGGAGGGGCATCTCCAGTTTTAACCAGTAAATAGAAGCCAACATATATAAATACTTGAATGAATAACTTAATTCTTAGGACACAGATAAGAATTAAGTCAGTTCTTGAAACACAGTTCCAGTTATCAGGTCTTTGGAATCACGCAAGACTTGCAGAGTTACATTTCTGTGTCGTGTGAAGAACAAGCTCATGTTTTACAATTCATTGGTGACTGTGGATATACCTCTTTTTCAATCAATCAGTCAATTATTATTTTTAGGGACAATGTAAAGAATATCTGTTCTAGAAACCAGAAGGATGATATCCTAATTGGTAATCACTTGTTGGGAACTAGGTACCAGCTATGTGAAAGACACTACAGAGCCCTAGGGTTAGAAAGAGAAGTGAAAAATAATCCTTATTCACAATGAACAGTAACTGTAGGAGAAGAAAAGATAAACTAAAACAGAGGTAAGTTTCTCTTTGAGGTGCAGCATGAAGCATTAAGGGGCTTCTGGTGCCAGTGGTTAAAAAAAAACCCACCTGCCAATGCAGGAGATGTGAGAGTTGTGGGTTCGATCCCGGGATTGAGAAGATCCCCTGGAGGAGGGCATGGCAACCCACTCCAGTGTTCTTGCCTGGAGAATCCCATGGACAGAGGAGCCTGGTGGGCTACAGTTCACAGGGTCGCAAAGAGTCAGACGTGACTGAAGCGACTTGCATGCACACACACATGAAGCATTAAAAATAGAAAGAAGAATAGAGGGTTAGGTAGAGATGAACAGTAGCTAACTCAGCTAAAATTGGTGTGAGGAAAACTATGGTGAGAATGCCCAGAGGAGGTTATGACTAAGCTGAGTTTGCAGAATAGAGAGAAGCCAGGCAGGTGGATGGGGAAGGGCAGGGCACGGCGGGCAGGGTCGCAGCATATTTAGCACTGAGTGGGGCTGAGGGCTGGGACTTTGGGGGACTGTAAGTTATTCAAACTGGGTGGAGGTGGGGGAGAAGCAGGAAATGAAGCTGAAAGAATAGGAAAGGGAAAATTAGGGAGAACTTGTAGATCATGAAAGAGACTAAAAATATCATCTCAAGGTTACTCAGAGTCATCAAAAGGACTTCAAAAAAAGGCAGGGTTACTGAGTGGTAGGCATTAGAGGGGTCATAGATATGGAGGCAGGCAAAGCGGCTAGGACACTGTTGTGATAGAATATGGAGCAATAATAATGACCTAAATTAAGATAATGGCTCTGAGAATAGAGAAAATAGTATAGATTAGAAGGGTGTTTCAGAGATGGAGGCATTAAGACTTGGTGACTGATGGGATATGAAGTTTATGAAGGAGCATCAGTTAAGGATGACACTAAGATTTCAGCCTTTGGTGACCAGGAGAGGGGTGACATTACTGTTCTCTACAATAGAGAAGCTACTAGCTGCTTTGCGGGAGAAAAAAGATGTTGCTTTCAGATTTTTGTGCATACGGAGTTTGATGTGCCGGAGGGACATCCAAGTGATGATGCAAGAAGTTGGAGGTTGGGTTCCTGATCACTATAAGAACTAATGTTGAGGAAAAGACATTTGGATGCTATTGGTACAGAGGTGGTAATACAATGACTAGGAATAGATGAGCCCAGGAAAATGTACACAGTGAGACAAGAGGGATACAGAGAACAAGCATTTCAAGAGTGGGATTAGGAAGAGGATTTTGACAAGGAGAGACCGAGAGGAAGCAGTAAGAGAAGTGGGAGGAAACGCAAGAAACAGGGCATTCATCGCAGATGGCCAAGGAGTAAGTAGGAAGGGCATGGTGTAGGTACAGATGACTTACAACAAAGTAAAAAATGGCTTTATTGTGAGGTTTGCCCATCACAGGTCAGAGGTGCCCTTAAGCAGAGAACCTTCTGTGGATTGGTGGGGGCAGAAGCTAAACAACAAGATTCAGGAGGTTGGTAGAAGAAGAGGGGAGAGTTAGTATAGGTGAAACCATCCAGAAGCTTGTTGGAGAGAAGGCTTCGAAGAGAGTAACGCATAAGAGGGTGCAGGTTCTAGATGAGGGGAAAGTGAGGAAATATGACTTACATGCTGGATTGAAACATCCAATGGATAAAGACTAAGTAGAAGTTTTAGGAGGGAAAGAGTCAAAGATGCTGAATCTAATGCAATTATAGGACCCTGGACAAGACGTTTCACCTCCCTAAACGTCAATCTTTTTTGGTGTTTCTTTTGCTTCACTAGTACATTTTGGTGGTGTGCTCCACGTTGATACAGGTAGATTGCTTAATTCTTCTTAATGATTGCATATTATTCCATTGTATGAATTACCTGTAATTTATTTAGCTGGCTCCTTAACGATGAGTCAGATGGATTAGATGGTTTCCAATATTTTGCTGTTACAGGCAATTCTATTATATCTTATTTTGCACATGTGCAGTATATCTATAGAATAAATATTTAGAGATGCTATTGCCAGGCCAAAGGGCATGTGAAATTTTATTTTTTTTTATTTTTATTAAAAAAAAAATTTTTTTATTAGTGGAGGCTAATTACTTTACAACATTTCAGTGGGTTTTGTCATACATTGACATGAATCAGCCATAGAGTTACACGTATTCCCCATCCCGATCCCCCCTCCCACCTCCCTCTCCACCCGATTCATCTGGGTCCTCCCAGTGCACCAGGCCCGAGCACTTGTCTCGGCATGTGAAATTTTAATATGGAGATATTTGAACAAGTTTGAAAATGTGCAGAACAAAGGGCAATGGGTTTGGGCCTAATGCATCTCCTGATTATGTACCAGGGAAATTAAGAGGGACAGTGAGAGGGAAGCAGATAGTGGCACAGCCCAGTGGGCCTTTAGTCCAATGAAAAGGTGTCTCAGGACACAATTAGGTGAGAACATCACTCTTCTGTGACCCCACGGCCAATGTGTGGCCAGTGCTCCTAGTGATCCCTAGCCTATGATATGATCCATGATGTTGCACCTGAACTTTGTACAGCAGAGGCCCAACTCCAAGGAAAAGTTCAGTATCTTCCTATTAAGAGGAGAAGCTCTATCAACTTCTACTTCAGAAGCTTGTAATCCCAGGCAACTGACCTCTCTGAAGCCAGGTCCTGGATTAAGCTATAAAATAGAAACTTCAGGGTGGAAGAAGCAAGGTTCACACTAAGACTAAGTTAAGGAGCATATGAAAGCCAGAACAGTAACAGTGAAACAAATCTCCTTTCAGGTAAGAGTCTGGTATCTCTGCAGCTCCAATCTCCAACTTCCTGTCCCCTAACATCAAAGAGATGAGATAGACAATGCAAAAACTGGGTGTCATAAAAGCAAGAAGGTGTCCAATCCCTTGCAGTCCACTCCCTTTGGAGCTCCAAACGGTAATTACATTTCCAGGGCCAGAGTCTCCCAATACTGGATGATGTTTCTACAGGGAATTGGGTGTTTGTTTCAATAAGGAAAGATAATCTAAGAAACCATGTCTGGTAGCAGGGCACCCCCTTCTTCTATCTGCTGCACTTTAACCTATGAGGTATTTCCCATGCATCACAGGTGGAGTCAAGGGAGAACATGGGGCCAGAGGAGAACGTTTGCATTACCCAGGAAGACAAGAAAGTATAGTGAAGAAAGAGCTATGGCCACCTATTGACCCGATTCCTTTATCAAAGAGCACTGGAGGCAGATGTCTCCTTTCCTAATTTAATGTTTCTGGGGTTTAGGAAGTATTGTGTATAGCACTAGACAGCCGTAGGGCCTGGACCTAACTGCTCCATTCTCTGGTTGATTAACTGAGAGAGGCTTAGAGTCCACATTTTTAAAACAGGGGTAATAACAGTACATTTTCTCAAAGATAATATGAGTAGAAACTTGACATACTGCCTGGTACATATGGGCTAGTTCATACACATTAGCTACTATCATTACCAAGAATCCCACAGCACCAGCTGTGTTACCAGTTAGTTTGTACCAAAGCCAGTGTTACAGTACCCATTGTTACAAGCCTTCAGACAGCATCATCTCTATGGATTCTCCTCCCTGGATCATGGATGGATTCTGTCTGTGCAGACATGGCCCAGGAAATTACGTAGCAGGAGGATAGAATGCAATCGTATAGCCGGAAGTTAGGCTAGTGGTTTTTAAAGTGTATTCCTTGAATCAGCAGAATCAACATCACTTGGGAACTTGTTAGGAGCTACAACAGACCTACCTAATCAAAATCTCTAGGCCCCCTACCCTATCCCTCCAAGCCCCAGGAGATATTGAGATTATGCTAAAGTTGGAGAAGACTCTTGAGAGTCCCTTGGACAGCGAGAAGATCAAGCCAGTCAATTCTAAAGAGATCAACCCTGAATATTCATTGAAATGACTGATGCTGAAACTGAAGCTGAAGCTCCAATACCTTGACCACTGGATACAAAGGGCTGACTCATTAGAAAAGAGCCTGATTCTGGGAAAGACTGAGGGTAAAAGGAGAAGAGGGCAAGGACAAGATGGTTGGATGGCATCATCAACTCAGCAGACATGAGCATGAGCAAGCCCTGGGAGACGGTGAAGGACAGGGAAGCCTGGCGTGCTGCAGTCCCTGTGGTCGCAAAGAGTCAGACAGAGCTGTGAACAACGACAACGACAACAAAGTGTGAGAGCCACTGAGCTAGGCTCTGGGATGCCGTTTCTTACTTCACACAGAGAGAGCGGAGGGACAGAGAAATCCAAGCTGGCGTGCCTGCAGCTCACAGTCACGTGTGGGTGAATGACTCAACAACCTTGCCTGCTCCTGAACACTTGCTGCTGTGGCTGGGGACGGCCTGTCAAACTGCAGATTTTTCCTTTTCTCTTTCTCTCCCCACTTCTGTCTCACAAGACACAAGATAGTTCCTGCCCAGGCATCTCAGATTACCATTTTTTTCCTCAAAGCCAATTAAAGGTCTCTAATCCCTCCTGTGTTTACCTAAAGGATGAATTTGATCACAAGAGATGAACAGGAAGGGCAAAATCCTAGAAGGGCTTGGGAAAGGAAGTTTCTGCTCCAGTGGTGGGAACACACCCTTTCTCACTAAGCTTCTTACGAACTGGGGAAGTTTTTGAACTACAATTCTCCATCCAGCCTGACTTTCATCTCAAGCCCACAGTAGTGCTGTCAAAGGCAGTGCCTGACTTTACTCTTAGTATTAATACTTTGGAGACTTTTTTTCCCCAAGAACATCTCAGGAATCCTCAAAGTGATAGTTCAAATCGTTTGAATTAGTCCTTTTGGTAGGTTGAAAGGAGGTGAATATCAGCAATTTTTTATGATTAAATGTAATATACGGACCCAAGAATGTTTACATGGGACCCACCATTCTGTGTTACTCAGGTTATTTTTTGAGGACTTCTGGGTATAGATTTTCTCCTTTAAGGGATTATCTAGAGTTTGTCACTTCTGGGCCTGGCTGAAGTCCTTGCGTAAGTAATTTGACCTCCCAAGACTCACTTTCCTTGTGTCTAAAGTGGGAGTGCTGTTACCTTCCTTACAGGTAGATGTGCGATTGGAAGGGAAGTTGTACCTGCAGTGTCTGGTGTGGCATTATTCTACCTGGCATTATACGCTTTAGTGGCCTTCTTTAGTGAAGCTGGATTAACACTTGAAACTCCCATCTCCACCTCTTCTGCTAGCTCTTAGCTCTGTTCTACATGTGTGTAGGTGGTCATCCTCTAGGTCATAAGTGTTCCTCATCTAGAAATAAGGGATCAGGGCATCTTTTTAAGGCCCTTAAACAGGATGCATTTTTATGAGATGCTAAGAAAGTGAAATATTTTTTCTCCCTTAAGTAAACATTGTTATTCTTCATTTCAGAGAAGTGTCAGTTGAATTTATTTATGTGTTTTGGAATCTCTGTAGGAGAAGAGAAAGCAGCCCAGCAAATGAAGGCAGAAAGTTCTGGCCACATAATTAACTGGATTGTGCAACCTCTGAGCACTGCCCTAACCTCTGTCTCTGGTTTCCTGTCTTGCGCACGAGGATTGCATGCATGCCTCACCCTACCTCAGTGAGGATGGAAGTGATAGAATGAGCTAGTGCTATGAAAGTGCTTTGAGCTTTGGAAGCAGAGATTTTACATATATACAAGGTATTGTTACATTATACAAGGATGATCATTTTTCTTTGGCAATAGTCATGACACCAGGAAAACTTGTCTATTACAGTTCAAAAGCAGAATGAGAAAGAATAAAGTTGTTTTTTTTTTTTTCCCAGTAGAGCCATCATCAGCCCAGAGATGTTTTGGAGGGTGTTATAGAAATATCCTCAATGGTCTTCAAGAGCAAGGTTAAGAGCTCCCTGCACTCGGTTCTTCCTCCCCTACACAGAGGTAAGAGTCCTGACAGATTGTCTTTAATCATTAGATGCTTAAAAGGTAAGTGGAAACCTGATACACTGTACGTTAGGCTGTTGATAAGAGACCTTGTGAATTTTCAAAGGCGGGTATTGATCAGAAATTTGCATGTGTTCCCAGCCAGTTTGTTTATAGGAGATGTCCTATTCTTGGGAGTAAACAAAGAGAAGCAATTCAACATTTCCATCAATAAAATGGCTTGACTTCTGCTGGTAAAATGTTCTGTGGCTTATTTTAAATTGAGAGTTGAATAATGATGGCTGTACAGGGCCAGGCACAAGCAAAGAACTGGGAAGCTTCACTTTTCTTAATGTGAGGCTGTGTGTATTTGTAAAGAAATGGGGTTAGTGATGTTTGAATGAGGAAACTGGAATCTGGGGTCTCATGTTTTTTTCTTGTTGGGTTCAAGTGCTTCTGGTTTTTTGTTTATATCAAACTATGAAGATGAAACTCATGCACATAAGGAGACTCCTGTAGAACTGCCAACAGAAAATATCCAATGACTTGGGTTCTTCAGCAATTTTTGCCACCCACCATGAGACGATTAACAGACTGCTGAGTAGAGAGATGTGTATTTTGAATACCTTCCTCCCTTTAAACATTCCACTCATTACCACTGATACCCGCTCATGGGGCACACATTTATTAGTTTTTTTGCTCTCTTCTCTGTCTTCCCCCCGCCTCTTTAAATTAAAATACAGTTGACAAACAATTTTATTAGTCTCAGGTGTACTACATAATGATTTGAAATTTGTGTACACTACAAAATGATCACCATGATAAATTTAGTGACCACCTGTCTCCATATAAAGTTAGTACAATATTTTTGATCATATTCCTTAAATTGTGTATTATAATACCCACACAAATATTTATTATATAACTGGTGGCTTGCACCTCTTAGTTCTCTTCATTCATTTCATCCATCCCCACCTTTTCCCTTCCAGCAACATGAACATCTCTGTTCTTCCTTAAAGAGTAAAAGCTTGTAAGGATGGCTTCGTCTTTCTCATTCTCTTTCTCCTTGTCTGCTCATTACTGATTTCCTATTTACATCCAGGGCCCTACCTGTTGTTTTTAAGTAGTTACACTCAAGCATAAGCAGATCTGAAGGAAACCCTCAACCAAATCTATGCTTGTTCTGGCCACGTTCTTTCATCTTCTCTGTAGAAGATGGGCAATCAGGATGACTAATGGCTACCTTGGAAGTGATTAGTTAGGCAAATGAAAAGTGAATTAACTAGCTAACCCTAAGGCAGGTCAAGACAGAAAAATTCCATAGTTATATCATTTGGTGTCCGTGAGATGATAATTAAAAAAATTTTTTTTTACATTTTTAATTTGACAAATACCAGTTTTCTTGTGTGAGTCTAAATAGATTGTGGTTTCCACAGAAGCAATTTGACTTAACATATACATAGCTACACATGCATATATCTATGTCTATATACACTGCTGTGTTTAGTCGTCCAGTTGTGTCTGACTCTTTGCAACCCCATGAACTGAAGCATGCCAGGCTTCCCTTCACTATCTTCACTATCTCTCAGAGTTTGCTGAAGTTTATGTCCATTGAGTCAGTGATGCTATCCAACCATCTCATCCTCTGTTGCCCTCTTATTTTTGTCTTCAATCTTTCCCAGCATCAGGGTTTTTCCAATGAGTCAGTGCTTCGCATCAGGTGGCCAAAGTACTGCAACTTCAGTTTCAACAACAGTCCTTCTAATGAATATTCAGGACTGATTTCCTTTAGAATTGACTAGTTTGATCTCCCTGCAGTCCAAGGGCCTATCAAGAATCTTCTCCAACACCACAATTTGAAAGCATCAATTCTTTGGCACTCAGCCTTCTTTATGGTCAGACTCCCACATTTGCACATGACTACTGCAAAAACCATAGCTTTGGCGCTATGGATCTTTGTTGTCAAAGCAATGTCTTTGCTTTTCAATATGCTGTCTAGGTTTGCCATAGCTTTCCTTCCAAAGAGCAAGCATCCTTTAATTTCACAGCTGCAGTCACCATCCACAGTGATTTTGGAGCCCAAGAAAAGAAAATCTGTCACCAGTTCCACTTTTTCCTGTCTATTTGCCATGAAGTGATGGGATTGGATGCCATGATCTTAATGTTTTGAATGTTGAGTTTTAAGCCAGCTTTTTCATTCTCCTCTTTCACACTCATCAAGAGGCTCTTTAGTTCCTCCTTGCTTTCTGCTGTTAAAGTGGTATCATCTGCATATCTGAGGTTGTTGATATTTCTCCCAGCAATCTTGATTCTAGGTTGTGATTCATCCAATCTGGCATTTCACTTGATATACCCTGCATATAAGTTAAATAAGTGACAATATAAGTGACAATATACAGCCTTTTCATACTCCTTTCCCATTTTGATCCAGTTGTTCCATATAAGGTTCTAATTATTGCTTCTTGACCCTACATAGGTTTCTCAGGAGACAGGTAAGGTGGTCTGGTATTCTCATCTCTCTAAGAATTTTCCACAGTTCGTTGTCCTCTGTCCGAGGAATTCTTCAGGCAAGAATACTGGAGTGGGGCCATTCCCTTCTCTAGAGGATCTTACTGACCCAGGGATCAAACCCCAGTCTCCTGCATTGCAGTCAGATTCTTTATATCTTGGAAAAAGAAATTGCAACCCACTCCTGTAATCTTGCCTGGAGAATTCCATGGACAGTGGAGTCTGCAGGCTATAGTCCATGGGGTTGCAAAGAGTCAGGCATGACTGAGCAACTATCACTTACTCACTCTTGACATACGAACCACCAGGGAAGCCTGATGTATATATATATACATATATATATATGTATAAAATATATATTTAAGGCAGGAGTTGGTGTTTACCTTTGTTAGAGATATAGGAACTGCATGAACTTGGCTCTAGAACTGCTTCTCTTTTTAGAGCTCTTCAAAACACCCCCATGTGGGTAGAGCACAAAGCATGAGTTATTACAACTCTTTCAGATGCCACTGGAGGAGTTAAGCTAGGAGCTATTGTTTTTACTGTTAATAACATCTAGCTTCAGATAGCCAGGTAACCAGGTTGAATGTCACCGCTGATTCACCAGGTTTCCTAAATGCACCTAAGACAGAACTAGTTATGTAGCCTTTAGAATCCTGGCAATTTATAGGTGGTGACGCTGCCCAATCCAGCTTTCCTCCTCTCCTTGCTGGTTTGAGCTGTAAGTCCCTTCAATTCAGTGTTTCTTTTATATTCAGAGGCGGTGAAGCTGTAATTCAAGGGTTGGGGGAAGGGGTCCTGTTAGTTAGCAATAAGTGTCATGTGGTAGGAGGTAACTTGACATGGGAATGAAGGATCTGTTCTTGGCTAAGACTCAGTTCTCCAGATCTGTCATCCTTGAAGCTGAGCATCCTTGGGCAATGTCATTTTCTTCCATTTCCTCACCTGTTAAATGGGCTAATGATAGTAGAACAGTTGTGAAAGTTAAGCTGATGTACATGTATTAAGCTTTCCATAATCATTAGTTCATATTACTATTGATTCTGAGGAACTGAATCAGAGTAAAGTATTCAAATTGACTTCCCAGATGACTCAGTGGGAAAGAATCCGCCTGCCAATGCAGAAGATATGAAATCCATCCCTGGGTCAGGAAGATCCCCTGAAGGAGGAAATGACAACCTATTCCAGTATTCTTGCCTGGAAAATTCCACGGACAGAGGAGCCAGGTGGGCTACAAAGAGTGGGGTCTATGGGGTCACAAAGAGTCGGACATGATTGAGCACACACACAACATATTTATGCCAACCTTAAGTATCTGAATGGGAGAAACAAAGCTTATGAAGATGAATTTGGAAGAAAAAATGTTGCCCAATATGAGAAAAAAACCACGTTATTTTCTTTTGTCCTCGCTCCTTGGCATTATTGAAAACCACTTCAATTTGGGGGGAATGTTTCAGGGTAAACCAGTCCAAACATCACCATTTTCTGTACAAGTCACAGTTTCATTCCACATTAAAATACTGAGATGCCGTGGGAGGCGGGGAGCTGGGAGAGTAGAACGAGAGACGTGGTCAAAGAGTAGGAGAGAGGCCAGTGGGGAAGGTAAGGGGACTCAGGGGAGGAGGGGGCTCCACGGAGTTTCCCAAGAAAACACTGCTTTTGAAGTTAACACATCACCAAAGGCTTACTAAGAAAAAATATGGCTTTTCTGTGCGGAAAGATTCCAGTGAGATGAATGGAAACTCTGTCAGTAATTGCTGTTGCTGCTGTCCAGTCCCTAGGTCGTGTCTGACTATTGGTGAGTCCATGGACCACAGCACGCCAGCTCCTCTGTCCTCCACCATCTCCTGGAGTTTGCTCAGATTCACGTTTCCTGAGTTGGTGATGCTAGAATAGCCTGTCAGGAATAGCTGCTGTTAAATTGCTGTTCGCTCTTGTCTGGTTTGGGTTCCCTTCAAAGCAGACACTGAGTAGGCGGTTCATTTGAAAGGTGACCCCTGAAAGCACAGTGAAAAGAGTAGAAACGGATGGAAGGGAGGAAGGCAATGCAGGCTGTGTTGATGGGCCAGTTAGTGCTGCAGGCTGTGGGCGCCCACTCCTGCCGGGGAGCTTCCTTGGAGCCGTGTGGAATACACCTCCCCAGGGAAATCAGAGGGACTGTTGTATAAGCATTTTATTCAATATCAAGTCTTTGAGTATCATGAAGGTACAATGGGAAAAAATGGAACAGAAACTCTACTTGTTTCTAAAACTTTTTATACTTGCTTTGCCTGTAACAACAACCAACCTTGTCTCTGTTCCTTTAGGTAATCCTAGTTCTTAGAATAGTTCCTGGCACTTAAAAAATGCTCAGTTAATAATTCTTGAGTAAACCATGAATGACTTTTCAGTGACTCACAGGGAATGTAGTCCTGCTGGCTATAAAGTCTACATTCTACATTTGAAATCATAAGTATTGTTCTAGGACCTAAGTGAGAGTGAAAGTCATTCAGTCGTGTCCGACTCTCTGTGACCCCATGAACTATACAGTCCATGGAATTCTCCAGCCCAGATTACTGGAGTGGGTAGCCTCTCCCTTCTCCAGGGGATCTTCCCAACCCAGGGATCGGACCCAGGTCTCCTGCATTGCAGGCGGATTCTTTTCCAGTTGAGCCACAAGGGAAGCCCAAGAATACTGGAGTGAGTAGCCTATCCCTTCTCCAGTGGATCTTCCAATCCTCGAATTGAAATGAGGTTTCCTGCATGGCAGGCAGATTCTTTACCAACTGAGCTATCAGGGAATGATGATGAATTCTAGCCCTTTCTATTACGATGTATATACATACCCCCTCATCCCTCACTCTGCTACTTATACACATGAACTTAAATGTGCTTGATCCTAAACGTGCTTAGACCATTGGGCATGCCTCTTACTTGATCATCTGGAAAGCATCCCCATCATCTGGGTAAAGCAGAGACATTTGGATGTCTTCTGATGTGTATCTCGGTAGGACACTGGTGTTGATATTCAAAAGGTATTTATTGAATAATTACATGAAAGTTTCAATTTTTATTTCTAGAGCTCAAAACAAGCAAAAAGTTTTATAAGACTGACTTATAAGAGATGCAAGGACTGTACAAAACCATTTTTAGCAAACATCTAGATTCTGTGAAATATCTGTACCCACATTAAGTTTAATACAGAGTTTATTAAAAGACTTAGGTCTTTATTGCTTCTTAATATTCTGAATGGAGTTCAAAATGGTTTTAAAGCATCCTTTGAGTTGCCTATAAATACTTACTAGTTCATATTAACACAAAACTTTTTCCTTCTGGATGTTTTACTTACAAACATCATTTCATTTATTTTCTTGGGGTTCTGGTCTATTTATTACTGGGCTGGTCATTTCCATAGCAAACACTTCACTGGTGAGCCCGTGGTTCATCAGCTATATAGCTTAATAGACAGTTAACCCAGATTTAATTCACTTTGTTAATTTAAAAAGAATTAGAAGACAATAGAGTTTAATAAACTTTTCAAACCCCATTGAACATCATTTGCTCTTTTCTGCCCGGTACAAAAGGGACCCCAGCACCTTGTCATGTCTCATGTTATCACTAATGTAGTCATCGTCACCGCGTTGCAGAAGGGTGACCGTGCCAGCTCATGACGTGCCACACGCACTGATGTCCGTGTGCCGAAAATTCTGCAAGCTCAATCTGTGATTCTAATCAGAAGAGCTGTTTCCTACTCATATCTAATTATCTTAACTGCCACTGCTTCCCATTGTGCCACACAAGCAGATAAGAAAACCATTAGTTAAAAATTGTCAACTCCACAATGTAACACAGATCACAGGCATGTTGTCACGTGGTTCACTGAAGTATGGGAAATGCATTTGCTAATCTTTTTGTTAAGAATCCAAAGACGTTTCAAGGAAGGAGAACCAGATTCCAGCGACCTGAGCTGTGGGCCTTGTGCCTTTGTCTTCTGGAGATGTTCCTTCGCTAATAAGGCAATTTTTAGGCTCCGGGTTGCTGCTGTCTTTGACTTTCAAGTGATGGCTGTTGGTTCAACTCCAGTGAGTGCTCCATTTTCTGGCCTTGGTCTGTTGAAGAGGGAAGTTACCTTTCCCCACGAGCCCCTTCAAAAATCAGCAGTCCAGCTTAATAGATCAGCTGCCTCCTTTGGGCAGCGGCAGAATTCAGACACATCTGTAGCCATCTCATGTCAGCCCCAAAGCTGATAGACTCATTACGAACAGGTCTGTTGGTTTTAGTCAAAATAATTCAATTTCCTTTCTGGGGGAAAAAAAAGGATTCATTAAGTTACTCTGTTTTTTCTCCTTTTCTTTCCCTCCCATCAGTAGATCAAAACGTTGGGCCCTTCTTAACCCTAATTCAAACATCACTTTAGAAGTTAACACATTTGAGTTCCAAAAGCAATGCTTTTAACTTCTGTCTTGTGGTCAATAAGGGGGCTAAGTCAATGTATAAACAGTGTCAGATGGTGTCTCACACATGGCACTTAAGAAACCTTACCCCTGATACTGCCTTGACCTCGGGGCCTCCGCTCAGGCCGGCTTGGTGACATTGAACAGGGAGGTTTCAAAGAAAAGGCCTGTGCGGTCCTGGGACCTTGACGGCCGGGCCTTGGGGAGAGGGTGCTGACCACAGGCCAGGTCTGGGCCTGCTGTAGCCACTCAGCATTTCAGCTCAGCTCCTGGCCTGACTGCAGAGGCAGGTTTGAGGCTCATTTTTCTTCTACTGGTTCCATTTCTCATCCCACCTGCTTCTTGGTTGATGGAGTTGCATTGGGCCCCGATGGATCCGGGGGTACCTTTCAGGGAAGCCCAAACAAGGCCAGCTCAGCACTCAGGGGGTTTAGAGACGTCTCTGAGGATAGCAAGGTGACAGTCTGTTGAATAGGGCAGTGTTTGGATGTAGTAAAAGTCCTGCAGACAGTGTCTACGGCAGCCACGACCGGTTTCCTGAAGGACCCTGGCAGGTGGTTTTGGGGAATACCCAGATCTTCCAGGTTTCTGTCTGAGGGTGTCCTATAGCCTCCAGGGTATGTGTGGCCTGTTTACAGGGCAGATGCCCCGAGGAAGGGGATTAGTAAATTGGCACCCTGCTTTTTGCCCCTCAGTGTGATTCTGAGGTGCATTCCACCCTCCGGGGGACCTGAGGCTGTGCCCTCAGATCCCCACAGCAGTGCACTCACAGACACTGTGTACCGGCTCTGCTTCCCTTCCTTTTCTCCCTGCTCCCCTCCCGCACTTCCACTTCCTGGGGCACTTCTACTTCCTGGGTCACTTCCCAAATAACATGCCTGCACCCAGTCTTTCCCTCTGGGCCTTTCTGTTCCCCAGACTACACCCGATTCAGATAAAAATTTAGTTGTCACGGCAAAAAGAATGCAAGGGACCCCCTGAAATCTCCATCTTCACCAAGTTGATACACCCGTGTGTCTTGGTTTGGATTCCCCAGAAGCAAACACTAAGATGAGGACTTCATCACAGATAGTTTATTTGGAAGACGATTCCAGGAAATGCTGGTAGGAGGGTAGGGAAGTGAGACAGGGAAGGGATGGAGGAGATAAAGTGGGTGTTGTTAAGCCACTTACCCCTGTGGGCAGCTGGAGCCCGGTCCTGCAGAGGCACTCTGCTTCTGGAGCACCGAGAGTGTGCCTCCAAATCAACAAGGTCAACCCCATGGACTGCAGCACACCCGGCTTCTGTGTCCTTCACCATCTCCCAGAGCTTGCTCAAAATCACATGCACTGAACGGTGATGCCATCCAACCGTCTCATCCTCTGTCATCCCCTTCTCCTCCTGCCTTCAATCTTTTCCAGCATCAGGGTATTTTCCAGTGAGTTGGCTGTTTGCATCAGGTAGCTAAAGTATTAGAGCTTCAGTTTTAGCATCAATCCTTCCAGTGAATATTCAGGAGACTCTAAATGCTTACAAATAAGTCTCTGAAAGAAGAGAAAATGCAAAGGAGTCATGCATTCTCTCATTCAGTAAATGCTTGTAAAGCTCTCTCTATGTGCAGAGGAAGGTGGCATTTTTGGAGTGTGAAGACTTCTCTCATGTAAGGAGCTCCATTGCAGCCTGCAGAAAGGGGCAACTGACTTTTAATCCCGACGATACCTCTTGAGCTCACGGGCTGTTATGTAGATCATAGACCCGAGAATTAGGAAATGTGTGTTCTCATCCCCATTCTGCCCTTGACCAACCTTGCTCCCAAGACCTCTGTTTCCTCTTGTGCTAAATGAAGAAGTTGGCATAAGATGTTCTGCGGGAACTTCCTGCCTGGAATGTGGTTTCCAAGGATCCATGTGCAGAAATGGGTGTGGTTGTGTGGGTCGTTTGCTGTGTGTAGCCTCTGCTCTGGAGGCATTTCAGGTTAAGGGTCATCTGAGCTGGAAGAAAACTTGGAGCTAGAAACTTATTTTTATAATTAATAGCAGTGATGCTTAAGGAAAGACCAGGTTTTATGCAAACTCACTCAGCTAAGTGCTGCTGTTTTTCACCCTCTAAACTGTGTCTGACTTTTTGTGATCTCATGGACTGCAGCACAAAAGGCTCCTCTGTCCTCCACTGTCTCCTGGAGTTTGCTCAAATTCATGTTCACTGAGTTGGTGATGTCATCTAACTGTCCCATCCTCTGCCACCCCTTTCTCCATTTGCCTTCAATCTTTCCCAGCATCAGTCTTTTCCAATGAGTTAGCTCTTCACATCAGGTGGCCAAAGTATTGGAGCTTCAGCTTCAGTAACAGCCCTTTCAATGAATATTCAGGGTTGATTTCCTTTAGGATTGACTGGTTTGATCTTCTTGCTGTCCAAGAGACTCTCAAGAGTCTTCTCTAGCACCACAATTCGAAAGCATCAATTCATCAATTCTTTGGCGCTCAATCTTCTTTATGGTCCAACTCTCACATCTGTACATGGACTACTGGAAAAGCCATAGGTTTGACTATACGGACATTTGTTGGCAAAGTGATATCTCTGCTTTTTAATACACTGCCTAGGTAATTCGGAGGTAGAGTTGGAGCCAGAACTTACTTTCCTACTACTCAACTGATGGCTCTTTCTATTAATCCATGAACCATACTCTGTGTCAAGCTATAAGAAATAAGCCTTCCTAGATGGTGGATTAACAGCTAAAAAACACACTTGATCCAAGCACTGTAATCACAAAATTGAAAGACATCCTCATTTAAGGGCTTAACCCAAATCTCAGGCTATAGGCCTCTTAGCAAAGCTCTCCTGCAGAATTGGTTCTATGTACTACCCATAAAACTTCCCACCTATAGCGATTGCTGTCAAGTGGAAAGGTGGACCAAATAAGTGGATTAAAAAGATCCAAACTTACCATGAGTGCTTAGATCAGTAGATAGCACCTGTGTTATTTAGCCTTAGTTGATCTATATTGGGGCTTCCCAAGTGACTCAGTGGGTAAAAAGTCCTCCTGCATTGCAGGAGATGTGGTTTAGATTCCTAGGTCAGGAAGGTCCCCTGAAGGAAGGCAACCCACTTCAGTATTCTTGCCTGGAAAATTTCATGGGCAGAGGAGGCTGGTGGACTACAGTCCATAAGTTGCAAAGAGTAGGACAGGATTGAAGCAACTGAGCAGGCTTATATGATCTATATTCAAGATGTAATAAAAAATACTTTTAAAAGTAAAAAGAATATATATATATCTTCAAGATGGAAGGTTGGTAATAGTGACAGACAAGGAGAGTGACGTGAACTGTGGAAAGAAGTAGGGGAATCCAGACTTCTTAGACTGTGAAAGGGATTTAGATGTGAATTGAGACATAAAGACACACCAGCACTGCTGCTTCACGTGTGAACACATGTGCCTTGATTTCATTCATCAAATGACCAGCTAGATGATAACACCTTTGGCATCACATAGGACTGAGTTTAAGCTGGTGATCACAGGGTGAATTATAGGTATTATGCAAACCACTTTCTATTTTCTGGCCTGGTCCTCATTCATGTGCTCCATCACATTGCATCTGAGTAAAATTTTAAGCATTGGAAAATCCAAAACAGTAAAAGTCCACTCTAGAGTCTTGTGTGGTCCAAGGACCAGTGTCATCAACATTACTTTGGGAGCTTGTTAGAAATGCAAGATATCAGTCCTGACCCCAGGCCTATTGCATCAGAATATCTGCATTTAACAAGATCTCCAGAGGATAAGATAAAATTTTAGAAGCACTTATCAGAGAACTTAAGTGCTGTTCAAAACAAGCAAATACTTCCTTGAGTGGAACCAGTGAAAAAAAATCTCAGCCAAAAATAGACTTCTTAAGGAAATCTTGCAAACAAGTGGAAAAACTGAATGTAATTCAAATAATCAATACAATGACTTCACATTTAGTGCTGTTGTGAGCTAATATTGAAACAATGTTAATCAGATACAGAGTTTTTAAGAAAAACCTGCTTTAGTTTTTTCAGGTGTGAAGGTACAGGAAGATGTTACAGTTATACCTTCGTTCATTCTATAAAGGACAGGCATGCTGATACTAGGCATAACAATAATTAGTGCAAAGAAAAACTCCAGGAACTGGTCAAGGGCTGTTGTGACAAACTGTCTTCATTCCATACACAAAATAGAAGGTCTCAAGACCATCAAATTCCCACCTTGTCTTTGAACCAACAGAGGTAATTGCTAATTTTAGTTTTGAAACAACCGCAGCCTTTTTCAGTAGGGAATCTGAGACATTTGTAAAGAATGGAGGTTAAAGTTGGCTTTTTCTTTTTCAAAGACCATGAAAGGAATCATTTACAAAACAAATCTCGACTAAATACATTTTGTTGGGAGAAGTGGTGAAATTTTTAAAGAGAACAAAGTTTTAAAAGCAGCTTGAAAGATCTGAGAGGCATCCTTTCGCTGGCAGAGTTCAACAGATTAATTACAAACCATTTTATATAACCATGTGAAGGCATGCAATTGCCTCTTGACTGCTAGGCTTGGAGAGGCACACGGTCACTTCTGCTGTGTTTCATTTGCCAAACCAAGTTCTGTGGCCAATCTTAGATTAAGGGATGGAAAATAGACTCCAACACTTGATGGAAGAAACTACTAAATTACATTGCATGGAAGGGGAATAATTGGGAGAAAATTTGCAATCCATTTACAACATCAGGGCAGGATGATTACCATAGCAAATAACCCCCAAATCTCAGGATTTTGACACAATAAAGGTTTATTCCTTGCCTTTATTACAATCAAGTAAGGGTGGGCAGGGGAGTGGGGGTGGGAGGACTCTGATCCACAGAGTCCCTCAGGAACCTAGGTTCTTTCTGTCTAGCTGCGGTGTCGTTCAAGGTCATGCAACCTTCCACCATGTCTTCTGTTTCCAGCCAGTAGATGAGCAAATCTGTAGAAGGAACATCTAATCATCTCAACCTGGAAGCGTCATACGAATCACTTTTCCCGCTTCGGGAAACCCAGAACTGGGTCATGTGGCCAAATACAACTATAAGGGAGGCTGGGAAACGTGGTCCAGCTGTGTTAGGAGGAGAAGGGAAGACATTGGTTGAACACCTGGCCAGACTCTGCTGCAGCTACAGACTCTGTCACTGAGGAGCACGTTCCAGGAGAAGGGGTGCATGGACACATTTCAAAATGTTGACTAGTGACCTGGTGCAGTGGACAAAGTTCAGAAAGACAAGGTCATAATTAGGAAGGGGAGACAGACACAGGTCCCTGTGTAAACCCCTAGGAGATGCGGCAGAAGTCTGGGGAGGGGTTTAGAGAGACTTTGGACAAAGTAGGCGTTTTGGAGGCAGTGGAACTTTAACAGGAGGAGGCAGGAGAGAAGGGCATAAGAAGAGCTTGAGCCACGTGGGGAGACTGGGTTTGTGTGCTTGTTTGACATTGTTGCCTCTGCTGGGGCCTGAAGTTGCTGCCTTAATGTGGGCCTACTCTGTTAGTGCTGGTCAGAATAATGTACCCCTTTAGGGCTACATTAAAAAGCTATGCTTGGCGCCTCATTTGCACCCTCAAAATATGCACATACATGCGCAGGGCAGAAAGGGCTACACTCAGAACATGCATTCTTACGTGAACTGCAGGTAATTGCACAAACAAACAGGAAGTTGCGTAGGTATGCAGGCAGTCTCCCGCTGGAGAACTGTGTGTTGGCATGGGCAGGCGTGTGCCTTGTCCATTTGCAAAGGGTTTTAAAGGGTTCTGTGGAGGGGAGGGAGGGAAAGCAGGCCTTTGGGCATCTGCTTCTCCAGCTACAGCTGTCCTCTGTCCTTCTCAAGGTTTTCTTTGTGGGCAGGGCCAAGTTCAGGGCATGTTTGTGGCTGTAGAAAAACAATGCCATTTCACGGTCTTCACGGGAGCACTCATGCGGGGGTTTGGTCTGAAAGTGTGTCCCCCACCCCCCCAACCTGTGACACTCATGTGCTGGGATTCTCAAGCCCAGTGTGACGGTGTTTGAAGGTGGGGCCTTGGGGAGGTACTTGGGTCCTGAGGGTGGAGCCCTGCTGAATGGAATCAGTGCTCTTACAAAAGAGGCTCCAGAGAGCTCCCGGGCCCCTTCCATGAGTGAGGACACAGGAGGAGCTGGTGACCCGAAGGAGGGCCCCCACCTGACCGTGCTGGCTCCCAGGTTTCAGACTCGCAGCTTCTGGAACTGAGCAGTCAACTTCCGTTTTCATAAGCCGCCTTGTCTGTGCTGTTTTGTTACAGGAGCTGGACAGGCTAAGGCAGGGTTTGCAGGTGGCCGTGTGGACCTGTGTTCATCCTGCGCTGGAAGTCTCTGGTTGTCTCTCTTGCTGACGCTGCTGTTGAGTAAAATCTTCCTTTGAAATTCTCTTTGCTGGGTTCCCTGTGTCCTGGTTCTCCTCCCGACTCTGCTGGTCATTCTCCTTTGTCTCTACTCACTGTCCTCTTCATGTGTCCCCAGGATGTTTCCCTGTGAGTCTGTCCTCAACCGTCCTCTAGATTTCTGGACCAGCATTGTCCAGTAGAACTTTCGCAGTGATGGCAGCGTTCTCTATCTGTGCTGCCTCGTACCATGAGCACTTGACACATAGCTAGTGGGCTGGAGGAACTGAATTTCACATTTGATTTAACTCAGCCATAGGAGGTTGGTGGCTACTGTATTGCAGGCATACTGGGTTTGTGTGCTTGTCTGACATTTAGGGCATATGCTCTAGAACATTCTTCATGGGAAATGTCTCCAACACTATCCATCCATTACTGTTGATCTGAATCTCTTGCCCAAATGGAAAAGTAGATTCAGAGTGTTACAGGGGTCATATGCTCTAGAACATTCTTCATGGGAAATGTCTCCAACACTATCCATCCATTACTGTTGATCTGAATCTCTTGCCCAAATGGAAAAGTAGATTCAGAGTGTTACAGGGGTCATATGCTCTAGAACATTCTTCATGGGAAATGTCTCCAACACTATCCATCCATTACTGTTGATCTGAATCTCTAGCCCAAATGGAAAAGTAGATTCAGAGTGTTACAGGGGTCATATGCTCTAGAACATTTTTCATGGGAAATGTCTCCAACACTATCCATCCATTACTGTTGATCTGAATCTCTCGCCCAAATGGAAAAGTAGATTCAGAGGGTTACAGGGGTCATATGCTCTAGAACATTCTTCATGGGAAATGTCTCCAACACTATCCATCCATTACTGTTGATCTGAATCTCTCGCCCAAATGGAAAAGTAGATTCAGAGTGTTACAGGGGTCTGGGTAAGTAAGAGAGGTGTCCCTGAAACTGAGGCTTTAATTCCCTGTGCTATAAACCGGCCCCAGTTTGTCATTAGAATATTTTATAATTTCCGGGCTTGGATCTCAATTTGACCTTCTTCTTGCTGTATGAACTTGGGCATAGTACTCAACCACGCTGAGATTCAGTGGGCTTACTGGAGTTAACAATAGTAATGCCTATTCAACTGAGTTGTCACATAATTAAATATTATATAAAAAGACTAATACATCTAGAAGGTATTCCCTGAAAACCTGTTCTCTCTCATTACAGAGGGAATAGTACCAGCAATGAGAGTAATAATGAATTAGATGCTATGTTCACCACCTTACATAGAGTAGCTCACTTATTCTTACAAGGTAGGTACTTTTCTGTCCTCATTTTACAGATGGGAAACTGAGGACCAAAAAAGGTAAGCAGTGTGTGCAAGTTCTCACATGCTAGTTAGGAGCAGAGCTGGGATTCAAACCCAGATTCACAAAGAGTCAGACATGACTGAGCAACTAACTTTCACTCTTACAGATGGAAGATGGAGATACACTACATGGAAGGCCATCACTCACCCTGTATTCTCAGGCTCAGGCCTTGAGCAGGGCCCGTGGGATCCTTCCTAGCCCCTTCTCATCAGTTTGCTAAGTCCCAGCCACCCGTGCTTGTGTCCTGCCAGCCAGGACACTGAGCATCTCACGACTGATGCACTGTCTCTCCCCGCACGCTCTTTTCCTTGGCCTGCCCTTCCCTCCGCCTCAACCTCCTATGTGCTACTGTTTCTCTGTGCTGTATTTACATCTTAATGTAACACCCTTTACTGCTCTCACTGTAACGGAGTTACTGAAAGGGTTTTATTTGCCTCCGCAAACAGGATGGCGTCCTGTCCTTCATAGGAGCTTCAGAGATGCTCGTCTCCTGAGCAACTGGTCTGCCGTAATCTCACAGGGGAGCTTTGAAAGAATATGGAAGCTTGGGCCCTCCACCCCCAGGCCACATACATCAGGCTGGGCTTGGGGTCAGATTCACTGACCTAAAGGGTTATGTTTTTCCCTGTTTGAGCTGAAGAACCAAGTCCTAGCTCAGCTCTGCAAGGATACAGAACCTCGGGCTTCATTTTATCTCTCCCCTTGATTTTCCCTTCACCCTTTATTTTAAATCATAAGTCAGTTTGTTTTTTGGCTTGCACTTTTGTGAGTTAGAATGTTAGTCGCTCAATCTTATCTGACTCTTTGTGACCCCATGGACTGTAGCCTGCCAGGCTCCTCTGACCATGGAATTTTCCAGGCAAGAGTACTGGAGTGGGTTGTCATTTCCTTCTCCAGGGGATCTTTCCCACCCAGGGATTGAACCTGAGTCTCTTGCATTGTAGGCAGACTGGTTACCATTTGAGCCACCAGGAAAGCCTTTTTGTAGGTCACCTAATTTAATTTTGCAATCATTAGACGTACAAATATAAATGGTAATGATGCTATTGATGATAATAGATTCACCTGGAATGATGGGAAACTTTCTTCATAGCTGCCTATTGGCAGACAGGTAGAAACAGATGGATAGAAAACACAAGATAAAATAAAATTAAAATCTTGAAGAAAAAATTCTCTTTAAATTCAGGGATATCAGTCACTCTCGAAAGAGTCCAAGGCCATGGCTGTGAAGCTCTCATGTGGCCACTGGGCTTGTGACTTCATCTTACTTGGACCCTTCTTTGATTTAAGCTTTATTGAGGAGATGAAAAAAAATCTGTTAAGAAAGGTGTATTAAGTGAAATCTCGTAAAATAAATTGCCTTGTTTATTTGAAACTACTGACATAGATACATATGCAGTGTCTAACTCCACTCTTTAATTCTTGTTATTTGGGGGACTAAAATTCCCTGGTGGCTCAGCGGTAAAAAATCTGCCTGCCATGCAGGAGGCACAGCGAACTTGGGTCTGATCCCCGGGTTGGGAAGATCTCCTGGAGGAGGAAATGGCAGTCCACCGCAGTATTCTTGCCTGGCCGTGGACAGAGGGGCCTGGGATTGCTGAGTTGGACACGACGGAACTGACTTAGCGCAGGCGCTGCTCAGGTGTCGGGAGGCATCAGGTAACACCCCCTGAGCATGGGCTCCGGGTCCAGCTGTGGGATTTCTCCATCTGCTGGCTTCGCCCTGACTCATCTGAAAGCCAGTGTACTGTGAAGTGGCGTTTGTCCTCACATTTTAGGTGTTCTGAGGGCCCCAAATGGCAAAATGGAGAGGAGTAGCCAGGGGAGAGGGCCTGGTGAGGCTCCCTTGGTCTCCAGCAGGTCTTCTGCCCAGGCAGGCCCACAGGTGGAGGAGCCTGGGGGCAGGCCCCGCAGGTGGGGGCTCCAGTCCTGGCAGCCCCCGTGCCCAGCACCTCCTTAAAGAGCCCATTGTCCCAGCTCGGCCCTGAGAGCTGGCCCGTTACCATTTCATCGTGCTGGGGCAATGCCCGCCCTGCGCCGTGAACACTGACTTCAGGCTCTCTTCTCTAGCTGAGTTACGGGGGCAGTGTGAGGGCCGCGCGGCTTGCCCAGCTCCGGCCGGCCTGGCAGCCACTTGAACAGTCTCCAGGAAAAGCTGTTCGCCTGAGCATTTAGGGGCAACAGTCAGGCCGCTACGGCGATTTATCAAGCCAGGAAGAGCAGAGAGAAGACCCTGCGGTCTCGCCCCAGCCGCTGCTCGCTTTCTTTCTGTCTCTCCTTTTCTCTCCTCTCTTTTTCCGTTTACTCTCTTCCTCTCCCTCGCTCCCTGCTTCTCTCTCCCTCTCTCTATTCTCTCAGTTTTGAAAGAAGAGAGGGGCAAAGGCCACTGTGTTTTAAGGCGATGCTTGAGGGACCTCGGGCCTCTCTTCTACACCTAAACACAGCAGGGCAGCGAAGGGAGTGGCTCCCCAGGGTGACTATCTGCCGGCCTGGGCGCTCGCAAACCGGCGCACTCGCACCTGCGCACTCGCGCCCACTGCGGATGGCGCCAGGCTGTCCTGGACGGAGCAGCCGGTCCTGGGGCAGGAGAGCCAGGCGGTGCTCTCCTTGTCGCGTCACAGGGGTCCTGACCTTCAGCCTCTGCCCTGGTGCAGGCCGTTCGGCGCGGTGGGCCCGGGCCGCCGGGCTTCCGCGGGCTGGTCCTTCTGCGGCCTGCTCAGCCCCGCCGAGCTCCTCCTGCGTCGGGATGCCTGACAGATGCAGCAGCTGCGGGGAGGGCAAAGCTTCCAGGGTAAGATCCAAGAAATTGCTTGGGATGATCATTTCTGCTGAGCCGACCCACCGAGGGATGATTGGGCAGGCCGCGTCGGGGGCACTGGGAAAGGAAAGGAAAGCCAGCTGGTGACCCAGGGGTGCAGGCCGCTGGTGGGCCATCACAGCCGTGGGAGCCACAAGGATTTGTTGTCAGGCTTTCTCTGAGGTGCTAGAACATGGGCTTCTTCTTCGTGGCTTCCAGAAGTTTTCCACACATGCTTGTTCTTGGAATCCACATCCAGTCTCCCTGCTTTGCTCTGGAGCCGATTTCTGAGCCCCCTCCCCTCCCCGCCCCAGCTGGCTGTTTGCTCAGGGCACTCTGGCCCCGCCCCGCGCTGTCCCCAAATGCCTTGGCTCTCTTATCTTCCGCCATGAGGCTCTAATTAACCTCCTCTCAATCCCATAAATCAGCCGCCCCACCGCCCCTGGTTTGCTTCCTTGGCTGAGGCTGCAGGCTCACCTTTCTCTCCCAGATGACAAATCAGCCATTAATCTTGGGTTGAAAAACGTTTATTGGCCAGCTTCCTTCAGTGGCTTCTGAACTGTTTGCAAATAAAGAGGAGGGGTCTGGGGTGACCTCAGTAGAGGATCTCACAGGTGGGTTTATTCTCAGGTTTGATTTTTGTTGTTGTTGTTCTTTTTTCCAGAAAGGGGTAAATATATAACTCTGCCTCTCAGTGCTTGTGATTTCTTAGTTTTGAAAAGTTTCCAGATCTTCTATTGGGCTGAAGTGCGATTTGTTTGCATCAGTGATCAGCCTGGTTTGTTGCTATGTTTGCATGGAGACAGGGTTACCTGCGGGAGTAAAGAAAGGGGTGGTTTGACTGGGTGCTCAGTGACTCTCAACAGTTCAAACTGGTCGCCACCTCGATGTTTCCATGGTCAACAGATAAGGACCAGAGAAGAATATCTAAAAGTTTAGCAGCGAAGGTGTTTTGAACCTCTTCATTAGCCTGGTGGTTTCCCGTGTCTGATCCCTGGGTGTTGAAGGGACCCTCCTCCCTTCTTGGGCTCCTGGAGATTGGCTCATCTTATATTCTAGACTCAGCTGCTAGGAGGAGGGATGGATTTGTAAGATGAAATGTCCTTTAAGGATTTAGGAAATTAAGGTGGAAAGTTCAGGGGAGGATAGGAAGGACATTTCTTGAGGGAGAATTTATCTGCAAAAGGGAGACCAAGTTTTCAGATATCACGGGTTAGAGGTGGGCTATGGGTAAAATGTCGGTATTGGGTCCTTAAGAGTCCCATCTGTGCTGTAGCCCTAAGGAATTTGTGATGTCAGCGTTTTGGGTGTTGGGCCAGGGCAGAGGGGCAGATATTTTCATCTACTCTCAAGCCCTATGCAGTTTGTGCCTTTCAGAGAAGATTAATGGGGCTCCATGACCTCAAGGAAATGGATAGTCTTAAAACCTGAAGCCCTCGGGATATGATCTATGAAGCGGTCCACACCAAAATGGGGATGTTGGAGTTTGTAACCTTGGTGTTCATTGTCGGTGATAGCCCATTTGCCTCCTGATCCACCCCCATCCCAACAGTCACTTTAGACTGAGTATCACCCATTTAATTGATTAAAAAACTACTTTTTTAGTTACCAGGGCTTTTAAATAAGAGGTCCCATGCATACTATAAAATGTGTTCAGCGACTCTCTCTTTTCCTCGTACACTCTTTGACCTTGTCAGAGAGACAATGTCTCCCTTGTCATTGGCAAGTCCTTGAATATTGTCATTTTCATCTCCCATGTTACCATCTGCCTCCCCAGAACGGACCATCCATTCTTTTTCACATGTATTTTAGTTGATGTATAAATTACTCATCAGTGAAATGCACAGATATTTGATGTGAGTTCAGTCATTTTGGATACATTCATACCCACATGTAACTCACAGAACATTTCTATTTCTTCAGAAAATTCTTTTGGGCTCCTATGAGACAGTCCTCCTCCCCTTGCCAAAAACCGGCTGTTTTGATATCTATCGCTGTAGATTTGTTTTGCCTGCTTTAGAACTTCCTACAGTTGGAATCACACAGTATAATTATTTTGTATCCTTTACTCAACATACTGTTTTGAGATTGAGCCATCTATTGATGATTGCCATGTTTGGGGAGATGACCAATCCACAGAATTTTTCTCTGTGTAGAAGCCATCATTGCCACTAGGGTCTCGAGTGTAGTCTTTTTACCCTGCATAACTAAACTACCAGTGCTGATTTTGAATGAGTGCCTGGGGGTGAAATCAGCTGACTACCTCATATGTGTGTGCTGAGGTGGGGGTGGGGTGCACTCTTTTCTTCTGAGTGCTTGGAAGCACTTTTGCATGTAACTTTTGGTCTCATTAAAATAATTCTTTGATTGTTTGGAAGGATGGGGTTCTTTGTTGAGATTTCTGTGAGCTGGCTAAGACACTTATCTTTTGTGCAGAATATAGCTCCTGTATGACTTGCAAATGAACCCAGCCTGTTGAAAATGAAGGGATACCTTGACCCAGGTATTCTTTGTTCTGTCGCTGGCCCTGGGGTGCAAGTCCTGACCTTGGAGAATTTTCTAGACACGTGGTGTATACATGTTTCCACCCTTCTGTAATCCCAGGCAGCTTAGGTTTGCCTGGCCTTGGTCATACATCCCGCTAATTCTTAGGGTGGGAGTTGTACCAGTCCAACTGCTTAGGACTGCATCTTGGGCACAGGCCAGAAGGTCACCTTAATACTTACTTAATTTAGCTCCTTTGCCAGTGGTTCAGTGTTAATGATTAATGGCTTGTCCTTCATAATTGAAGGTACTCATACTGCCCTGAGGTTTTAAGTTTATAGTTCTCTCTAGCAATCCTTACTGACTTGTACTGTTATCGTCTCTCATTTAGCACTTAGATGTCACAGAATTTTAGAGCACTGAGTGCTTTGGGGGTGATTTTTAATAAAAGAAATTAAAATACACATCAGGAAGCTTCACTGATTCCTGAGAGCGACTTCATTAATTAGTGCCAGTGGCTGGATGGTTGAGGTTGAAGACCCCTGCCTTCCAGAACGGGATATGTGTGTGTGTGTGTGTGTGTGTGTGTGTGTGTGCGCGCGCGCGTGCACGCACATGCGCGCATACCAAGTTTCTTCAGTTGTCTCCGGCTCTTTGCGACCCCATGGAATGTAGCCTGCTAGGCTCCTCTGTGGATTCTCCAGGCAAGAATGCTGGAGTGGGTTGCCGTGCCCTCCTCCAGGGGATCTTCCTGACTCAGGGATCAAACCTGTGGCTTCTGAATTGAAGGTGAATTCTTTACCACTGAGCCACTGGGGAAACTCTACACACACACACACACACACACACACACACACACACACATATGAATATATAATATCTTTGTGCAAATAAGGAAGCCAAGAGGGTATATTCTACAGTAATTGGACTACTAAGTTCCACTGATAATATGTGGCCACTACATTCTTCATTAATGGGTGTTTTGAAGCCTTGATGAGGAGATACTTTAACATGTTTCCAATCAGTCATACTGCTTGACATTAACAAAATTTCTGGTGTCAAGAAATTTTGGAGTCATCTGTAGTTCAGTTTGAATGTGCTCTTTCTTTCTTTTGGTCTCCTATATTAGGTAAACCTGAATTTGGACTCCTTACCATTTCATTTTTAGGTAGAAAAGTAGGGGGGTAACCCCCATCCAGCCTCAGGGTCTCAGAAGCCCCCCTGTTGATGCCTGTGAGAGCTGAACATGTGTGTGAGGCTCCAGAGGATGTGACCTTCGGGGTTATGGATCTGCTGGCTATAGGAGAAGTCGACCTTGACTGTGAAATAGTGGGTTTAAAAAGCAACTTTACCCAAGGGCCCACAGCTAATGATTCCAAAGTGTTGACTAAAGTATCAGAGTAAACAGTAGCAGGTTTTCCCAGTGTTTACATAGTTCTGTGACTTACAAAGGAATTGCATGGGCTTCCATCCACCCCACTTTGCTGGCTTGTATCACCATTGTCCATTTTAAAGGAACTTAAGTGATTTTGACCTTTTGTTTACGTTGTGGGTCAGCACAGAAAGGAAGTTTTCTATAAACCACTGTGATGTTTGCTTCAAATCAGAATGGGCATGTCTTTGATTAGAATTCCTTTCATGTCTAGGAATGGCATCATCAGGGTGGATGAGAGTGTCATATAGGAGGGCATGTGCCTTACACTTGTCAGCCGTTCACTTCTTATTAGGTTTAGTCAAAAGCATGGTAGACGATGTGAAATGTTTAGTTTTGGTTTCAATCACTCAAGCAACGCCTATCCTGTAGACATGTGCCCATTCTATTGCACTTTCACAAGCAGCATGAGATGTACTGGTCTTATACCCCAAGGTTGCTGTGGGATTTTTCAAATGGAGAAATTTCCTCAAACTTTATCAAGGAAGATAATTTTGAACACTCAACTGCACATGGTACCTTTTTCAAAGAGGCTGGTATTACATTCAATAAAAATCAGGCATGCAGATTCTGCCCAGAACTAATATATGAGTGCTAGTGGTAAAGAACCTGCTTGCCAGTACAGGAGATGCAAGAGATGGGTTGAACCCCTAGGTGGGGAAGATCCCCTTGAGGAGGAAATGGCAGCCCAGTCCAGTATTCTTGCCTGGAAAATTCCACAGACAGAGGAGCTGGTGGGACCATAAGGAGTTGGACATGACTGAGCACAGTACATGAAACTGATATAAAATTAGCATTCTGAATATGCTGGATATTATTATTACTATTCATTCCTCCACATTGTTTTTGAGATGTGAGAGGGAAAATGTACATACATTTTATCAACCCAAGTTTACCAGTGTAGACCCTGAAGTTCAACAGTTCAAGTAGTATAGATAACGTCACCCAGAGCCTCTTGATGAAAGTGAAAGAGGAGAGTGAAAAAGTTGGCTTAAAGTTCAACATTCAGAAAACTAAGATCATGGCATCTGGTCCCATCACTTCATGGCAAATAGATGGGGAAACAGTGGAAACAGTGATAGACTTCATTTTCTTGGGCTCCAAAATCACTGTAGATGGTGGCTGCAGCCATGAAATTAAAAGACGCTTGCTCCTTGGAAGAAAAGCTATGACAAACCTAGACATATATTAAAAAGCAGAGACATTACTTTGCCAACAAAGGTCCTTCTGGTCAAAGCTATGGTTTTTCCAGTAGTCATGTATGGATGTGAGAGTTGGACTTTAAAGAAAGTTGAGTGCCAAAGAATTGATGCTTTTGAACTGTGGTGTTGGAGAAGACTCTTGAGAGTTCCTTGGACTTCAAGAAGACCCAACCAGTCCATCCTAAAGGAAATCAGTCCTGAATGTTCATTGGAAGGACTGATGCTGAAGCTGAAACTCCAATACGTTGGCCACCTGATGCAAAGAACTGACTCATTGGAAAAGACCCTGATGCTGGGAAAGATTGAAGGTGGGAGGAGAAGGGGACGACAGAGGATGTGATAGTTGGATGGCATCACTGACTCAATGGACATGAGTTTGAGTTATCTCCAGGAGTTGGTGACGGACAGGGAGGCCTGGCGTGCTGCAGTCCATGGAGTCGTGAAGAGTCAGGCGTGACTGAGCGACTGAACTGAACTGAATGTCACCCAGTAACAGAACTGGAGCTAAGTCCTGAGTGTCCCAATTCCTGTTCCTGATCTGTTGTCAGTTGGCCGCATGGCTCAGGATGCCATACAGGCCTCTAATGGACTGTCAGTTCTTTTTACTTTGAGCCAAACGGCAGCTCTTCTCTGAGCCCCTCCACTGCCTTTGAGCCTTGTCACCACCTAATTCTATCACTGCACGTGAACCTAATAGATGCCAAGTACTGCCTTTATGACATTTCTCCTGAGGTTCTCTGTATTTCACACTTCCCTTGTCCCCTTCTCCCAGCTAGGTTTAACCATTTCTGTGTCCTGTTTCCCCAGAGCCAAACTAGTTGTCTTGATAAGTAAAAAGGAGGGTAACAATGGGACTGTCACAGTGCCATGTATGTCTGAGCCCTTGCTGGAGAGCAGACACCTTTCTTTCATGCCTTGGGTCAAAGCAAGCCCATAGACTTCATCCTAACACCAAGACCATCTGATATGGGTAGTTGGTTCTGAATAGTGAATGAATAGTGAAAGAATAATTCAAGTCCAATGTGTTTACTCTAAAGGGGGAAATTAGGGCCCAGAGAACTGGTATAGTCAGAGATCCCAGCAGCAGAGCAGAGACCAAAGCCAGATCTTTCAGAGGCCACACTGACATCCTTCAGGGTCAGTTCAGGTCCTGTTTGTGCTAGGAAATCTTCCAAAGAAACTTCACCCTCTCTTTTTCAATCTGCTGCCTCCTTTTGACCCATTCCTCCCGCTACATGTCTCAGCACTTGATTCCACTGAACACAGCACTTTTTAATGTTCCGTTGTACTTTATTCTCATTCAAACTCAAAGCAAAAATACACTCTGAAATAAAAATGTCTTCCAGTCTTCAGTACACATTCTTGAACAAGGAGTGTATACCTGCCTCCTATTTTTGTTGTGTGTATTTACACAAGTCACAGATGTGCCACAGGCACATAGTAGGTGTTCAGGAGAGATTTCTTGAAGGTAATTGAATTTCCTGGTAGCTGAACAACTAGACAGACTGGTGGATAGATATAAATTAGCACAGCAGATTTAAACCATGTGTTGATCATTGAAAAGTCGTTTCATTTTTAGCCAAGATAAATGCTTTTTTAATGTGTAAAGAAATCTATAATTTTTCGTGCTTTGAATTAAAGCTTCTACTTCCCAGGTTTCCTGCCTGCTTCTGGCTGCTCTTAATGAGCTAATTTACCCCACCGAGGTGAGAGGTTTCCTCTTGGGAAGGGCTTAGATGTGCCTGTCTCATATCCAGGGCCCCAGAGCGTTTCCTTACAGGGCTTTAAACACTCTGAACATATTTAAGAGAGAAGCCAAGAAACAAATCTGTTGTTTTAGTTTTATTCCTCGAGGCTCAGCGGCTCAGCTTTCCTCCCCCTTTGATCGCACTCACTGGAGTGGCAGGGCTGGAGACTGTGGAGAAGGGCTGGGTCTCTTTAGGAAGCCCAGTTCAGGGGGACCCACCCAGCTTTACACAATGAAAATAAAGTTGTCAAGCCTTTGAGGTGGCTGTGAAGATTTATTCTTCCTGGGCAAATTGGTGAGACATTTGTATTTTTTAAAAACGCTTTGATGAGCTTGATAAGGAAACCCTGGTTTGAATGTGGAAAAACATTCTGGAGCTTTTTCCACCACTGGACTGGGTTTTCAACATTCACTGTGAAGCTTGGTCTGTGGAAATGAACTTTCCCTTTAAATTAGTGATAAGACCATGAAGAGGACCGTGTGGGAATTATGAAACATGTGCTTACACTATCTTGGAACATAAGCCTCCACATGGCAGGAGGACTTAGAACATTCTGCACTTCTTGACCTGTTCTCCCCATCTTCCAGGCCTCAGCTGCCCACCCCTCTAATGACTCCTCTGTTTTAATTTTTAGTTATGTTACTAATTATGGTTCTGTTACTTTGGTAATGTTTACGAGCTAAAGCAATGGAAGATGCAGTCTTTTATTATGCATATAATGGAAATAATTTCTGTCTTCCCTAAGATCAAGTATTGTTTGTTGTGGAAGAAGTGTCACACACTGTTCCTAGTATGTCTTCGTCACATTCAGGTCTCGAGGGATCTAGGAAAGGAAATGGAAACCGATGTGAAATATCTTATCCTTATATTCCAGAAAGCCTTTTTAGCCAGGAACATTTGCCAACATCCCTGAGATGGTCCTGTTAACATCTTTTAGTTAGGCAGACTGTTATGAATGGCTTTTAAAAGGCTGTGAGCTTCAGACCTAGAAGAGCGTGAGCATTTATCAACTGGTAATGGCAGAAATTCTACCATGATTGGGGAATTTTCTTGGGAAAATCAGAAAACTGTCCTTCTGTTATTAGGACAGCCTTGTCCTGGGTTGCAACTGATAATATGGTTCAGTGGAGCGCCCGTGGACTTTTGCTAGATGAAACCAGGTTTGAATTCACTGGTGGGTACTTATTTTCTGTATCAGCTTGGGTATATTTTTAATTCTTCTTGCTCACTTAGTTCAACTGTAAAATCAGGGAAACTTGTGGTTTCCTGGTTAGAGCCATTTAGGTTGTTAGGATCAAAGGTAGGGTCAGGTGATTCTGCAGGTCAGAGATTTTATTACAAGAGACACAGGACTGAAGGAAATGTACCAAGTGGTCACCACGCAGGCAGAAAGCAGTTCCTTCTTGAGAAGCCCTGCCATGTTCATGGCATGATTTATTCTTGTCTCTTTATCTCTCTGTGTGTCTGTCTCCACTCTGCCTTCATGGCTTTTTGTTGTTTCTACTCTTTCTATCATTCTCTCTCCTTGACCTTATATCACATTCAGACTTCACCAATAGCATCTCATTGAGTTAGGAGGTAACCATCAAATAAGGGGTGCTCTTGGTCAGAGTTCTCATGCCAGGCTTCCTCAGAGCTGGCTCAGCCTATGAACGGTTGTCTTTGGCTCAGGATCTGATCCCTAAAACCATCATCAGTAGCCCGGCCAACAGGGACCCATGACGTCAAACATGGCTATGTTGTTCAGTGGGGGATGATCCTTGATAATCTCCGTTTGCTCCTCCAGATTATTTTCTATTCTTCTTCACCCTCCTATGTGCCCTGGGGACTGACATCTATAAACTATATTGTCTGTGCTCCATTGATGTCGGGTTTCCTGTTAGGTTTAACTAATGGGGAACATTGGCAGGAGATCAGACAGTGGAAGAGGAAAAAGTTGGGGTACTTATTCTTCATCTCCACTCCCTGCCACCTGACTGTGGTTTTGACAGTGACCAGCCTCTGTCCATTAGCACCTATATCATGACTACAGCTCTCTCTTGCATTTTAGTAACAGTCCTTTTCTCCAGGCCTTCAGGATAATGGCTTCCGACTTTTGCTGGATCCTGGGTACTTCACCATGTCTGATTTGTTCCCTTAATTGTGACCTCTTGTTTTGTAAATAGTCCCTTCATTCAACTCATCAGTGAATACATTGGGTGGGCCAGCTCTTTCTTGATGGAACCTGGATTGGTTCAAAGATTGCATGTGTGATGGATCTAAACATATCACATGCTGTCCAGGACAAACCATCAACTTCAGGGATAGTTGTAAGAACTAAGTGGGTTTATGTTCCTAAGGATCAAGTGCATCAGGCAACTCAATAACTTGAAACTCCTATCAATATCACTTCTACCATGTTTGTGTGGAAAAAGCTAACATTACATGGTTAGGAGATGAAGTCTCTGCACATGTCCCATCTAGCTTCTTCAATAACCTAAAAGTGGTCCTTCTGGGATAATGAGAATGATGTTCATAGGCCCACCAGTGCCTATGTTGAGTTTTCTGAAGCAAATTCAGAGAGATGGGGATGTAACAAGACTTTCTGGGATATTATCATTGTTTTGTTAATTAAAATTTTTTATCAAAGTATAGTTGATTTACAATGTTGTATTAGTTTATACACACACACACACATATATATATATATATATGTTGTTGTTCAGTCGTGAGTCATGACTCACTCTTTGTGACCCTATGGACTGCAGCACGCTAGGCTTCCCTATCTCCCACAGTTTGCTCAAACTCATGTCCATTGATTGAATTGGTGATGCCATCCAACCATCTCATCCTCTGTCTCCCCCTTCTCTTCCTGCCCTCAATCTTTCCCAGCATCAGGGTCTTTTCCAATGAATTGGCTTTTTGTACTTGGTGGCCAAAGTATTGGAGCTTCAGCGTCATTCCATGCAATGAATATTCAGGGTTGATTTCCTTTAGGATTGACTGGTTGGATCTCCTTGTAGTCGAAGGTACTCTCAAGAGTCTTCTCCAACACCAAAGTTCAAAAACATCAATTCTTTGGCCCTCAACCATCTTTATCGTCCAACTCTCACATCCATACATGACCACTGGAAAAACCGTAGCTTTGACTAGATGGACCTTTGTTGGTGAAGTAATGCCTCTGCTTTATATATATATATATATATATATGTCCATATATATATACATGTCCCATCACCTCATGGGTAATAGATGGGGAGACAGTGGAAACAGTGTCAGACTTTATTTTTTTGGGCTCCAAAATCACTGCAGATGGTGACTGCAGCCATGAAATTAAAAAGACTCTTACTCCTTGGAAGGAAAGTTATGATCAACCTAGATAGCATATTAAAAAGCAGAGACATTACTTTGCCAACAAAGGTCCGTCTGGTCAAGGCTATGGTTTTTTGAGTGGTCATGAATGGATGTGAGAGTTGGACTGTGAAGAAAGCTGAGTGACAAAAAATTGATGCTTTTGAACTGTGGTGTTGGAGAAGACTCTTGAGAGTCCCTTGGACTGCAAGGAGATCCAACCAGTCCATCCTGAAGGAGATAAGTCCTGGGTGTTCTTTGGAAGGACTGATGCTGAAGCTGAAACTCCAATACTTTGGCCACCTGATGCGAAGAGTTGACTCATTGGAAAAGACCCTGATGCTGGGAGGCATTGGGGGCAGGAGGAGAAGAGGATGACAGAGGATGAGATGGCTGGATGGCATCACTGACTCAATGGCATGAGTTGAGTAAACTCTGGGAGTTTGTGATAAACAGGGAAGCCTGGCGTGCTGCGATTCATGGGGTTGCAAAGAGTCGGACACGACTGAGTGACTGAACTGAACTGATATATATATGTATGTCTATATACTTTATATATAATTTCATAGTCTTTCTGTTATGGTTTAATACAGGTTATTGAATATAGTTCTCTATGCTATTGGTAGTTATTTGTTTTTTTTATATACAGTGGTATGTATCTGCTAATCCCAAACTCCTAATTTATACCCTTTTGGTAACCGTTAAGTTTGTTTTCTATGTCTGTGAGTCTTGTTTTGTAAGTCTATTTGTTTCATATGTTAGATTCCATATGTAAGTGATATCGTATGATATTTGTCTTTCTCTTTCTGACTTACTTTACTTAGTATGATAATCTCTAGGTGTCTTCTTCAGAATAGTCAACAGAAGCCTAGGTCAGGAGGACAGATGTATAATGCATGCATGGCTGTTCCTTCTCCCATGTCCTTGACGGTCGAGGAAGGCACTGCCTAGAAACCCAGCTGCCCTGGATGTTATCTGTCACTCTCAGACACAAGGGTTAGTGATTATAGCTGTTGGTAATGATAGAGAAGAACTGTTTTTGTTTTGCCTTTTGAATCTTGTTTTCAAGTTTCATAGTTATACAGATTAGGTGAAATAGAGCCTTTTAATGAGATGTGTAACTCAGTAAGCTGCAGCAGCAGGCATGAGAGGGGAGGGGCTTGGAGGCCAGTATGTATGTGCAGCATTTGTCATCCAGTCTGACAGTTACCCAGGCTCATTATTTCTTTCTTTTTCTTCTTTTTGCTGCCTTCCTTTGGTCTATTTACCCATTGATTTAGATCACCTCCAGGAGGTCAGTTAGAGGAAACCCGGATCAGTCATTTTGTCCTTGTTCGGCTAATGGGTTTGGTTGGCTCACAGTTTTTAGGGGATCTGCTACCAGTTTGGATTATTCATTGTCACTTATCTCTCTTTCTGGTCAAAGAGCACTGGTTTTAGCAAACAACGCTGCCTGTTTACTCATGTTACATATCATTCAGCCATTTGAAAGGACCATGAAGATTTATGAAAGACATCTCTTTAGGTTTTTTAAAAATTTTGCTCTCAGTAACCTATGGGGTTGCGCCATGTGAGCTTGTGATATTCATCTGTTTTTAAACTACAAAAATGACAGTTTCATTTGGTTCAGTCTAAAACTTATCAGTGACACCTTTGCATTTTTGTAGAAAAACTCTTGAAAATATAAGTCTGCAAATGGTGTATATTAATAGTAAACAAGAGTCTTATTATTTTTTTTGTCTGAGAGCAATTATATGACACACAGTAATGATCAAAGATATCTGTTGTCACTGATCCAGAGAAGGCAGCCCTACCAAGCTCAGCACCTGCTTCATGCTGCTTGAAGATGGTAAGACACAGGCAGAGCAGATGCACCAAACAACTTTCACGTTCCCCTTGCCGATTAATGTGATGCTCATGGTACCAGGAGATTACCTTCTCTCTTCTGTAAGTTACTTTACCCTATAGAGTGAATATTGGAAATACGGGCCCCAAAGACTTAAACATTTAACCTAAGTGGATGTTGACCAGATTTCTCTATGGAGTGTCTGATATTCATGAGAAAAAGAAGAGAGATTCAGGAGTCTCAATCTTTCTGCTTGTGGGCTACCTGAGCTTTGTCTAGGCATTTTGTTTGGAATTTTATTTCACTCAGTTGTCTAAAACCTGCCAGGTGTATGCATTCCCATAATGTGCTCAGACTCCATGAAGATGGTTGTCATCTGGCTCTTAATTTGGACATTTCATAGACAGCAGTAGTACAGCACTTAGGAACTTGGGTTCTGGCTTCTGGAGTTATAGGAATGGGATTCTCAACTCAGCTTTACTGCCTCTGGGAGTGTGTAAGCAGTTTTCTTTATCCGTCTTAGCCTCAGTTTCCCCAATAGTATGATGGTGACAGTAACCAAACATACTTTGTAAGTTGTTGGCTAAGGCATGTAAAGTGCTTCATGAGAGATATCTGATCCTCAAAAATGTTAAGAGTTATTGGTTGCTGTAGTGATAGTTGCTATTGTTATGATATTTCCCCAACACCGATTGGAAAGTCAGGTGCCATCTTGTCCTGCCTCGATTCCCTTGCCTGTTTGGTGCCCCTATGCCATCTCTTGTCCCAGCTTGAACCTCTGTCAGAAGGTTGCCTCTGGGCTCTCAGAGCTGCCTCACCACACCAAGAGCCACGAGGGCCTGGGACTTTACATTCCCCACCAGCCCCAGCCTGACTGTCTATAGCCAAGACTGACCGGTGGTGGGACTGGGAGAGCCCGCTCCTTCGTCTTGATGCGCGGCAGGCTCTGAGCAGTAAGCAGCTCTGGAGCATCTTATAGGACCAGAGAGAGGCTGGGGGTTTGAGGGAAGCTCAGCACTTGCTCTGCTGCTTCCCTTTTCCTGCCCGGCCACCCACGGCCTGCTTTCTCTTGACGGCACTCCCTTGAATAGACCACCTGTACCGGAATTCTTGCTTCAGTCAGCTGCAGACTACTGTGTTTCATCTCCACAGACCTTCCATGTAGGCATCGCGCTTTGCAGATATGGACGTGCGGGCTCAGCGAGGCCACATGACTTACTGAGGATCTCTTGCTGGTGGGTGACCCAGCCTCCAGACGGTCTGTCCTTTCGGGTGCACCAGGTTCCAACTCACCTTCCTCCATTTCCCCCAGTTACTTAAGACTAAGAGAAAGGCTAGGGTAATGATTCCACACGATTTCCAGGGCCGTGACTTGATTCTTCCCTTGACATCTATTTCTACCCATCCCTGTGGAGCAGAGGGGCCAGCCATCTTCAAATTAACATAAGCTTTGTCTCTTCATGACTGTATGTGGGGCAGGGTTTGTCAGCAATGCTGTGAACACCATAATGGAGATGAAAACTGCTCTGGTCCTTGAATCTAAGTGCAACAGCTGTTCATATGTCTGTGTTTTTCCTGATACTTGATCACATATAGGTATATATTTATGTTTTTTTGTCTTCACCATACAAATATAATTTTAAACCAATAATCTGTTTTTTGAAATAAGTAATAAAAGTTACATAAGAGAAAGCTAGAGTGAATAATCTCAGGAGGCCTTTGGGATTGAGATGGCAAAGAAAAACTTGCACTAAGTTAAGGCAGTGTCATGAATCTTATCAACAAAGACTAGATCCTGTTGCTTTTGGAACCACGTGGTGAGAGAGATTCTCTGATTGCAGCAAGAAGGGCCTGGGAGGGGCCCTGAGGACTACTGTGTCTCTATGAGCTGGGTACCCTTCAGCCTGCTTGATGCTGGCTTCGGCTTGCTTCGTGCGCAAACTGCTTATTAAAGTCTAGACGCAACATAAAAGCATGTAAATTGGTTCCAGCCATCTCTAGTAAAAACTTCAGCTGGAGCTGGGAAGTGACTGGAGCATCTTTCGGTGTAATTAAAATTGACTCTTAAAGTTTCTTTAGCTTAATTGGTCACACTTTCTTTGGAAGTTGGTGAAAGCCTCTTGCTGGGAAGGTTAAATGCATTTCTGTGTATAAGATCAGAATTCAAGTATAGTTTTATGGACACATTTACAGTTATGTTCTACCCGGGTGGTCTTTTTTTTTCCTGTATCTTTTCTATTTAAGATTTATGCTGTCATTCACCACAGTCTAAATGTGTTTTGATAAAAAGGAAAAAAATGAACCGTTGCTGATGCATTTCAAACAGAGTTGGTAATATTTTGAAGCTTTCAGTAAATGGAATGGCAGTTTGGCTTAGTCCAAGCTCCTTCTTTCCCTCAGGCCCTTCACTTTGGAGTCAGTGCTTGAACTTTGTTATCCAGAAACTGAAAGTAACTACTACTGGGTCCAAAGGTAGGAAGCCGGCACTTTCTAAGATGGTCATGTCCTTGCTGTGGTCAAATGCACTTGACCCCATTATCTGAGACCAGGTATGTTTATACACGTGAATGTGTTTATATGCACTGAGACTTTCTGCCCCTCAGTTTAGCTTCTTGAGGGATCTACCAATGTAATAGGTTCTGATAGTCAAGAAGCCCATGTTTTAAAATTTTTGGAGTGTAATTAGGGATAAAGCTCCCAGTTCCCTGAATCATCCTTAATTCAGACTTGGGGGAAGACCTGCTTGATTTTATATTTGTGAGTGTTTGCTCACATGATTTCCAGGGCCGTGACTTGATTCTTCCCTTGACATCTATTTCTACCCATCCCTGTGGAGCAGAGGGGCCAGCCATCTTCAAACCAACATAAGCATTGTCTCTTCATGACTGTATGTGGGGCAGGGTTTGTAAACAATGCTGTGAACACCATAATGGAGATGAAAACTGCTCTGGTCCTTGAATCTAAGTGCAACAGCTGTTCATATTTCTGTGTTTTTCCTGATACTTGATCACACATAGGTATATTTTTATATGTTTTTTGTCTTCACCATACAAATACAATTTTAAACCAATAATCTGTTTTTTGAAATAAGTAATAAAAGTAACATTTTTCCACTAGGTATATAATTGTAGAACATTTTAAAATATAGAAAAGTTGGTACCGTTATTCAAAGACAATGCCCATTAACATTTTGGTGTTTATTTCTTCAAATTTTTGTACATGCATTGCTATTCTTCCTACATAACTTGATTGTATTGCATATATAATTTTGTTTTCAAATTTATTTCATATGATGTTAAGCATGTATATTATTGTAAATCTTTGAATATCATTTAAATTGTTATATAATATAGAGAATAGGCTATAATTTACATTAACATTCTTTTATTAAAACATAGTGTTCCTTATTTTTTTGCTATTATAATGCTGCAAAAGGGCATGATAATTATAAATTCAGATTTTTTTCTGTGTCGAGGTTTGTCTTCTTAATGTAGATTCCCAGAGATGAAATTGTGTAATCAAAGTTAATAAAAGGGTTTTAGGCTCTTGATAATATTGTCAGTGGCTTTCCAAATAGCATTCAATTTATAGTCTCATGACAGTAAAGAATCTGCCTGCAAAGTGAGAGACACAGATTCAGTCCTTGGGTCGGTAAGATCCCTTGGAGAAGGGAATGGCTATCTAGTCCGGTATTCTTGCCTGTAGAATTTCATGGATAGAGGAGCCTGGCAGGGGGGGCCACAAAGAGTCAGACGCAACTGAGTGACTAAACACACACAGTGACACGTAGGCTGCCCGACTTGGTTGTGATTGCATGCATGCTAAGTCCCTAGAGTTGTGTCTGACTCTTCGCGACCCTCTGGACTATAGCCTGCCAGGCTCATCTGTCTGTGGCATTCTCCAGGCAAGAGTACTGGAGCGGGTTGCCATGCCCTTCTCCAGGGAATCTTTCTGACTCAGGGATTGAACTTGTGTCTTTTACATCTCCTGCATTGGCAGATAGGTTCTTTACCACCAGCTCCACCTGGGACACCTTTGGTTATGATTATTTTGCTATAAAAATGGCATCTTGTTAAATTTGCATGTCTTTGATTGACGTGGTGGTCTAGTTCCCCCTTTGTTATCCAGCTCTGACTCCTCTCCTCTGTTTTCATCCTTTGCTTACATAGCTGTGCAATCTTTGTGTTTTAAAAACATATTATGTATATTATGGATATTAAATTATCTTGATTTTTGTATTTCTGCAATTTTGGAAAAGTGGCATTTGCTTCGTGGGTTAGGTGATGTGTGTGCAGATACCATTTCTACTTATTTTGGGGTTTTCTGGAAGTGCAGTGTGGTCTCTTGACACTATCTCTTCTCACCAGGGAGACAGACGTGCTCCCCAGCGTGGCTCCACATTCCAGGTGTCAGCCCTGGGGGTCCGCATGTCACTTCTTTACATATAGAAATCCTGTTTGTCCCTTTAAGGCCCAAGTCACGAATAACCTTCTCTTCCCATTTCCTGGTCTTCTTCCATTGCTGCTTCCTTTTAATAACTTTGATCCTTTGTGCTTGTTTAGAGAGGGAACACTTCTCAGAAGGTAGAGAACTTTTGGGGTAGGGGGAGTTTTCAAGTAGGTTTTATTCTCTTAGAGAAACACGTAGCAAAACTATTGAGGTCCATTTGAAGGTGGGCAGAAAAGTTTGTTTATTTTCTTGGGCTCCAAAATCACTGCAGATGATGACTGCAACCATGAAATTAAAAGATGCTTGCTTCTTGGAAGAAAAGCTGTGACAAACCTAAACAGCATTTGAAAAAGCAAAGACATTACTTTGCTGACAAAGGTCCATTTACTCAAAGCTATGGTTTTTCCAGGAGTCATGTACGGATGTGAGAGTTGGACCATAAAGAAAGCTGAATGCCAAAGAATTGATGCTTTTAAACTTGGTGTTGGAGAAGACTGTCGAGAGTCCTTTCGACTGCAAGGAGATCAAGCCTGTCAATCATAAAGGAAATCAGTCCTGAATATTCATTGGAAGGACTGATGCTGAACCTGAAACTCCAATACTTTGGCCACCTGATATGAAGAACTGACTCATTGGAAAAGACCCTGATGCTGGGATTGAAGAAGGCAAGAGGAGAAGGGGACTACAGAGGATGAGATGGTTGGATGGTACCACCAACTCGATGGACATGAGTTTGAGCAAGCTCTGGGAGTTGGTGATGGACAGGGAGGCCTGGCGTGCTGCCGTCCATGGGGTCGCAAAGAGTCAGACACAACTAAGTGACTGAACTGAACAGAGAGAAGTTTGTGGATTGGGCAAAGGATTTGAAGCTCAAGGAAGAGTGAAAGGCATAGTTTGTTGTGTTGTCTTAGCCTCCTGCAGATGGGGGTGTGTGTGTGTATGTGTGTGTATACATGCATTAGCCTAGATTCTGTTGGAAAGCAAAGCCTGAGGCAAGAATTTGTGTGCAGGTAGGTTATTTAAGGCAATGATCCCAGAGAGCATAAATGGGAGACTGGGGAGAGGGACACAAGGAAGGAAAGAAAGCCAGTGTCAGGACACATTATTGAGCTGGTGTTTGCTGTGGGCATGGGGCTCAGTCCAGACCCACCAGAAGCCACATAAGATTGTCTTCTGAGAAGAAGAGCGTGTTTAACCACTGGTTCCCATTGCTCATTGTCATTCCATGCCTCATGGATAGTTAATTCCCTTATATTGCCAGGCTTGCACTTGTGTCAGAATGGCTGGTTGGATTCCAGCTGGTATCCCTTGGGGCTGTGCCAGAGAAAGCCCAGAATTGAAAGTGAGACCAGGCAGTGCAGTTGAGGTGAGGGATCAGGTGCTGTCACATGCAAGCGGTTGCTGCAAAAATGCTGTAGTGGAAAGGTAGAGAGACCGTAGGTAAGGCACAAGTGGATCACATACAGTGTGTATTCATAACACTTTTTTCTTATTTAGTCTGGTTGACTTGGCATCTGAGTAGAGGCAGCATCTATTTACTCTAATCCTGATTTTTTCTTTTTAACCCCATACCCTCACTTTTTTTCATCAGAGTTATCCCCCATTCCCTTCTCCCACCTCCTGTATTCTCCAGACCAGACTGAATAGGACATTGCATTTCCCCTACCAAAGTGACTGGCTCAGGGGTGGGTATGTGACATCTTCAGAATCACAGAGATCTAGTCAAGGCTTTTCTGGGACTGTTGAGGAGTGATCCCTTCTCCTTTCTGCCAGAAGCAGGTAAGACTGTACCACTTAGAGCTCAAGAAAGAAGCAAACAGTGGAAAACAGAGCCCAGATCCAAGGAGAAACCAGGTCCTTGTGGGCTGACCTTGTTTAAATTCTTAGATTCAGCACCCACGGAATATTTCCATTACATTAACCAGTTAACTACCTTTTTTGCTGAAGCCAATTTGACTTGGGTTTTCTGTAACTTGCAACCAAAAGAGACCAATAGATACTTTGAACTTCCTCCTGTTTAAGGTGATTCCTACCTTTTTACTTTATTAATTTATTTATTCATTCAAGTAATATTTGTTGAGTGTCTGTTCTGTCTGGTACTTTGAAAAAGTTCAGCTTTCAGTTGCATGGAGAATAAAGGGAATAAAATAATGCTCAGCTACTGTAACCCCTGGAATAGTGGATATACTACTGTCAGGTAGGTGTGGTTTAGTGTGACAGCTGAATTGCCAGAAAACACAATGGAAAGTTTTTGATTCTTAACATAGCTCAAGAGGTGGGAGAGAATCAGGCCCAAGGGAAATTGTGTGTGCATGTGTGAAGGGGCATATCTTTTTATTGAAACTTTATAATGATGGTAATATTTGTAAAATATCTAGAAATTATCATCAAATATTATTTTTATTACTTGTTGTATCAGTTATCCATTCCACAATAGTGCAGCCTAACAAGTAACCACAAAGCCTGAGATGCGTATGACAGTAAACACTTTGGTTCCCAAATCTGTGGTTTGGCTGGGGATTCTGCTCTTCTGAACTGAGCTTTGTAGGGCTTCCTCCTGTGCCTGTTACCAGTTTCCATTTGCCTGGGTAGCTTTGCTGGTCTTGACTGGACTCCCTCACATGTCCAAGACCTTGATGGAGCCAAGTGGGATCTGCTCCACATGTCTCTCTAGCCAGGGCGTGCTCACCTGTGAAACAGGAGCAAGAGACGAAGTGGAAACCATGCAACTACATTTCAAGGCTTTTTTCCCATAATATCTGCTGGTGTTTAATTGATCAGAAAACCACATGACTGAGTCCAAGGATTAGAGGTGGGCACTGCGCTGTTATATAGTTAAGAGCAGAGATTCAGGGAGAGGTAAAGAATTGAGGTCATTTTTCAATCTATCTACTACATGTGGTTGACTTGTATATAAAGATCATTAAAATACATATTCGTTAGTTTGGTTTGTTGGAGTGTAGACCACTTAGTCCCTGAGATCCCTAAAGAAGAAAGGTCTTCAGAGAAGAGTGTAGCTCGGGTCACCTCTCCTTCAAACCGATGGGATTTGTTCCTTTGCTCCATAGAAAGAACCCAATATTTTGAGTCATTTTTTTAATAGAAAAGAAAATTGTCTCTTGGACTTAAAATGTTCTACCTTCTTTTATGGAGCTTAAATTCCCTAAATTGGAATCTATATATGTCTTTTTTAATTTTTTTAAACCAAAGTTGGCCCTATGCCTATGATTTCTGTTGTCTTCTTGGAAAGAAACAGAAACAAAATTCCTAGGGCACTATGCTATGTTCTTCCTCCATATTTTATGTAGATTTTTAAAATGGCTGGTTGCTTTGGGTATGAGTAGGCCAGAATTTTTACTACATTGGCTTTTTTTTAACCTTTCTTTTTTTAAAAAGAAAATATTTATTTTTTAATTGAAGGATAATTGCTTTACAGATTTCTGTTGTTTTCTGCCAAACCTCCACATGAATCAGCCATAGGTATGCATATGTCCCCTCCTTCTTGAACTTCCCTTCCATCTCCCTCCCCACCCCACCCCTCTAGGTTGACCCAGAGCCCCTGGGTGAGTTCCCAGAGACATTCAGCAAATTCCCATGGGCTATCTATTTTACATATGGTAACGTAAGTTTCCATGTTACTCTGTCTATGCATTTCACCCACTCCTGCCCTCTCCCTGTGTCCATAAGTATGTTCTCTGTTTCTTCATTGCTGCCTTGCAAATAAATTCACTGGTACCATCTTTCTAGGTTCCATATATATGTGTTAGTATATGATATTTATCTTTCTCTTTCTGACTTGCTTCACTCTGTATAATAGGCTCTAGGTTCATCCACCTCATTAGAACTGACTCAAATGTGTTCCTTTCTATGGCCAAGTAATATTCCATTGTGTATATGTCCCACAACCTCTTTATCCATTCATCTGTCGATGGATATCTAGGTTGCTTCCACATTCTAGCTGTTGTAAATAGTGCTGCAATGAACAATGGGATACATGTGTCTTTTTCAATTTTGGTTTCCTCAGGGTATATGCCTAGCAGGGGGATTGTTGGGTCATATGGTGGTTTTATTCCTAGGTTTTTAAGGAATATCCATAGTGTCTTCCATAAGTGGCTGTATCAGTTTACATTCCCACCAACAGTGCAGGCACATTCCCTTTTCTCCACACCGTCTCCAGCATTTACTGTTTGTAGACTTCTTAATGATGGCCATTCTGACCGGCGTGAGGTAGTATCTCATTGTAGTTTTGATTTGCATTTCTCTAATAATGAGCATTTTTTCATGTGTGTGTTAGCCCTCTGTTTGTCTTCTTTGGAGAAATGTCTGTTTAGGTCTTATTCCCACTTTTTGATTGGGTTGTTTGTTTTTCTGGTATTGAGTTGTATGAGCTGCTTTTATATTTTGGAAATTAATCCTTTGTCAGTTGTTTCATTTGCTATTATGTTCTCCATTTCTCCATTCTGAGGGTTGTCTTCTCACCTTGTTTATAGTTTCCTTTGCTGTGCAAATGCTTTTAAGTTTAATTAGGTCCAACTTGTTTACTTTCATTTTTATTTCCATTACTCTAGGAGGTGGGTCATAGAGGATCTTGCTTCAATTTATGTCATCAAGTATTCTGTCTGTGTTTTCCTCTGAGTTTTATAGTTTCTAGTCTTACATTTAGGTCTTTAATCCATTTTGAGTTTATCTTTGTGTATGGTTTTAGGAAGTATTCTCATTTCATTCTTTTACATGTAGCTGTCCAGTTTTCCCAGAACCACCTATTGACATGGCTCTCTTTGCCCCATTGCATGTTCTTGCCTTCTTGGTCAAAAATAAGGTACCCATAGGTGCATGGGTTTATTTCTGGTCACTCTGTCTTGTTCCATTGGTCTGTATTTCTGTCTTTGTGCCAGCACCATACTGTCTTGATGACTATAGCTTTGTAGTATAATCTGAAGTCAGGAAAGTTGATTCCTCCAGCTCCATTCTTCTTTCTCAAGGCTGCTTTGGCTATTCGGGGTCTTTTGTGTTTCTATATGAATTGTGAAATTTTCTGTTCTAGTTCTGTGAAAAATGCCATTGGTAATATGATAGGGATCACAGTGAATCTGTAGAATCTGAGAAACTCTGGGCTGGATGAAGCATAAACTGGAATCAAGATTGCTGGGAGAAATATCAATAACCTCAGACTACAGTCATTTTCATAATATTGAATCTTCCTACCCAAGAACATGGCATATCTATCTGTTTATGTCATCTTTGATTTCTTTCATCAGTACCTTATAATTTTCTGTATACAGTTCTTTTGTCTCCTTACATAGGTTTATTCCTAGATATTTTATTCTTTTTGTTGCAATGGTGAACGGGATTGATTCCTTATTTTTTTTTTTTCTGATTTTTCATTGTTAGTATATTGGAATGCAAGTGATTTCTGTGTATTGATTTTGTATCCTGTGACTTTGCTGAATTCACTAATTTGCTCTAGTAATTTTCTGATAGTATCTTTAGGGTTTTCTATGTATAGTATTATGTCATCTGCAAATAGTGAGGACTGTACTTCTTTTCTGATCTGGATTCCTTTTATTTCTTTTTCTTCTCTGCCATAACTAGGACTTCTAAAACTACGTTGAATAATAGTGGTGAGAGGGGACACCTTTGTCTTTCTTGTTCCTGATTTTAGGGGGAATGTTTTCAGTTTTTCACTATTGAGAACAGTGTTTGCTGTGTGCTTATTGTATATGGCCTTTATGTTGAGGTAAGTTCCTTCTGTGCCCATTTTTTGAAGAGTTTTTATCATAAATGGGTGCTGAATTTTGTCAAAGGCTTTTACTTCATCTATTGAGATGATCATATGGTTTTTATCTTTCAATTTGTTAATGTGGTGTGTCACATTGATTTGTGTATATTAAAAATCATTGTATCCCTCGAATAAACCCAAATTGATCATGGTGTGTGAGCTTTTTAATGTGTTGTTGAATTCTGTTTGCTAGAATTTTGTTGAGGATTTTTGCATCTATGTTCATCAGTAATATTGGCCTATAGATTTCTCTTTTTGTGTTGTCTTTCTCTGGTTTTGGTATCATGGTGATGGTTGCCTTGTGGAGTGAGTTTGAAAGCTTTCCTTCCTCTGCAATTTTTTGAAAGACTTTTAGAAGGATAGACATTAGCTCTTCTCTAACTGATAGAAGTCCCCTGTGAAGCCATCTGGTCCTGGACTTCTGTTTTTTGGGAGATTTTTGATCATAGTGTCAATTTCAGTATTTGTAATTGAGTTGTTCATAATTTCTGTTTTTTCCTGGCTCAGTCTTCAAATATTGAACTTTTCTAAGAATCTGTCCATTTCTTCCAAGTTATCTATTTTATTGCCATACAGTTGCTCATAATAGTCTCTTATAATCCTTTGTATTTCTGCACTGTCTGTTGTAATCTTTCCTTTTTCATTTCTGATTTTGTTGATTTGATTGTTGATTCTTTTTTTCTTCATGAGTCTGGCTAAAGGTTTGTCAACTTTGTTTATTTTCTCAAAGAACCAGGCTTTAGTTTTATTAATCTTTGCTATTGTTTCTTTCATTTCTTTTTCATTTTTTATGCTCTGATATTTATGATTTCTTTCCTTCTACTAATTTTTTTTTGTTGTTGTTGTTGTTCTTCTTTTTCCAGTTGTTTTAGGTGTAAAGTTAGGTTCTCTATTCGATGTTTTTCTTGTTTCTTGAGGTAGGATTGTGTTGCTATAAACCTCTCTTAGAACTGCTTTTGCTTCATCCCATAGGTTTTGAGTTGTGTTTTCATTGTCATTTGTTTCTAGGAATTTTTTGATTTCTCTTTTGATTTCTTTAGCAATCTGTTCATTATGTAGAAACATATTGTTTAATCTCCATGTATTTGTGTTTTTTACTGTTTTTTTTCTTGTAATTGATATTTGGTCTCATACAATTGTGGTCAGAAAAGATGCTTGATGAGATTTCAATTGTCTTAAATTTACTGAGGTTTGATTTGTGACCTAAGTTGTGGTCTATCCTGGAGAATGTTCTATGTGCACTTGAGAATAGGTGTATTCTTCTGCATTTGGATAGAATGTCCTGAAGATATCAATGAGATCCATCTTGTATAATATATCATTTAGGACTTGTGTTTCCTTATTAATTTTCTGCTTTGATCTGTCCATTGGTATAAGTGGGGTGTTAAAGTCTCCTACTATTATTATGTTACTGTCAGTTTCTCCTTTTATGTCTGTTAGTGTTTGTTTTTGTATTGAGGTGTTCCTATTTTGGCTGCCTAGGTATTGACAATTGTTATGTCTTTCTCTTCATTGGGTCCCTTGATCATGTAGTGTCCTTTCTTATCTTTTGTAATGTTCTTTATTTTAAGGTCTATTTTGTCTGATGTGAGGATTGCTAGTCCAGTTTTTTTTTTATTTCCATTTTCATGAATATATTTTTCCATCCTCTCACTTTCATTCTATCTGTGTCTTTAGACCTGAAGTGGGTTTCTTGTAGATAGCATATATATGGGTCTTGTTTTTGTATCCATTCAGTCAGTCTGTATCTTTTGATTGGAGCATTTAATCCATTTACATTTAAAGTAATTATTGATATATATGTTCCTATTGACATTTTCTTAATTGTTTAGGGTTTACTTTTGTAGATTTTTTTCTTCTCTTGTATTTCCTGGCTATATAATTTTGATTAGTATGTGTCTTGGCATGTTTCTTCTTGGGTTTATCCTGTATGGGACTCTCTGCACTTCTTGGACTTGATTGATTATTTCCTCTTCCATGTTGGGGAAATTTTCAACTATAATATCTTCAAACATTTTCTCATACCCTTTCTTTTTCTCTTCTTCTTCTGGGACCCCTATAATTCAAATGTTGGTGTGTTTAATATTGTCCCAGATGTCTCTGAGACTATCCTCAGTTCTTTTCATTCTTTCTACTTTTTTCTTCTCTTGGGAAGTTATTTCCATCATTTTATCTTCCAGCTCACTGATCTGTTCTTCTGCTTCAGAGATTCTGCTAATTGATTCCTTCTAGAGTATTTTTAATTTCAGTAATTGTGTTGTTTGTCTCTGTATGTTTATTCTTTAACTCTAGGCCTTTGTTAATTGATTTTTGCCTTTCTCTATTATACTTTTGAGGTTTTGGATCATTTTTGCTATCATTTTTCTGAATTCTTCTTCAGGTAGTTTGTCTATTTCCTCTTCATTTGTTTGGACTTGTGTTTCTAGTTTTTCCTTCATTTGTGCAGTATTTCTCTACCTTTCATTTTATATATATATACATATACATATATATTATACATAATATATATACCTTTCATTATATTGCCTTTCATTATATATATATATATATATATATATATATATATATTTAACTTCTTGTGTTTGAGGTCTTCTTTTCCCAGGCTTCAAGGTTGAATTCTTTCTTCCTTTTGATTTCTTCCCTCATAAGGTTGGTCCACTGGTTTGTGTAACCTTTGTGTAGGGTGTGACCTACAATTGGCTTTTTAAGGACTCTGTAATAAGTTTGCTTTTGCTTTTCTGATGTTATGGATTTTTACTGTATTTGCCTTTGCAATATCAGAGAGTTTTATCTAAAACAAGTCTTAAACTTTTTGCTCTCATCCTTTGTTGGATTCCAACTCTGAAGGGTGACTGGGGTCAAGACACTGCATAGGCCCCTCCATTTAGCTACCATTTTTGGTTAACTGCAAGGGCTTTGAAAGCGGATAGTCTGGATTTGAAACTAGGCTGGAGTACTTATATGTGAACGGCTGAGGGAGATTATTTCATTGTTTTCACTCTCAGTTTTTCTTGCTGTAAAATGGATGTCACAATATGTACTTCGCAGTATTGTCATAAGGGTTAAATGAGTTCATGCAAGTAAAGCCCTTTGCCCAATGCTTAGGAGATAGTAAGCACTCAGTTAGTGGGGGTTATTCTTATCTTACCTTGTGAACTTGTCTTTCATTCACTGTTATCCGTGATTACCTTGAGCACCAGTTTCCCATCCAGAGAACCCCCTTGGACTGGTGATGGAGCTCAGAAACAAGTTCTAGGCCTGCCGTGACTCCAGGAATGACGCCCCGATCTGAGCCAGGGCAGGAGGAGGAGTGTGGAAGCAGAGGTCCTGGTCTCCACAGGGGTACATGTGTCTGTTACAGTCAGTATCCAGCTGCTCTTCCTGTCTCAGACCTCTTATGTGCCTGCCCCCACATCCATTCTCCAACAAAATGCTGTGAAGACCCAAGTACAGTATATATTTGAGTGGGTAGTATTGAGAATTGCTTAGGAAACCTCAGAAAGCACTGATGCCTGGACTCCACCCTAAAGATGTTGCTCTACTTCACCTGGAGTGGGGCTCAGGCATCTGCATTTTTAAAAAGTTCACCATGTGATGACAGTGGGTATCTAGGCTGAGAAGCACTGGGACAACATATCTCCGGACTTCTGTGCAAGATTTCCAGTTCACTCTGCTTTTATTGTGGACCTACTGCTTGTCATTTGGTTGCTTCAGCCTATAAACATTCCAGCATTCTCTGGTGAATAAGCTGATGGCTTTATCATGGTGTTCTGGGAGCTGGCAGTGCCTTAAAATATGATTAGACTTGTAGGCTGATTGGGGAATCTTTATTTGTGGATCCCAAATGTCTTTCTGAAAAGCGATAACCCAAATGTGTGCAACAGGAATGATTCAACCTTACATTTAGGCCATGATTTACACTCTTCTACAAGCATTCACATGTGATGTGAGAGGTATTGCAGCACAGTGAAGGGTCCCAGGGTAGGACCTGAAAAGTATGGGCTGAAATTTGACTTATGCCACTATTTTGTTAATGGGACTTTGGCCATAGCTCTTAAATTCTCCAAGACTTTGTTTTCTTTCTTGCCCTTTCTAGATAATTCCAGTGTGAGGTATAGACTAGATATTACCATGTTTTTGTCCCATTCAGCAGATGAGGAAACTGTGGCATCGAGTGGACAGGTGAGTCACTAAGCTTTTTGCAAAAGCTTGGGGCTCATCAAAGTCAGGCCCCATGGCTCAGGTGCTCAGTGTAGGTACTCCTGCATAGGTACTCCTGCTCTACGCTAGCCATGTGTCCAAAAGGCGGAAAGATGTATTGTTTCAGCTGTATGCAGATACACCAGGTCCTTTCTCTTCCCCATTCCTCCTCTTCTGCACTCTCCCTCCCTCCTTGGCCAGTGGGGAAGTCTATGAACAATGGATTCCCTTTCATGGTGTGAGTAAGTGGTCGTGAAAGCTCAGAACAAAGTCTCCCCTATTGTGTTGGCACTGGCATGTCTATTCTTGTGGCCTTCTCTGAGCAGAGTCAGAGAGCAATGGTAGAGACTGCCTAGATGTTCTGCAAATGTGCTTCTTCCTGACATAACTGAACTACATTTCCCAGCCTCCCTTGCAATTTAGTTTGGCCATTGACCGAGTTCTGGCCAATAGGATATGGGTGGGAGCAATGCATGCTCCTTTCAGGCCCTGAAAAGCTCCTGGTTGCCTCCACCTTGGGGTTTCCGTTTCTTTTCTTTATACTGTGGAGACTGTGTGTCTGAAGACTCTGGTGAAGCAACACAATGGAAGGAGCCTAGATCCCTGGATCAGGGCTCAAAGAAGAGCTTCCTGATGAGGAAAACTTGCATTGATCACTTCTATGAGCAAAACCAATACTAAACTGCTATTTTGTTCAGTCTTTGAGATATTAAGGTTTGATTACTTTATTACCTTAAGTGACTTTGGAGGAATAAAAGGAGGATTGGTGGTTGAGTGGGGTGATCTTCTCACACCGAGTTCTCCATGGGATCAGCTGATCCTGCATCCTTCTGGAGCTCCTTCCTCTTCCCTGTGCTGTGTCCATCACTGTCTTACAAGTTTCCTCTGAGGGTTCACCCTTGTAAACCACAAGCTCAAGAATCCCCATCTCAGAGTCTGCTCCATGGGGTCCTAATGCCTCAGCTAGAATGTAAGGGCAGGAATGTATTCAAGTTCCACTGAATTTCTAGTTGCCTAATAAATGAATGTTTCAGTGCCTTATCTGTGTTAGTCACTAGCCATTGGGAATAAATACAAAGAAATATTAGTCATAAATTTGGCTGTGTTTTCTCAAGTCTTATCTGAGGTTTCAGTTGTTGTTGCTTAGTCGCGAAATTGTGTCCAGCTCTTTGCAATCCCATGGACTACAGCACACCAGACTTCCCTGTCCTTCACTTTCTCCTGGAATTTGCCAAAACTCCCGTCCATTGAGTCAGTGATGCTATCAATTATCTTATCCTCTGCTGCTTCCTTCTCCTTTTGCCTTCAATTGTTTCTAGCATCAGGGTCTTTTTCAATGAGTCAGCTCTTTGCATCAGGTGGCCAAAGTACTTGCAGCTTCAGTTTCAACATCAGTTCTTCCAGTGAATTTTCAGGGTTGATTTCCTTTAGGATTGGCAGGTTTGATTTCCTTGCAGTCCAAGGGACTCTCAAGAGTCTTCTCCAGCTCCACAATTCCAAAGCATCAATTCTTTGGTGCTCAGCCTTCTTTCTGGACCATTTCTCACACCCTTACATGACTACTGGAAAAACTGTAGCTTTGATCATACCTTGCAGTAGTCCCCCCACCCCTTATCTGTGGCTTCACTTTCCCAGGTTTCTGTAACCCATTGTCAGTAACAGTCCAAAATATGAAATAGAAATTTCCAGAAATAAACAATTTATAAGTTTTAGCTTGCCTTCAATTCTAAGAGTCATGATGAGTTATCATTCCATCTGGCTTTGTCCTGCCTAGGATCCCCAGCCACGGACATCGTCTGCTCCTGATATGCAGCCACTTGCACCATGGCTCTGTGGCCAGAATCACCAGAATCAGATGACCTTCTTCTGACATATTGTCAGTAGGTCAATAGTAGCCTAATGCTAGGTCACAATACCTACATCATTCACCTCTCTTTTTCTCATCATGGAGACATTTTGTCATTTCACATCATTACAAGAAATGTGACTACAGTACAGTAAGATATTTTGAGAGAGAGGGACAACATTCACACAACTATTACTAACAGCATATTATAATTGTTTTATTTTATTATTTTTGTTGCTAGTCTCTTACTCTGCCTAATTTAAAAGTTAAGTTTTATCATAGGAATGTATATATAGGAAAAAATATAGTTTGTATAGGGGTCAGGAATCTGCTGGGGGTCTTGGGGCATATCCACATGGATAAGGGGGAACAGCTGTACTCTTTTCTATGAATCTTAAAAGAACGTAAACAATATCACATATTTATGTTCCTTTTTTTCAAATGAGCAGCAATAAAGAGAATCCTACCATTTTATTTAATGCCCTTATTTTTTAAGCCAAGTGAGACTTAATTTTGGAAGTGATTTTTAAGACAGTTTTCTTTTCCTTGGTCAGTTCTTTATATGCTTTTCTTTTCCTTGAAAACTGGGTATCTGAGAGAATTACTTTTTTTAGTAAAACTTTGGAAGAATTTCATATTAATTATAAAAGTTAGCCTGGCTGTGTAGGCAAAGAACATATCCATTTTAGAGACCTTTTAAATCTGCGCATAATTCCTTTAAAGAACACTACAACAGACAATGTGGCCTTTGGTTTGCAAGGCCTGCTTTTGGCACAAGAGAAGTGGGGGCTTTTCCGTCTAGCAGTGGGAGAAAAATGGTGAAGAGCATGCAAAAAGCGATTGCTTTAAGCGCATTGGTTTTTCCTTTCATATCTGCAACATGATCCTATTATTTTGAAGCAATGAGGTCATTTACGTGTGCCTGGCTGGAGATTTGCTATTTTCCTCTATTCTTTCCTTTAAGTCTTTTTGTCAACCATGTTCTTCTTGACTAGCAGAGCAGCTGTCTGGGTAGTTATAATCCCATTAAAAAGGCCTCTATTATGTCAATAATATATTTATAGAGAAATTAGTCACCTGGGGTTGTTGGGTGATTCTTCTGTTCAGACATATTGTACCTCAGAAAAGCAGGATTGTCCCCTTCTTGTTAGGTAGGCCCTGCTGCCCTGTCAGGGTGCCACATTGCCTGAAACTGATTAGCAATTAACATGGAATATGCCTTCTTCTGTTTGCAAAGCCCCCTTAATCTTTGCCACTGATCATATTCCTCTCAAGCTTTGCTGATAAAGCTAAGATTGGAGATGTGTCTAGGTGTACAGGGCTTATAGTATTTAGGAAAATATGACAGGCATTAAATGACCATCCTGGTGGGAAAGGTGGGGAATCTAACCGCAGAAACTTCCTAACCCTGCTAAAGTGCATTTGAGCAGTGTCTTAAAATTAGTAGTGCATCTTCCTACACAGATTCCATTCTTTTTTCCAAAGAGATTTTACATTCTTGCTATCTGAATTCAGGTCTAATGATCTCCTTTGAGAAAGTGGAAAGGCATGGGACGGACTGAATTCCTGAAATGGAATACCCGAGGTTATTAAACTATTACCATTAGTAGGGAGAGGTTTATTTGTTGAAAACTCATCATGTTTTTGCAAACCATAAAAAATAGGGCATTTTTTAGCAGACTTTGTAACATTGAAGTCAATCCCTATACTACAGCATGTCCTTTGTACTGATTTTTCTTCATTTTTCAGATCATGAAGGATTGATTTTTGAGACACAAAAAGGATTCTCTTCAAGGATGGCCTTATGGGCTCTCACTGTAATTTCTCAATAGTTTAGGAAATGCCGAGGCAGAGTCATCTATTGGCTAGGTGGTGCTTGCTCTTGGAATGTTGTAAATAGAAATGCAAAGAAAAGCAACCTTCTGAGTTTCAATTGCTGTTATCAGCTTTCAGTGCCAAGTAGGCTTTCAGGACCCTCATCAAATTTGCAGAGCAGGCCATAAGATTTAAATAATGAAGTATGAAACAGATGAGTTAAGAAAAACAGCCGTATTTATAAAGCACAGCTAAAATTTCCTCAGCTGTTTGGAATTATTTAAAATATGAAATTTAAAGAAACAAGAGGGGTTGGCCAGGTCTGTAGTTCTACAAGTCAGATGGTCTAAAAGTCCCATTCGATCTTGCCCTCTAGCTAGGTCTCCTCTTTACCTAGAGAAAGTTTCTCGCTGGTCTTTTCTGTGTTCTGCACCTCACCCGCTCCCATCTCCTCTCCCCCCACCCTGTGTAGCACTTTGCGACGGAAAATGTATGTCTTTCTACCTTGGATGTATATAGTTGACGTTTGAGGAAACTGAGAATAAGGGTAGAGGACTATCAAGACATCAAATTGCACAGGTTCAGGAACACTGGTTGTCTTGTGCAGCTGTATGAAATCCGCATCCTAGTGCACTAGCAGACTCAAGTGATTCCCATTAGAGAAACTGCTTATGCTGTTTCTACAGCCCCCACACGCTCATATTTACTTTCAAGGCCCCTTGGACTCAAGATGCCAGTTTCCCACATAGCTGGTAAACACCCTTATGACAGTACATCCTGCCTTGATCTTAACTGCTTCTTCTTTCTTCAAGTTCATGTCTCTCTGTGACTGTGGAATGCTCCTGAGCAGTGCCATCCAAGTAGAGCTTTCGGTGATGATGGGGCTGTCCCCTGCATTGTCCTGGTCAGGAGACACTGGCTGCCTGGGACTGGTGAGCCCTTGAGCTGTGGTTCATGTGACTGAGGGACTAAACCTTTACTTCCATTAAATTTTAATTAACCTAAATCTAAATAGTCTTATGGGGCCACTGTTTTGGACAACTCTAATGAGTTAACTTATTGGAAAAGACCCTGATGCTGGGAGGGACTGGGGGCAAGAGGAGAAGGGGATGACAGAGGATGAAATGGCTGGATGGCATCACCGACTCGATGGACGTGTTTGAGTAAACTCCGGGAGTTGGTGATGGACAGGGAGGCCTGGTGTGCTGCGATTCATGGGGTCGCAAAGAGTCGGACACGACTGAGTGACTGAATTGAACTGAACTGAACTGAATGAGGTAAGGAACTTGTCCAGTAGCCAAGATGGGGAACCATGGTATTAATCACACGTCTTGAGACACATCGCAATGTAGTATCTGAGAAAGTTGGCTCTGGAACCAGACTAGATGTGTCCAAACCCCATCTCTGTTTTTTTGAGCCATGAAATTGTGGTGGTTGCTTACTGCTGCCTGTGTCTCAGTTTCTGCATCTATAAATTGGGCATGCGTGCTAAGTCACTTCAGTTGTGTCCAGTGCTTTGCGACCGTATGAACTGTAACTCGCCAGGTCCCTCTGTCCATGGAACTCTCCAGGCAAGAATACTGGAGCAGGTTGCCATTTCCTTCTCCAAGGCTGTAAATTGGGACATAGTGACAGAAGAAATCTCTACCTCATAGTGTTTGTGTAACAATTTATTGACTGATCCATCGAAATCCCTTAGAATAGTACCTGGCATACAGAAAGCCAGAGTTAAAAGAAGACAATACTAATGGTCCAATAGTCCTGAGACTCTGCTTCTGGAACCAATGAAATATATTAGGATTAAATAGAACACTGAACTGTTCATAGATGCTCAGTCATGAGTTTTCATTCCTCCTTTTCTTTCCTTTCAGCACTGGTAGTTAATTAATTTATATATTCATCTAACAAATAAGACTTCTCTGTGTCAGTTTTGTCCTGGGGGCTGGAAAAATACCAGTGAACAGAATATATTACCGGTTCTTAAGTTCATAGTCAGGTTGGGGAGACCATGAAGATTGAATGTAAATATAGCCCCACATCTTCACTTCTCTCTGTACCACACTCCTTTGTCATATGATGTTGCAGGAGCTCTTATCAAGAGGAGCTTGAACTTGTTCACAAAGCAGTGAACTTGTTCACTGCTTCCTCACTCTTAAATCTGGGCTAGCCATGTGACTTGATTTGACCAACATCTACGCTGTGCTTAGTTGCTCTGTCATGTCTGAATCTTTATGACCCCATGGACGGTAGCCTGCCAGGCTCCTCTGTCCATGGGGATTCTCCAGGAAAGAATACTGATTTGACAAATAGAATGTGGCAAAAGTGACCTCGTTCCAGTTCTCAGCCTAGACCTCAAGAGGCCGTGTCTCTCTCTGCCCTCTTTGTCTCTCAGATCCTGGCCCGGCTGCTTTGTGAACAAGTTCAAGCTAGCCTGCTGGAGGATGGAAACCCCACACATGGCTCAGAGCCAAGTCAGCCCAGTTAAGATCATCCTGGACCAGTCAGTGCCCACAGAGCTGATCACAGATGCATGTGCAAGCATAACTGGGCATAGCCCGGGAACTCATGTGTGAAGCCCCTGAGTTTAGTGGGTATTTGATACAGCAATAGTCCAATCACTGTGGCAGCAATTACCAGAAAGTCATAAACATAGGAAGGGGGAAAAGTAGAGGCAGTACCGATTTTCTTTTTTGGGCTCCAAAATTGCTTGACTGCAGCCAATGAAATTAGAAGATGCTTGCTTCTTGGAGGGAAAGCTATGAGAAACCTAGACAGCATATTAAAAAGCAAAGACATCACTTTGCTGACAAAGCTCTATATAGTCAAAGGTATGGTTTTTCCAGTGGTCATGTATGGATGTGAGGGTTGGACCATAAAAAAGGCTGAGCGCCAAAGAATTGACACTTTCAAATTGTGGTGCTAGAGAAGACTCTTGAGAGTCCCTTGAACTTCAGGGAGATCAAACCAGTCAATCCTAAAGGAAATCAATATTTGAAGGAAATCAACCCTGAATATTCATTGGAAGAACTGATGCTGAAGCTGAAGCTCTAGGCCATATGATGTGAAGAGCCGACTCATTGGAGAAGAGGACAGCAGAGGAAGAGATGATTAGATGGTTTGATAGCAGCAGAGGAAGAGATGTTTAGATGGTTCAATGGACATGAACTTGGGCAGACTCAGGGAGGTGGTGGTGGACAGGGAGACCTGCCATGCTGCAGTCCATGGGCTTGCAAAGAGTCAGACATAACTTAGCAACTGAATAGCAACCATATAGAGATAAATACATCATCTTCTAATGGAACATATCCCTCAGCTGAGGCCTGAGAGATGAAGATGAGTGTAGAAAATGTTTCAGACAGAGGAAACATCATTAGAAAGGTGCAGCAGAGAAAGCAAAAAACAATTTTTTTTCCTACTTGCTGCTAGGAACATGGGAATATAAATATTCTTTTATTCAAGGAACATCTTATATAGCTGTGATGTCGAGATCCCCACACATAAAAAGAAGTCAGTTCTACAGGGTGAGCTATATTAACTGCTGAATTTGTTCAGACCCTGGTCCCAAAATTGGGGAGGACACAGAGAAAAATCAGTGAGGACTGAAATAAAGAGCCAGGACGACTTCTTAGAAGATAAGCTAACTGATGGGATGCAACGAGTGACTAGGACATGGCTGGGAGCATGGGACAGAGGGAAATATTCCTGGAACCATTTGGAGAATTTTGTAGGAGGGCCCATTGAACGCCTACTGTGTGCTAAGCTCTGTGGGAGGAATCACAGAAGATGAGAGAAAAGCAGGGAGCGCAACAAATGTCTTCATGAAATTGAGAGTTATGCTTGCCTTTGGGTTGTCGAGCTCCTCTTAAGTTAGGTCTTGGCTCTGGCACTTCATAAGCTTAGCCTGCATTCATTTCCATCTGCATTGTTGAAATGGGGCACAAGCAGGACCATGAAATTGTAGATCAAGGAGTGTGCTTTTAGCTCTTCTTCATAGCAGCTAGGGGCTTGGTTGCCAGTTTTGCCAGAAGATGTCTCATGACCACTTTCCAGAGAGATGGAGAATTCCACTTTTTAGTCCCCTGAAGTGTAGATTTCATGCTGAGCTGAAGATCTGAGCCCCGGGACATCGGCGCCTGTTGAGAGCTTTATCTTCTTAAAACTTCTACAGAGCCTCCTTAGGATTTAGAGGCTTATATGGTGTTTTCTTAGCCAAAAGTCTTTGTAAAATTTGACTATCAGAAATAAAACAAGAGCAACCCCCACCTCCTGAAAACAGTGCTTAAGAAAACCTTAGTTTGGAAGTAGGAGCAGCCCACCCAGCACTGGCATTAACTCGAACTGGCAAGCCTGGGCTGAAGCAGGGGCTTATTTATTTGTGAGAGACATAGGGAAAACTGTCATCAGAACTAAGCCCAGATATCCAGGGACCTGTGCGGAGACGATTCACACTGTCTCCTTTTCCAGTTTGCAGATGTCTTTGAGATGACTGTGTTGGGGGGTGGGGAAGGCAGTGTGTGTAAAGACTCCTGTGATCCCTGCCCCCGCCACCTTGGCCAGTGGAGTCACCGTCTCTAACCCTGTCTGCTCTTATCTAGGATTTCCTCGTGGGCTCTCGAAGACCTTTGAAAATAAACAAATGAGAAAGTTTCCCAAGACCATCCTAGCAGTCCACTCTGACACTGTGGAGACAGTGGGCCATAGCTGTCCCTCTCTGTCTCCTTTCATGCTATAGCATTCTGAGATTCTTTGCCTTATTAGTTCAGAAGTGAGATTCTACACATTACTGTCAAGTTCTCTGCTCAGAGCGTTTGCTCTAGTCATTATTTTAGAGAACTATTGTTTGAATGGAAACAAACACTTTTATTATTATCAGTCGCTTCTGAAAACTCATTTCATATGTGTTCAAGTATGGGGGTAGTTCCTTGTTAAGCAAATTCCTATGGACACTGGTTAACTTATAATAGCCATTTGGAAAAAATTGCTATTTATATCAGATAAAGGGGACTTTCTGTAATATATAAAGAGTGCTTACATATCAGTAAGGATAGGCCAAATACTCATAGAAAAATTAACTAAAGATATCAAATAGTTCTCTAAGAAACACATTAATTAAACCTATCCTGAATTTATAAATAACCCCCAACCTTATAATAATAAAGATGTATGTTCGGTATACATATTGTAATAATAAAGTACATATTAAGACTATAAGATAGTTTTCACATCCCAGATTAGCAAACACCTAAATGTTTGATTATTTACTTCTTTGAAAAGGTGTGAAGATAATGGAACTCTCATAAATCATTAATGACCATATAAATTAGTACTTTAAGGGCACAGTTTGGTACTAGCTACTAAAATGGCAAGTTGTTTGACCTAGAATTCTCCTTCTTGAAATTTATCCTACAGAAATACCTACCTATGAGTGAATTGTTAAATGTGCAAAGTTATTTGTTGTGGCACTGTTTGTAAGTTCAAAAGGTTGGAAATTATTTTGAATGCCCATCAATAGGGGACTAGTATATTACATATATTAGTTATGCTAGTCTATGTAGCGAATATATTATGCTACGTCACAAGGTATTATGCAGTAGTTTAAAAGGATGAAGCAGATATTTATGTACTGCTATGGAATGCTATCCAAGATATATTTCTATGAAAAACAATACAGTGTGCAGAAAAGTTTGTATTATGAGGCTATCATCAGTGTAAATGAAGGAAATAATGTATTTATTTGTATGTGTATAAAATACCTTTGAATCAGTTCAGTTCAGTTGCTCAGTCATGTCCAACTCTTTGCTACCCCATGAACCGCAGCACGTCAGGCCTCCCTGTCTATCACCAACTCCCGGAGTCGACCCAAACCCATGTTCATCGAGTCGGGGATGCTATCCAACCATCTCATCCTCTTGTCGTCCCCTTCTCCTCCTGCCTCCAATCTTTCCCAGCATCAGGGTCTTTTCAAATGCGTCAGCTCTTCGCATCAGGTGGCTAAAGTATTGGATCTTCAGCTTCAGCACCAGTCCTTCCAATGAACACCCAGGACTGATCTCCTTTAGGATGGACTGGTTGGATCTCCTTGCATTCCAAGGGACTCTCAAAAGTCTTCTCCAACACCACAGTTCAAAAGCATCAATTCTTCCTCACTCAGCTTTCTTTATAGTCCAACTCTCACATTCATACATGACCACTGGAAAAAATCATAGCCTTGACTAGACGGACCTTTGTTGGCAAAGTAATGTCTCTGCATTTTAATATGCTGTCTAGGTTGGTCATAACTTTCCTTCCAAGGAGCAAGCGTCTTTTAGTTTCATGGCTGTAATCACCATCTGCAGTGATTTTGGAACCCAGAAAAATAAAACCAGCCACTGTTTCCACTGTTTCCCCATCTATTTGCCATGACTAGATGCCATGATCTTAGTTTTCTGAATGTTGAATTTTAAGCCAACTTTTTCACTCTCCTCTTTCACTTTCAACAGGCTCTTTAGTCCTTCTTCACTTTCTGCCACAAGGGTTGTGTCCTCTGTATGTCTGAGGTTATTGATATTTCTCCCGGCAATCTTGATTCCAGCTTGTGATTCCTCCAGCCCAGCGTTTCTCATGATGTACTCTGCATAGAAGTTAAATAAGCAGGGTGACAATATACAGCCTTGGCGTACCCAGTCTGTTGTTCCATGTCCAGTTCCAACTGTTGCTTCCTGACCTGTATACAGGTTTCTCAGGAGGCAGGTCAGGTGGTCTGGTATTCCCTTCTCTTTCAGAATTTTCCACAGTTTTTGTGATCCACACAGTCAAAGGCTTTGGCATAGTCAATAAAGCAGAAATAGATGTTTTTCTGGAACTCTCTTGCTTTTTCGATGATCCATCAGATGTTGCCAATTTGATCTCTGGTTCCTCTGCCTTTTCTAAAACCAGCTTGAACATCTGGAAGTTCATGGTTCACGTCTTGCTGAAGCCTGGCTTGGAGAATTTTAAGCATTATTTTAATAGCGTGTGAGATGAGTGCAATTGTGTGGTAGTTTGAGCATTCTTTGGCATTGTCTTTCTTAGGGATTGGAATGAAAACTGACCTTTTCCAGTCCTGTGGCCACTGCTGAGTTCTCCACATTTGCTGGCATATTGTGTGTACCTTTGAATAGACACACACAAAATGAAAGTAGCCTTTTCTTCCAGAACGGGGGACCTGGGTGCTTGGAAGACAAAAATGGGAGTGAGATGTATATTTTACTGTATGTTCTTTTGTACCTTTAGAATTTTGTACCATATATATGACCGTATTACCCATTAAAATCTAAGCCCTAATCAGATGTGAGAGTTGAACTATAAAGACAGCTGAGTGCCAAAGAACTGATGCTTTTGAACTGTGGTGTTGGAGAAGACTCTTGAGAGTCCCTTGGGCTGCAAGGAGATCCAACCAGTCCATCCTAAAGGAGATCAGTCCTGGGTGTTCATTGGAAGGACTGATGTTGAAGCTGAAGCTCCAATACTTTGACCACCTGATGAGAAGAGCTGATATATTTGAAAAGACCCCGATGCTGGGAAAGATTGGGGGCAGGAGGAGAAGGGGACGACAGAGGATGAGATGGCTGGATGGCATTACCGACTGGATGGACATGGGTTTGGGTTGACTCCAGGAGTTGGTGATGGACAGGGAGGCCTGACGTGCTACGGTTCATGGGGTCTCAAAGAGTTGCACACGGCTGAGCGACTGAACTGAACTGAACTGAAATCAGAGTTCTCAGATAAAGGTTTTTTTCCTTTCAATTTTCATTCATCTGAAAATGTGGAATTATTTTCCCTCAAGCCTGTGTGAGAGACTACTTCACAAAACCACAGCTGATCACTGTCTTCTCCTCTTTTCCTAATCTAGTGCCTGGCAGAGAGCAGGGGCTCAAAAATATTTGTTAGAAATATAAAGAAAAGCAAAGGATACATGAGATTACTTCATATAGAGGCTTGCCACTCCCTCTGGGGATACATGGGGCTGATCATGTCCATGTGATTTCCTGGGGAATAATTTTACATTGAAATTGATTGCTTTCCTTTTAAAAGAAAAACTGAAGAAAAGAAATGGATGCAATTGAGAATGTGGTATTAGAAACCTGTCACTGTTTTGACCACACAGTAACCACATGTCCTTGGTTACTGATTAAGTTTTTCTGAGAGGATGGAGAATGAGCAGAGAAATCTGTGTGCTTTGTCTTGACTGTGATATACTGGTAGTTTAATACCTGGCTTATTGTGTGAAAAAACACACCGTGGTTTGTAGTGTTTGCCAGTTTCCATGGTGTGAATTCTCTCATCATAGACACAATGTGACGTCTATGAATGTGAACTTGGGAGGATATGATGACAGTTGGTTCTCGTGACCCAGTAGAAGCCAAGTTCAGCACATCCCAGGTTATGACCAGGCAAGTTTCCCTTCCATAGTTAATGGCAGAGGCTTCAGAATGTAAGTGAACTCTTTGAAGGGTTGGGTTCTTAGAAATGTTTTGTAATTCTTCTAAGCTGGGTGGTTCTCAAAGAGTGATCCGTGCACATTCTTGGGCCATTCCCCCAAACCTATGGAATTAGAGCCTCTGGGGATGAGGCCCAGCAGTCTAGATTTTAAAGAGCTCTGCACGTGATGCTGGTGCATGCCAGAGTTTGAGGCCCACTTCTCTAAGTCTCTCTTTTCCCTGGAAAGAGCCAGGAGTATTTTTTTTTTTAATGCAGGGCTATAGTAAGCATTAAACAGAATAATGATTATAAAGCATAGGCATGGTAATGAAGGTGATTTTTCTGTGGCTCAACTGAGTTTGAAGTATGCCTATTCATTTTCTCATGTCTAAGGGCAAGAGGTAGTTCAAGAAGACCCAACTGTAGCTTTCTATACAGTTGGACCACATGTAATTATCTTTTTTAAAAAATTGAAGTATAGTTGATTTATAATGTCGGGTTTCTGGTATACAGCCAGATGATTAGTTTTAGACATATATATGTATATGTGTATGTATATATACATATATTCTATTTCTGATTATTTTCCATTATTGATTATTACAAGATATTGAATAGAGTTCCCTATGCTATACAGTTGGACCTTTTTGCTTCTTTATAAGTAGTAGTGTGTATCTGTTAATTGCGGGCTTCTAATTAATGCCTCTGCCCTTTCTCCTTTGGTAACTGTAAATTTATTTTTAATGTCTGTGAGTCTGTTTCTGTTCTGTAATTAAGTTCATTTGTACCATTTTAAAAAGAGTCTACATATGAATGATATCATAGGATGTTTGTCTTTCTCTGTGTAACTTACTTCGCTTAGTATGGTAGGTCCATCCATGTTGCTACAACCATGTGTAATTCTCTTAGTTTTCATAGCATCATTTGGGAGAGGTGAATACCAGCATCATTTCCCTGTAGCATGCTTATGTAGAGCTTGATGCCTCAAACTAAGGCCATTGGAGGCGACTCTCCTTCAATACTCAGCTCCTTGGTAGGCCCCAGCCTTTTTTAACTGATTAAAGTAACTTATATGTGCCAGAAACTAGTCTCTATGACAAGAAGATGGGGAATGGGAGATGTAAATGAGGAATGGGAGATGTAAGGAACGTGCTTGGAGTTGTAGAACTTGAATCCCAGGAAAGGCTTGGAGCTGAGTAACAACATTTGTGATTTGGAGAATATTAGCTACATTTATTGAGTATGTTTTACTTATTAGGGTTTATAACATGACTTTTCACCATAGGCATTATCTGTCCATTTTACAGATGAGGAAACTGAGATGGAGAGTTCAAGTAAGGTGTTCAAGGTCACAATAGACATTTGGATCCTTGTTTGTAAGAAAGGAACAGAGTCAGTCTTTTCCATTGTCTCTTTCCCTTTTGCCTGTTTTTTCCTGTTTTGCTTGTCAGTGATATGAATCTTGGTGAATAGAAGGACCACTCACCCCTGTTCCATGTTTTAAAAAATATTTTTGTCTTTGAGCATATTTTGGAAGCTCTCATACCGGAAAAATCAATGAGAGTCTTCCCTGGAGGCGCAAAGATTAACTTCCAAAGGAGTTGGTGCTGTGTGATGGTGGGGGCACGGGGGTCCTGCTGCCCAGTCTGTGAATTCTGACTGTACCACTTATTAACTCTCTGATCTTAGGTCCATGATTTTTTCTTGCTTAGTGTCTTAGGTCAAATTCCTTAGAGGAAGAAACTCAGATGGAGATTTTTATACAAATGATTTATTAAGGAAGGACTCCCAAGAGAACTCTGAAATAGAATGAGGAAGCAGGGAAGGGAAGAGGAAGATACTGAGTGTAGAATCCAACTTAACTGGAATCTAGTCTGATCCCATGGGGAGCTCTGACATGTAAATTGTACCAGAGACTTGGTCCGAAGGGGGTCACGTTTTGTACCCTTGTGTCAGTCAGTTTTTGTCCTGGGGGCTTCCATGGAACAGCCTCCCCATCAGGTGTTTCTGTCAAAAAAGGCAGTTTTCAAGAGAAGAGGGCAGCTCTGAGCATCAACAGCCATTATTCAGCTAAGTGGGAGCTGGATAGGGTAGCAATCTCTTCCTATGGTCACCCTTAGCTTTATCATTTTAAAATATAGATGCTAATGCCCACCCAAAGAGAGTATCATAAAGATTAAATGATATAATCCATTCAGAGGGTTAAGCAGAGTGCCAGGGACAAAGAACACACAAAATCAATGAAAATGTATTTTTTCTCTTCATTTTTAGTTTAAGGAGAGTGACTTCATTTCTTGGTTGAGGTTGAAGGATATTTTCTCAAATAGCCTTCAGATTAGAAGAAGAAAATATTGTAGATGGTTATTCACTTTTTTATTCAAAAATATTTCCTTTAGCACCTGCTGTGTGCAGTTGTAATAAGATATAAGATCTCTGCCCTATGGGGGTTATCATTCTACTGTTGTTTAGTTCAGTTCAGTTGCTCAGTCGTCTTTGCGACCCCATGGACCATAGCACATCAGGCCTCCCTGTCCATCACCAACTCCCGGAGTTGACCCAAACCCATGTCCATTGAGTCAGTGATGCCATTCAACAGTCTCATCCTCTGTCGTCCCCTTCTCCTCCTGCCCTCAATCTTTCCTAGCATTAGGGTCTTTTCAAATGAGTCAGGTCTTTGCATCAGGTGGCCAAAGTATTGGAGTTTCAGCTTCAACATCAGTCCTTCCAATGAACACTCAGGGCTGATCTCCTTTAGGATGGACTGGTTGGATCTCCTTGCAGCCCAAGGGACTCTCAAGAGTCTTCTCCAACACCACAGTTCAAAAGCATCAGTTCTTTGGCACTCAGCTTTCTTTATAGTCCAACTCTCACATCCATACATGACCACTGGAAAAAATCATAACCTTGACTAGACGGACTTTTGTTGGCAAAGTAATGTCTCTGCATTTTAATGTGCTATCTAGGTTGGTCGTAACTTTCCTTCCAAGGAGCAAGCGTCTTCTAGTTTCATGGCTGTAATCATCATCTGCAGTGATTTTGGAACCCAGAAAAATAAAATCAGCCACTGTTTCCCCATGTATTTGTCATGAAGTGATGGGACAAGATACCATGATCTTAGTTTTCTGAATGTTGAATTTTAAGCCAACTTTTTCACTCTCCTCTTTCACTTTCATCAAGAGGCTTTTTAGTTCCTCTTCACTTTCTGCCATAAGGGTGGTGTCATCTGCATATCTGAGGTTATTGATATTTCTCCCGGCAATCTTGATTCCAGCTTGTGCTTCTTCCAGCCCAGCGTTTCTCACGATGTACTCTGCATAGAAGTTAAATAAGCAGGGTGACAATATACAGCCTTGACGTACCCCTTTGCCTATTTGGAACCAGTCTGTTGTTCCATGTCCAGTTCCAACTGTTGCTTCCTGACCTGCATACAGGTTTCTCAAGAGGCAGGTCAGGTCATCTGGTATTCCCCTCTCTTTCAGACTTTTCCACAGTTTTTGTGATCCACACAGTCAAAGGCTTTGGCATAGTCAAAAAAGCAGAAATAGATGTTTTCTGGAACTCTCTTGCTTTTTCGATGATCTATCGGATGTTGGCAATTTGATCCCTGGTTCCTCTGCCTTTTCTAAAGCCAGCTTGAACATCTGGAAGTTCACGGTTCACGTTTTGCTGAAGCCTGACTTGGAGTATTTTGAGCATTACTTTACTAGCGTGTGAGATGAGTGCAATTGTGCGGTAGTTTGAGCATTGTTTGGCATTGCGTTTCTTTGGGGTTGGAACGAAAAGTGACCTTTTCCAGTCCTGTGGAGGAGCAGACAATAAGCTAAGAAATGTATCTAGCAAATATTAGCTTGTGTTGAGTACAAACTATATGTTGCAGGGTTGGAATCCAGAAGGACTGGAGAGCTACATTAGACTGTGTGGTTTGACACTGACTTGAAGGGCAATAAAGAGTTGCTTGCTCAGAGCAGTAGGAGAAGATGGTTTCAGGCAGAGAGAATGGCTAATGTAAATGTGCTGAGGCAAGAAGAAAGCTGGGAAATTCAGCATGCCGACAAGAAACTGGTCCTGGTGTGTAGAGCACCAAGGGCAATGATAGGAGAGGAGTCCAGAAATAAAGCTGGGAAGGTGGGTACAGGCTAGACTCTTCAAAGCCTTGGTAAACTGTTCTTAGAAATTTAGCTTTCATTATATGTCTCAAGAGAAGTCAGGGGTGAGTTTATACAGGGGTGTGAAATGAATTTATATATACTTAAAAAAAATCATTCCAACTGCTTTTGAAGAATGGATGGTAGAAGAACAAAAGTGGAAGTAGGTCATTTGAAAGATAATGTTGTCTTGGAACCAGGTGGTGGAACAGAAGAACAGATGTAAACACCTTCAGAAAGAGATGTAATGGCGTCAAGGAATGTTTTGGAGGCAAACTCAGCAGACCATGTTGACAGATTGGATGCTGGCCATGATAGAAAAGGAGAAATCAAGGATGGGTCCTGTATTTATGACTTGAGCCTCTGGGCAGATGGTTTAGCTATTTACTGAGACAGGAAAGACCAAGGGATTTTGTGTATACCAAAAAGAGGGAAGCAAATGAAGGATAAGGTATAAGGAGTAAAAAGAAAGAAAAGAAACATGCCACATGTACAAAATAAAATGTAGAAAACATAAAATTAGAATACAATGGAGTAAATAAGAATTTAATTCTATTGGCTTGGAAATTGGATGCATAAAAATACAAGATATATTGGAGTTTGAAAGGCCCATTGAAAGGAATTTGGTTTGGTGGTCAGCATTTCTCAGAGAATGGCAAATGTAAATTTATTCTTCTAATTCTTCTAAGAGGAAGTTGTGTCTGGGGGTTTTAGGTTCTGGAATCTTGGAAAGGCTGAGGGTTTACTTACTTTAGAATTAAAAGTGTTTCCCTGCCCCCCCCCCCCCCCCTTCAAATCTAGTCATCAAAGCCATAAGTACTAGGAGTAAAGTTCTTTTCAAATGGAGATATTTTCTGAGTGATATACTTTGAAAGTCTCAATAGATGGGTAGAAAAAAAAAGCAAAATCTCAGCTTTTTCCATTGGCCCAACTTCTTTTGGGGACCATAAGAGGCAGGAGCTAGTGTTCTGTTTCCATCATATTCAATAGTAAAAACTCATGAAGCAAATGTAGCATTTCTTCTTCAAAGATTTAAAATTAAGAAAAATATTTTGGGGTTGGAAAGTTGGGAGCAATGTGCTGAGCTGATCTGTCTGTCCAAGACCAAAAATTCCAGTGAGCTTAGAAGAAAACACAGCAGAAAGTCTCCTGTAGCTTTGTTCTTGGTTAACAGTTCTTCCTTCAGGGCAGACTTTATTCTTCCCAATTAAGCCTCCTCCTATTTTACATTTTTTAAAACGAATCTCAACACTTAAGGAAGAAAGATAGTATAGAGGCGGTTAAGATGTTGAGTGTTTTTCATAGCCTTGCTGTTGTGTTCCTGAAAGCAGCTCCCAGGGAGCCAAGGGAAGGAGCGGGCATTCTCAGAGCCATCTGAGATCATTTGGTGGTCATCCAGTTGAAATCAGGACCCTCCAGTCAGGAATCTCTCTTCCTTTTACTTCTCTAATGGCAAAAAGGACAAGATCTTGGTGCAGTCGAAGGGAGGTTGCGGGTCCTAGTTGAGAGTTTTGATTGTGCTAACATTTCTAGCTGCCTGTGAACTTATCTGGGTGAGTATTAGTTAGCAACTAATGGAATCAGCCAGTCTCTAGCATCAGGAAATTATGCCCAATTCCAATACAGCTGAGATGACTGGAGGGAAAAGCATACTTTCTTTCTTTAAAAAATTAATTAATTAAGTTTTGAGTGTGCTGGGTCTTCATTGCTGCGTTTGGGCTTTCTCTTGTTGCGGTGAGTGGGGGCTTCTCTTGCTGTGGAACTCGGACTCTAGGTTCTCTGACTTCAGAATTTGCAGCTCACAGGCTCTGGAGCTCAGGTTCAGTAGTTGTGGCCCGTGGGCTTAGTTGTCCCACAGCATGGGACCTTCCTGGACCAAGGACTGAACCCATGTCCCCTGCTTTGGTGGACAGATTCTTAACCACTGGACCACTGGGGAAATCCAGACATTATCTCTTGATATCTACTCTGCTCCCTACACTGGACATGTTATATATATATATACTGGATTTGTCCTTCGCTTCAGCACCTGAATATTATAGTTTCCATTTCAGCTCCATGTGAGAGCAGTCCTGCCTAGCTGGATCTGAGGTATGGATACCTCAGGCAGGAGAAGTTGGGTGGCATCTCTTTTTCTAGTTTACTATGTGTACTGACTGATTTCCATGAGATTCTAGAAATTTCCTATAGGAGGAAAATAACTTGAAATGGACTTGGCAAGGGAAGGGTTACAACAGAATCCAAGATTCAGGGAGGGGCTCTGAGATCCCAGTGAGAATTCCTTTCAGTTATAGGAGACAGCATAGTGGTGCCTTGTCTACAATAAAGTCACACTGATGTTCATTCTGGGTTTAGTACCGAGGCTGGCACATGACATTCTGATAGCGGTATGAGCCCTTGGAAGAAAATGGGCTATGTTTCCAAACTAGAACTCTAGCTGACTGTCCAATAGAACTTTTTGTGATGATAAAAATGTTTTAGGTATGTTCTCTCCAGTAGTATTCTCTGGTCACATGGGGCTATTGAGCATTTGAAATGAGGCTAATGTGCTAAGAAACTGAAGTTTAGTTAAAGGGCCACATGTGTCTAGTGCTCAGAACAACTGACTTCTAGCATCTACAGTGTTATAGAATCCCTACAATTAAGCATAACTTCGTAAAGCCTAGTTAGAGACATGGAAGGTGGGGGTGGGGACAAAGGGTGGTGAGTATGGAGTGAGAGATAGCAGAGGATACAGTCCAAATCAGTTTAGAGCCTGATAAGAATCAGCTTATGTACTGAACTTCTTGTACAAGCAGGGGGAGTTTTAGAGCTGGCCCAAATATTTGCATAAATGACGACATTTGGACCCACATGGCAGTGAGCTTTAGGTTATAGTCAGAAGGGACGCTTGAACTCTTTGCTCTGCAAGGTGTTCACACCTGTTGTAGTCCTTTGCATGTTGCATGTGTTCAGTACATATTTGTTTTGAATGAATAAAAGGATACGTGGGATATAAACTCACCCGAGATCATTGTCTCAGTTAGCTATTGCCATAGTAATGCTGCATAACAAACTGCCTGCAAAACTCAGTGATTTGAAACAGGGCTCATTTATTCTTGCTCATAGGTCAGGAGATTAGCTGCAATGGCCAGTGTCATGTGAATTCATCTAGGGGCAGAAGAAATCTCTCTTCATGGGGATGGCAACAGCACATGACTTCTTTAGGTGAGTGTTCAGAACTCTCATGTAGTCACTTCCTTCCACATTCCCTTGGCCAAAGCATGTCTCCTCACTAAGCCCAAAATTAAAGGCTGGGGAGAACCATGAAGTTACATAGCAAAAAGCATGGTGCAGGGAGGGGTAAAACATTGAGACTCCAAATCTGATCTGCCATAATCATGTGAGGAGCCAGGGAGTCCATACACAGTTTGTGCAGTTCCGTAGTCTACATTTCTTCCTCTGCTCCAAACGCTTCATGTACAATCAAAGACAGTTCCACCATCCGTGTGACTCCTAATCTCCAGGGTGGATATTATATTTCCATCCTTTAAAAATCTGATAGTCTGCTTTTAAAAATTTTGTTATTTATCTCATTGAATGATTGTCATTTTTGTGGTACTGGACTGAAAATCAATCCACATGATTTGGCTCTGTCATAGAGTTGGAGGTGTAGTCTCATGGAGGTTCAAAGAATCTGTTAGTCTGCACATATTTTTGCTTTAATCATGGACTGTCTCAGTTTCTGAGGGCCCAGAATGCTGCTGCCAATGGCTGAGGCACAGGAGGGTGGAATTTTCAGTCCCGGTACTCTGGGTTTGGTTTTCAACTCTGACTGAGGTTCTGTGCTGCTGTTAGAATCTACCATTGCCTTTTAAAAATTTCATTTACTTAAAAAACACATGCAGCAAAATTCTGTCTTTCTGGTGTATAATTCTATGAATTTGACAAATGTACACAGTCATGTACCTTACCTGGTGGCTTCCCTGGTGGCTTAGTTGGTAAAGAATCCACCTGCAATGCAGGAGATCTGAGTTTGATTCCTGGGTTGGGAAGATCCCCTGGAGGAGGGCGTGGTAACCCACTCCTGTATTCTTGCGTGGAGAATCCCCATGGACAGAGGAACCTGGTGGGCTGCAGTCCGTGGGGCCGCAACGAGGTGGACACGACTGAGCAGTTAAGCACAGCACAGCAGAGTTCACAGTCATGTAACTACCAATGCAATCAAAGTATTTCCATCGGCAGTAAAATCTCCTGTGCTGCCCCACACACCCAGTCTTTTCTATAATGTCATGTAAATGGTATCATATCGTGTGGCCCTTTGAGTCTGGCTTCCTCTACTTAGCATGATGCATTTAAGTCTCACCTACATTGTTATGCATATCCTAGTTCCTTCCTTTCTGTTTCTGAGTAGGATTCCGTTGTGTGAATGTCTGGCACTTTGTTTATTCATTTTGTGGTGAGGGGCATTTGACAGTTTGTTTTTGGTTTTTGATAGTTATGAAAAAGCTGTTATAAATATTGGCATATAGGTTCTGGTGTGGCTGTAAGTATTCATTTCTCTCGGATAAATACTTAGGGAGTAGAGTTGCTGGATTGTATGTTGAGTATGTTTTAGTATTCTAACTCCTCGTTGGAGTATTGAAGCCCAAACCAACCTTATGAAATAGCCAAATGGTTTTCCAAAGTGGCTGCACCATCTTAGTTCCTAGCAACAGTATATAAGAGTTCCTACTGTGACTTTTTAATTTCTCTATTTTGTCTTTTGCCACTTATTTCTTATATGAATGTGTAAGCTCAGACCCCATCTCTTTCCTTAAATTGAGTTTTTCACCTTCCCTAGATTTTAAAAGAGACAGTTGCCTAAATCAGACCAGTTTTGGAATAAAGTACATAACTGTCATGGTACAATAGGTGAGAATATTAGAGTGCAAGGGCATGAAACTAGAATATAATTTGCTGTTAGTGCCCTGAGCATCCAAGGGTCATTTTCTTCTTGACCCTTGATGACTTCAGTACAAAATTAAGGTGCTGATCTAGAAAATATGTATAGTTTCTATAAAGCCAAGTCAGTGATATCTGGTTTCTTAACCTTAGCTGCTTATACAATGTAGAGTCATAAACCTACCATCATATTTGATATTTATCAAGCCGAATTCCTGACTTTGGCCTTTACCATTTCAACATATGCTGGCCTACCTTTCAGCTACCAGCACTGCCTTTATTACATTTGAGAACATGCTCCTGCCATCGAAGGTCACTCTGTTCATTCACATGGCAAGTTGGAGTACCGTGGAATGAACACCACCTGGAGTAGTTGTCAATCACTGAGAGACAGAAGAAATAGAATGCATCTGTATAAATGCCCCATTTCCCTTACCCTCTTGGATGGGATAACTCCATGGTCTGTGGCTGTATCCAGGCTCTAGGGGTTCCCTAGCAGGCTTAAGTTCCAGATGCCCACAGTAGAAATTTGCTTAGAACACGGACTTTACTGGCTACCTTCCTCCCCTGTTTGGCTTCCCCACACTTTTGTTGGTGCACCTCTGCTTTCTGAATCAACCACTTGAACTCAGTCCATGACTTTGTGTTTGTTTTGGGGGAAAGCCACATCAAGACTGGCCTGTTCCTGATTCCTCTCCTCAACTCCCTTTTTTTGGCTGCCTGTGTTCCTGACCTCCACGTGTTCTATTTTCCATTAACTGAGTCTATGCAAATGTCTATCTAGTTCTCCAGATCCTGACATATTCTAAGTATCTCTGTTGTCCTACAGCCCATGAACACGATGTAACATTTGCCATGGTGGAAAGGTTATGGCTGCAGGAGACACATCCGTGTGAAGTTGGATGAGTGACTTAAACTGCTTCAAATATTAGTTATAATGCCTGTAAAATGAGGTTACTGGATCATATCATGAAGATGATTTAGAACCTAAGTGTTCCTTTGAGTAATTAGTGGATGACATAGGTCAGCAGCATAAGTTAGTTCTCTTGTTTCTCATTGTCTAATCACTTAGAGATCAAGTCTCATTTCTTTCATGGCTGACCACTTTTCAAGAGCACACATCAAGGATTCTGATTTTTATCTATGGCATTTGGTTTTTCATTGATTTGATGATGTTATATGATATATTTTTGCCATAGTTCTTGTCTTAGTAGATTATTTCAGTAAGAGAAATAAGTTCTTTCAGTGTTTCAAATTAGGAATTTAGGCAAAAATTACAGAGTTTCATAAGTGAATACTTAGGTTGAGTGAAAGGAAAGTGTGATACAGAAACAATTGCCTTATCTTTGCTTTGAATCCCAAGCATAATGAAAAAGAGAAGACCCAGAGCAAAACAGAGTCTTAGAGTTAGAAACAACATGAAGAATCACCTGGTATTAATAATAATAGTAGCTAATGTTTGCTGAATACTGGGAGTGTGTGCCTTGTAGTGTTCCAATTGTTTCTTAGATGCTCCCTCCACAGCAACCTTCTGAGGTCATTATTATTATCATCATGACCGTTTTACAGATTGGAAAGTAAGGCCAGAGAAGTTAATTAACTTTCCCAAGTTCACATTGCCAGTAAGGAGTGAGACAGGAGTCAGTCTCAGGAAGTAAAAGACCATGGTCCATACTCTTAACTTCTGTGCCATGCTGACTCTCACCCCTGCAGCCTGACTAACCCTGTCATGGAGAATCAGTGGTTTTCAACACATTTTGTTTCATGTTGAATAATCTAAGTTTTTTATTTTGAGTGTAAATCAGCTTTCAAGTCTCTTAAACTTTTTGATCCTAGTTCTGACTTTCAGAAAAGATTATTTCTACCTTGAAGGACTTTTGTGGCTTAATCCAACACCCTTTGGTTTTCTTTCCTGCAGTAAAAATAGGCCCTAAGAATTTCTGTAGCAGATCACTTGTGTAGAGTGTGTATTAATGATCATAGGAAGGCTGTTGCACATCCCTGCTTGTCATTACTGGAGCTAGTTCTTCACCTAGGCATCAGTTTGCATTAGCTTTCTATCATGCCTAACTTTAGGCTTGTTTTCAAGGAAGAAAAATTCAAAAGGTCCAAATGGAAGCAGAAGTCCAATATTCTGCAGGGAGAAATGAAGAACTCCAAAAACAATAAGTATGTGGGTAAACATACAATTTATTTTTTCTATTTTTTAAAATGATAATTGACCATAAAAATACAACTTTATATTTCAAGCAAAATAAGCAATATATTTTGGGGCTTACAACATATATAATAACAATAACATGGAGATGGATTTACAATAGCCAAGACATGGAAGCCACTTAAATGTCCATTCACCAGAGGAATGGATAAAGATGTGGTACATATATACAGTGGAATACTACTCAGCCATTAAAAGAATGACATAATGCCATTTGCAGCAACATGAATGGACCTAGAGATTGTCATGCTGAGAGAAGTAAGTCAGAACAGGAGAAACATCATATGACATTCCTTATATATAGAATCTAAAAAGAAATGATACAAATAAACTTAGACAAAACAAGACATACTCACAGATTTAGAGAACAAGCTGTGGTTGCCAGGGGGAGGAATAGGGGAAGAGAGTTAAGGACTTTGGTACTGACATGTGCACACTGCTATATTTAAAGTGTGACATGATCTACTATTGTTGTGTTAGTCCCTCAGTCATGTCCACTCTTTGTGACCCCATGGACTGTAGCCCCCCAGGCTCCTCTGTCTGTGGAATTCTCCAGGCAAGAATATTGGAGTGGGGTGGCCATTCCCTTCTCCAGGAGATCTTCCCCACCCAGGGATTGAACCTGCATCTCTTGTGTCTCCTGCATTTGGCAGGCAGGCTCTTTACCAGTTGAGCCACCATTAATTCATGGTAATTGTGTTAAGAATGCATATTATGATCTTTAGAATAACCACTAATAAAAATAACCAAAGAGGCATAGTTTAAAAGATATTAGAGTAGATAAAAATAATACTAAAAGATAATTGATCAATTCAAATGAAGACAGGAAAGTAGAATCAAAGGAACAGCAACAAAAAAGTGAAACAAGCAGAAAACATAGTGAGAGTGTACAATTTAACTCCAGCCATGTCAATAATTGCATTAAATGTTAGTGGACTGTGAACTCAGATTAAGAGGCAGAGATTGTCCAACTGGGTGAAAAATAAAATTCACCTATGTTTTACTTAGATGAAGGATACATTTTCAATATAAAGACAGAAAATTTTAAAGTAGTAGATTGTTGTTATTCAGTGGCTCAGTCTTGTACAACTCTTTGTGACCTCATGGACGCCAGGCTTCCCTGTCCTTCACCATCTCCCAGAGCTTGCTCAGACTCATGTTCTTTGAATCGGTGATGCCATCCAACCATCTTGTCCTCTGTCGTCCCATTCTCCTCCTGCCTTCAGTCTTTCCCAGCATCACGGTCTTTTCCAATGAACTGGCTCTTTGTGTCAGGTGGCCAAAGTATTGGAGCTTCAGCTTTAGCATCAGTCCTTCCAATTAATATTCACGGTTGATTTCCTTTAGGATTGACTTGTTTGATCTCCTTGCAGTTATATAATAAGAACAAGGGACCCTCAAGAGTTTTCTTTAACACCACAGTTCAAAAGCATCAATTCTTTGGTACTCAGCCTTCTTTATGGTCTAATTCTCACATCCCTACTTGACTACTGGGAAAACCATTGTTTTGACTATATGGAAAAGCAACTGATGGGAGAAGACATATCAGGGACTGAACCATATAAATTGAGGAACTCTGTATTATGTGAAACAGGAACCATAGGGAATCTACATAGATGTCCAAAACCTTAACAAAGAAGGAGGCAATACAAGAAGAATGACTTCTTGGTGCAAGGAAGTGCCAACTGATGATGGATGCCGAAAACATTTTCTTAGAGATCTGACAAGTTGAACAAACAATGTTTTTTCCTTTCTGCTTTGTAGAAATTGACAATACAAAGCCACGTTTAGTGGTGCAAAAATTGTGATTTCTCTGCCATCTCCTCCAGGATAGCTCTTCAGTATCACCCAGTATCTGAGCTGTGGTCACCTGATTTGGGTACCTACTTCCTTTACCGGTTGGAGTTTGGTGATGGATTTAGCTGGGTGCCATCTTTTTCCCTAGTTCGGTATGTCTCCTTTTCATGTTGGCCCCTTGGCAGTGACTGTTGCCAAGCAAAAAATGACAGAATGTAAGAAAGAGAAATGAAGTGCTGGCATGTTTATTGCCTCAGTTTTGATGGTGGGCCGAAGGGTGTAAAAATGAAAGAGATGCTGCTGTGGTTTTGTTTCCTCTCCATTGCTGTGAGGCTGTTATTTGACAAAAAGTAAGCTTTCTAAGTGATGAGTTCCTCCTACTCATGCACCAATGTGCAATACATGTCAGGCTCTCTGTGCAAGAAAAAAGCGTGGAACATTCCCTCTCTCTTTGTGACCTCCTGCTAAGACTCTTGCTTAACATCCTTCCAAAAGGTCCTTTAGCTGGGCAATCTCAGAGATGTAATTTCATTGAAAAAACTCATGGTTTCAGTCCTTTGTGTGAAATAAATTTCAGATAAACTAGAGTTTGTCTAAAATTTTGATACAAAGTTAGACTTGGCTAGGGAGAAACTGTCTGGGGTGGGTGATTGTTTTTCTGGGGGTGACTTTAATTAACCTGTCTACTGTATGCCTGCACACTGGAAAGGCCCTTGAAGGTGGCGTTTTCCTCCTGCTGTTCAAAGGGAATGAAAGTGACAGTTAAGTTTATTCTCAGCATTGTTAATTTGGTTGATATTGGGGCCTTTCCAAAGAAACCACTAAAGCTATCATAGAAGATGAAGGGCAACACATTTGCGAAGCATTCTGGAACATTTGGCTCTTGTGGTGGCCTGCAAAAAAAAAGAAAGGAAAAAGAAAAGGATGAATTCATTATCTCCAAATAGTGGAAAATATTATAAATGGCAGTAAATGAAGTAAATGGGAGTTTCCACTGTAATGTACAATTCTTTAAGCCAGCCACCCAGAAAGAACACAGTTTGGTTTGCTGGGTGGGGAGTCCGAGTTAAAATGCAGGAGACTGTTCTTGGGCTCCAAGTGCCATTTGGGAGTAAGGCCTCTCCCCTGCTGCTGTGGATCTTCTGGTTTATTGCTGATCTGGACTGTGTGGGTCTTGCAGCCTGCTGAATCGAACCCAAGTGGAACTCTCACCTCTTCAACTTAGAGCTGACCTTAGGGTGTTGCTTTCCTGCCTGACTCAGTCGCCAGAGGAAAAGCAAATAAGACACTAACTTCTTTTTGTGCATGAGGCAATGGTCTCTCTTTGCTTTTGGATGGCTGTCCCGCTCCGGCTGTCTTTGCTGGCCCATGGAGAACAAAAGCCGTGGCTGTGTCTCCTTGTCAGAAAGATGCGTTGCTGAGCGTGTCTGCTCAGGCCTGGGCAATGATGCTCCCCTGTGGAACCCCCTCCTATCCTGGGAGCTGAGCCTGTGGGTTGACAGCTCTCCCACAGAGAAGTGGGAGGACACTTCCATCCCTGCCGCCACCACTACCTCCCTCTCCTGTTTCCAGGATCTATGAAGGGAACCCCGTCCTTCACCTAGATGAGTGAGTTACCACTGGACCCACGTGGAGACGAGGTCCATCTGATGGTGTCTCTTCTGTTCTGGCTGATAAAGTAAGTCATCCACAGCATAACCTCTTCTCAATCTTCTCTTAACTAATTTTCGTGATTTTGGGGAAATATAGACTCTTGTTACCTGATACTTGCTATGGAATCCAGAAAATGAAATAACTGTGTCTCTATAAATTCTAAAATAAACTCATCTCTAGGGTCTTATTTTCTACTTTTTATCCTGACTACAAACTATCTTGTACTAAGCAAAAAAATCTCTGAAGTTTGGTCGATGAAAATTTGCTGGCCTGTGGAAATTGAGGGGTACTGGTGCCAAATTCAATTCTGCAAGTATTGTTGAGAACTCACTGTTTGTGAGTCCAAAAGAAATATGAGTCATAGCTTCAGATGTTAATACGCATAAAATCTACATGAAAAGACAGAAAAGCATATATGGTACACCTGATCTGCATTACCTCCCATTTGCTGTGTGTGCGTGCATCAGTTCATACACACATACCCACACACGCACACAAATACACACATGTGCATGCATTCACACAGTACTTATATACATGTACTTACATATATACCCACCACATACATGCAGACACAGAGTATAAATGCTATCATAGATACACATATATACACACATACATACACTTACATTTTCCTAGCACTGTGCGCAGTCATTCAATCATGTCCAGCTCTTTGTGACCCAGGACTGTAGCCCACCAGGCTTCTCTGTCCGTGGGATTTTTCAGGCAGGAGTACTGGAGTGGTTGCTGTGGCCTTCTCCAGGGGAATCTTCCCGACCCAGGGATTGAATCCGTGTCCCCTGTGTCTCCTGCATTACAGGCAGACTCTTTGCTGTCTAAACCACCAAGGAAGCCCCAGATTGTAACCCGGTGTTAGTCGCTCAGTTCTGGCCGACTCTGCAACCCCAGGGCCTATGCCCCTCCAGACTCCTCTGTCCACGGAATTCTCAAGGCAAGAAGCTGAAGTAGGTGGTCATCTCCTTCTCCAGGAGATCTTCCGGAGCCAGGGATCGGACCCAGGTCTCCTGCTTGGCAGGCAGTGTCTTCACTGTCTGAGCCAGCAGGGAAGGCCTGTGCGCACCTACATGCAACAGGTACACCCTCTCACACACTTTCTCATGTGTACTTACCCCTCACTTACATATATACATGCACACATGCATATTTTCACGTGCATATACCCACTCCCACACATATACACATACTCATGCACATATACACATGTACACATGCACTCACACACAGTCACAATCACACAGATGCATGTTTACACACTCATATACACACAAACACACTCACTTGTAAATTGTGGTCAATTAATTAGTTAGAACCTTAAGCCTATATTAACTGTCATGTGTCCTCATTTTAAAAAGTAATTTTGATGTAGATACTACTAGCATTAAAAGGCTGTTGACTTTTGAAAAAAAAATATACGTATATAATCATATTAAGGGACTTTGTGTTCTTACTTTGCCAAGGGATATTTTTTTTTCTAAGAAATATGAAGACTACCCAAAAGTACAATGAATAATAACGCAATGAATATATCCACCAGTCGGAACTGAGGATTGGAGATGTCTTCCTCTCTTTGTAGCATCCTAATTTGAACGAAAGAAATAAAGCACACAGAAAAAGCTGGTGTTTTCTTTGTCCTCCACCTGTAGTTTGTTCCTCTGTCCCACAACCAGAAGAAAATGTAGACTGAAGACATATATTTTCTGCTCCATTTTAATACACTTACATATACATGTATGTTTCAGTGAATAATATATAATGTTCATTTTTGTATTTGGAAATAGGGCATAAATGTCAAAGTGTGTATCATGTGAAACTTGCTTTTTTCTACTCAGCATTTTGTATAGAGCTCTAGTTAAAAGGCTGAATAGGGAGAACTACATTATTTTAACAGCTACATAGTATTCTAGAGTATAAATATACCAAATGTGAGTTATTTGTTCTCCTATTGAAGTAATTTAGATTTCCAACCTATTTAAAAGAGGTCTTGCAATGGAAATAATCAGAAATGTCTGTATAGAAACCTGTGCAAAAATCTGTCTAGAATATATTCTATGTATTCTCTAGAATATATAGAATTTTTCAATCATACTACATAGGTTTTCAATTTCATTAGATACTGCCAAATTGTTTTTCTTCAAAATGATTTGAGCAATTTAAACTCTCACAAGGAGTGTATGATAAGTTCTATTTTTCACCCTCCTTGCCATCTTTTTTATAGTTGCACATGTTTAAACACTAGCCTATATGGGTATGTGAGGTGGTATTGTATTGTTGTTCAGGTTTCAGGTTCTAAGCAGTTTTTTAAAAAAATGGAAATAAATGCTTCTGTTCAGTGTCTTTTCTGACTATAGTGAGGTTTTCTTGTTATTCATTTGCATTTTGAATTACTGTTAGTTAACTGACTTTTCATAATTGAATTATTGTGTGATTCCCATAGATCATTTTTTATCTATTATTTATTTAATGTATTGCCAAATTGCATGTATTAATATTTAATGTATGGATTTTGTGTCAATATTTATAAATCAATTTGTAGTATAATTTTTTTCTTAGGCTATTTTTCTGACTTTGGTATCAGTTTTATGTTCTCTTCATTAAAAAATTAGGAAATATACTTTCTTTACATTCTAGAACATACTACCTGGCATAGGAAAAAATCTTTTTTTTTTTTTAAACATTTTTTGAAAAAAATTCACCCTTGAAACCAGTCAATCCTGGTGATTTTTGGGATTTTTGGATAGGGTAGGTTGGGTGTGGCTTATGGAAGATACGGAGGTAAATTTATAAATATTTAAAATTTTTAATTTAAAATGTTTAAAATTTCTTCCTTGGCTATTCACATTGGACTTAACATCTCAAACTGTTTCAGCTTTGATACTTTTTTCCTAGAAAGTCGGCTAGTTTTCCCAGGTTTCAAACTAATTCACTCATAATGAAAGTCAGATATCTTAGTGATTTTCTAGAATATATAAAGAATATTACAGCTAAACAATAAAAGACAATTAAAGAGTGAGCAAAAAATCAGAATAAACCTTTTTTCCAAAGAAGATACATAAATGTCCAACAAACATGTAGAAAAATACTTAAAATTATTAGTTCAGTTCAGTCGCTCAGTCATGTCCAACTCTTTGCGACCCCATGGACTGCAGCATGCCAGGCTTCCCTGTCCATCACCAACTCCTAGAGCTTGCTCAAATTCATGTCCTTTGAGTCAGTGATGCTATCCAACCATCTTATCCTCTGTCTGGAAATGCAAATCAAAACCACAAAGAGATATGACTTCAGACCCACGTGAATGGCTATAATAAAAAAGATAATAATAACTGTTGGTTAAGATATGGAACAGAACCATCATACATTGCTAGTAGGAATGTAAAATGGTGCAGCTGTTTTGGGAAATAGTCTGACAGTTCCTTAAAAAGTTAAAAATTGAATTACGATATGACTCAGCAATTTTACTTCTAGGTTTATACCCAAGAGAATTGAAAACATGAGTGAGTGAATGAGTGAAATCTGCTCAGTTGTGTCTGACTCTTTGTGACCCTATGAACTATACAGTCCATGGAATTCTCCAGGTCAGAATACTGGAGTGGGTAGCCTTTGTCCAAACAAAAACTTGTACACAAATGTTTAAAGCAACATTATTCATAACAGTAAAAAATGGAAGCAATCCAATTGTCCACTAACAAATGAAGAGAAAAACATGATATGGAATATTATTTGACCATAACAATAAATGAAGTACTGGTTCATACTACATGGAGGAAACTTGAAAGTCTTATGTTAGGTGAAAGAAGCAAAAAAAGCCACATATTGTTTAATTCCATTCACGTCAGATGTCCAGAATAGACAGATCCAGAGGCGAAAAATAGATTAGTGGCTGCCAGAGCTCAAGGGAAGAGAAATTGGGAGTGACTGCTAATGAGTATGGAGGCTTATCTGATGGCTCAGTGGTAAAGAATTTGCCTGCAATGCAGGAGACGTAGGAGACACAGGTTTGATCCCTGGGTCTGGAGGATCCCCTGGAGGAGGAAATGGCAACCCCACTCCAGTATTCTTGTCTGAAAAATTGCATGGACAGAGGAGCCTGGTGGGCTACAGTCCAAAGAGTCAAACATGACTGAGCAACTGAGCATGCACACATTAATAAGTACGGAGTTCTTTTTGGGGCATTAGAATGCTCTGGAAGTGGATAATGATGATGATTGCACATTTCTGCAAATATACTGTAAATAATTGAACTGTGCACGTTAAAGTAGTGAATGTTGTGATGTTAATTATATCTCAATGAAGATATTATTAGTGAATTAAGACTACAGAATCTTAGAGTTGGAAGGGATTTCAGAGGTCATCAATTTCAAACTCAATCTAATACTGATAGTCCAGAGTCTTTGGTTGAGCCGACAAGACAGCTTTGTAACTGCTTTAGTTAACTCAAGACCTCGCGGGGGGCCGCTGGAGGCTCTTTTCCCGGCTTCACTCCATGGCCTTGAACATGGAACTCTGACTCCTCTCTACCCCTAACAACATGTTGTTAACAGCTCCTGGGTGCACGCTGGGCTGTCTTGTATTTGCCCAAGTCTGTTACAAGTGCTTTGTGTCCTCAGCCAGCGCTCGAGGTTAGTCATCATGTGTCCCTTTGCTTGTTCATTCATATGGGAAGTCTTTATTGAAAGCCTACCACAGGTTGCGTTCTGCAGCAGATGGACACAAACAGATGTCGGCTCTGCCCTCACTGAGAAATGATGGTCTGTGGCAGTGAAGGTGGTACGAATTTTTCAGCATCAGTCAAGGATTGTGCCTAAGGACTTCTCTGGGGGTCCAGTGGTTAAGAATCTGCCTGCTAATGCAGGGATACAGGTTCAATTCCTTGTCCAGGAAGATCCCACTTGCCACAGGGCAACTAAGCTCATGCACCTCAACTACTGAAGCCCCAGTGCCTGAAGCCTGTGCTCCACAACAAGAGAAGCCACAGGCAATGAGAAGCCCTCACACTGCAGTGGAGAATAGCCCCTGCTTGCTGCAGCTAGAGAATGCTGTGTGCAGAGGCACATGGCAACAGAGACCCAGCACAGCCAGAAAGTAATCATTTTTTAAAAAGATCATTCCCAGATTTTCCCATGTAATCTGATGAAAAAAAGACATTTGGGCAACTCTATAAAAGAGAGATTGAGGGTGCAGGGGAGTGGGGAACAAAAGATGATGCTTCATTTTGGAGGTGCTACTTTGAGGTACTTGTGAAAGCCCCAAGGGGAGATGTGGCTACATGGTTCTAGAGTCATGCTGTCCACCATAAATGTAATGCAAGTCACATATGTAATTCTAAGTGTTCTAGTAGCCACATGAAACGGTCAAAAGAAACAGGTGAAATTAGTTTCAATACTCTTTTTGCTTAATCAAATATATACAAAATGGTATCATTTCAGCGTGTAGGAAATCCTGCCATCTACACCAACATGGGTGGAACTTGAGGTCATTATGCTTAATGAAATGAGCCAGACAGAGAAGGACAAAGTACTGCATGATGTCACTTAAATATGGAATCTAAAAAAAAGGTCAAATTCATAGAAACAGAGAAAGTAGAGATTTGGTTGCCCGGGACTGGGGGATGGGGGAATAGATAAAGGGTACAAATGTTCAGCTATAAGGTGAGTAAGGTCTTGAAGATTCAATGTAAAACATGGTGACTGTAATTGATAACATCCTGTAATTGAAATTTGTTAACAGAGTAGAATTTAAATATTTTTATCCATAAAAAAGAACCATGTGAAGTGATGAATATTTTAATTAACTGGATGGTAGGAATTCTTTAACATGTACACATATATCACATCACAATGATATACATTTTGACAGTTTTATTTAACTCTACCTCAATAAATCTAAGAAAAATTAATGAAAATGTGACACTTTTTTGTACTAAATCTTCTAAATCAAAAACATATCTTACATTTACAGTACATGTAAATTTGGATGCTAAATTTCTATTTGAGTTGAAAAGTTTGTGGTTGAAAAAGTATATTCACATATTTAAATTGTTCCAAACATAGTTAAGTTAAAAGCATTCTATTAACTAAATTGAGTATCACTTTAAAAATTTAAATAAATTAAAGGTAAACTAAGTTAAAATTTTGGTTTCTCAATTGTCCTAGCTTCATTTCAAACCCTTAGTAGCCATTTTAGTTATTATCTACTGTTGGGACGGTGCAGTTCTAGAGCTTAAGTTGGAGAACTGGTCTGCAGATTTCCCAGACTCCAGGTGGGATTTGACACTAAGAGAATGAGTGAGATCACCCAGGAAGAATACGTGGAAGGAGAGGAGATTCTGGGTGACCTCTGTGGGCCTGCCTCTCTCTGTGCCACTGCTTATAATGGCTCATCATCTGGGCTTTGGGTATGGGATGAAGATCCTAGGCCATGTCTGAAAATGGGACCACTGAGATTGTCATTGAGACGTGGATATCTGTTGCCTGAGTATAAGAGCATGTAGATGTTTGCTAAGCCTCCTTATTTGCTGAGTCCTTTCAATCCCTTGGAGATCTGGGTTAACTCAGTTCAAACCCTGATGGCCTGCAAAGGCAGGTGTTCTCCTGAGGTTCCTTCAGCTTCACCATCTCCTCTAACCTACAGGATGAGTTTAGTCTCTTTATCACCTCAGGTCATCTGGTTGGAAAGCCTGGACTCTTTACTGCTTCCTACAAAAACTTCCCTCACCATTGAACTGGGCTCCTTACTGATGGTTGGAGTCAATAACAAAGTGGAGCTGTTAACGGCTTCCTTCTGAACCCTCACCCTCTTTTCTTTTGCATGGCTCTCCTCCTCCCCCAGGGACCAACACATTGTCTGCTTTCCCCATAACGGTTCTGTAGCTTAAACTGGTTCTTGGTGTTTTCCCACAAATCTTCAATGTCTTATCAGACTTTTTCACCCAAGCAAATACAATAGCTTCCTTAAAGAATTTAGACGAATGAAATGACCCCTCCTCCTCCAACATGGCAACTGCTTTCTGACCTGGGTCTTTCATTCTTTATCTCATCCTGTGTCGTAGCCCATCCTTAGGTTCCCTATAGTGCTTGCTCACAGAAAGAGGTCAGGTTATATTTGTTTAATGACTGTCCTGTTTCCTACTTCCCATAAAACCTCCCTTTCAGTGGAGAGTTGGACTAATTGCTCCTTTGCCCATTTCATCCAGGCCACAGACAAAACCACAGCTCATTTGGTGGCTGAGGCTTACTGAAAACTTCCTTTCCTCTAGATGCAGCCAGTTTATTTAATCACATGGCAGGGTTGGCCTGAGGGTAACAATGGGCCAGGGTTGTTGGAACAGTGACTGCTGATGACTGGGGGGTGAGGGCTTTGCCTTCAAAATTCAGCTTGCTGTGGCCCAGGAAATTAACCTTTAAGTCTACGAACTTGAAGTGAGTGTGGTCAAGATGAGAATATTGACTGGTTTGAGCATCGTCAAGAAACAAAACATAATCTAGGTAATTTGGTTGCCTACTGATGGCTGAGAAAGAGAAAAAGAATTTGGGTAGCCTTAAAGGGAAAAAATCAGATCAATGCCAATGGCCTTTGAGGCATATATAGCAAAACAAAGTGACAGCTTGAATTGCAAAAAATTATTTTGTTCATTCATTCATTCACCAGGCTAACATTTATTTAGTGATTAATATATATCAGATATTATTTTGACACTTGCCTCAATTCATTTAATCTTACCAATAACCTGGTAATCTAGCTCTGTAAGAGGGTAACTTGCTCAAGCTTATACAGCCAGTGAATGGTGGAGTCAGAAACTGGACCAAGATGTATGACTTCAGAATCTTTTGACTTAACTACCAAGTAGGTGACCAGACTGTTTTCTGACTCTCATGGATTTTATATTCTAATAGGTGAGACAATCAATATACATAAGTAAATATTAAATGGAAATATTATTTCAGATAATGAAAAAAGAATATTGCAGAGTAAGGATATTGATGAACTAGGAGACCAGTGTGGCTCCTTTAGCTGGATGACCAGGCATGGCCACTCAGAAAAGATGATATTTGAACTGAAATCCTCTCATTTGATGATGAGAAGCTAGAGACATGAAGATCTGAAAGGAGGGTGTTTCCGGCAAAAGAAATAACTTAAACAAGTTCCTAAGGTGGGTTTAGTAAAACCGGTGATGCTCTGCCTCGATTCCCTTCCCGGGCCCAGGCGCCTGTTCTCTAGCTGTGATTGCTGGCTGCTGCAGCTGGAACAGAATACATGCGATCATGTCTTTCCTCGGGGGCGGGCCAGCAGGTGACTGATGGACAGAGCGGTACAAGATGCTGGCCTGGCCGTAGGTGGGGCTGTGGGGTCACCTGGCTGTGCTGAGTCTCCAGTGGAGACCGCAGTTCACGTGTGTCCTTCCATTTTCTCTTCAGCTTTCCTCTCTCTTAGTTTCGTCTTGAGAGCCTCCTTTCACTAAAACACATGCACCAGAATCTCCATCACAGGCTCTCCTGTGAGGAAATCCAATCCAAAATGATGTGAAAGAGCCCAGTGTCATGGGAGGACGGCAAAGAAGGCCACTGTGGCTGATGCACAGACAGCAAGGAAGGTGTTAGGGGATGAGAGTGTGGATGGGAAGGGGATAGCTGATTGGGTAAAAGCTTAGATTTCATCAAAGGACAGTGGGAAGCCTTTGGGAAGTAAGGGAGGTCTTCAAACACTCTCTTCAGCTGTGGTGTAGAGAATGAAATATGTGGATGGATGAGGCAGAGAGCCTTGTTGACCATCAGTTGAAATATTCCATCTAAGAAATCAAAGTGTCTTGAATTTAAAAAGGTTGTAGTGAAGAAAGTGTTGGAGAAGACTCTTGAGAGTCCCTTGGACTGCAAGGAGATCCAACCAGTCCATCCTAAAGGAGATCAGCCCTGGGTGTTCATTGGAAGGACTGATGCTGAAGCTGAAACTCCAATACTTTGGCCACCTGATGCAAAGAACTGATTCATTTGAAAAGACCCTGATGCTGGGAAAGATTGAAGGCAAGAAGAGAAGGGGATGACAGAGGATGAGTTGGTTGGATGGCATCACCAACTTGATGGACATGAATGTGAGTTAACTCTGGGAGTTGGTGATGGACAGGGAGGCCTGGAGTGCTGCAGTCCATGGGGTCGCAAAGAGTTGGACACGACTGAGAGACTGAACTGAACTGACTGAAGAAAGTGAGCAGGGGCTGGATTTAGGGGATATTCTAGAAATTAAGGTAGGACTTCCTGTTAGATTGCGGCTGGCACTTAAGACATGTAGATTTACTTAGCCGTCATGCAAATGACTAGGTTTGGTGGAAACAGTACTTGCTTTATCATTAGCCCTGGAAACTCCTCAAATGGGTTGTCTTCTCTTAATTGCAGCTTCTTCATTGGTGCATGAACCTGAAAATGAGCACAGCTTTGGATTAACATAATGCACAATGCATAATGTGGTATTTAGGGGGAGACGTCATCTCATTATCCAGTTGTGATTTTCTCCATGAAGTCTTCCCTAGAGCTGTTCATACCTAAGGGCATCTGCTCCTCTTCCCCTTTCTGTTCCTTTAACAGTTACAGTGTGGCTTTGATCAGATGCTCCTTTCAAGCTGGCAGTTACATAGCTCCCTGCTTTCTTCTGGGCAGGCAGCTTTGTGCATGGCTTCCTGCCACAGCAACGGCCTTGATTAAGCAAAGGCCAAGGAGCCCTGCAGCACCAGGGAGGCCAGTCTCTTCTTGCTCTCCGTTCCAAGCGGATGTGAGTGGGAAAGAAAGCGAGTGTGGAGTGACCGGGTGAGAATGATTGCCTTGCCCTCCAGAGAGCCTCCTGGAATATGGAATAGATTAGGACACCCGGAAGCCGTGAACACCACAGGTCATGCCGAGTGGAGCGGTGAGCGTCCCAAGGGCCCAGGCCTCCCTGGTTTCAGGGTGAGGCCTGGAATTAGCGGGAGGCCCTGCCTGGGAAGTCTAGGTGGAGGAAGGGAGCTTTCCTTCATTCTTCTTTGTTCAAAACAAAGACTTTTTTTTTTTCCTTCTAGTGGGAGGTAGGACACATATATTAGCCAAAAATTTATTAACTCTTCTTAGCTTTCCTAAATCAGGGAGGAAAATGTTAGCATCAGTGTCTTCCAGGAGCGTTATCACTTACACAGCTCCTTAGGGACTGGGGATGCTGTGATTGGAAAAGCAGATCCACTAACAAGAAAAGTGAGTCTTGATCACAGAGAGATGCTTAACAGACCTGCAACTAATTGGAGGGATGGAGTCCACACGGACCTTTTAATTGATGGAAGTAAAGCATTTGCAGTGTGAACAATAAGTGGAAAAGAGGTCACAGCTTTTCTTGATCCACTGTGCCCAAGCCAGACGCCCTCATCGCTTCCTGCTTCATACAGTGCCATTGTGCCTTGACTTGCAGCCAAAATAAGTACTTAACTTTCTATCGCTATGTGTACAAGCAATATTTGTCTAATTTTGGGGGATGTCTCTATGTGTTATCAGTGTCATGCACAGTGTAAATTTTAAGATACCACGAGGCAACATTTGGTGCCAAACACAGAAGTAGTTGCAAGTTTACTGCTTTGGGTCAGGATCTGGCCTTGTTTTATATCTCATACTCTTCCTTGAGCCAGGTAAAATCATATTTTGCTTCTACATTTAGGCCTGTTGAGTCTCAGTCTGATACCAGTTTCTACCCTCAGTAAAAGTCTGATAAGAAGCTTCCTGACAATTATAAAACGGCTCCTTGTGTCATACCAGTATTTGGCTTTAGTTAACTAGAGCTGAAGGAGTCACTGGGCCATGCCTAGCAGGACGTCAGGCAGGCAGCTGGGAGTGATGAGCAGCTGCTATGGATGTAATATGGGCTTTAGTAGTGAGTCCAGAAGTAGGGAACATACTTTTGGGAAACACACAGTGAGGATGGGACCCAATGAGATTCATCATGGGTTAAAGATGGACAAGGCAGTGAGCAGAGAACAGACTGAGGTTGGCATTTGGGGGGAATGATCTCCACTAATGGGCAAAGAATAGGGGGCAAAAACACTAAAGGATACTTCAGATGAGCAGTACACCAATTCAGAGGGAAACCAACATCATAGCAAACCTAGGAAGAGAATGGTTCGTTTTGAGAAGTGAGAACACTGTTGGGAATAAAACCAGGGTGGGCAGCAAGCCAATGCCTTTAATTTCATTTGAACTTTGAGGTCATTTCAAGGACAGAAGAGAGGAAGAGCCAAGATGCATGAGAAGGAGGAACAGGCCCCGCAGATGATACCACCCTTATAGCAGAAAGCGAAGAAGAACTAAACAGCCTCTTGATGAAAGTGAAAGAGGAGAGTGAAAATGTTGGCTTAAAACTCAACACTCAAAAAACTAAGATCATGGCCTCTGGTCCCATCACTTCATGGCAAATAGATGGGAAAACAATGGAAACAGTGACAGACTTTATTTTTTTTGGCTCCAAAATTACTGCAGATGGTGATTACAGTCATGAAATTAAAAGATGTTTGCTTCTTGGAAGAAAAGCTATGACAAATCTAGACAGCATATTAAAAAGCAGAGACATTATTTTGCCAACAAAGGTCCATCTTGTCAAAGGTATGGTTTTTCCAGTGGTCATATATGGATGTGAGAGTTGGAATATAAGAAAGCTGAGTGCCAAAGAATTGATGCTTTTGAACTGTGGTGTTGGAGAAGACTCTTGAGAGTCCCTTGGACTGCAAGGACATCCAACCAGTCTGTCCTAAAGGAGATCAGACCTGGATGTTCATTGGAAGGATTGATGCTGAAGCTGAAGCTCCAATACTTTGGCTACCTGATGCAAAGAACTGACTCATTTGAAAATACCCTGATGCTGGGAAAGATTGAAGGCAGGAGGAGAAGGGGGCGACAGAGGATGAGACTGTTGGATGGCATCACCGACTCGATGGACATGAGTTTGGGTAAACTCTGGGAGTTAGTGATGGACAGGGAAGCCTGGCATGTGGCAGTCATGGGGTCGCAAAGAGTTGGACACGACTGAGCGACTGAACTGACTGAAGAGAGAAGGGGGAGTAGAGCCTGGGCGGGAGACTGTAGAGAAAGCATGACTTGAAATTGAGAGTGACACAAATGCTTGTGTGTGCATTTCTTTTTGATAAGCAGATCTGAGCACATCATGAGGAACTGAACAAGTAACCAGTGGGGAGGGAAAACAGAGACTGTAGTCATGGTAGGAGGCAGAAATAAGGGGTTAACCGGTCCATGTGGCAGGGAAAGTTTCTTCCAGAAGGGCGGGGAGGACGAAAGTTTGGGTGATGATCCAAAGAAAACTTAAGAAGTTTGGGAGGAAACTTGTGGGAGTTCTCATCAGATGTTCTCAATTTTCCCAGGAAAGTAGGTGGGGAGGTCATCTTTGAGAGTGAAGAGGCAGGGGAGGCAGCGGACCTGGAGAACTGAAGGTGGTGAGGAAGACTGCAGTGGTGAATTCTGTGGCCGGGAGGATGCAGTGTGTGATAAACAGGCCCACAGCCAGGCACCGAGCCCGGGCACCAAGGTCCCCCTTCTCTGTTTACCCTGCCCCCGCACCCTTTGGCTCCAATGCGGACAAGGGCCTTTACACCCTCAGAGATTTAATGAAAGGATGGGAAATAGTTAAGGGAAAAACTCAGAACTCTCAGAACTGCTTTCAAATAGTGAGGGAAGACTGTACAGAAGAGGAGAGAATTTAGAAGAAGGCTGATCCAAGAACACAGAGAAAGTTTGAGGAATAGTAAGGGATCAGATGGGCCTCGTTTGGAATACATCCCAAACGAGTATTGGGGGGAAACGCACAGTGATTATTATTCAGTAGATTCCCAGGATTACTCTTTTTGCTTCATTGTACCGCCGCCAGAAATTGACTTGTAATGCAGTTCAACCAATCTTACCACTTTTTAACCTCTGATAAACAATGGATCAGGGCTATTTCAGGTTACTTGTGTTTTTCAATCATCAGTGTTATGACCAATAGAGTGTTTTCATAGCAATATGTATACATTGAATGCCAGAGCATTAAACCAAGTGTGGGGCCCTTCTAAGCATGGCTCCCTTTGCAACTGCTCAAGATATTGGTCCTGGAGATAATCCAAGGGCAGTAGTAGAAGTTGCAGAAACCTCACCAACTTTCTCCATTTCTTACCTCTCATGACTGAGCTTTAGTTTTTGTGCATGGTCTAAGCCCTGAGCCACGTTTTCCTTTAACTCTTCTTGTTAAAAAAAAAAAAAATAAAGAATCAACCCAATGGACCACTGCTATGATCTGTTTCCCTGTGACTACCCTGGGAACCTGAACAGGGAGCTGGGAAGGGAATGGTATGATGGGCAGAGGCGGATATGAGTCAACCTGGGAGCCATGTCCTGGGATGGATCATGTGTTGGTTCCTAAGTAATTTTTAATTCTTGCCCAGAAGTGACTTCTTATAGAACTTCTTATGAGGTATCATCTTTTTGGTTCTTTGAAAAAAAACAACAACTGGCAGCTAAAGCAAGTTAATAGGACAAAGCGGTGAAGAAGGGAGAGAGAGAGGAGCCTGCTTTGCCATTGGGCCCAAGTTTCCAACAGAAAGTATGTGCCTGCCTTGTGATGACGTTTACAGTAGAAACCTGCTCCTTTCTCTGCTTTCTGATAGTCAGTATTCTAAGCCCTGACTATAACTTTTGAATTTCAATGATTAAGTTTGATAAATCTCATCTAATTTAAAAGATCTGGGGTGGAGAAACAGTTCTCCATCCTTGAGGGAGTTTTTGTAACTGCCCTGGGAGATGTATCAGGATATCCCATCAGAGTGACAATGAAGTGGCATGGACTTGAGATTCAAACAAGACCATGGCTTAGAAGTGCTGAAGCCTGCTAAAAATGAGATGCAAACATCTATGCAAGTTCAGATTCAGTAGGTCAGAAGTTGAAGAGAAGAAGGAGGCTTGGTGGGGAGGGGCAGCCCAACTCCTGGAGGGCATAACAGAAAGGTGGTAGAAGGTTCAGGAAAGCAGCATCTGGGGAAGGGGTGGGAACATGGAGAAGGGCAGAGCAGGGGGAGAGAGCCAGAGTCAGCTATATAAAAGCTTGGGTTACCAAGGCAATGTGTTCAGCATTTTCTCCCATTTCTTCTAAGGTGTGTGGAGTCTCGTTGCCAAGCAGAGGTGGTAACTGTTGGCTGAAGTGGTAGGAAGCAGAGCAGGAGGAGGCTCTGCAGAAAAGTGTGTAAAAACGTATAATGTGTAAAACATAAAAGAGCGTAGAAACTCAGACCTGTGCAGTCCTATACATTCAGTTGTTACGAAGAACAAATCTCTGCATTTTCTATTTTTGATCTTATAAATTCTTAAAGGGCAAAGACCATTTATTCTATTCTTGCCCTTCTATTCTAGAGCATGTGACACCATTATCATGCCCTCATTCTCTACCCCTTGCATATGTGCTAAGTTGCTTCAGTTGTACCTGACTCCGTGCAACCCCATGGACAATAGCCTCCGAGACTCCTCTGTCCATGGGATTCTCCAGGCAAGAAACTGGAGTGGGTTCCATGCCCTGCTCCAGGGGGTCTTCCCAACCAGGGATTGAACCTGAGCCTCTTACATCTCTGGCATTGGCAGGTGGGTTCTTTACCACTAGCGCTATCTGGGAAGCCCCTTCTACCCCTTATTTAGATTTTTAATTGGGATATAGTTGCTTTACAATGTTGTGTTCCTGCTGTACAATGAAGTGAAACAGCTGTATGTATACATATATCCAGTCCCTCTGAGACCTCCCTCCCACCCCAACCCCCATCCGACCCATCTAGGTCACCTCAGAGCACTGAGCTGAGCTCCTTGTGCTGCACGACAAGTTTGAGCATCGTTTGGATGCAGGAAAATACACAGATCTGAAGTCTATGGAGTGTTGAATTTCTGTGTCTCTAGATACCTGTGTAACCACCACCTGGATCAAGACAGAGAACACTTCTGTTCCTCCATAAAGTTCACTTGGGTCCTGTTCCTAGTTAATACCTACCCCTCTTAAACCAGGGGAAACAAGGTTTCTGAATTCTATACACAGGCAGTAGTTCTGCATTTCCTTGAACTTTGTGCATATTATTTCTGTCCTCTATGTGCTCACCCCAGTGATGTGAATGCTGTATTTGTGGGCTTGGTTGAATCGTAGAAAAAAGCCAGCATCTTAATCAAAAGAGCTGTGGAAGCCTGGTGATGTTACTAAAAGAACTGATTTTTACCAGTTACACATCACATAATCTAGAACAAGCGGCTTTCTGAGTCTCAAATTCTTCATCTGTAAGGAGAGGGTCATAATTTTTTCTTTGTCCCTGAAAAGTATCCAGCATGAATCAAATATTTAAGGCAGACTATTTGGCATTTGGGGCTATGGTATTTTTTGGAGAGCATTAATTTAGATGTTACATAAACACATATATAAACTGTAAGATGCATTACAAAATGTGATATTAAAGGTATTAAGGTGTTGAGTAATTGCAGTCCTGGACATTTCTATCTGTGGATGCCTCTGTGTAAACGGGTTTCTCCTCAGTCATTCCAATGGTGTATGTCTGAGTGCAATGTGGTTATTACATGAAGTCTCCACTCTTCTGGAACCTTCTGTTACATGCCTCTGGTCTTTACAAAGTGATCATTAACTTCCAGGTGGCCTCCCATTCTGACTCCGGCAATGGGCCAATTCCTTGATTCTATCTCACAATGTAACTTCCAAAGTAAATGTCTATTAAGCCTTTGTGTAAACATTCCAGGCCTGTAGCAAAATCAACTGAACATAAATCACCCAACGAAAAGGGTTTAGGAAAATGTGTAAGTTTGAAAAATGAAACAATACAGTGCAGTTTCATTGTGGATCTCTGGCCTCAGTTACCTCAACTAAGATTTCTCTGGTCTACATCACAGTTCATCCCCAGAGGTGGTGGTTTTCAGTTACTCCAATGGGCTTTGCCCAAATATAGAGAAAACAAGCCCTCAGCATATAAAGACACCAAGATGCCTATTTGGAAATAGGCTTAACCGACTTTCTAAATAAAAGCCAGAATATACCATTTCCTCATCACTGACTGTATCTTTTGCACATTTAGAAGGTTTGGCTAGAAAACAGAGTGGTTGCAATATGTTTAATTGTTTTGCTTTGGTATTCCTTCTTTATTTAGAAATGGATGATGGATGAAAGTTCCTGCTTTCATATTGAATACATTGATTTTGGATTTTTTTCCTTTGGAAAATTTTTTTTCCCCTTTGGAAAGAAGGGTAATAAGATGAAATGAAAGCCCTGCCTGAAGGGATGAAGGGGAGCAAAGAGAAGGTATTTGATGAAGTTAAAGAACTTGGCTTGAGTGGTGCCTTGGGGGGCTCAGGTGTGCCTCATATTTTTCAAGAGTAAACTTGTCAACTTGATAAGACTTACTCCAAACTATACTTTTTCTAAAAATATGACCCAAAAAAATATTTGTGGAGTTATTCCTGTGCAGAGGAATCAACCTATTTGAAGACAGTAATTTTCAAATAGGTTATCACATTTTCAGAGTAGAGCATTTCAGCTCAGAGAATGTTTTCTTTTCCACATACCTGGCAGGCTCTAAAGCAATGTCAACAAAGGTCTGTCTAGTCAAAGCTATGGTTTTTCCAGTAGTCATGTATGGATGTGAGAGTTGGACTATCCTAAAGGAGATCAGTCCTGGGTGTACATTGGAAGGACTGATGTTGAAGCTGAAACTCCAATACTTTGGCCGCCTGATGTGAAGAGCTGACGCATTTGAAAAGACCCTGATGCTGGGAAAGATTGAAGGTGGGAGGAGAAGGGGATGACAGAGGATGAGAAGGTTGGATGGCATCACCGACTCAATGGACATGGGTTTGGGTAGACTCCGGGAGTTGGTGATGGACAGGGAGGCCTGGCGTGCTGCGGTTCATGGGGTCACAAAGAGTTGGACATGACTGCCTGACTCAACAACAACAACAACAACAACAAAATATATTGTCAACCTTTCTTGTTGAAAACAAGTGTAGAAGGAAATACTCACCAAAAAGGATTTTGATATTGTGTAGGGATGTTGTAAAGTTTGATAACCTTTGGGACAAGGAACCACCCATCCGTATTCCTCTCCAGAAGATAATTTGGGAGATGTTCTTGGCTGAGTGCATTTGACTTTGGTTTTGTCTGGTGCACCTGTCAAAGCACTCTGAAACCCGCATTCTATCCTGTAGTCACTGATGTCACTGCCTGATGTCATAGTCCTTTGGCCATGCCGGCAGGTCATTTGCAGATGGCCCTAGTCTGTGCTGAAACTTCCTGCATATCTAAGCCCAAGTGCATCTGGTCCTGCGAGGCTGCTCCTCCCAGGCACGGGACTCCACTGGAAGTCTTCACTGCAGGGTCACAGCCCCAGAATCGCCCTTGACAACAAGGGAAGGAGTTGGTGGATAAACTCCCCAGCTATGTCCTCCCTCGGGGGTAATTCTGAGGTGCGTTGTGTGTTCTGCAAAGTCACTCACAGGGACCCTGGTGGCATCATGCCTGGTTGACCACAGTGGTAACCTACTCACAGCAAACCCTTCATTGCTTCCTTCCCTTCCCTGCCTCTGCTGGTTCTCCTCCTCCCATCTGTCTGCATGGAAATGTTTCTCTTGGTCTGTTTCTGAGGGAACCCCAACTAAGACAATATCTGATCTCCTTTAGGAAATGCTTAGGCCAGACATAGAATCCACCAGAGTCTTCATTATATTAGCTCTTGTATTCAAATATGAAAATAATATATTTAGCACTCACTATGTGCCAGGCATGGTTCCACATGCATATATAAATATATGTATATATGTGTATATATTTATAAAACTTTTACTCTCTCAGGTATGTATGATGACCATTCATGTTTTGCAGATAAGAAACTAAAGGCATGGTGATTTGCTCAATATCACAAAGCTATTAATTTTCTAGCCAGTATTCAAACTCAGGCATCTGCAACCAGCTTGCCTAACTACTAAGCTATCTTGCCTACTCCTTTGAAAATCAAATAAAGTAATGACATGAAACTTAGTAAAAAAGCTCTATACAAATGATAGGGATGCTTATAACTGAAACCTTCCCAACCATACTTTTACTACTCTTGTGTGTGGAGAGGATTTTAGCAAAAATAGAGGCTGGCTCCAGGTCCATCCCGCTCACTAAAAGCTGCTTACAGATGAGTTGAAATCAGTGTAAAAGGATATTAGATTCCATTTCCTAATTACTGTTTGTTTGTTGGAGTGATTGTAAAGACGTGCATTGTCAAGATTAGGGAGGTTTCATTGTGGTGGCTCACATGAGGCACTGAGGCAGCTGATACACTGGGGCGCATTAAAAATTATATCACCACCAAAGGACAACCTTGCTGCAGATGAGATTGCTTTGGGTGTGTGTTCCAGGGTAGGTGCCAAAAATGCTAAGACATGGAGACAGGAGAGGAGAAAGTAGAGCTACTTCCTCTGTATGCTTTGCTGCTTGGAAGAGAGACAGAAAAACAGCAGGAAATGCTCGTTTCTTCTCCTGGGATCTTTCAGTGACCTCCCGCCTGAACAGGATGGTTGGATTTTACTCGGATAAGGGATGACTTGGTGGAAGATGAAAAGTCCCAGTACAGGCCTTCGCTGTGCCCCCGAGCAGCTGCTGGGCGCAGCGTAGTGGAAGAAGGTGTTAAAAAATATGGTGTGGGAGAGGTGGGGCTCCAGTCTCAAGGCTGGAAGTGTCCTTGCAGGGTATCTCCACCAGACCACCTGGGAGTCAGAACCCTGAGCAAAACAGAAGCAAAGACACATTCAGCTTTTTCTTGACTGTCTTCAATGAGGCTGTTCTTAGAGGAGCCTCAAGATGGTCACGACTTCATAGGCAAATTGGAAGGGACCTAATCTCCAGGAGGCCTGGGGAAAACTATCTAGATGTTACAAAGGCACAGAGGTAAGGAAAAAGAAACTCAGAATCCTGAACCTTTCCATGGACTTCAAAGTATAAGTGGTGGGAACAGTCGACAGTGGTGTTGACCTGTGTTCCCTTGGCGCTTCAGTGAACTGTCTCAGGACTTGGCACACTGCCACCCTTCCAATCAGATGGGGGAAATAAACACCATTAGCACATTGATAAGTGTTTGTTTTCCTTTGGCATTAGGGCTAAGAAAAATAAAGTGGGAAGGGTATCAGTTCCTGAAGTAAGCCTTTAAAAGGTTTCCCTTTTTGATTTTTTAATGATTGTCTATTTATAACAGCAACAAGCACAACAGAGAAAAAAAAAAAAACACTTTAATTAGCCCGGGACACATTTTGCCAAAATTACATTTAAGTACTTTTTATTTATGAGTGAGATGCATTATCTTTTATGACGTCTTTAAACCAGCGAGGGGAAGTTGTGGGTATAAACCAAGGTGTTCCGTGGCCTGTTGGTCTTTTTTTTGAATCCCTGGGAAGGATCACCAAGAAGAATGCTCTGGATAACTCCGTCTGCCAAGTAGTTTGCGTGAGAAGAAAGAGGACTTTCTGAAGTCCATGAAAGATAATTCATTACTATTGATCATACACATATTTGTGTTTTATTGCTTAAACACATAAAGCATACATGGCAACTAATTGTATTTATTTGAGGCCCTGGGAAGACTAGAGAGGTACAAGATGTGATTATTATTCCTAAGAAAGGTCCAGGTTAATTCAGGAGACAAGATGACCACGTGTGTGATAGAGACAACACAAAAGCATGTGATTAAGTAACAGATTGCGAATTATAGGCTGCAAGTGCTGTAATTCTCTTCGTGGTGACCCAAAAGGCATCATGGAAGCAGCACAACTCGAGACAGATCTTGAACTCGAGACAGATCTTGAAGGACTCAGGCCCTGGAATGGGGGGTAGAGGTGCAGAGAGGCCCTTCTGGGTTAGGAGAATGGCATGCACAACAGCACGGAGAATGCGCATGTATGTCTGTGACATCTCAAGCAGCGCAGCCCGCCAGATTGGAGGTTTGGGCAAATGAGGAATGAGCAGTAAGATGAAAGAGAACCAAGCCAGGGAGAGGAGACAGGACTTAACCTGTTCCGAATTCGCACATTCACCTTCCTCTCAATTCAGTGACAAATCCATGTTAGATCATTCTGTTTTGCACACTTGCTTACTGTCATTTTTTAAAGGTATAATCTGTGTAAGTAGCAGTGGTCCCCAATCCTCTTGGCACCAGGGACTGGTTTTGGGGAGGACAATTTTTCCATGGCATGGGACGAGGGAATGGTTTAGGCAGTAATGCAAGTGATCAGGAGTGATAAGCTTGTTGTTCCACTCACTGGCCTGCTGCTCACCTCCTGCTGTGAGGCCTGGTTCTTGGACTGTACTGGTCCATGGCCCAGGGGTTGGGGACCCCTGTTATATAGCACATACTGGTATACATGATCTATCTTAGTTTGGATTTCCCCAGAGGTAGACCTGATACGAGGAGTCCAGAGCAAGTCATTTATTTGGAAAGTGATCCTAGGAAACTCTGGAAGTGGGGAGACAAGTAAGACAGGAAGGTAACAATAAGGCCAGAAGAGGTGTATTATCTGGGTGTTTACCAGTGTGGGCACCTGGGCCTTAATCCCACCGGATAGCAATGGAACTCAGTATGGAATGTACCTCAGGTGCTTCTTGAAATACCCCAGTTCCCTCTCCCTCAAGCAGAGCCTGGCCATTCTGTACCCTGATCTCAGGCATTCCACCAGAGCAGGAGAAGTAACCATTTGTTTCAACCCAGTTTACGGCATTTTGTTGTAGCAACCCAAGATGACCAAGATGCATGATCTCCAGCTGCAAGGCTAGAAATACTGACATATTAGCACCAGGATAGCCTACTGCAAACACCTACAACTTCTGCTTGTGGACTTTTTCTGGGACAAAGGACTGCTTTTTAGGGCGTTAGCTCCCTAACACTAGGGTTCTGAAAACCCTCTGTCAGGTTACGGGCTGCTGACCCCTTGCCGTCCTCTCACAGTGGAAAGAGGGTGAGACAGCTCTCTGCTATCCCTTTTATGAGGACACTAACCCTGTTCCTGAGGGCCCTATCCTTATGACTTAGTTACCTCCCAAAAGCCTCACCTACAAATACGATCACACTGGGCTCGAGGTTTCAATATATGAATTTTGGGAGGTCACAGTTGTTCAGTCCATTGCATGGTGCTCCACATTCTCTAATGAAGGGCAAGTCATCCTGAGACAGAAGCACTTGATTAGTTATTACTTACCTTCTTTTTCTTTCCGTGTTTTGCTATGGTCTGCTCTGATAAAGAGAAAACTTTGAAGGGACAGCTTGGGGTGTGGAAGCCTGAGAGAGAGTTTTACTTATAATAAGACTCCACCTGGGCTGGTTTGCTTCTGGTCCAAGGAGTTTCCAACACAGATGTAAGCGAGATCAGTAAATATAATGGCTCAAATTTGAAGGAGCTGGAACAGTGATTCTGGGTTGGCCTCTTGGTTTTCAGTGGAGAATATATGTCAATGAACTGAACTAACATTTTAGTTTTCATGGAAAAACTAAGGTGGCCTCGTTAAAAATCAGAAAACAAAATATCCACCCACCATCTACTCTCCCCCACTGGTGTCCCTTCCCCTGCCCTCCATGACACATAGAATTTCCACAAGCTACTTAGGAAATATAATTGCATTCAGGGCTTTAGCCCAGTAATTTTTTTTCCTCTCCATTTGCAGCAACACTTTATGCCAGTTGTGGGACTGAGATCAGGTGAAGGGAAACCACTGTAGAGAAAGCATTTGAGAACCACACTCTTACTTACTAAATTTTGATTTTTAAAATTTGCTTTGGGTTGTGTTCAGTTAATAAAGAGAAGAAAATAATTAAGGAAGGGAAACCAAAATATATTTTGTTTTTCCATATGCCTTTGTGGAATCTTGGAATTGAAAGCAATCTTGAAAGGCCATTTTGGTGTTCTTTACTTTCATCAATATTTGTTAAAAGTTGAATGAGTGAAAGCTGTACTTCATATGAGGGATAGACAGAAGACTTACAGAGAGATTAAAGCTCCCTCCATAAACTGGTCTATCTATCCAGCCTTCCATCCATGCCTCTTCTTACCATTAGAAAATTCTTTTAGGTAAGTGCTACAATGCCAGTTCTTTTTCAGTATATGAAAAGAAAAAACAAATCTCTATTACAAGTGTAAGTGTCAGCTGGATTAATTACATCTTCTCTCTCTGATAAAGGTACATGTCTGGGTGTCTCAGGCTACCTTTTTTGCCCCTGGATAATTTTCACTCCCTTTTGTAATCTCACTGATACTTTTACTATGTGTAAGGTCAGAGGTTTTTTTTTTAAATATTTTGATATAAATGAACATTTTTGAGAGCAGACATGAATGATACGCAAAATGTAAACAATGACTTAAAAGTGGAAAGACATGCTCAGAGATAAGAAGATATAATAAGGTTACCAATACTTCTTTAATTTATAAGTTCCATATAATCCCCCAAACAAGATTATTTTTAAAAGTAGGCAGATGATTCTAAAACTTATTTAGAAAGGCAAACAATAACTTCTGAAACATAATGAGGGGTGACCATTGAGACAGTATGGTACCCGCGTACGGATAAGAAAACGTCATTGGGACGACACAGCACCTCCAGAGCAGACCCTGAAAGATGAAGGCTGCCTTTAGTCAGTGAAGAGAGACTGTTCAGCGGGTTATGCTAGGACAACTAAATAGCACATCGTGCCTTATAGTATGACAAGTTCCAGATGAACCGGGTAGTTAAATGTCAATGAAAGAAACCATAAAAGTGAAAATGTAAAATTTAAAATTACAGAAGAGGAAAGTCTTTCTAACTATGACCTATAAGAAATAAAATCAAGGATTGATTAAAAACAAAATATTTGTACCCAGTAAAAACCACCAATATCAAAGTTAAAGAGAAATGACAAATTGGGGGAAATGTAATTTTTTCAAAGTGTTAGTGTCTCTATTCTATAAAGGAGGCTCACAAACCAACAAGAAAATGACTACTGTCAATTAAATAATGAACAAAGAATAGAACAATTTACACAAAAGGAAATTGATAAGAAAAGATCATTTACTTTGCTTAAAAAAGAGAAATACAAAATAAAGGTAAATTAAGATGACTTCGTCTGTCAAGCTGGCAAGACTTAAAAGTTTGGTAATGCCTGGTGTTAACAGTGGTGTGGGAGAATGCAGACTTTCAAGTACAGAGATGCTTACGGTAAATGGCAGGAGTTAGCACACTACAGACTGTGAGTGAAGTCCAGCCCGATGCCTATTTCTGTACTACCCATGAACTGAGAACAGTTTTCACATTTTAAATAGTTGAAAAAAATCAAAAGAGTAATATTGTGTGATATGTAAAAATTATAGGAAATTCAAATTCCGTATAATCTTATTAGAACAAAGTCATGCTGATTGGTTTGGTTGATCTATAGTTGCTCTTGTGCTTCAATGGCAGATCTGAGTAGTTGGAATAGACAGTCTGGACTGTACGACTGAAAATACTTTTTTCCATAGAAAAATTTTGCTGAGCCCTGCCCTACAATTTGGCAATATCTGTCAAAATGATATGTCCCCTTTGACCCAGTGAATTAACAGCTAGGAACTCATCCTGTAGACGCACTTGTCTAAGTGTAAAAAGACACATGTCAAGTATACCTCCTTACAACATTGGCTGGCAAAAGATTGGAAGTGAACTAAATGCCTATCAGTAAAGGACTGGGTGTGGAATTATAGGATATTCACATAGTGAGATCCTGTGCAGCTATGAAAAAGAATCTATAGGCCAAGATGGAATTTCTAAAATACAGTAGAACTTTTGACCATGTATTTATGTAATCTGTTAAAAAACAAAGAGAAGATTTTGGAAATTTCCTTCCCTTCTCTCATTCATTATTCTCTACCTCAACACCTGGTAATATTTTCCTCCTGCCGTATGTCTCCATCTGAAATTTTCATTCCCCTGTTTACTTCTCTAGTAGTTTTCCTAGATTCTAGAGTCTTTGAGACTGGTGACTTTGTCTGTATTGCTGACTCAGTGACAACACCAGAGCCTTATGGAATGAAGCACCAGCTCCCCATCACTTAAGAGGCAAGGATGTTGGGGGGGAGCTCCGATGGAATGGACATGGCAAGGGGCTTCCTTAGGAAAGATGGACCCCACTCGGAGTCCATGCAGGATTCTGACTGTGGTAGTCTTAATTCCATAATCTTCTATAACCATCCAATAAATCCTGTCTTCTGCTGCCACTGTTATCATAACTGGAGACCAAAGATGCAGTGAGAGGAAAACCAACCATCAGCAGATGAAATAAACCAAAGACCTTGCTGTTTCATGTGTAGCTCTGGTGTTGGATATTCTAGTGTGCAGCATAGCTTGTAACAGAGAGAAATCAGAAATAATCCAAGTGTCCATTGACAGATACATGGTTGGGAAAATGTTGGAGTACCACACCAATATTATAATGAAGAAGGATGGTCACTATAAATTGACTTGAAAGGATGACCAAGAGATATGAAGTCAAGAAAGCAAGTTATAAAATGGTTTGTGTTTTGTGATCCTGCTGTTTAAAAAGTTATGCTTAAGAGAAATTAAAAACAGTGGGAGAAGGGAACTCTGTGAGCCATGGTTGTTTCTGGGGGCCTGTGAGAAGAGGAAATTTGACTTTTATGTTGCATATTTATGTAATGTTTGAATGTTTTTACTGTTAATGCATTTCTTGTAGAATTAGAAAGAATGAATCTATATTTGTATTAAGCTCTATGCATAAGTGTCTGAATTCCTGACATGGGAACCTTATAGCAGAATACACATAATTTATCCAGAGCGCCTGTCAAAGGATAAATGACAGGAAAGCGAGGTCTGGAGTCTGGAAGGAAGGGTACCCATCAGGACTCATGACATCTGACTCTTGGGAACTAGAAGAGCATATTCTTTTGACATTGGCTCCCTAAAAAGAAACTGTACAGGGCTGGAGATGTGGGAAAGAAGGACGGTTGTCAGGACATAAGGGCCCTAATGTTGAAATAATGGTCTGAGCACTGAAGTGACTCCAGGATGGAGTCCAGGAGCCACCTCCACGTTCCACCCTCTAGAAACACCTGCTGTCTTTGTTTTTGTGTCCTGCTCTTGTTTTCTTCATTTTTCCTGACGCAGCTGAGACAACAAGGCCGGGTGGTCCAGGAGCTGGGAGTGGAGACACCTGGCTTCCAGTCCTTCCTCTCTCCTGGACTTGCCCTGGGACTTTGGGTTGTCCACAGCCTTCCTCCCTTCCTCATCCTTCCTCCCTCCTCACTGCCTTACATCCCCCCTTCACTTCAGTTTCCCATCCCCAGCAAGGCACTGGCCACATCTTCATGGTCTCCTGTGATGGTGTGTTTACCATGGGATGTGGATTTTTCTTAGACAAATGTTTCCTATAAAAGTGTGTATCAATATAATCTTCATTTTTCCCCCTGACATCCTGTCTAGAACTTTCTATTGTATTTCCCCTTTGCCTCTTCGCTTTGAAGGTCATCATGCAATGGCAGGGCTGAAGGAAGATGTAGACCATCTGGTCCAAGTCCATCTGTTTCCAAATGAAGCCCAGAGAAAGCAGGATAACTTGGTCTTGATAGTTTTCCTCCAGCTTGAAGCTGCCCAGGAACCACTGGGAGATCTTGTTAAGATGCAGATCCTGTGCAGTAGGTGAAGGGTGGACCTGACATTCTATATTTCCACCAGGCTCCTGGGGGACACTGATACTGCTGTTTCCCAGCCTGGACTCAGTGAACCGAAAACGTGGGATACAGAGCTTCTCAGAAGCAGAGGATAACCTTGGCCTAAATTCCCCCACTCACTGTCTAGTGCTCTTTACTACAGGGGGCATAATTATTAATCCATTTGTTGCAAGAACTAAAGCTATCATCTACATAGAAAATTTGTGTCCAAATCCCTTGGGAGAACTTTAATAATTGGGGGCATCTGGGCCTCTCTCCCAGAGCTGTTTGAGACAGGCTGAAATTTGAGACTTAGTATTTTTATAAGACCCGTTGATTATTTTGATTTATTCAGCTCATGACCAACTTTTGGAAACCACTGTCCAAGTCATTTAGAAATATTAAATTATATCTGCTATGATCTGAGTTTTAAAATTTATTTTAACTTGTTATTTTGTTAATGTGTCTTGATTCCCTGTATATTTCTTATCACTTCCTTAACCACTGAGAAGAGCAATGTACACAAAAGAAAGAACGAGTGTATTAACTTCCATTAAACTAGAAGGATAAAAAGAAAGTATAGGAAAATGATAGAGTAGAGTACAAAAATCCTGAATAAGAGACCCTTAATCTTATAAAAATAATCTTAAAAAATATATATACTAAGCTAAGTATGCATACAAATGTCAAATGCAACCAAATAAAGCAATTTGGAATTCACTATCTATGGGTAAAGAGATGGCAAGATTATGACTAACTTATGTATACAGTGGAACACATCATATTCACATTTAACTTATATAAAGTGCCTCTACAGGCTTAATAGAAAGGAGAGAGAGGAAAAGAATTGTGAAGTGTGGACAGTTCTGCCCACTCTTCCATTAAGGAAGCAAAGAATGACCCACTTCCTGTGTCCCTTTCATAGTATAAGCAGCTGAGTCTGGTTGTTGAATTTGAAGGTAAACTTGAGCCAGTTTCTTCAATGATCTGTTTGTATAATAAAGGAAAACTAACTATACAAACAAAAAATAAAAAATAAATTCTCTTTGACTAATCAAGTAAAGAAAAGAGAAACCTCACATGCATTTCTGACTGCCAGGGCAGAGACACACAGCCAGGCTGCACGTCTCACACTCATCCTGAGGCTGGGGGTGAGTTGCTAGAGAAGATGTAGTTTAGACTTCAAAGACCCTTGGAAACCTGTTTTAAGTAAATGAGTTTACTGCCACCTCCTTTCTCCTTGCATTTTTGTATTAACAAAACAAATATCATCTTAGAGTGAAGAGCACCTAGGTTTACTGCTAAAACCTCTGTTCCAAAGATTTCTGAGTGTTTACTAATGTTAACTTTGGGTAGATTATCTCCTGTTTGTCTTTTTTTTAAATGCTGCTTATGAGAAGATGTCTAAATATTTATTTATTCATAGCGGTGCTGGGTCTTCATTGCTGCTTGGGCCTTTCTCCAGTTGCAGAGAGTGGGCTCCTCTCTAGTTTCAGCACACAGGCTTCTCACTGCGCTGGCCTCTCCTGTTGTGGAGCTCAGGCTCTGGAGCCCAGGCTGAATAGCTGTGGTGCATGGGGTTCGTTGTTCCGCAGGATGTGAGATCTTCCCAGATAAGGGGCATGAATCCATGTCCCCTGCACTGGCAGGTGGATTCTTCACCACTGAGCCACCAGGGAAGCCCTTGTCTTGTTTTTTAACTCTTGTGACAGCCGGACAGCAGTGGGATTTGCTCTCTCGCCATCACCCTCCCCATCACATTCTGGTTGGGGAAATCATTCAAGAGCAGTCGTCTGCTGGAGGAGCCGTGTGAGCTAGGGAGGTTGCACTTCAAAAAGGTATGCTCACACTTTGGGTTTTCTCTTGGTCCTCTATGGCTCTATACTGTTGCTTCCTCCAAGATGCCCCCAACAAGGATGGATGAATCTGTCTTCACACAAGCAAAGCGCAGAGGCATGCCTTTCCCCAGCTTCTCAGAAAGAGATGAGCTTTGTTCCAGCTAGCACCTGACCTCCAGCAACAAGATACTCTTTCATATTTTATCAGCCATTAGTTGCAATCACCACTGTTTTAGGATCTGCTGAAGGCCTTCATCTCCATGATTTGGTCATTGCTTCCTGCTCTTTGGTGGGGCTCAGTGATCACCTTCCCTTCCAATGTTTAGATGAGTTTTCCAGCCTGCAGCTGGGTGAGGCAGTGGCTTAATCAAGTGAGTTGATTGACATTTAATAATCATGCGTTGACTTTGAACAATGTATCCCTGCTACTGGCCTACAGTAGGCAACTGAGAACATGCTTTGCCTGCATAATGACATCACAGTAATGGAAAGAAAGGATGATTATTCAGAAGCATTGGCATCTAGGGGAAAATCTCAAAAGCATCAGGTCTCAGCCTGTTGTCACTTTTATTCTACCCCATTGAGAACCCATGATCTGCCAGATGATGGGAGGTTGATGGTGTGGAAAGTAAAAGATGAGGCACCAGGGTAAGAGATGGTGGCCTCATTCTCTTCAGCTAACAGTGGATTCTCCTTTATATCTGTCATATAAAATGATTTGGTGGCACTCAAAGTGCAAATAAAAATGTTCAAAACTCAGATGAAATGAGTTTGGATGCTTAAGTCACCCCCAATAACTGTCTTAAGGAAATGGAACTGTCAGCATCTTTAAGAATTGAATTTATTGTCCTGGCAAGAAATAGAAGCAATGATTCTAGACTCCCAGGATTCTCAGTGTCTTCTAGAGCATTTCCACAGTTCTTATTTATTTCATGCATATTCACCTGGTTTACCAGATAGACTCTGTTTTTCACAAAGATAAAGAGCAGGTCTTTACACTTTGTTTCTCTTCTCTATAGTTTACACACAGCATGGAACATAGTTCCCAGCATATGAGAGAAGGTGAATAAATCTTTGCCGTTGCTACAAATAGCTGTACTTAGGATCCTCAGCTATGCCAGTTATTAATCTGGGTGCTTTACATAATAGTCCATTTATTCTCATCACGATCTCTGAGATGGATATATTTCTTTTGAAACCATGGGAGAGATGTTAATACTTGCATTATGGCAAGGGTCCAAAGGTTGTGGTTTTTAACCTTTACATTACACCATGTTATATAGATTGTACCTTGCTCTGGGTCTGAGATGTGTCTTCTTCAAGCAGACCCTGGCCATCAGAATCTGGTCTCAGATCTTTCTTGACTCAATAGGTGGATGACATTATACTGAGAAACATGTAAGTGGAAGCTTGGTGTGAGCAAAGAGAGGTTGTATTCTACAGTGATGCTCTTGAATTATTTTTACATTTTTGATCATTTCTCTTGGGTTTTGGATTTGGTGTGAGCCCCATGTGTTTTTCTTTGGATTAACCAGGATAAAACCCAAGAGCTGATCAAAGCCCTGCTATATTTGCCTTTCTCAAAAATAGCCCAGATAGAAGATGTGAGAAAGAAGTATTGGGGGAGGGGGGGTGGTCCAGGAGATGAGGGTCAGCTTACCCTGTGAGTTGAACCAAATAGTGGGAATTGGTCACTGCCCAACTCTATTTCATCTCAATGTGAATTAGGATAAAGGCACCACTTCATTAAGGTCTATCTCCATTAGCTGGAAAATCCTTGCAGTTTATTGATTTTTATTAGAACTGCCTGAGGCTTAATATTCTTTTTCAGCATAGCACTCCTGGCAGCCTCTGCTAACCATTGGAGTTGGCACTAAGGATTAAAAACTATCTGTGATCCTTGATTTAGAGGTTTTTGGTTTTTTTTTTCTTCCTATGTGTCTCTCTGTTCTAGTTGCAAAGCAAAATACCAGGAAAAGATATGCTTCTATTTTGGCTGAAGCCACAGGTCTTCCCTTGGGATTATCCTTAGTTCTTGGGTTAATCTCTTACCAAATCTATCTGGAAACTGGATGTTTCCTTTTTGCCTCAGAATTTGCCTCTCTTTTCAACCAAGAAGTGGTATCGTGAGTAGAGAGAGGGGAGATAGATTTAGAGCTCTCTTGCTGTTACTTAGGATGAGATCCCAAAGACTTTTGGTGGGATTAGATGATCATTTGTCTTACTTGCGTAAATTGAATATTTTATATGCCATTTTAAAATCTGGTGGGACTTTTCTTGAATTTTTCTGAAAGTTACACAAAGGGAACTCAAATGTCTTCATGAGTAGCCTAGATGTGTGAGGGAGATATACTTTTGGGGGAAAACGTGCAACTTAAATGATCTGCAGTATTCCAGGATATTTATGGCAGATTGATTGCAAAGATGTCTCCAATTTTCTGTCACTTTCTGTGTGTATACCATTGACCATGTGGTCTTGCAGCTCACCTCATCGATAGGTGGAATCTTTCCCCTCTCCTTTTGAATCTGGGCCAGCCTTGTGACTGTGCTTTGGCCAATAGAATGGCATCCAAGGGATGATGTACCTCCTAATCCTAGGCCTCAGAGGTCTCGTGTGCTCCTGCTTGCTCCCTTTCCATGTGAAAAAGCCTGGAATAGCCTTTAGTAGGATGTGGAAGAGAAAATGAGCCTTCTGAGGTGAGGGCATGCTCAACCAGCCAGTCCCCAGCCAATCCAAGGAACATGGGTGAACTCAGCTTAAATCAGCTAAAGCTGGCACGAATCCACAGAGCCACCCAGCTACTCGTCAGCAACAATGAATTGTTGGGTTTTGCACCACTAAATTTTAGGTTACTTTGTTATGCAGCAAATGCTAACTAATACATATTCTGATTCTAAAGATGATTCTGATGGATAATTTACATAGCATGCATAGAGTCACTAGCTGTGGCATCATCTGCTGCTGCTACTAAGTCGCTTCAGTTGTGTCCGACTCTGTGCGACCCCATAGACGGCAGCCCACCAGGCTCCCCCGTCCCTGGGATTCTCTAGGCAAGAACACTGGAGTGGGTTGCCATTTCCTTCTCCAGTGCATGAAAGTGAAAAGTGAAAGTGAAGTCGCTCAGTCGTGTCTGACTCTTAGTGACCCCATGGACTGCAGCCTACCAGGCTCCTCCGTCCATGGGATTTTCCAGGCAAGAGTACTGGAGTGGGGTGCCATTGCCTTCTCTGAGGTGTGGCATCTAGTGGATAGTTAATAAATATTAATTCTTGTCTTCCTTTTCCCTCTTTAAAGAGGTGTACTCCCAGACTGGAATCTGCAGGTTTCAGCCAGAAGATAGAATAGCAACTTGAAAGTCACATCAAATAGGTTTACATGAGTTGCCATATCTCATAACTGTCTCTAGAGACAGAGTAGTTTTTTCCTAGGCCAGACTGACCGATATTCTTTATTGCCTTAGAAAGAGACTTCAAAGATTTAAAAACACACCCCTTAACTACTGGCAAGTAAATGATACAGTTTCTGGTTTATGTAATTTTTTTTTGGCAAAACTGTCAAAATATGGAAAACACTGTTAGTAAAACTGAGAGTCCTGGATTTGTGTGACTGTGTGTAAGTCACCAGCTTTTTCTGTACCTCAGTTTCCTCACCTCTAAATTGGGAATGTTGATCTCCCCAACATGACCCCTAGCTCCAACCATCCACGACTCTTCTGGCAGCAACATAGTAAAATCAGGAAAATAAGATCAACAGCCAGAGTGCTCCCTCTGAAACCTGGCCCTGATGCTTTCTAGTTATTTGCCCTTGGGCATGTTCCTCAGTTTCTTTATCTGAAAATGGGGCTGCCACATGTGTGGTTGTGTGGATTGCATGATGGAGTCCATTTAGCTGCTGAGAACAGCGCCTGGCACACGGAAAGCGCTTAAGAAATGTAAACCATTATTTCATTTGGCATAGAGTCATGTCTTATGCAACTGCACTTTCATGGGGTTTAAATGATGAAAGTTCAAATGGTGAACATCAACCCAGCAGATAAAGCTGCCACGGTTTTTGAAACTCACCCCCACACAAATGAATCGTAACAGTGCTGAAGCTTTTACATTCATTATTCAGAAGTTTTTCTCTCACCTAGTTGGGTGTGGCCTCTTACATAAGTGAAATTGACTGCTTTAGCTCTGAGCTTATTGTTGTCTCTCTGTTGCCGCTACCCTGTGACAACAAGCAAGAGGCAGTTTAGCGCAGAGTTAAGAGGGTAGGTCCTAACTCTGGCTCTGCTACTTATTAACTTGCTTAGTTCTTTAATTACTCTGTCTCTCCATATGCTCATAAGGAAGATGTGCGTGATAATAGTGCCCACCTCTTGGGTTTATTCTGAACATGATACATTTAGAGAAGTGCCTGACACAGTAGACTCTTAATAAATGCTGTGGGTTAGTATATTATCATATTCTGTTCCACTTGAATTGTTTTAGAGCAAGCCTTAGGGGTCCGAACTTTCTCCAGAGGAATATCTTTTGAAAGGAATCAGGATGGTAAGTCTAGAGACGCTATTGCTGACCCACCCAGATCTCCTTCGCCAGGCTGGTGTTCCCACATCCCACGTGCTGTGAGCATCAGCGGTTAATGGCTTACAGCTGCCTCTTCCTCTGGAGAGTTACCATTGGTCAAATGGGAGTTGCCGAGCCTGGAGCTGCCTGGGAAGTGAAGCAACTCTTCTGCCCTTGGGTGTGGCCCACAGCCAGTGCCTGGCTGATGAAGGGGCACGAAAGGAGCCTTTGCCTCCAAAGGGCAGGGGCAGCTCCGTGGAGCAATGCAGGCCCCGGAGCTCCCGGTGGAATAAGGCCGAGCCGGACTCCGGCGAGGCCACGCCTAACTCGGCCTCCCCCCCGTCCTGTGTCCCTTACCCTCCTTCGTCTTGCTCAGTAAATCCCTTGCATGTGACTCTTCATCTTGGGCTCAGAAGGAAGGAAGAACTGAAGCATGCAGAGATTCTGAGACACTGCAGTTGGACTTTCTGGGAGGGCAAGCACCCTAAGTAGGTATAGTTTTGATTCTTTCCAAGTCTTTGTTTAGAAGAGGCTGGAGGGACTTAACAGAAGTTGGGGTAGCAATAGGATGTCAGGTAATGGATATAGTGGTCTCCGTGTTACTGAGGTCTGTGCACAGCTTTGAATGACACATATGACCCTGAAAGCTCAGTCATATCTGACTCTTTGCGACCCTGTAGACTGTAGCCCACCAGGCTCCTCTGTTCATGGGATTCTCCAGGCATGAATGCTGGAGTGGGTTGCCATTTCCTTCTCCAGGGGATCTTCCCAACCCAGGGATTGAACCCATGTCTCCTGCATTGCAGGCAGATTCTTTACCATCTGAGCCACCAGGGAAGTCCAAAATATGAACCTAGACATAGATTTTATTAGACCATGTTACTACTACAGTGATTAATACCAAGTATACCTAGAGTCTTCCGGTACTCAAGATAACCTCTGTCCTAAATTCCATGCTGACTTCTTTTGACTATGTGGAAACCCCCTTTTGTGCTATGACACTAGCCTTTCTTACGTACTTACCAGACAAGATTGTCCAAAGGACTTTAGGGATTAATTAGGATGGTAAGTATGAAGTTGTCCACTATTGAAATGCTGGAAAAAGTGCTGTAAAACCTGACTGCAGGCTTTCCCTGACAAGATCATCATAGTTTGTCCCAGAAATAGGAGATAAAATTACCTACAAATTTAGTCTTGGGTTTGTATACATTGAAGAACCAACCACCTACTTGAATTCAAAGTTCTATTCCATGCTAATGTTTCAACAGAGGAATGAAATACAGAATATTCCAGAATTTTCTTCTTTTTTTCTCTCAAGAAGGGAGCAAGGGATCATCTCTCATTTTCCTTTAATTCATTCGTTTGTTCTCTATCTCTTCCCCTTGTATCTTTGCTTTTTCTCCAGTCTGTATGTGACATAAGCAAGTCTCTGTAAACTCAGTTCAACAAAATAGCATTGATTAACATGTTATGTCCCTTTTTCAAAGGATCTTATAAAATGTGTCCATTGCTTCTCATGGAAGACTATCTTCAGAATAGAACCTAGTGCAGGTTCCTGGAAGATAGCCCAATTTGTCACTAGTTTTATATTGAAAGAGGGCACAGATAATGTATAATAGAATATAAGTAGTATTAATACATGAGCTTTCAAGATCAGCATAAGGTTTCAAAGAAGAAAGTTGTAATGAGGTTGGACTATGCTGAGTTTACCCCTCAGATCTCTGATGTAGTACAATATTCTCTGATGCTAAAAGGATGACTTTGGTGGAAGTGTCTGAGAAGCACTTCTAAATATAACTTCAACCAGTTCAAAATATGATATAGGCATGGCTTCACATAACTGTGTAATAGAAGGATGAAAAAATGGGAAAACTTCTAGGACCATTTTCATCCTAAGACTGGAAATGCAAATCATATTCCAATTTTAGATGGAATGGCTTGAAAATATAATTCTCTGCATTTGCTGGAAAAATTAAGAGTTGAGCTCATGGAGATACAGTTTTGATATGGTATATGTTTTGAGGGGACAGTCATTGACCCCACTGTAGTGGATGAGGTGCATGGCCAATCAAAGCTTACTTCTCAACAGCAGTTAAGTGGCTGCCTAGCAAATGAAAGGGGCCATTATGGCTCCTTGGCTGGAAAAAAAGAGAGCTGTGTCATTTTATGAGTGAATAGGAACTTTGCAGCTTACCCTGGCCTGAGAGAAGCCTTCCGTCTCATGGGTTCTGAATCACCATTATGTTGCTCTGCTGTGCTGTGTGAGTCATGTCTGACTCTTTGCACCCCATGGACTGTAGCCCGCCAGGCTCCTCTGTCCATGCGGAATCTCCAGGCAAGAGTACTGGAGTGGGATGCCATGCCCTCCTTCAGGAGATCTTCCCAACCCAGGGATCGAACCCAGGTCTCCCATGTTGTGTGTGGATTCCTTACTGACTGAGCCACCAGGGAAACCCAAGAATACTGGAGTGGGTAGCCCATCCCTTCTCCAGGGATTATGTAGCTACTACTCTGGAACTGCCAGCATGTAACTGAGTTAGATTTTCGAATTATCCCAGGTCAGTGGGAAAGGCTGTATTTCCTCATATAAGAAATTGACAGTGCTTTTGTGTAGCAGGTGTGGGAGCCTCTTGAAGCTGAGTGATGCTTTGCACAGGTTGTTCTCTTTCAGAAAGGACGGGTGGAGAAGCTTCCCTTGGGCCAAAGTCACTAGGTTGTTTTTCCGGGTAGAGTTGATTCTGACATACTGGCTTTTCAGAAAAGAGTCATTCAGCAAACTCAAGAAGATGAAGTTTGAAATTGGTTTTGGGCCATATCAGTTGCCCTTTCATAAGGTGGCTTCCCAGGTGACTGAGGTGGTAAAAAATCCATCTACAATGCAGGAGATTTGGGTTTGATCCTGGGGTCAGGATGATCCCCTGGAGAAGAGAATGGTTACCCGCTCTATTATAGTTGCCTGGAGAATTTCATGGACAGAGGAGGCTGGCAGGCTACAGTCCATGGGATTGCAAAGAGTTGGACATGACAGAGCGACTAACACTTTCAGTTGCCTTTTCATAAAGTGGCAAGCATAAAACAGAGTTCAAGAAATATGCAAAGAGAGACCTTTTCATATAAAATCCAGAAAATAGTACAACGATGTTGATTTCAAAGATAAACCTTGAGAAGGGAACATGCCTTAAGAGAAAGGTCAGGACACCAAAGCCGATCGTCTGGCCAGAAAGTCTTTGCTCAGGTTTTGGTTCTTCTCTTAGAGAGGCTGTGCTTAAGTTTCTACCTTTTTTTTTTTTTTTTTTTGGTTTGCTTTGCTTATTTTATTGGAGTATAATTGCTTTACAATATCATGTTAGTCTCTACTGTATAACAGATCACATCAGCTGTCTTCCTCCTGTGCTGTGCTCAGTCATGTCCAACTCTTTTGATACCCATGGACGGTAACCCACCAGGCTCCTCTGTCCATGGAGTTTTCCAGGCAAAAATACCAGAAGGGATTTCCACTTCATATTCCAGGGTTTCTTCCTGACTCAGTGATCACACCCTGATCTCTTGCATCTCCCGCATTGGCAGGTGGATTCTTTACCACTGTGCCACCTGAGAAGCTCTTGCATCAACTGTATGTATACACACATCCCCTCCCTCTTGAGAAGTCTCTACCTCGTTTTCCTCAGGGGGACCTGGGTTCAGTCTCCCAGGGCATGAAGCAGGATGAAGTGGGGTGCACATGGGTCTAAACTATGATTTCACTTCCAGCTGTGTGGAGAGATTTCATGCTTCCTTCTTGCTCTTTCCCATGAAGCATACAATTGAATGGGTGACTCATAATATCTGCTGGCAAGCATCATAGAGGGGACCCTAGTGATAGCAAGCCGTAGGTACCCCGCCATGTGGCCCCTCGGCAGTGGCATCTGTGTGGTCTTGCCCCAGCACCTGTGGAAGATTTTGCGGTGCTGTCTGAGCCGTGCTGCCTACCTGAGCTCCCCGTGCAACTGCTCCTTCCGGAGCTCCTCATTTCCAAGAAAAGGAACCACTCTTTCTCCTGATGAACATGCAGACAGAGGAGGGAATTAAGGAGACAAGGGAAAACCACCCAGCAAGAGGACTTGAAGAGCATGCGGGGAGCGGGGGGAGAGGAGGAAAGGAAAAATGTGTCAAACAATGTTGTGTCAGTTCTATAACTTTCCACTGATCCATATGTGGATTTGTATCAGCACTCACGTCTTACAATCAAGACAAGAGCCAGACAAAAAGGCTTGGACTTAATAAGTCCAGGAGAGAGGTTTGTTTATCAAGGTTTCTCATTGTTTGAAAACTCAACATCTGTCAAAGACTTGAAGGGCTTTGGCCCCCACACTTGGGGGGCAGGTGCTTCTGGTCTTATGACACTGGTGAGTGGATTTTAAAGAAACATTCAGTGGGAAAACCCAAGGTCCTCTCTGTCCATTGCCACTGCCTTTTCTTCCCATCAGGATTCCTCACCTCTTAGGCTGTCTTGGGGCTTTCAAGCAGGTCTCCTTGCTTCCTACCACATCCACACTCACCTTGGTCCACCACATAATGTTACTCTTTCCAAAGTCTAACTTAAAGAACTTAAAAACTCATTAAAACTGTCCAAACTTCTTAGTAGGGATCTTCAAATTCTAGATCTTTTTGTTTCTTTCAGTCTAATTTTGTTGCCACTATTCTCCCTCAAGTGATATTTCTTATACTTTTAAATGTAAATAGTTTTATGGAAGTATTATATAAGTGTAAAAAAAAGTTACTTGATGAATTTTTATAAAATTTTCATGCCCATGAAATTGGCAACTAGATCATGAAACAGAATATAGCCAGCACCCAAAAGCCCCTCAAGGTCCTTCCCAGTCACTATCCCCCCAGGGGTGACCATTGTCCCATATATTAGTTTTACCTTTTTTGTGAACTTTACAAAGACATAGTCATAGAGTGGGTATTTTACCATGTCACTTAACATTATGTTTGTTTCTTCCATATGTACATGTGGTTGAAGTTGATTCATATTTATCACTATATCATAGAATCAGTGAAAGGATATTTTTAAACTTTTTTTATTTAGGGTTTTTGAAAAATTAATTAATTTACGTGGAGGATAATTGCTTTACAATGTCGTGGTGGTTTTTGCCATACATCGACATGAATCAGCCACAGCTGCACGTGTGTCCCCCATCCTGAATCCCCCTCCCACCTCTCTACCCAACCCCTCTGGGTTGTCTCAGAGCACTGGCTTTGAGTGCCCTGCTTCATGCATCAAACTTGCACTGGGAATCTATTTTACATATGGTAATATACAGGTTTCAATGCTATTCTCTCACATCATCCCACCCTTGCCTTCTCCCACAGAGTCCTAAGGTCTGTTCTTTACATCTGTGTCTCTTTTGCTGCCTTGCATATAGAACCGTCATTGCCATCTTTTAAAATTCCATATATATGAGTTAATATACTGCATTAGTGTTTCTCTTTCTGACTTACTTCACTCTGTATAACAAGCTGTGGTTTCATCTACCTCATTAGAACTGACTCAAATGTGTTCCTTTTTACACTTGAGTAATATTCCATGGTGTATATATACCACAGCTTTCTTATCCATTTGTCTGCTGATGGGCATCTAGATTGCTTCCATGTCCCAGCTATTGTAAACAGTGCTGCAATGAACACTGGGGTACATGTGTCTCTTTCAATTCTGGTTTCCTCAGTATGTATGCCCAGCAGTGGGATTGCTGGGTTGTATGGCCGACAGAGGATGAGATGGCTTGAGGGCATCACCCACTTGATGTACATGAGTTTGGGTAAACTCTGGGAGTTGGTGATGGACAGGGAGGCCTGGCATGCTGCAATTCACGGGGTTGCGAAGAGTCAGACATGACTGAGCAACTGAAATGAACTGAACTGAACTGAACTGATGGCTGTTCTATTTCCAGTTTTTTAAGCAATCTCCACAGTGTTCTCCCTGTTGGCTGTACCAGTTTGCATTCCCACTAACAGTGTAAGAGGGTTCCCTTTTCTCCACACACTCTCCAGCATTTATTATTTGTAGACTTTTTGATGGCAATCATTCCAATTGGCATGAGATGATACTTCATTGTGGTTTTGATTTGCATTTCTCTGATGAGTGATGTTGAGCATCTTTTCATGTGTTTGTTAGCCATCTGTATGTCTTCTTTGGAGAAATGTCTGTTTAGTTCTTTGGCCCATTTTTTGATTGGGTTGTTCATTTTTCTGATATTGAGCTGCTTGTATATTTTGTAGATTAATTCTTTGTCAGTTGCATCATTTGCTATTTTCTCCTATTCTGAAGGCTGCCTTTTCACCTTGCTCATAGTTTCCTTTGTTATGCAAAAGCTTTTAAGTTTAATTAGGTCCCATTTGTTTATTTTTGCTTTTATTTCCATTACTCTGGAGGCTTCACTGGTGGCTCAGATGGTAAAATGTCTGCCTGCAATGCGGGAGACCTGGGTTCATTCCCTGGGTCAGGAAGGTCCCCTGGAGAAGGAAATGGCAACTCACTCCATTACTCTTGCCTGGAAAATTCCATGAACTGAGGATCCTGGTAGGCTACAGTCCATAGGGTCTCAAAGAGTCGGACACGACTGAGTGACTTCACTTTCATTTTCCATTATTCTGGGAGGTGGGTCATAGAGGCTCTTGCTGTGATTAATGTCAGAGAGTGTTCTGCCTATGTTTTCCTCTAAAAGTTTTATAGTTTCTGGTCTTACATTTAGGTCTTTAATCCATTTTGAGTTTATTTTTGTGTATGGTGTTAGAAAGTGTTCTAGTTTCATTCTTTTACAGGCAGTTGACCAGTTTTCCCAGCACCACTTGTTAAAGAGATTGTTTTTTCTCCATTATATATTCTTGCCTCCTTTGTCAAAGATAAGGTGTCTATAGGTGCGTGGATTTATCTCTGGGCTTTCTATTTTGTTCCGTCAATCTGTATTTCTGTCTTTGTGCCAGTACCATACTGTCTTGATGACTGTAGTTTTGTAGGATAGCCTGAAGTCAGGCAGGTTGATTCCTCCAGTTCCATTTTTCTTTCTCAAGACTGCTTTGGCTATTCGAGGTTTTTTGTGTTTCCACACAAACTGTGAAAATATTTGTTCTAGCGCTGTGAAAAATATCATTGATAACTTGATAGAGATTGCATTGAATCTATTGATTGTTTTGGGCTAACTTTTTTATTTTATATTGGAATATAGTCAATTAACAATGTTATGATAGTTTCAGCTGGAAAGCAAAGAGACTCAGCCATTCTACTCTCGATGAACATTTGTGTTGTTTATAACTTTTGGTAATTATGAATAATGTGGTTATGGAAAGTTATCATAAACAATACCCCAAAAGTGCTAAGCATAAAGGAGAATTTGGTAAATTGACTCTTAAGCCTTTCAAAAGACACTTTTGAGAGAGAAAGGGAAACTCATAGACTGGAAGATACTTACTGTATATACAGTATATATAGGATATTACTCTATATACTATATTACTGTATATATATATTTATAATATTTATAAGCATATATTTATGCTAATAAATATTTAAATTTATTTATTAAGTGCATATATATATTTTATATATATATATACACACACATACTATATATACATATATATAGGGCTTCCCTGGTGGCTCAGTTGGTAAAGAATCATCCTGCAATGCAGGAGACTCAGGTTTGATCCCTGGGTTGGAAAGATATCCTGGAGAAAGAAATTTCAGTGTACTCCAGTACTCTTGCCTGAAAAATCCCATGGACAGAGGAGCCTGGTAGGCTACAGTCTATGGGGTTGCAAGGGTTGGACATAACTTGGCACCATTATATATATATATTATATACATATATATATATATAATATGTATATATATATGGCATATATACCTGGGTAAAGGATTCATATCTTTAATATACAAAGAGATCAATACATCAATAAAGAAAAGGCAAATGACTCAATAGTAAAATAGTCAGAACAGTTGAGATTTGAGTAGGCACTTCACAAAACAACATACTAATGTGAGCAATGGCCCTAAACACATGAAGGAGTATGCAGACATTCTTATTCAGCTTTAGTAATCTCTTCACCACCCCTGTTAGGTCATATACTTTCCTATTTTAGTCTCTTTGCATGGACTCTTCCAGCTACCTGTAATCTCTTTACCTTCTTTTCCACCTATTTTTCCTTTTAAGATCAGATAGACAATATCTGCTCCTTCCTGAGACCATTGCTGATTCAATTAGGCAGAATTAATCAATAATTCTTTGGAATCCCAAAGTTTGATTTCCTAGAAGTGAGGTGTTTAACTAATATGTCTTCACTGCACATAGCATTGCACTTCATATATAATAGATGATCAATAGGCACCTTTTGTTTTGTATAGTCAAAGCTATGGTTTTTCTAGTAATCATATATGGATATGAGAGTTGGACCATAGAGAAGGCTGAGCATTGAGAAATTGATGCTTTCAAGTTGTGGTGCTGGAGAAGACTCTTGAGAGTTCTTTGGACAGTCAGGACATTGAATCAGTCAATACTAAAGGAAATCAACTGTGAATATTCATTGGAAGGACTGATGCTGAAGTGGAAGCTCCAGTACTTTGGCCACCTGATGCAAAGAGCTGACTCATTGGTGGGAAAAGATTGAGGGCAGGAGGAGAAGGGGGTGACAGAGGATGGGATGGTTGGATGGCATCATCGACTCAATGGACATGAGTTTGAACAAACTCTGGGAGACAGTGAAGGACAAGGAAGCCTGACGTGCTGCAGTCCATGGGGTCACAAAGAGTCAGGCACAACTTAGTGACAGAACAACAGTGTGCCTTTTGAGATGGTCTAACTTTCCCCTCAAATGTCCAGATAGAATCTAGCACCAGTGAAGTGTATGTGCTAATAAAGTCTTCCTGTGTTGAACATGGGTGTGTTTATTAGCCAATACAAAGCTTACTTCATAGGGAAAAATGCTGGCCTGTTTCCCAAATCATAGCTCATCTTTAATGAATAGTGTCATCTTTAATGAATATCATCACCACAAACTTGTGGACACAGACCTAGTGCTCTATAGATTGAATTACATGTTAAGATATATATTAATAATAGGTCTGAAAAACAGCATTGCCCTCCACAAAGGTAACTGAATTGAGTGACTGGAGTCCTGTTATTGGTCAGTAGCATTTATTTCACACCTACGGGAGCTCAATAATGGTATCGATCTGCATTTAAAATTGAAGTATTCCATGGTATAGTGATGAGAGGGAGGAGAGAAGTTTTTGCCCTTGTGTGATGACTCAGCCAATATTTCTGACTATACAAATTTTCTTCAGTCATCTTGATTTCCTAGGACTTCTCTTTTTCACCTGCTCATGCTTTTAAATGGATCTAACCTCCCCAACCCCTGTGTTTCATGCCCCCAACTAGCTTGTTTCTAGCCTCATTAAATTTCTTCAATACCAGTTTTGTTCCCTCACTCTTCTCACTTATTTTTATTTTAACCAGATGATAAGAAAAAGGCTTTGCACTCCCTCTTTCTCTCTCTCCCTCTGTTTCTTTTATTTAAAAATTTTTTATAATTATGTTTATTTGGCAGTGTAGGGTCTTAGTTGTGGCATGTGGGATCTTCACTGCATCGTGCAAGATTTTCCTTTGGTGCATGGACTCTCTAGTTGTGGCACACAGGCTCCAGAGCATGCAGGCTAAGTAGCTGCAGTGCATGAGTTTAGTTGCTCTGCAGCATGTGGGGGGTCCTAGTTGCCAAATCAGGGATAGAACCTGTGTCCCCGCATCACAGTGCAGATTCTTATCCACTGGACCACCAGGAAAGTCCCTCTCTCTCTTTCTTCTTAAAAGGGAAGAGCTGTTATTTATGATACTTTGTATCCCTGGATAGCTAAGTTTAGGGCCTTATACATGGGGTATTCTCAGTAAATATCTTTTGAATTAATGGCTTGGAAATTTCTTGTTAAACTGGGGAAAGTTGCTAACCCTCCTGATTCAGGCTTAAATTGAACACAGTAGGGAAAACCACTAGACCATTCAGGTATGACCTAAATCGAATCCCTTATTTGATACAGTGGAGGTGACAAACAGATTCAAGGGATTAGATCTGGTGGACAAAGTCGGTGAAGAACTATGGACAGAGGTTCTTAACATTGTGCAAGAGGTGGTGAATAAAATTATCCCCAAGAAAAGCAAACGCAAGAAAGCAAAGTGGTTGTCAGAGGAGGCCTTACACATAACTGAGAGAAGAAGGGAAGCAAACGGCAAAGGAGAAAAGGAAAGTTATACCCAAACGAATGCAGATTTCCAGAGAATAGCAAGGAGAGAGAAGGCGGCATTCTTAAATAAACAGTACAAAGAATTAGAGGAAATCGATAGAATGGGAAAGACTAGAGATCTCTTCAGAAAATGGAGATGCCAAGGGAACATTTCATGCAAAGATGGGTTCAACAAAGGACAGAAACTTCTAACAGAAGCAGAAGAGATTAAGAAGAGGTGGCAAGAATACACAGAACTATATGAAAAGGTTTTAATGACACAGATAACCAAGATGGTGTGTTACTCACCTGGAGCCAGACATCCTGGAATGTGAAGTCAAGTGGGCCTTAGGAAGCACTACTATGAATAAAGTTAGTGGAGGTGATGAAATTCCAGCTGAGCTATTGCAAATCCTAAAAGATGACGCTGTGAAAGTGCTGTACTCAATATGCCAGCAAATTTGGAAAATTCAGCAGTGGCCACAGGACTGGAAAAGGTCAGTTTTCATTTCAGTCCCAAAGAAGGGCAATGCCAAAGAATGTTCAAACTACTGTACAATTGCACTCATTTCACATGCTAGCAAGGTAATAATGCTCAAAATCCTTCAGGCTAGGCTTCAGTAGTATGTGAACAGAAAGCTTACAGATGTTCAAACTGGAGTTAGAAAAGGCAGAGGAACCAGATATCAAATTGCTAACATTAGTTGGAGCATAGAGAAAGCAAGGGAATTTCAGAAGAACATCTACCTCTGCTTCACTGACTATGCTAAAGCTTTTGATTTTGTGGATCACAACAAACTGTGGAAAATTCTTAAAGAGATGGGAATACCAAACCATCTTACCTGCCTCCTGAGAAACCTGTATGCAGAAATAAAAACAGCAGTTAGAGTTGACCATGGAATAATGGACTGGTTCCAAATTGACAAAGTAATACGTCAAGGCTGTGTATTGTCACCCTGCTTATTTAACTTATATGCAGAGTTGTTTTTGCTGTTTTTCAGTTGCTCAGTTGCATCTGACTCTTTGCAACCCCATGGACTGCAGCGTGCTAGGCCTCCCTGTCCTTCATCATCTCCCGGAGTTTGCTCAAACTCATGTCCAGTGAGTTGGTGATGCCATCCAAGAATCTTGTCCTTTGTCATCCCCTTCTCCTCCCACCTTTAATCTTTCCCAGCATCAGGGTCTTTTCTAACGGGTCAGCTCTTTGCATCAAGTGGCCAAAGTATTGGAGCTTCAGCTTCAGCATCAGTTCTTCCAATGAATATTCAGGACTGATTTCCTTTAGGTTTCACTGGTTTGATTTCCTTGCAATCCAAGGGACTCTCAAGAGTCTTCTCCAACACCACAGTTTAAAAGCATCAGTTCTTTGGTGCTCACCTTCTTTATGGTCTGTTTGTCATATCCATACATGACCACTGGAAAAACCATAGCCTTGACTTTACAAACCTTTGTTGGCAAAGTAATGTCTTTGCTTTTTAATATGCTGTCTAGGATGGTCATAGCTTTTCTTCCAAGGAGCAAGTCTTTTAATTTCATGGCTGAATCACCATCTGCAGTGATTTTGGAGCCCAAGAAAATAAAGTGTGTCACTGTTTTCATTGTTTCCCCATCTATTTGCCATGAAGTGATGGGACCAGATGCCATGATCTTAGTTTTCTGAGTGTTGAGTTTTAAGCCAGCTTTTTCGCTTTCCTCTTTCACTTTCCTTAAGAGGCTCTTTAATTCTTCTTCACTTTCTGCCATAAGGATAGTGTCATCTGTGTATCTGAGGTTATTGATATTTTTCCAAGCAGTCTTGATTCCAGCTTGTGCTTCATCGAGTCCAGCATTTTTCATGATTTACTCTGCATATAAGTTAAATAAGCAGGGTGACAACATATACTCTTGACGTACTCCTTTCCCAATTTGGAACCAGTGCATTGTTCCATGTCCAGTTCTAATTGTTGCTTTTTGACCTGCATACAGGCTTCTCAAAAGGAAGGTAAGTTGGTCTAATATTCCCATCTCTTTAAGAATTTTCAATAGTTTGTTGTGATCCACAGAGTCAAAGGCTTTATATATAGAGTACAGCATGCAAAATGCCATGCTGTATGACTCACAAGCTGGAATCAAGATTGCAGGGAGAACTATCAACAACCTCAGATATGCAGATGATACCATTTTAAAGAGGAACTAAAGAGCCTCTTGATGAGGGTGAAAGAGGAGAGTGAAAAACCTGGGTTAAAACTCAATATTAAAAAAACTAAGATCATAGTATCTGGTCCCATCACTTCATGGAAAATAGATGGGGAAAAAGTGGAAACCATGACAGATTTTATTTTCTTGGGCTCCAAATCACTGCAGATGGTGACTGCAGCCATGAAATTGAAACATGCTTGCTCCTTGGAGGAAAAATTATGACAAAACTAGACAGCATATTAAAATGCAAAATCATCAGTTTGCTGACAAATGTCCATAGAGTCAAAGCTATGGTTTTTCCAGTTGCCATGAATGCATATGAGAGTTGGACCATTAAGAAGGCTGAGTGCTGAAGAATTGATGCTTTTGAACCGTGGTGCTGGAGAAGACTCTTGAGAGTCCCTTGGACTGCAAGTAGATCAAACTAGTCAATTCTAAAAGAAATCAATCCTGAATATTCTTTGGAAAGTCTGATGCTGAAGCTGAAGCTTCAATACTTTGGGTACCTGATGCAAAAAGTGGACTCATTATAAAAGACTCTGATGTTGGGAAAGATTGAAAGCAAAAGGTGAAGGGGGCAGCAGAGGGTGAGATGGTTAGATAGCATCATTGACTCAATGGACATCAGTTAGAGCAAACTCCGGGATGTAGTGAAGGACAGGGAAGCCTGGTGTGCTGTGGTTCACGGGGTCACACGCCTTAGTTGTTGTTGTTGAACAACAACAACCCTCCCAAAGACATTAACATTTTTAATGAAATGTTAATTCATTCAAATTAATTTCTAACTCAGGTATCTTCAGGTTATAAGAGAAATAAATGAAAATGTTTGGGAAAATGGGTTGGAGGAGAAAGTCTGAGGCAGAGAAGGGAGCTTTTTTGCTTGGAATTTGACCCTTGGTCCTTAGGTTGATTGTTTAAATGCAGTGCTCTCACTTTCTTTTGCTTTGGTAATTTATTTTTTAAGTCAATAACACCCACTTTTTTAAAGTGTAAGTCTCTCTCTTATTTATTTATTTATTTATTTTTATTAGTTGGAGGCTAATTACTTCACAACATTTCAGTGGGTTTTGTCATACATTGACGTGAATCAGCCATGGAGTTCCATGTAAGTCTCTCTCTTTAACATTAATAAAGCTTACATACACAAGAGTATTGAAATTGTTGAATATAAAATAGCCAAGACTTACCCTAAATTGGATGTTATATGATAAAATAAATTTTAGTATCACAATATCCATATGCATTTGTTATTCTTGGCATGTATTTGTGTGAGGTGTATTATTAATATACTCTAAAGACAAAGGATGGTATGCAAATAAACATATGGGTCCTTGTCATTAACTCAAAGCCTTGCTTCTCCCCAGTGGCATTCAGAACATGCAGTGCAATTATTTATAAACACATATTGAATATTAGCTGGCCTCTCCCTAACCTTATCAATGAGGAAATGCTGACTTTTATTTATGGTTTGTCTTAGGTTGGGTTTCCCAGAAGTAGAGCCTAAAACAAGAATTTGGGGGGAAAGTTATTTATTTTTAAAGTAAAGTAAAGTGAAAGTTGCTCAGTTGTGTCCAACTCTTTGTGACCCCATGGACTATACAGTCCATGGAATTCTCCAGGCCAGAATACTTGAATGGGCAGCTTTTCCCTTCTCCAGGAGATCTTTCCAACCCAGGTCTCCCAGATTGCAGGTGGATTCTTTACCAGCTGAGCCACAAGGAAAGCCCAAGAATACTGGAGTGGGTAGCCTATCCCTTCTCCAGTGGATCTCCCAGGAATCAAACCAGCTTCTCCTCCATTGTAGGCGGATTCTTTACCAACTGAGCTATCAGGGAAGCCCTTATTTATTTTTAATTAATTAATTTTTATCTTTGCCTGAGCTAGGTCAGACATGACCCAGCTTTGTGGCCACACGTGCCTTTCTCTGATTGCGGCAAGCAGGGACTATTTAGTTGCAGTGTGCAGGCTTCTTGTTGCAGTGGCTGCTCTTGTTTGGTGCATGGGCAGTAGGGCAAGCAGGCTTCAGTAGATGTGGCATGCAAGCTCAGTTGCCCCACAGCATGTGGAATCCTCCCAGAACAGGGATCAAACCTGTATCTCCTACATTGACAGGTGGATTCTTAACGACTGGATCACCAGGGAAGTTCAGGAAAGTTATTTACTGAGGGAGAAAGAGAATGAAAGAAGCAGGATAAGTTGCTTCAGTTGTGACTGACTCTTTGAGACCCTATGGACTCTGTCTAGCCCTCCAGGTTCCTCTGCCCAAGGGATTCTCCAGGTAAGAATACTAGAGTGGTTTTCCATACCCACCTCCAGGGAATTTCCGCAACCCAAGATGGAGCCCATATCTCCTGTGACTCCTGCATTGCAGGTGGATTCTTTACTGCTGAATATCGGGGAAGCCTCAAGAAACAGGCTAGGAGATGGGAAAAAGCAAAGACAAGACTTGAGGTAAGTCTAGCTCCAGTCGGACCCAGCAAGGAGCTCTGAAGCGTGAATGGCACCACTGAGCATTTGTTCTATGTGAGAGCTGGGTGTGTGCCCTCACACACAGTCAATCATTGTTTACAGGATGCCTCGGGGACTGTAAACTCCCCATAGGTGAGAAGTTCCAGATGCCCAAGGGCAGTCCTCCAGGGGACATGCAGGCAGGAGCCCTCAGCAGCACGAGCCACTCGGTGGCTGGGGATGAGCAGAACTTGTAAAGAGGTTCAGATAGGACACTAATGACAATCTTCCATGGCTCATTCATTTGTTCATTCATCCATTCATTTAACAACTATTTATTGAGTGCCTATTCTGGACAAGTTCCTGTCCTAGGAGCTAAGGGTGAAGTAGTGAACAAGCTAGATAAGGTACTTACTTTCACGAAGCCCACAGCATATAGGGGAGACAGAAATAAACTAGTCGATAAGTGTAGCAACAAGATAACTTCTGAGAGTGATAATTTTCCAAGAGCAAAAATAAACAGTTAACTAGATTGTGGAATGACTGGGACGAGGGGTGGGCACTTGAACAGAGATGGGAATGGTGAGAAGAGCAAGCCGTGCAAAGATGTGAGGGCCTGATGTTTAGGCAGAGGAAATGGCCTTGGTCAAGGCCTAAGATAAGCAGCTCGTGTGTGAGTGTGTGTGCTTAATGTTTTAACTGAAGTATAGTTGATTTACAATGTATTAGTTTCAGATTATAGCAAAGTGACTCAGGTTTACGGATATTTATATCTATTATTTTCAGATTATTTTCCTTTATAGCATAGGTTCCTGTGCTATTAGCAGAGCTTTGTTGGTTGTCTCTTTTATGTAAGGAGTGTGCATCTGTTAACCTCAAACTCCTGATTTATCCCTTTCTTCCCTTTCCCCTTCGGTAATCATAAGTTTGTTTTCTAAGTCTGTGGATTTGTTTCTGTTTTGTGCATAAGTTCATTTGTGTCATTTTTTTTTTTTTTAGATTCCACATATAAGTGATATCATGTTTGTCTTCATTTGGCTTACTTATTATGATAATTTCGAGGTCCGTCCTTGTTGTTGCCAATGGCATTATTTCATTATCGTTTATGGCTGAGTAGCTCATGTGTTTTAAGAACAGGAAGGAGGCCACTGAGCCTGTGGTGGAGTTGAGAAAGTTGTAAGAAAGGGTAGAGAAGTGGGCATAATGGATAGGGTAGAGGGTGGGGGAAGCCATTGCAAGGGATGTGGTGACTTTGCATTCCAGTTGTAGAACTGAGTTCCTTTGCCTGCATTAAGTGGTAAAAATGGCAGTTTGTCTGACTTTGACATTGATTTGCCTTCACATTGGTTTTTAGAAGTGTTTGCTAAGCAGATTCATGGAATAAATAAGGAAAAACTTGTGATTAAAGGACAGTTCACTCTTTTCAAACTCCAGGAGCAGGACAGGCATTGAATTCAGACATCTTATACAGTAATTATGAGAAAATTTTCTTTCCTTGTTAAAACATTCCCAAAACTTTAAAAGATATATAGCTGGACTCAACATTCCTTTGTCCTTGGCAGTGTGACAAAGCAGCATTTTTAGAAAAGAATGTAAGTTGGTCTTGACCCTGGCTATATGCAAGGAAAGTTATCAAGGTCACTTTTTTGTTTGTTTGTTTTTACTGTCACTGCTATTAAAATGAATCAAGAAGTAAGTAGAGACCATCTCTTTTTGGTCAATATTCTGCTCCATGCTGAGACCACGAGTCTTACATGTAGATCTATTTCCCAATTGCCAGTATGCATTTTTCTTAATTTTTTCAGAGTCCACTGGGGAAGGTACCTCAGTTAGAAAATACCACTGGATCATGATTATGGAAAATGCTTCCTGTACTTTATTTCTGGAGAAACATAATAGTTATAGAACACTCACCACCAAAGCTGTTGAATGGGACCCAATGAAATTGGATAAAAGAAGCCCGGGAAAACAATGCTTTCTGTCTGATCTATTAGGTCATTGTTGAAGACCAAGGTCAAGGAACAGCTCTCTAAACTGAAATAAACAACATTTCAAATCAAGATGAATTAAGTATAGGTAGTGTTTTTATTCTTTCTAAAAATGGATTTTTCAAATGGTTTTGATTTAACAAAGATGTGAAATCTTTTTGTCATGCTCTTCCCTTCACCAGCCCCTGCTCTCACACACTTCATGTGTGAAACCCATGTTTAATTCAGGGGGAACTTAATCCATATGTTTCTGATTCATTTGCACAATGTTCTTTAGTAACAGCTAGCTGATGTCCAAAGAGTCTTCTGGGAATTTTTATAAGTCTTTAAATTTTTTTCTTCAAGCCAGAAAATCATATTTTCCAACTCAAAGTGCCCCTCCAAATCAGAAATCCTCTGAGCCTATTGGAAACAGTACTTTGAGGAGGCCTTAAAATCAGGCAAAACACAACTGCCGTTGTGAGCCATGCAAGCAGATCTACTTGAGCAGCCCCTGAGAGATTGGAGGAGCAAGTGAGAAGGGACGGAAAAGGGACCTGAATAGCACAGGGGTCTTGGACCCACCATGTTTTTCCATTTCTAGGAGCAACCATTGAAGTCCCACAACATATAAAGTCAGACTCAATTTATGGCGCACAACTGGAGCCAGATAATTTTCAGTTGGCTTTGTGTAACATCTTTGAACAAGGGTAGAGAATTCTAGAACTGCTTTCAGATTCATAAATATAACAAGACTTCATTTGTGAGCATACTTAGCATTTGCTCAGCAATTCAGCAGCTAGGCTTCATTTTCTGGAAAGCCTGACAAAGTCTAAAGATGAGAATGGTTGTCTATAGAATTATATTGGTTCTGCCAAGAATAGAGAGATGGTGGGCCTGTTAAGGACGAGTGAACAACTGTTGGAGAGTAGTTTAAGAAACTGTTGCTAGAATCTAAGAATCATTTCCTTTGTCCCGTTTACTTCAGCTGTGCTAAGACCCATTTTTTTTTTTTTAAACCACCCTTTAAGGGCACCTGATGTCTCTGGGGAAAGATGATCCATAAATTAGCTTTGTTTAACCCAGTACTTGGCAATGAGTGCATGCTCATCAGAAAATAGTCATTTTACTTCCAAGGGCTTGGATTCATCCTAACTCATGTGTCAATTTTCTACTGGGCTATAAATGTGCTTCTATACCATCATAACCCCAATTTTGGGTATTTTGCCAAAGTAAGCTGCTGTTCAATCCTTTTAAGAAGTTTTCCCTCTCCCAGCACCTCCCATACCCCCACCGCCCACCGTTGGCCCATACAGCAGTAAGCTAATTTAGACAGCCAGGATGGTCATAAGGCTCTCCATCTCAACAAATGCCATGACCATCTTTGTAATTCCCCCAGAGAGAAAAAAACAGCAGAAATAATTTTTGATTCCTTTCATGCCTTCCAAATGCAATCTATCGAGTTGTATAGCCTCTTACTTCTCAGCTGTGGTCTTCAGATCAGCAATGTTAGTATTACCTGAAATCTGTTAAAATTTTAGAACCTCAGTCTTCCCTCTCCACCCTCAGACTTGCAGAATGAGAGTTGGCTCATTCAGCAAGTTCCTGGTGATTCAAGGGCATGTTCAAGTTTGAGAAGCACTGCTAGACCATACCCCTTAAACAGCTCTTCATTCACCATCTACCTCTTGCCTGAATGACTACCTCTTGCCCAGCTTCTCCCCCATCCTCCAGCATATTTTCAATTCAACCACCAGAGTGATCTTCAAAAGAAAGTTATTCCTGTCAATTCATTCCGCTTCTTAAAACCCAAACACCTCTTGACAAATGTATAATAAAATATGAACTCCTTGCCATCACTGAAGAGTCCTGTGTGGAGAGGCCTCTGCATCTCCTCCCCTCTCAGCTGCCCTTTCTGGCCCCTCTCTCCTCCAGCCTCTCATTCCCACACAGCCAGCACCAGCTTCCCCTCCACCTGACGGTTCTTTAGCAGAACCGCTCATCGTTTAGGACTCATCACAGATGTCACCTTGTGATGAACTCCTGGCTATCAAATTTAAATCTACCTCCTAGTCACTTTTTACCACATTACCCTCTTTTATTTTTTATTGCTTTCTGAACCACCAGCAACGAGCTTGCTTATTTGTTTATGCGTTTATTGCCGGCTATCCAAAATGGAGACTTTCCCCATCTTATCTCAGCTGTATCCTCAGCACCTAGAATAGCACCTGGGATGCTGTTGAATTCATTCATTGCTGAATGAATTACGACATACATTTTTATCTATACAATACGGACAAAAGTCTGTGCCTTGTAATTGATATTTCTTCCACTTTTCCTCCCTCCTTTTTTTTTTTTTTGACAAATATTTAATTTGAGCAGTTAACCTATGCCAGGTACAAGGCTAACAGAAGGAACAGGAAACAGACCCAGTTTCTGCCCATATGAAGCAGAGGGGGCAGTGCAAGATGGATATTAACCAATTAATCAAAATAAGAATGATACCATCCCATGGAGCATATAAAAGCTAGATCAGGGAGACTACTGGAAACTGAGGGCTGAAGGATGAATATGCTAACCAGGAGAGGAGAGTGAGAGGAATAGGAAAAGCGGAGTGTTTTGTGTAGAAAGAATAACATACCCGAAGGCAGAAGGAAATGTTGAAGGAATAGAAAGAAGAACTTTAGGAGGGGGTCCAGAGAATGAATGGGGGACTCTATGTGTTGAGGCTGGCAAGGTAGGCAATGGCCAGACCAGTGGGTCCTATAGGTACGGTGACTGTAAGTCCCGGTTTGCCTGGAGAGTTCTGGCTTTTATCTGCCACCTGGCACAGTTATGCATAAACTTGTTAGTCACTCTTACAAGCCATATCATAGCCTTTCATCTTCAGAGGTGCTTCTCAAAGCCCAGTAGTTAACAGTAGGAACCCTAGACCCAGATATTCTGGGTTCCAGTAAATGGTTTGTTGTTATTTGCACTGTGCACCCTTAAGCATATTGCTAAACATCTCTGAACCTTGGTTTCCTCATCAGTCAAATGGAGATTCAGTAATTGTAGTATTCAACTCATATGGTTTTAATAAGAGTTAAATGAGTTCATATACATCAATATTGTAGGGCAGCATATGCGACACATAGTAGATAGGTAACCACGAAGTGTTAGCTATATTATTCTTATTATTTTTAATATGCAGATAATAATGGGAGCCTGTGAAAGGTATTAGAAAGGGGTGACATGGTCAGAGCTGTGTTTTTCAAAGGTTATTTACAATTTTATGAGTAGTAATATTTAGGGGAGGGATTAAAAGAGAAAATACATACAGAATTTTTCTAAAATGAGATATAATATGTTTAATAAACAAAGTAAGTGATCATCATGATCATCTTCTACTAAGAATATAAGAGTCCAGAAATAACATAGTTTTTAACTATTTCCTGCAAATTTCCATTTGATAGTGTCTGGGGGCAAAGCAGCTATTTGGAATTTGATAATATTGTCCTTGAATCAGTGGGAGAAACAGCAAAGGTCGGAGTTGGAAGGACCAACCAGTTTTCTCTTGTAAGTCAAATTCTGTACTCCCCACAAATCTATACAATTAGTGTCTCTGGCTTGCACAAAGGATTTCCGTAGAGATGTCCTATTTGGTTTTCAATGACTTCCAGTGGGGGAAGGGTCGGGGTGATGGTAATGGAATCAGCAGCAGCAAGTAGATGGAAGGTTTCAGTAAATTCCTCCCGATGGGCCTTGACTTGAACTTTCCAGGCCTGGAATATCTCCTTCACAGCTCCCTGACACTCCTGTTACCCCAAGGGTGAGAGGAAGCAACGTGAGTGAAAAGGGGCCCCATTTCCCTGGGGTTAGCATGGGACACACCTCACAGTCACTTGTCACTTTGAAATTCCCCTCTCCCAGGAGTGCAGAGAAGGATTATAGAAACCTGGCAGATAATTAACGTTTCCCGGTGTGAACCGAAGGGATTTGTCACACACTGACTTGAGCATCATGACTTTCTCACTAAACCAGGGGAAAAGTAGATACAGATTTCAGGACAATTCCATTGAGTGATGGCTGAGGAATGGGAGCATGGTAGTAAATTGTTAACCATTTGATTAACCAGGACTCATCATATTACCCAGGCTGGATTTCCCAGTTTAAAGATTTAGAGTGCACTGAGGTGATTTTAGCAAACTAAGTTCTCTGACCTTTCCCAAGGCCTTTATAAGCTGTTGGGAAGCCCATATAATTGAGTAGAGCTGAAGAGAGGAAATTTAGCGTTTCAAATTCTCTGGTAACTTGGTTTTGAATGAAAGAGGCTCTATTGTATTGAATTAGACATTGATGGTGAAAAGCCTATAGAACTCTAGCAGATAGGAGCTGAGAAAAGAAGGTAACCACCTTTATATGTAAGGCAGTATTTAATTGCTAATTCACCAATAAGCAGATTCTACTTATTTGCAGTTCACAGAGCACAAGTCCTTTTATGTTTTAGGTCTCCAAGGATTAAAAAGAAACTTGAAGCCGTGTTGATTGTCATGAAATTACTTTAAGGAAATAGATCTTAAGGTTGGTTTAGAGAGAAGAAGAAATGAGAGTAAAAACTGGGACAGACATTCCAAGTGGGAGGAACAGAGGAGAGAGGTGAAGAGATGTACCATTTTTCCTGTATGGCAGATGGAGGTGCCAGTATCGAGCACGAGGATATTATTAACTTTCAATCAGTCCTCACCTGTGTCTCATTTAATTCTTAACATTATTAGGGAATTTGTCTTATTCTCACTTCACAGATGAAAAAATGGAAGACTAGGTAATTTAAGTATCAGGCCAACTGCAAAGGAACTTGAGTGCCAAGCTAAGCAGTTTATGACTATGTCCTGTATGATTGACAGTCTTGTTCAGTTTAGTGGAATATTATATTCTGAGCTTTTGGAAGAGTGATATCAAGTTTTAAGTGCCTTCCTTATAGGCATTTTTGAGCAGAACTCAAATTAATATGAGTATTTTGTTAGGAAGGTACCATCTAATTCATAAGTAGATAAGATAATATTTTAAAGAATGTGATGTACAAGGGAAGGAGAGAAAAAAATCTTCAAAAATAGTTCCAAAAAAAAAAAAAAGCTTCAAAAATCTCTCCTGTTGCTCCATATAAATATGTGAATTCCACAAGTGAAGATGCTTTTCTTGGAGTCCAAGAATATTTTGGAATTTTCTGGAATCTTTCTTCTTATCTTTCCTCACTCCTTCTGTCTTTTTCTTTCTTTCTCAAGCATTTACTGAGCTCCTGCTTAGTACATGGTATTTTGCTCCTAGTTGAGGATAATGAAAAAGCATATTTTTCCCTGTAGGGAGACAATGAGGACAGCAAATCACTGCTGCCCAATGCATCAGGACTGACCACAGAGAAAAAGCGCCTAGAAGGAGACTGGGACTATCAGGAAAACTTGGGTGGAGGAATGAGTAATCCAGGAGAAATCTGAAGGGTAGACAAATGGGACCTAATGAAAATTAAAAGCTTTTGCACAACAAAGGAAACTATAAGTAAGGTGAAAAGACAGCCCTCAGATTGGGAGAAAATAATAACAAATGAGGAAACAGACAAAGGATTAATCTCAAAAATATACAAGCAACTCCTGAAGCTCAATTCCAGAAAAATAAACGACCCAATCAAAAAATGGGCCAAAGAACTAAACAGACATTTCTCCAAAGAAGACATACAGATGGCTAACAAACACATGAAAAGATGCTCAACATCACTCATCATCAGAGAAATGCAAATCAAAACCACAATGAGGTACCATTACACACCAGTCAGGATGGCTGCTATCCAAAAGTCTACAAGCAATAAATGCTGGAGAGGGTGTGGAGAAAAGGGAACCCTCTTACACTGTTGGTGGGAATGCAAACTAGTACAGCCACTATGGAAAACAGTGTGGAGATTTCTTAAAAAACTGGAAATAGAACTGCCATATGACCCAGCAATACCACTTCTGGGCATACACACTGAGGAATCCAGATCTGAAAGAGACACGTGCACCCCAATGTTCATCGCAGCACTGTTTATAATAGCCAGGACATGGAAGCAACCCAGATGCCCATCAGCAGATGAATGGATAAGGAAGCTGTGGTACATATACACCATGGAATATTACTCAGCCGTTAAAAAGAATTCATTTGAATCAGTTCTAATGAGATGGACGAAACTGGAGCCCATTATACAGAGTGAAGTAAGTCAGAAAGATAAAGAACATTACAGTATACTAACACATATATACGGAATTTAGATAGATGGTGGCGATAACCCTATATGCAAAACAGAAAAAGAGACACAGAAATACAGAACAGACTTTTGAACTCTGGGGGAGAACGTGAGGGTGGGATGTTTTGAAAGAACAGCATGTATATTATCTATGGTGAAACGGACCACCAGCCCAGGTGGGATACATGAGTCAGGTGCTCGGGCCTGGTGCACTGGGAGGACCCTGAGGAGTCGGGTGGAGAGGGAGGTGGGAGGGGGGATCGGGATGGGGAATACATGTAACTATATGGCTGATTCATGTCAATGTATGACAAAACCCACTGAAATGTTGTAAAGTGATTGGCCTCCAACTAATAAAATAATATTAAAAAAAAAAAAAAAAAAAGAAGAGGGGACTGGCATTCCAGGCAATGGGGACAGGATTTTCAAAGGTCTGGTGGCATGAAATGAAACCATGGTGAGGCTGGAGGATGTTCACTGTTTTTAGGACATGAATCAGGATAGCACAGGGATTGATAGATAAAGGATGTCAGTCAAAGACCATATTTTTTCTTCAGAGGAGTTTAGATTTTATCTGGCAGCTGATGAGTAACCTTAGTGATCAGTATTCTTTTAGCTCAAAGTAACGGCAAGGCAGCGGACAAGCACCAGGGAAGCCCAGGATTGCATCTGACCTTAGGCACAGCTATGTCCAGTTGTTTTTCAACTTTGTTTCTTGTGGGTCAGCTTCATTCTTAGGCAAAGATGGTGCCTAAAGGTTCAAGCTTACACCTAGCAATGCCTGCGAAAAGAGGGTAATGCTTTCATTGTATTTCCATTAAAAGTCCCAGAGAGAAATCTCAGTGCCTCTGTTTGGGTCATGTTGCTTTGACTCAACCAGTCACTAGAGACAAGAGAGTTCTGAAACCTGGGAGTGGGATCTACCTAACCTCCCCAGGCATTTCCATTGAACAGATGCTGGACAGACTGCAAGTATTTCCACTAGAAGAGACATTGTAAAAATCTGATGATATGTGTGACATGGTTAGTTTGGTATTGGAAACCTCTTGTTTTATCTTTAAAATATATATCCTTTGGCCCTAACATAAAGAAAACATTTTATATTTTTTGTCAACAGAAAAAAATAACAAACACTGAGTGACATTAATTTTCTTGGAAGATGTTCTGTGTTTAGACGATAACCGCATATATTGTAGCAGGTCCTGTAGTTGGCCCAACCAGATGCCCTTCCCTGGGCTGGTAGGCTGTTTCAGGTGTGGACCCCTGTCCAACAAGCTTGACCGGCTGCATTGTGCCATCACTCTCTAGAGCTCCCTGAGGGATGAAGCTGAGGCTAGACTTTTGAAAACACATCTTTGTCTGACTCCCCCTGCCCCATGAACCATCTTGCTCTCCATCTTGCTCTCCTTACTTCCTCAGAAGAAACGTTTCTTCTGAGTCCTCCCTCCAAGTATCACTTGCATAAGAACCCTCATCTGAGGCTCTGCCTCTCTCAGAACAGGGACCCCTTCTAGGGCCTGAGAGTAGGCTCTTGTCTAACACTTGAGATTGTCCAAGGAGATACACGTGCTGACAAAGCAAGAAGCTTTATTGGGAAGGAGCACCCGGGTGAAGAACAGCAGGATAAGGGAGCCCAGGAGAACTGCTCTGCCCTGTGGCTTGCAGTCTTGGGTTTTATGGTGGCGGAATTCACATACGGGTTGTCTCTGGCCAGTCACTGTGACTCAGGGTCCTTCCTGATGGCACATGCATTGCACAGTTAAGATAGGTTCTAGCGACAAGGATGCTGAGAGGATGTATGGACTGGCATCGCCTGTCTCCTTTTGACCTTTCCCAGATTCTTCCGGTTGGTGGTGGCTTGTTAGTTCCGTGTTCCTTACCAGGAAATCCTGTTGTAAAATAGCTCTGCCAAGTGGTTATCATGGTGCCTGGCTAGGGTGGGCGGTTTCAGTCAGTGTTTCTCCTAGCACTTCCAGGGAACTGATGACCAAAGACACCCACAGGAATAGTTCTGTGCAGCGTAAGGGCGCTGAGCCATTCTCGCCTAACACCTTTGAAGAGAGTCTGTGAGCACTAGAAATTGCTTTCTAGGAATGGAAGCTGATGGAAAGGGTGGGCAGTAAAAGAAGAGAAGCTCTATGTTACTTAACTGCTCTGGGGCCAGGAGGTCTGTTTTCTCTAAAGTTCTGAGGGCCTGTCTCAAATTCTGTTGCTTATTCTTTGCTGAGTAAACATCTATCACTATGTGCATTTTTGAGTTTTCTTGGGAAACTCAAGGTCTTTGGTTTACGTTTTTCAACTCTATGTAACCCCACCCTCCTAGAGCCTGGGGGTGCCAAGTGGAAGCACCCACAGCTCTGTTCTAACACCACAGCATTCTCCGTAAATGTAAAAAAAAGAATCCTGGCAATCTTAATATGCCAACACATGGTAGTATTGTAGCTCAACCTGAGGCCAGCCATGCCAGTCTCATAGATTTTTAGATTTTACTTCTTTTTGCTTCTGTTTCTGTTATAGAGATTAACTGAATAGAATCATTTGGCTCTGCAAGTGTTTGGGATTTAAGTAATGGTTGCCCCTGGATTCTGCAAAGACTATACATTTTAAAGAGCAGCTGCACAGGTTATTGTAGAAAGTACTAAATGATGAACAGCTAGAACTGCTGATTTTCTAAAAGTTCATGAGTTAGAAATATTCAAGTTTCTTTTCAGTCACCCCAACTATTTGGAATCTTTTGATTTGGTCTGAGAATTTTCTTTCAACCTCCGGAAGAGGCATCACTTGGAGAAAGTTCACTGAGAACAGGGTGTTGGTTTTACATCTGACCTTTGTTTGGGAGTTTCAGCAAAGTTTCATGGTCCAGTGCCCAGTTTCCCTATCAAAATAATTACTGAAAAGAATATTTATTTTGTCTTAATTTCCATTGCAGGGCGGGTGTCAGGAGCTGAAAGTTATTGGCTAAGCTTGTAAACTGCTATTTGAACCATAGTCAGGCTTCTAAGTCCAAAAAAACTGAAAAGACCTGCATCTTAACCTGGTTCCATGTTGATTGCTGAGAAGGGCGTGGGTCATGGGAGAAATTCCTGGGGTTTTACAAAACAATGAGATCTACATATCCTCAAGTCTAGTAAAAAGGCTTCACTTTATTTAGGGCTCCACCTAACTTTGTCCATCTGCCATGTGTGGTTCCACCCTCAAGCAATTTTCCTAGTGCCCTGCTCCCTGTGGTACTACATTTTTTTTCTCTTTTGACAATAATTTTTTCTTATTGAAACTATTTTTCTCCACCCAGTCCGAGGATGAGTTTCCTACGTACCTAGAATTTTATGCTAATTCCCATACAAGGCAGCTATGTTTCCATACCACTTGAGCATTTTATCTCTTGGATGCTGCCTTTTTATTACCTACATTTTCCCTTTTCTCCAATATTTATCTGGCCATGTAAGCTTTCAGGAAGCAAAAAAGAGAACTGAACTAAATGTGTAACTGTTTCCTTTTTGAAGCCTACTAGATACTTTTACAGGAAAAAAAAAAATTCTTAAACATCAATTCTGCAGTGTTTTCCTAGATTTAACATGATTGAATCAGTTGCCCTTCTTAACTGAACTGGAGAAAATGCAACAATATCAGATATTGTTGGGTAACTGATGTGATTTTATGACAGTGGCCCAAGAATGATTTTGAAAGTTTTTGCAATACAAATTACAGAGAGAAAAACTTTGCAATGAAAACTGCAGCTTAGCAAAATACAATTATCCTCCAAATGTTGTCATAAATCTAAAAATAAGAACAGTGTACTAGTAGACAATGAAATGGTAGTATCCAAGATCAAATTAATGAAACTTTCTTAGAAATGACATAAAAGGAGAGCAGTTGGGCATTGTTGAAGTAGAGATAAAAGTGACCACAGAATTGGAAGCATATACAGAGAGATTAGTGTATTTAATAGATCTGATCATATTTAATAGAGCATGTACAATTCAGAACTTGGAACTTTTCTCCATCACCCACACACAGCTCTGTACACAATGCTTTCACTTTGGTGCATTGCCCTAAGGATTTCACCATAACTTCAGGAAAGTGATGCTGCAGTTCTTGTTTTTCCATGACAGTGTCAGCCAAAGCATTTCCCAGTCTCTTGTTCTGTGCTCATCCACGAAATTTTCAGATTTTAGAGGTACTTGATTTCTTAGATTTTTATTTTGACCTTGAGGTTCTGTTTGTCATTGAAATGGGCCTCCGCTCTGCTGGTTGAAAAGCTAGTGCTTTCATCCTTAGACGATGAAGTCATCATTGACCCCTCTCGTGGACATCTTTGTGAGATCATGCTGAGCGCTAAGTCCAACTTAAATGAATTTTGACATATCATCTAGGAATATGATTATGGGATTACATGACCACATATACTCCCAAGGTAATGAACGCATTTTATTGAGTGGTGTTAGCGGGACAAAGCCAAGCAAACATTTTGGAAACCTTGACAGACAGAGGCTGAGGGAGAGAGAGAGAGAAATGTGGTTCAGATATCCAAGGAAGATGGAGAAGACCTTGTAAAGTAGAAAGAACTGCAAAAATTCATCTCCAGGGAGATAAAACTTAGGGTAACTCATTTAGTAAAAGCTTATTCTTTCTGCCTTATTTCTGCTTTTTTATTAATCCCTACACCGCTCTTCCCCCAAGATAGAAATGTTTCCATCTGGCTTGAAAAACATGTCTGTATTACATCCTAAGCCATTTCCTTTGTAAGGAATATTTTTGAAAAATGTTTTTGTAACAATTTCCAAGTAGAGAACAATGAATATTTCACTGTAATTACTGTCAGAGATTCACAGTGGACTGTCTTTCTCTCTTTTTTAAAATTAAATCATATAATGCCCTCTTTTTGTGCTTTATATATGTTTTAGGAAGATCCTTAAATTCAAGGGTCTGACAATAAACAGTCTTTAATTGGCATCCCAAGATGCTCCATACAAAATGTAAATACTGCCTCTTGAATTTTTTCAAAGCCTATCTTTTTAAGAAGGAAGAACTTTCAGGTCATCATCAACTTTGCATGTACAACTATTAGTGACTTAGAATATTCTTTTTGCTTTTTCACTAGTGGACTGACTCTTATAATCACTAGTTTATGCCTCTTATAATTCTTGATGAATATTTAAGGAACAAAGCAGTAAAGTGAGTAATATAAAGTTGATGGGTAACTAAGTTTAGGTAAGATGTCTGCTCCTACTGCTGACATTCTTATTGTGTCTGAAGATCTGAAGGTTGTAAATGGCTTTTTTATGTTAAATTAGATTTTCACATTCTTATGGATAAAGTGTCCACATAAGAAACCTGATGTAGCCCAACTTTGGTACTTGCCCTTTGTCCTCTTAGGATCTAAAAAGAAAATGACATTTAAGTAGAAAGAATATTTGAAGATGTCATTTGTGTGTATGCATGGGCTTGTTGAATAAATTAGGGTCAGATAGTATCTAAAATCTTATTTTCACCAAAGAGTTGGCATTTATGGGGCAAATGAGTTTTGAGGTGCTTAAATCATCTGAGGAATTTGTTTGCTATTAAAATCCATGAACAAAATATTTTTCTAAGAGTACTTAGAATAATATAAAATTTAAAAATTTTCATTACTTCAATTGTAATTAAAAACAATAATGGCAGTGACAAGAGCAGCAACAGAAGAGATTGGCCATAAATTTCATTGTATAAATTGGGATATTTTTTAAAGTGAAGGCAGGTTCTTTTTTTTAAAAAAATAATTAATTTATTTTAATTGGAGGCTAATTGCTTTACAATATTGTAGTGGTTTTTGCCACACATTGACATGAATCAGCCCTGGGTGTACATGTGTTCCCCATCCTGAACCCCCGTCCCACCTCCCTCCCCATCCCATCCCTCAGGATCATCCCAGTGCACCAGCCCTGAGCTCCCTGTCTCATGCATCAAACCTGGACTGGTGATCTGTTTCACATACAATAATATAAACATTTAAATGCTCTTCTCTCAAATCATCCCACCCTTGCCTTCTCCCACAGAGTCCAAAAGTCTGTTCTTTATATCTGTGTCTCTTTTGCTGTCTCGCATATAGAGTCATTGCTACCATCTTTATAAATTCCATATATATGTGTTAATATACTGTATTGGTGTATTTCTTTCTGATTTACTTCACTCTGTTTAATAGGCTCCAGTTTCATCTACCTCATGAGAACTGACTCAAATGCATTCTTTTTAATGACAGAGTAATATTCCATTGTGTATATGTACCACAGCTTTCTTATCCATTCATCTGCTGATGGGCATCTAGGTTGCTTCCATGTCCTGGCTATTGTAAACAGTGCTGCGATGAACATTGGGGTACACATGTCTCTTTCAATTCTGGTTTTCTCAGTGTGTATGCCCAGCAGTGGGGTTCCTGGGTCATATGGCAGTTCTATTTCCAGTTTTTTAAGGAATCTCCACACTGTTCTCCATAGTGGCCATACTAGTTTGCCTTCCCACCAACAGTGTAAGATGGTTCCCTTTTCTCTGCACCCTCTCCAGCATTTATTGTTTGAAGACTTTTTGATAGCAGTCATTCTGACCAGCATGAGATGGTACCTCACTGAGGTTTTGATTTGCATTTCTCTGATAATGAGTGAAGTTGAGCATCTTTTCATGTGTTTGTTAGCCATCTGTATGTCTTCTTTGAAGAAATGTCTGTTTAGTTCTTTGGCCCATTTTTTGATTGGATCATTTATTTTTCTGGAATTGAGCTGCATGAGCTGCTTGTGTATTTTTGAGATTAATTCTTTGTCAGTTGCTTCATTTGCTATTATTTACTTCCATTCTGAAGGCTGTCTTTTCACCTTGGTTATAGTTTCCTTCATTGTACAAAAGCTTTTAAATTTAATTAGGTCCCATTTGTTTATTTTTGCTTTTATTTCCATTACTCTGGGAGGTGGGTCATAAAGGATTATGCTGTGATTTATGTCAGAGGCTGTTTTGCCTATGTTTTCCTCTAGGAGTTTCATAGTTTCTGGTCTTACATTTAAATCTTTAATCCAGTTTGAGTTTATTTTGTGTATATTGTTAGAAAGTGTTCTAGTTTCATTCTTTCACAGGCAGTTGACCAGTTTTCCCAGCACCACTTGTTAAAGAGATCTTTTCTCCATTGTATATTCTTGCCTCCTTTGTCAAAGAAAAGGTGTCCATAGGTGCCTGGATTTATCTCTGGGTTTTCTATTTTGTTCCATTGATCTATATTTCTGTCTTTGTGCCAGTACCATACTGTCTTGATGACTGTAACTCTGTAGTATAGTCTGAAGTCAGGCAGGTTGATTCCTCCAGTTCCATTCTTCTTTCTCAAGACTGCTTTGGCTATTCAAGGCTTTTTTGAATTTCCATTCAAATTATGACATTATTTGTTCTAGTTCTCTGAAAAATACCATTGGTAGATTACTAGGGATTGCATTGAATCTATAGATTGCTTTGGGTAATATACTCATTTTCACTGTATTGATTCTTCAGATCCATGAACATGGTATATTTCTCCTCCATCTATTTGTGTCATTTTAAAATTTCTTTCATCAGTGTTTTATAGTGTTCTATATATAAGTCTTTTGTTTCTTTAGGTAGATTTATTCCTAAGTATTTTATTCTTTTTATTGCAATGGTGAATGGAATTTCCCCCTTAATTTCTGTTTCTGTTTTCTCATTGTTAGTGTATAGGAATGCAAGGGATTTCTATGCATTAATTTTGTATCCTACAACTTTACTATATTCATTGATTAGCTCTAGTAATTTTCTGGTGGTGTCTTTAGGGTTTTCTATGTAGAGGATTGTGTCATCTGCAAACAGTGAGTTCTGCTTCTTCTTTTCCAATCTGGATTCCATTTGTTTTTCTTCTCTGGTTGCTGTGGCTAAAACTTCCAAAACTATGTTGAATAGTAGTGGTGGGAGTGGGCACCCTTGTCTTATTCCTGACTTTAGGGGAAATGGAAAGCAGGTTCTTAATTAAGGGCAGAACAACCAGTTGAAAAAAGAACATATAACACTCAGAGAATAGTAATGATAGAAGTAGTAGTAATAATGTATAATTTTGTAATTTGAGTGGTCCTGTCTAATCAGGATAATAGTTAAGTGTGCGCGCACACACACACACACACACACACAATCCCCCCCCCCCCACATACACACACAGTTCAGCATGCTCCTCAAAATTTAGAAATATCAAGTCCTTTTTTGATACTGTGAATAACATAAGAATATACCAAAGACAATAAATTCAAATCTCCCTATACCTTTCAAAAAATTTCCTTGCATACCATAGCCTTGCCTTTCTCCTCAAGGCCTCTTACTTAATCTCTTGAACATACCTTGGCCTGCATCCTTTTCATTTTTCCTTTGGTCTAGTCTGACAAAGCTGGACCCTTCTGGGAGGATGAAGGGACAGGAAGCAATTTAGCTGGCAAAGGGTAGTTTTCTTTAGCAGACAGGGAGTGGGCAAAGCTGTTCATAATTGCCTATTAATAGTCTTGATCCTGTGCCAATAACTTATATTAATAGAGAAATCTCTATATGCCTGGTGCTATGAAACAATTAGAAACCTCATCTAGATCTCACACTTGATCCAGTTGCTCTTGACATTCCCATTTTGCAGAGGAGAAAACTGAGGTTTACCAAGAGCAGGTAAATTGCTCAAGTAGCAGAGCCAGCACCTAAACTTTGCAATTTGACTAAAGAGTTGATACTCCTAGCTAGCAAGTCCAAGGCAGGCTTCAACTTATTATCATGGAGATTGCTTAAAGGTGGGAAAAACCCTCACAAGTTTTAGTAAAAATTTGCTATAGTAAAACATGTCTGATGTAAAGACATGGTAGTCTTAGCAAGTATTTTTTTCTCACTCTGAATATCACTCTGGTGTGAATGAGGTATCCCAAGCTCTAATAAATGAACAAAATATGAAAATAAATTCATATAAGCACAGGTAATTTGGAATACTTATGCAAAAGTGAGCAGAGCACACAATGAGAATGGGCTATTTTTCATCCAGTTGGAAAGGGCCGTCATTGACTGAGTTTAGTTGCTATTGCCAGGAAGACATCAACCACTTTTAATGCTCAGACTATTTTTTTATGACCGTCTAAAGGATATCAGATGAGCCGTCTGTTGTAAATCAACAATAATTTGCTTTAGATTAATGAGGAACTAAAAATGTTTCTAATAAATCTCTAAATGCTTAACATATTTTGAAAACCATTCATTTTATGAGAATTAGATTTTTCTTCTCTGTCCTTAAGAAAGAGCTAGGGGGCTGGGGGTTGAGATGAAGGGAAAAAAAGGTAGCCAAACATTTTGGAAACAGAGAAATGTGAAAACAGTGAATGAGAGTGTATGCACTCCATGACTTTGTTTATTAATCTCAACTGTTTGGAGGCATACTCTGTGGCTCAAAGCATGGCCACTTAAGATGCCACCGTGCCCTCTGTGCAGATTCTTCGGAAAAGTCCATTGACTGCTTAATGGCTGGTTGGAGTCTTCAGTATCCACTCAGTAACTGGAATATATTGAAAATTGTTGGATTCTAGTCCAAAGCATGGGCTGTGCATCCTGGCAACCCTCTGCAGTGATTGGGTAACTGGAGCGTGTCTTGGAATGTAGATGGATGGGTCTCGCCTTCTGTCTAGTCTTTTTTTTGGTATTTAGAAGGCATCATGGGAAAAGAAGAATGTAGGCTCAGCTCATCTATTAATTTGATACTTTTTGTGGATCTATTTTTCCTGAGGACTTTCTTATGAAATTGGAAGGAAAAAAGAAATCTGCTGGGGAGGTGAGGAGCAGAGAATTTTTTTTCCCTTAATTGTATCTGAGTGATCTAATGTGATGCCAGAATTTTAAGAGTAATCTAGTGGTTGGTAAACTGCTAAATGTGCCATTGATTAAACTAAGGAAAGCAAATGATTACTTGTAAAATTCATGCCCCTAATCCCAGGATTCTTTTTTGGAAGAAATGGAAAGAGTATAGAATATTATAGCAGAGTAATAGTGTGTTCTGAACAAGGTTTCCTATCTTTAGCAGAACTTTTGCTTCAGTAAGCTACAGGAAGTGTAAGAATTTCAGATTCTGAGTACTCAGTTGCATGAGCAACATTTTAAATTATTTTTTATTGAAGAATAAGTAGAAAATGGATTTATTCTTTTGTTGGTCACTTTTTGGAATGCAGTGGTTTTCTAAGGAGCAGAAAGGGCTTAATCTTAATGATCTGATTCTCTATAAAATCAGCTAAGAGTCTGTGGCAGAGATCTGCCACTATCTGTGCTCTCACATATTCCTTGGGACGCAGCTGGACCACATTTCCTTTGCAGCTTGTTGTGGTCACGTGCCTGGGCTCTGTCCAGTGGCATATGAGGAAAATGGCAGGTGCTGCTTCCAGGCCTGGCTCATAAAACCCTCTCAAGGACCTTTTTTTTCCTTCCCATGTTCTGGCTGAGTATTGAGAACCCTAGGACTTAGAGAATAGTAGAACCGCAATTTAGAAGGAGTTTGAGTTCATGAATAAGCACTTGGAAGACTACCCCACCATTAAACCCTTGACTTGCCTGTGAGAGGCATGAAAATGAAAATACTGTGTGAAGCCTTTGTAGCAGCTAGTCTTTCTACTTTGCTGATACAGGGTTGCTTCATGTCATGACCAGGGTGGTGGCCTTGTATGATCATGATGGCCGTATTGTCTATGTTATATTATCTAAAGTATTCCCAAGAGTAGATGCATGATTTTGGGCAGATAACTAGATTTCTTCTCTGGTCTCAGTTTTTCAGCAGCAAAGTGAAGAGTTTGGACCAAAGCCTTTAAGATAAGTTAGAGATTTGGGGGTTGACAGGAACTCTGACAAATGTAAGCCAAAGGAGCTTGTCATAAGGATTCAGGTAGCTTATGACATCAGTGATGATGTTGGAGAATTAGCCTCAAAAAGGCAAGAATCAGAGAAGATCTAGGGAGCTAGACAGCAAGAGGTAGTTAAAAATCTCCCCATGGACACCCTCGGGGTCTTTTCTATCCTCACGTATTGGCTAGGTTTTATTGTGTAATAAACCACTCCAAAGCTTTATGGCTTAAAACAGCATCTGTGCAGTTCATGATTTTGTAGGTTGACGGTTTGGGCTGTGTTCTGCTGAACTTCTTTGCAGAACTGGATCAGGCCCAGCTGATCTTAGCCTGGTTTACTATATAGTCACATCTTCCTTAGCTCTGTTGTTGGTTAAGGGCTGGTCCCTCCAATACAGCTTATTTCTGCTTCATATGGGCTCTCATCCTCCAGCAAGATGGCAAGAGTTAGTTAGTTCACAGTTGAGTGAGAATGCAAGAGTGGAGTAGAAGTATTCAAGGTCTCTGAAGGCACATGCTCAGAATTTTCAGTGTCACTTCTGCCACATTCTGTTTGCAAAAGCAAGTCTCAAGGCCAGTCCAGATTCAAGGGGTGTAGAAAAAAAAATCCAGTTCTTGATGAGAACAGCTGCAAAATTCATACTGCAAAATAGTATGGATACAAGGGCGGTCATGGGGAACAGTTGTGACCATTTTTACAATTCACCAAACCTTGCTTAGATCGTGTGTCTGTTCCTTGGGTAGGAGAGGGCCAGTCAATTTCATACTCCTTTTAGGAGGGAAGAGTGTGGGAGAAGTTAGTTCCCATAAGAAAATTAGAATGAAGGGGAGATGACCTGAGCTTGACCGACCTGGTTTTGAACCTGCCACCATGAACTAAATATGTGACTTCAGTAAAACAGAGAGTGTCTTGGAAACTACTTTCTCTTTGACAAAGTAGGTTTAGTAATTCTTACTTACCAGTTCTTACAAGTGAGAATTAGAGATGATAAAAGTAAGGCATAGGTAGCAGGTTTACATGTAGTAGGCACCCAGTAACTTCTCTAGTTTTCACCTCATATGACACAATGAAATGAAAGTAGATACATGTATTTTAGAATTTTTTCCCTAAATTATTCAGAAAGTAACACAAGATAATGTTTTCATACTGTTGCTTTTACACACCATTTAGAAGCATTTGTCATTGAAGTGAATGTCTTTGCCATTCTCAGAAATTAAGGTTGCTCTAGGGCTGTCTTCAGCTAGTAAATATAGAGTGGCCATGTAGTAGTCTTCAGTTTCACCCTTTCTTACTGGTTGCATGGGGGTGTGTCTTAGTCTGTACTGGCTGCTAAAACAAAAATATCATGGCAAGGATGGCTTGAACTGCTAACATTCATTTCTCACAATTCTGGAAGATGGACTTGCAGACTAAGGTGCTTGCAGATTCAGTGTCTGCTGGGGACCAGCTTCCTTGTTCATAGACTGCTGTCTTCTCACTGTGTTCTCACATGGTGGAAGGAGGGAGGGAGCTTGCAGAGCTTCTTTGTCTCTAATCCCTTTCATGAGGGCTCCATCCTTATGACCTGAGCACCTATCAAAAGCTCCACCTCCCAATACCATCATGTTGGGGATTAGGTTTCAATGTTAGAAGTTGGGGGGACACAAGTATTCAGTCTATAGAAGGGTGTCATTCTGATTGGCTGCTGCCCATGATCTACCATTGTTAAACATCATGAATATCCATTTGGTGATATCCAAAGAACATCCCACAGCCTGAATTGGGTTCTCTTCTGGAAAATATTGTGGCTAATATGGAACCTGAGGTGACATTTGTCTCCTAAGGTATTTGACAAACATGTGTTGAATGAACATTTGACTGAATAGATATGCAAATGTATGACTTGGTGAAATCTCCTTTTTTCCTGGCAACAGCTTTAATAATAAGGAATATCTTAATTCAGTGCAGATTATGATTTATCTGTGAAGGCTGTTAGAAGAGGGAACTTAGGGAAAAAATGGTAGATGGAAGCTACAACAAATTGCATGCTTGTGTTACATCTTTCTCTTAAAACTGTTTCCCTCTTCACTCTAAACTAGCTCTTGAAATAGATAGCAGGATTTGTTCTCTGGGATAGAAAGATGACTTTCATTAATTTGTCCTAAAGCTAGCTGCTTTGAGCTTTTGGAATTGTGTGAAAGGATTGTATCTCCTAATTTTGGTGCACAGGTGGCTTTGCCCACCCCAGAATTCCAAAGTACAAGTGGAATACAGGTAGGGATTAAAACTATGTGACTGCTCTCATGGCTCCCCTATACCCTCAGGCTTCATGAGTGTTAGCAGCACATGTGTTACCCCTCACTGACTCATTTTTCCAGACTAGGAGACGCTAGAGGGTTTTAGGCTATTTTTGTGTTTTCATCTCTCTCTTGGCATTTTGGGGGAAACCAACCTTGAATAGAGGGCAGTGAAGGGTCCTTTCTGAGGCCAGAGCATTGAGATTTCATGACAGAGTGAATTCCTGTCTGCTAAGCAGATCCCATTTGGAGGACCTGAAAGATGGATACATGACTTATCTTCATGGGGAGAGCTCTGAGGAATTTATAACTGTGAAGGAGCACAAAAATGTGACTATGTTCCAGCTGTGCTGGTTTGCTGGGATATTCCTGGTTGATAGTTGTTCTATCATCCATTGAGGTTAGCATATGTCACTGGTTATTTTTTAAGGAAAGGATTATTGTCAATGTTTGAATTAAAATAATCTGGAATAGACTCAGAAGACCTCCACGTTGTACTTTGACTTCTCCCATGCTTTCCTAACCATGTGTGAGGTGCATGTGGAGTCAACAGGGTTCTCGCTTCAATAGGCAGTCCAATCTGAGAGGCACAGAGGGCATGTTTTCTTCCCCTAACTTTTCCCAGATGCATCAAAATCAGTATCTCCCTTTCTAGGACAGCATGCACTGTGCATTCAGGCAGGAATGCCTACAGTGGACTCACTTCCCCTGGATTTGGTGGAAGGAGAACTCAAGGCTCTGATTCTGTTGGACACTTGGTATCCCAGCCAGCTGTTCCCCCGCCCAAGGGGCAGCTTGTATGATAGGAGATTAGTGAAGGTGGTTCTATTAATGGTTTGTTTGGTTTTTTCTCACCCAGTTCACAGAACTGAAGTCAAGATTTTGCAGGTTCATTCCAGTGAAAGTGAACTATCTTTTGTAAATAAATTTGCTCATCTTGGTTGTGTCTTGTTCCAAACCAACTGGAAATCTTTAAATCAAATGATTCAATGAATGGAGTGTTGAGAAAATTACAATGGTTGAAGCTTTCAAACCTGAAATTATTGACAACAAAGCTTGCAGAAAAGAAGACATTCACATTTATTTCTACACATTATACATTAAATAAGGCAAACTCAAATGGTGTGTAAGATTTCCATTTGAAGCTATAACTTATGCTATGGAAAAACTCTTGTGGGAAGAAGCTATTGGTAGACCTCCTATTTTTAACTGGTAAATCAAATTGTATTCTATTTACTGGAATAAAATGAAATTGAGAAGGTCCATGATTCCATAGCATCTAAGTCTGGCAAAACATTCAAAAGGATCATAAATAAAATTATATTTCTTTGAACAGTTTTGTTTGTAAAAACATTCGCCTGAGAAAAGTACTCTGAAGACAGATAAAAAGTCAATAAATTATTACTGGGGCTGAGATATTTATAAATTTCAGTAAGAAGTAGCATTGACAATGGTCTTTAGCAGTAACCTATTCCCCTCCCCTCTGCCCCCAATTTGTGTGTTGGGTGGTATTCTCCAATGTGACTGCATTTGGAGACAGGGCCTATAGGGAGGTAGTTAAAGTTAAATGAGATTGTAAAGGTGGGACCCTGATCTAATCATTGAAGTCCTTAGAGGAGGAGACACCAGAGAGCTGTCTCTCTCTGTCTCTGTCTACTCCATCAGAAATGGCAGAATCAGCTGGTACCTTGATCTTGGACTTCCCAGAGATAAATAAATTTCTGTCATCTGTGTTGTTTTGGTATTGTAGCCTAAGCAGACTAAGACAGCCTTTATTTAGCAGAATTTACTTTGAGTTTGGCAGACAGCACAGTGATTGTGAAGAGGTTGTCTCCTTAAATGATTACAAAGTTTCACATATTTTAATCATGCAATTTTGAAAACAGATCTCAGATATTTTATGAAAACAAGGAATTTTAGGAGAGAATGTTAAAAAGCATTATACTATAAAGAGACTAATGCATATAAATAAGTACCTAGGAAATTTGTTTTCTTGTTTTTTAACATTCAGATTATTAAAAATGTTAAAAATTTCATGTATATGGATGTATTCTATGTTTATTTTTTAAATGCCATTTTTTAAAAATAGTTTTGGTCAGAACAGCTTTAAAGTTCTACCAGTAAATTAAGATCATTATGTTGGTTAATTTAAAAATATTTTAAAATATTATTTTATTTTACTTTGCCACCTTTTATCACTCTCACAGTTGTCCCAGATTGGGCCACAAATCATATGATCATCCTTTGAGAAATTAAAATATTCAGCCTGAATAAGGCATTTTCATGGCAGTTTGTAGCTGTTGTCCCTTAATTAGTTTAAATTAGATTGATAGATGATGATAAAGTGAGTTCCTCATACCCACTTGAGGCAAGACAGTACCATGTGATATGCAAATGTCTGGAGGCCCAGAAGACAATTCTTAGTATCTTTTGAAGTGAGTGAATAAGTAAAAATTGCTCAGTGCTGTCCAAGTCTTTACAAAGTAGATGGCAACATTAATTGAATTCTAGCCAGTGGAATACAGGCAGAAGTGACGTATTCCATATCAGGACTGGCTTCTAAAACGTCTTGCATCATACTCCAATATCCTTTCTTTCTTATTCTTCTGGATGAACGGGAATAATTTGATGGAGGACTTGAAGGCTCTAAAGGATGGCAAAGCCAACTGACAGGAGGACCCAGCCCCTGAATGGTTGGGGGCAGACCCTCCCTGTGGACTTGCACTGAACTATGACATGAGCAGTAAAGAACCATATTTGTGTTGAACCATTGTAATGGCTGCAGGATTACACCATCACTAATGTTCTATCCAACTTCCTCCCACTAAAACTGACCTGAGGATCAGTTTCTCTAGCTGTTTGACTCCCATCCTACTTAACTTCTACATCACATGGAAGCACCTTGGTTTGAAAGATATCCTAGGACTGAAGAATGTCCTCAGGATATCTGAGAATATCCTGAGAATAAATATCTGAGAATAAATCAACTGACTGAAAATAATCTATATCAAAGTGTATGTATGAGTAGATATAAATTCTTCCTTTGGGGTAATCCTGTATTATGTTCTTATAATAAAAGTATATTAAACAGGCAAGTAATATTAATAATATTAATAATACCTACCTACCATATACTGAGGACTTTCCAGGTGGCACTAGTGATAAAAAACCTGCATGCCAATGCAGGAGACATAACAGATGTGGGTTCGATCTCTGGGTTGAGAAGATCCTCTGGAGGAGGGTACAACAGCCCACTTCAGTATTCTTGCCTAGAGAATCTCGTGGACAAAGGAGCCTGGTGGGCTACAGTTGATAGGGTCCAACAGAGTCTGATGTGACTGAAGTAACTTAGCACCAAATACTGATGCTTCTCAGGTGGCTCAGTGATAAAGAATCCGCCTGCCAATTCTGGAGACTCAGGTTTGATCCCTGGGTTGGGAAGAGTCCCCTGGAGAAGGAAATAGCAACCCACTCCAGTATACTTGCCTGGGAAATCCCAAGGACAGGAGAGTCTGGTGTGCTACAGCCCATGGAGTCGCAAAAGAGTTGGACACAGCTTAGCGACTAAACAGCAACAACCACATGCTGAAATGTGAAGCACATGTTGATGGACAAAACTGTGCTAACTACATACAAGTAGAATCTTTGTAGCCATCACTTAAGGGGGATAATTTATTATCCCTGTTTGGCAGACAGGGACACTGAGGCCTAAAGTACTTGCTGAAGGTCACGTATGTGGAAATAGTGAAGTGGGGATCTGCAGGTAGGTGTGTTCAACTCTAAAACCTGGGCTCTTAAATCATGAGATTAACTATAGTGGAGACATTCACTGTTAGTTCTTTGACGTCTTAACTCTCACTGTGATTCATGCTTTATCACAATGATATGATTAACATTTCTGCACACTCACCTCTTGTCAGACCCTGCAGTCTGTGCTTTATGTCTGATAGTTTATTAAGTCTTCATAGCCATCAAACGAGACAGACATCCATAGTGTATCTTGTAACCACAGTAACACTCAATAAATAGAGATCAATCTCTTTTACAGAAAACTGAAGTTGAGAGAGACTAAATCAACAGCCATAGCACCTCATGAAACATTAATTCAAATAAAGTGCCGTGGGCACAGGAAGCCTACTCTGCTTCAATTTGTTCAGATTGCAACCCTTCTCTTAAAAACATAAAAATTGGGAAGAGGGAAGTAAATTGTGTGGAACCCTGTGACCTGTAACTCAAAGCAATCCCCAAATTAAAAAGGCATGAGAACATTCATGTTTCCTAAGTGGGATGTTTCCATTATTTTAAGAAAGAGGGGTTTTATCCCTGCCCTGCCTCCAGCCTTACCACCTCCCACTACCACTATACACATACATACCCCTTTGCATTGCTTTTGCAAATCAACAACAGAGAACAAAATTCCATTGAAATCAAGGTGGCAGGGTTTGGCTTCATGGGACTGATCACAGTGAGTCTTCAATTGACTTTGAGCCAGAAGGGAAAAACAGCAGACATGAGGATCAAGAGATTGTAGCTATATAGTCTGGCTCCGCTACCAAAAATGATGGAAAAAAAAAAAAGAAGCAGAATAACAAAACCCGAGACAGAAGGTAGGAGGAGACAAGGGGCAGTTCCAGCTTTCAGCGAGCCGGCTGGGTTCTACTTCCTTTTGATTGTCCAGGAAAGCTAAGAAAAGTAAAAACAGGGCTGGGAGTGCGTGAAAGCAGCCCCGTGGAAATGGCGTGTGAAACAATTGGCTTGTGGGTCAATTGTGAAGGGCGTTAATGTGCGAGACCCCGATAAAGAGCTTTGCACAAATGGTCAAAAGCATTTCACATTTAAATACGGATCCTAGTTTGTTCTGCACAACAGTATAAATATAACTTAGGTAGGGTGGAGAATGAGATTTGGAAATCAGCCGATTTTAAGGAAGCCAACACAAACACTCCAGCGAATGCAGAGTTTTGCACAGGCTTTTGTGCTTGTTACTAGTGTTGGCATAAACTCATAAAAACAGAAAAGGCCATGAGACATTGTGGGTGAGATATTGTGTGCCCGGTGGTAATCAAGTACATTGTTTATTTGAAAACAGCCTTCTTATTATGTATGTGGCCTTTCTTGGAAGGTGATGGTCATGTTTGATTTTGTTTCAGGGTAGTCATGACAACTTAGAAAAGTATATAACATCTCAAGAGGCTTTCTATCTCTTTTCAGTGGCTATCTCCTCATGAGATAGATCTGGGGATAAAAGTCTCCTTGCAGGCTTTTTCAATTGGGGTTTTAATAGAAAGGAATATATTTTCGCTTATTTAGCAAATTCATACTGCATGAAAGGATATTTTGTAATAGACTAAGCAGGCCATATAAAATTAAGTAAAGCTGGATCTGGTGCCTAAAAATATTTGGCAGAAATCCCTGGTAAGCCACATTTGAACATTTTTAATATATATTATGAGGCAGAAAAGAGTAATTATCTTCTATTGAAGTTCCCAAGTGAGAGATGTATTTGCAGAGCCCTTTCAAAGAAAACTGTCTGTATTGCAAAATTGTTATACTTGAGATGATGTCCACTCTCCTCTGGTTTATGGCTTGTGGCCTGTGGAAAAGAAGCAGGTACAACGCAGACATTACTCCACTATATTGTGAGATTGCTACCTTGAGCAAGGTGTTTTGCCAAGGGCCTTGAAACAGTTGGCTAAGAGGTTTCCAGAACAAAGACTCTTTAGCCCTAAGGGTGTGATAACATGGAGGGTTTGGGAACAAAAACTACCTTGAGTGACTATCTCTCTATTTTATTTCTACCCTTGGTCCTTGATTTGGAATTGATTGGTCTCTCCTTCCTCTATTTCTTTCTCCAGAGAGGGTTGCCTTTCACTGGAAGCGCTCATATGTGTCCAGAGCATTGCATTTCTGAGATCATCCTCTGTTTTAGTCGAGTTTGCTCAAACACAGACATCAGAAAAGAATTTTGGTCCAAGTAGATTATTTGGGAGTGGATCCCAGAAAGCACACAGAGGGAGCTCGGAAAGTGAGAGAGCAAAGGGAAGAGAGCCAATAAAGGATGTGAGGAGCAGGACACCTCTGTAGGGCCCCATCCTGCCTGGACCCTCTGGATTGCTGTGAAAAACACACTTGAAAATTGTCCCTTGGAGGATGTAGCATCTGGGGCGTGTGTCCACCAACTCTGGCCCCCCTTGTGTTGAGGGTTGATCCCGAGTCGTTACCCTCTATCTGAGACTTTCTAGCCTAGCTTGATATAGTCAGAGGATGACCTTGGGCAGAGACAGATGTGGAGAACTGAGCTCTCCTGTATGGGAACTCTTTGCAGGCTGTCTTGGGGGTGAGCCAGGAGAGTTTAGTGGAAACCTGAGAGCATCACTCTAGCCACCAACTCTGCCAATTAAGGCAGGCTTCTTGCAAGGAAAACACTCTTTGCTTTGTTGAGTGCCCCATTGTGCTTCCCCCCCCCCCCCCCCACTTAGTGTATGTAAATCTTCCTAGTCTTTTGCAGTAAATGGGCATCTATAACTTTTACTATCCTTCAGTTTAATTCAGTCCCTCAGTTGTGTCTGACTTTTCGCGACCCCATGGACTGTAGCACAACAGGCCTCCCTGTCCATCGACACTCCTGGAGTTTACTCAAGCTCATGTCCATTGACTTGGTGATACCATCCAACTATCTCATCCTCTGATATCCCCTTCTCCTCCTGCCTTCAATCTTTCCCAGCATCAGGGTCTTTTTCAATGAGTCAGTTCTTTGCATCAGGTGGCCAAAGTATTGGAGTTTCAACTTCAGCATCAATCCTTCCAATGACTATTCACGACTGATTTCCTTTAGGATGGACTGGTTGGGTCTGTTTGCAGTCCAGAGGACTTTCAAGATTGTTCTCCAACACCACAGTTCAAAAGCATCAATTCTTCAGCACTCAGCTTTCTTTATAGTCCAACTCTCACATCCATATATGACTACTGGAAAAACCATAGCCTTGACTAGACAGACCTTTGTTAGCAAAGTAATATCTCTGCTTTTTAATATGCTGTCTAGGTTGGTCATAACTTTTCTTCCAAGGAGCAACTGTCTTTTACTTTCATGGCTGTAGTCACCATCTGCAGTCATTTTGGAGCCCAGAAAAATAAAGTCTGCCACTGTTTCCCCATCTATTTGCCATGAACGGACCAGATGCCATGATCTTAGTTTTCTGAATGTTGAGTTTGAAGCCAATTTTTCACTCTCCTCTTTCACTTTCATCAAGAGGCTCTTTAGTTCTTCTTCACTTTCTGCCATAAGGGTGGTGTCATTTGCATATCTGAGGTTACCGATATTTCTTCCGGCAATCTTGATTGCCAGTTTGTGCTTCACACAGCCCAGTGTTTCTTATGATGTACTCTGCATATAAGTTAAATAATCAGGGTGACAATATACAACCTTGACATACTCTTTTCCTGATTTGGAACCAGTCTGTTGTTCCATGACCAGTTCTGTTGCTTCCTGACCTGCATACAAATTTCTCAGGAGGCACGTCAGGAGGTCTGGTATTCCCATCTCTTTAAGAGTTTTCCAAAGTTTGTTGTGGTTCACATAGTCAAAGCCTTTGGCATAGTCAATCAAGCAGAAGTAGATATTTTTTCTGGAACTCTCTTGCTTTTTCAGTGATCCAGTGGATGTTGGCAATATGATCTCTGCTTCCTCTGCCTTTTCTAAATCCAGCTTGAATATCTGGAAGTTCTCAGTTCATGTACTGTTGAAACCTGGCTTGGTGAATTTTGAGCATTATTTTACTAGCGTGTGAGATGAGTACAATTGTGCTGTAGTTTGAGCATTCTTTGGCATTGCCTTTCTTAGGGATGGAAATGAAAACTGACCTTTTCCAGCCCTGTGGCCACTGCTGAGTTTTCTAAATTTGCTGGCATATTGAGTGTAGCACTTTCACAGCATCATCTTTTAGGATTTGAAATAGCTCAACTGCAAATAGCATTTACTATCCTTAATATTATCAAATAGTATTTAATATCAAATAACATTTGATATAGCTTTTAATATAAATAGCATTTAATGTTCTTAAATGCTAAAAGTAATAATTCTAGAATTTAAATTTATTGAATGTCTCTCCCGTGTCAAATGCATTGACTTATTAGATTCAGTTCTTATTTCATGACATATACAAAACTTAACTCAGATTAGGTCTAGACTTAAACAGAAAAGCTAAAAATTTAGCACTTCTAGAAGATATGGAGGACAGTCTTCATGACCTTGGGATAAGCAGTGTTTCATAGCTATGACCCAAAAGCATTACTTTTAAAAGTAAAAAAAGGGTTAAATGTATGTGATCAAATTTGAAGTTACTCCTCTAGACAAGATATCATTAAGAAAATGTGTAGGCTAAGTTTACTCCTAGGTATTTTATTCTTTTTGAAGCTATTTTAACAGAACTGTTTTCTTGCCTTCCCTTTCTTGTTGTTCATTATTAGTGTATAGAAGAAACAGATTTATGTGTACATACTCGTATCCTGCAGGCTTACTTAATTCATTTGTTAGTTTTATTGGCTCTTTGAGAGAGATTTTAGAGTTTTCGGTATATAATATCATGTCATTTGCAAATAGTGACAGTTTTACTCCTTCCTTTCCAATTTGGATGCCTTTAATTTATTTTTCTTGTCTGAATGCTATTGCTAGGCCTTTCAATACTATGTGAAAACAAAGAGATGAAAGGTCTGTACTCTGAACACTGTAAAACATTGACAAAGGATGTTGAGGATAATACAAAGAAATGGAAAGATGTCCCATGTTCATGAATTTAGAGTATTGTTAAAATGTCCATACTACCCAAAGCAATATACTGGTTTAATGCAATCAAAATACCCATGACATCCCTCACAGAACTAGAACAAATAATTCTGAAATTTCTATGGAACCATGAAAGACTGTGAACAGCTAAAGTGATCTTGATGGGGAAAGAACAATGATGAAGATATTATGCTTCCTGATTTCAGCCTATAATATAGAGCTACAGTAATCTAAACAGTCTGGTACTGACACAAAAGCAGACACAAAGATCATTGGAACACAATAGGGAGCTCAGAAATAGACCCATATACATATAGTTAATTGACCTGTGAATAGAAGGCAAAAGTATACAATGAGGAAAAAAAGATAGTATTTTCAGTAAATAGTGCTGGGAAAATTGAACAGCTACTTGTAAATTAATGAAATTAGAACATTTTCTTATACCACATACAAAAATAAACTCAAAATGAATCAGAGGCCCCAATTTAAGTCTAGAAACAGTATTTTCTAGAAGAAAACACTGACAGTATGTTGTTTGACATAAGTCTTAGCAATATTTTTTTGGAATTTGTCTCTTCAGGCAAGGGAAAGTATTTGCAGTAAATATGACCGATGAAGGATTTTTTTTCTAAAATATACAAATAGCTATTACAATTAAATAAGAAGAAGACAGACAAATCAACACAAAAACAAGCAAGACTTGAATAGACAGTTCAATATAGTACTTGTAAGAATGGGCAATGTTATGGACTGAATGTTTGTAGTCGCTCCAAACTTTGTACTTTGAAGTCCTGATGTTCAATGTGATGGTTGTTGGAAATGAAAATTTTGGGAGGTAATATGGTTAGTGAGGTCATGAGAGTAAGGCTCTGGTCTGATGAAGTCAGTGCCTTTATCAGAAGGCATGTTAGAGAACATCCTGTCTCTCTCCCTCTCCCACTACTGGTCCCCTGCACTGTAAGAACACCTTGAGAAGCTGGCTGTTTGCAAGCCAAGAAGAGAGTCCTCACCAGAACCCAACCAGCCTGGCACCTTTATCTCAGACTTTCAGCCTCCAGAATAGTGAGAAATAAAGTATTTGTTGTTCAAGTCACCCAATCCATGGTTTTGTTATGACAACTTGAGCTGACTAATAAGCCACTGAACCCACGAAAAGATGTTCAGCATTATTAGTCATGAAGCAAATGTGAATTAAAAACATGATTTATTACTACATACCCACCAGAATGATAAATTTTAAAGTATTGACAATCCCAACTGTTGTCAAGACTATGGAGAAACTGGATATCTCATACATTGTTGGTGTCAGTATGTATTTGACAACCACTTAGGAAAACAGTTTAACCATTTCTTATCAAGTTAAACAGCTATTCTACAAACTTGAAATTTGTCTCATGAATATTTCTACAAGAAAAATAAAAATTTATGTCCACAAAAGGTTTTTACATGCTTACGGCAATTTTATTTGTAATAGTCAAATGCTGGAGACAAGCCGGAAGAAAGGATGAATAAATTGTGGTATCCTTGAACAATGGAATATGTTAGGCTTTGAACAATGGAATACAACTCAGCAAAAAAATAAAATAAAATTCTGATATATGCACAACATGGATAAATA